>NC_060119.1:799042701-799723951 GCF_021461395.2 Schistocerca americana
GAATACTGATTCTGAACAGCCTCTTTCCTTTTTTAGTTTGTAACACACTGGACTAAAGTTGTAGACTGTTAAATGATTATGTTTAGCTTAGGAGTCATTCAATAAAACAGGAAGGAACAGCAATACATTATCATTGTTTAGCACGGTCTTACAACAGGCTTTGCATATCCTCTTTTACTCATCAGATGTACCACATATGTGACATCATTTATTTATTGTGATACATGTTGCACAGGTCCATTTTTTCATGGTAATGAATGGATATGGAATAAGTCGAATCATTTTATTTATTATTATGTTCTTATCATTAAGGGCCGAAAACCAAGATTAAGAACGCAAATTTGAAAATGATGATTAAAAAAACACAATCACTAAGTTCTAACTGCACTCACAAAAGAGGTTAAGAAACAATTTTCAGATATTATCCAAACAGTAATTTATGAAGTAAAAAGATCATATCTTGACTTACAGAACACAAATTAATGTATTTAAAGCAGAAAGATACATTAAAGCAGGAATACACAAATATAAAAGTGTAATTATCTTATCTATCACTATTAAAGAATTCTTCTAGAGAATAGAAACTTTTTTAAAGAAGAATTCTTAAGCTCACTTTTAACTAGTATTTTACTACCTCGTAGACACTTTACTTGGAAGTGTGTTTAATATCTCTGTGCTTGCATATTTTGCACCTTTTTGCACCAGAGACAAATTTTTCAGATCACAGTGCATATCAAATTTTCTTCTTGTGTTATGATGATGGTATGACTCATTCTTTTCATGCTGAGAAGCACTGTGAAGCATGAATGTGATGACAGAAAAGAGAGATATTGTGAGGTAGTCATTAGTGTCCCTGTGTCTTAAAAATATCCCAACATATGATTCTTGGACAATCTTTTTGTCTCCTGCAATGACATTTTTTCGACATCAATGAATTGCACCAGAAGATCATTCCGTAACGCATAAGTGAATGGAAGCAACAAAAGTAGGCAGATTCTGAGACATTGATATCTCCAATTTTTATGATCATCAGGATTGCAAATGTTGCTGAGCTAAGCCTTTTCAGGGTTTGGTGGATGAGGTGTTCCCAGTTACGCCTGCTATTCAAACAATGCATCCTCTGTATCTGCAAGCTCTCATGTGCAATGTTTATCTCCTGTGGGCTTTTGTTTCCAGAGTAGAAGTGAATGTAACTGGTTTTGCTGAGATTTATTGATAGAAAATTTAGTATCAATCAGTTCAGAACATCGGCAGGTAGTTCACTGGCATTTAACATTAAGTTGGTGGATGTACTATTGTGTATAACAATACTCGTGTCACCTGCAAATATTGTAAAGTTTCTTGCTGTGTTTGAGGGCAGAGGCAAGTCATTCAAATATACACAAGAAATAGCAGGGGACCAAGGACAGAACCTTGTGGAACTCCATGATGTACTGTGCCCCAGTTGTACACCACCCCTTCCGCCTGCATGTTATTATCCTCTAACACTATTTTCTGTTGCCTGCCCTGTAAACAGGATTTGAGCCAGTTGCCCATTTGTCCTTGGATTCCATAGTGGCTTGCTTTCTCTATAAGTATTCTGTGATCCACACAGTCCAAGACATTGCACAGGTTGCAAAATATGCCAACAGGCAATTTCTCCTTGTTAGTGTATTCCAAAACGGTTTTGCTAAATGAAAATATAGCTTTGGTTGTGGAGATATCTTCTCTGAATCCAAACTTAATTTTACTTATTACTACAAAGTTTTTCAGGTAATTGACCATCCTGGCATATATTTAATTTTACTAAAATTTAAGAAAACGCAGTCAAAAGAGGTACAGGATGATAGTTTGTAACCTCTGTGGCATCGCCTTTTTGTTCAAGGGCTTTACAATAGCATACTTCATCCTGTCAGGAAAGATACCTTGTTTGAGAGAGGTGTTGAATATATGAACTAGGACTTCACCAGCATGCTTTTAGTAGTTTGCTGAAAGTGTATTTGACACCAGCTGAATTTTAACTCTTTAAAAAATTATGATTTTTCTTACTTGCTGCACTATTATAGGAGTTCTATATATCTGGTCTAAGGAATTTTAGAAATGATCTTTCAATATTTTTATGGCCTTTTCTAAGAAGCTATTGCATCCTGTTTTCTCCGCAACAGTTAAAAAGTGGCCATTAAACAATTTTTGCCTTGATCTCTTGGCTTTGCACTTCTCTACCTTCATTGTTGAGAACAATGTTTTGGGTCTTACTGGGGAAATTTGCACATCTCACTTCCCATACAGTTTTGATTTTGTAACAAGTTTTGTAAATTTTGGAGCAGAGACACAAGCTCTTTGACTTCTGAATGACTTTAGTTAGTACTTTACAATATTTGTTACAGTGATTCAATTTGTTGGGGGTTGTTTGAAATTTTTCCTTTTGCATCAAATCTTAATACCATATTTACCCAGGGCTTTTTGGCGAGTTTCTTGGTTTGGGTTTTATATATCCTTTTGCGAAGGTACATTCAAACATCAGTGTCCTTGTCATTACTAAAACGATTGTACTTGGAATTGGCATTATCTAAATTATACACAGATCTCTAGTCTACATCTTGGAGATGTGATTTAAAAATCTGGATAGTTTCTTCGTTTTGTCCAAGCTGTTTTCCTTCGGGGACTATATTCACTCTCATAGATATTTGCACTGATAATAATGAGTCTCTGTCCATCATGGTCAGAGAGACCATTCAAGACTTGACTGGTAATTGTAGCACCGATTTTGGTCTAGGCTATAAATATACTATCAATTAGTGTGCTTGCACATGAAGTTATTGTAGTAGGAAAACTAGCTACAGAATCAAGTTTATGTGAGGACATCAAATTTTCTTGGTCTGATCTGGCTCTGGAATTGTTAGAAAATTTATATTGAAGTGCCCAAGCACAATTACAGCTGCTCTGTGTTTGAATGTATATATTAGGAGAGCATCAAAGAGGCTGCACTTCCCTGAAGGTTCTTGCATACTGTTACTACTGACATATGAGAATTATTTAAAAACAATCCTATGGCAAACAATACAAAATCAAATAGGGGTAATGCAGGAGTAGGTTTAATAATGAATAAGAAAATAGGAGTACGGGTAAGCTACTACAAACAGCATAGTGAACGATTTATTGTGGCAAAGATAGAAACGAAGCCCATGCCTACTACAGTGGTACAAGTTTATATGCCAACTAGCTCTGCAGATGATGATGAAATTGATGAAATGTATGATGAGATAAAAGAATTTATTCAGGTAGTGAAGGGAGACGAAAATTTAATAGTCATGAGTGACTGGAATTCGAGAGTAGGAAAAGGGAGAGAAGGAAACACAGGTGAACATGGACTGGGGGTAAGAAATGAAAGAGGAAGCCGCCTGGTGGTGTTTTGCACAGAGCACAACTTAATCACAGCTAACACTTGATTCAAGAATCATAAAAGAAGGTTGTATACATGGAAAACTCCTGGAGATACTAGAAGGTATCAGATAGATTATATAATGGTAAGACAGAGATTTAGGAACCAGGTTTTAAATTTTAAGACACTTCCAGGGGCAGATGTGGACTCTGACCACAATCTAATGGTTATGAACTGTAGGTTAAAACTGAACAAACTGCTAAAAGGTGGGAATTTAAGGAGATGGGACCTGGATAAACTGACTAAACCAGAGGTGGTACAGAGTTTCAGGGAGAGCATAAGGAAAAAATTGACAGGAATGGGGGAAAGAAGTACAGCAGAAGAAGAATGGGTAGCTCTGAGGGATGAAGTAGTGAAGGCAGCAAAGGGTCAAGTAGGTAAAAAGACGAGGCCTAGTAGGAATCCTTGGGTAACAGAAGAAATATTGAATTTAATTGATGAAGGGAGAAAATATTAAAATGCAGTAAATGAAGCAGGTAAAAAGGAATACAAACGTCTCAAAAATGAGATCGACAGGAAGTGCAAAATGGCTAAGCAGGAATGGCTAGAGGACAAATGTAAGGATGTAGAGGCTTATCTCACTAGGGGTAAGATAGATACTGCCGACAGGAAAATTAAAGAGACCTTTGGAGAACAGAGAACCACTTGTATGAATATCAAGACCTCAGATGGAAACACAAATCTCAGCAAAGAAGGGAAAGCAGAAAGGTGGAAGGAGTATATAGAGGGTCTATACAAGGGCGATGTACTTGAGGACAATATTATGGAAATGGAAGAGGATGTAGATGAAGATGAAATGAGAGATACGATACTGCGTGAAGAATTTAACAGAGCACTGAAAGACCTGAGTCGAAACAAGAGCCCGGGGGTAGACAACATTCCATTAGAACTACTGATGGCCTTGGGAGAGCCAGTCCTGACAAAACTCTACCATCTGGTGAGCAAGATGTATGAGACAGCCGAAACACCATCAGACTTCAAGAAGAATATAATAATTCCAATCCCAAAGAAAGCAGGCATTGACCGATGTGAAAATTACCGAACTATCAGTTTAATAAGTCACAGCTGCAAAATACTAACACGAATTCTTTACAGACGAATGGAAAAACTGGTAGAAGCCGACCTCGGGGAAGATCAGTTTGGATTCCGTAGAAATATTGGAACACGTGAGGCAATACTGACCTTACGACTTATCTTAGAAGAAAGATTAAGGAAAGGCAAACCTACGTTTCTAGCATTTGTAGACTTAGAGAAAGCTTTTGACAATGTTGACTGGAATATTCTCTTTCAAATTCTAAAGGTGGCAGGGGTAAAATAAAGGGAGCGAAAGGCTATTTACAATTTGTACAGAAATCAGATGGCAGTTATAAGAGTCGAGGGACATGAAAGGGAAGCAGTGGTTGGGAAGGGAGTGAGACAGGGTTGTAGCCTCTTCCCGATGTTATTCAATCTGTATATTGAGCAAGCAGTAAAGGAAACAAAAGAAAAATTCGGAGTAGGTATTAAAATTCATGGAGAAGAAATAAAAACTTTGAGGTTCGCTGACGACATTGTAATTCTATCAGAGACAGCAAAGGACATGGAAGAGCAGTTGAATGGAATGAAGAGTGTCTTGAAAGGAGAATATAAGATGAACATCAACAAAAGCAAAATGAGGATAATGGAATGTAGCCGAACTAAGTTGGGTGATGCTGAGGGAATTAGATTAGGAAATGAGACATTTAAAGTAGTAAAGGAGTTTCGCTATTTGGGGAGCAAAATAACTGATGATGGTCGAAGTAGAGAAGATATAAAATGTAGACTGGCAATGGCAAGGAAAGCGTTTCTGAAGTAGAGGAATTTGTTAACATCGAGTATAGATTTAAGTGTCAGGAAGTCGTTTCTGAAAGTATTTGTATGGAGTGTAGCCATGTATGGAAGTGAAACATGGACAATAAATAGTTTGGACAAGAAGAGAATAGAAGCTTTCGAAATGTGGTGCTACAGAAGACTGCTGAAGATTAGATGGGTAGATCATATAACTAATGATGAAGTATTGAATAGAATTGGGGAGAAGAGGAGTTTGTGGCACAACTTGACTAGAAGAAGGGATCGGTTGGTAGGACATGTTCTGAGGCATCAAGGGCTCACAAATTTAGCATAGGAGGGCAGCATGGAGGGTAAAAATCGTAGAGGGAGACCAAGAGATGAATACACTAAGCAGATTCAGAAGGATGTAGGTTGCAGTAAGTACTGGGAGATGAAGAAGCTTGCACAGGGTAGGGTAGCATGGAGAGATGCATCAAACCAGTCTCAGGACTGAAGACCACAACAACAATGGCAAACAGTTCCAAATGATGTTCTAAACAATAATTCTGAAAGTCATTTGCTCTACATGTGACATTGTTTTTAACATAGATGGCAACACTATCTTTTCCTTTATATTTTCTGCTCAATAATGTCGTCATATAATAATTGTCCATCACAAGTTTTTCTATACTGTAATTAATATGGTGCTCACAAAAGCACAGAACATGGACATCATCTACCGTATTTACTCGAATCTAAGCCGCACTTTTTTTCCGGTTTTTGTAATCCAAAAAACTGCCTGCGGCTTAGAATCGAGTGCAAAGTAAGCAGAAGTTCTGAAAAATGCTGGTGGGTGTCGCCACAACTAACTTCTGCCATCAAATATATGTATCGCAACACAGGTACGTTTTGCAGGCACAAAGATAAACACTGGCGCCAAAACATCTGCAACAGTAAATAAATTAAAAGAAAAGGTAGAAGAATGTAAACATTATGCCATGTATTCTTTCGTGTTTGCTGCTATCTCATTTAAATCCTGTCTGCCTAATAAACTACAAAACTAGAGTGAGACAACAGCAAACACGGAAGAATATACATATCATGTCATGTTTATATCCGTATTATTCTTATGCTGAATAGTGATACAGTCAGAAATGAAGCACGGCAACTGACTAGATTTTTAAATCTAAGAATGACTCTAATTTCTATGTAGAATGTAATGTACTAAAGAGGTGTCTGCAAAGATTATCAAACGGAGAAAAATTTTCACTAAACTCTCGTTCGGAACATCTTCTATCATACGCAGTCTATTATTTGGTTCTTGTTGATCATTATCAAAGAAAGCAGCAGTGTAAGTAAAAACAAATAGCAGTCTCTCGCCATTGTTCCGCTTATGACACAATTCCGCTCTTTTCTTTGTTATTGTAAGCCCCGGTAGCACACCCAAAAGCAAGCCATGCAGCGAGCGGTGACAGGTCGTAAACACTCATTATCAGAATGCGACAAACAATGCATGACAGTACAATAATGCATTTTCAGCTTAGAGTGACGTAAACCCCTATAACAAAGAGAACGGCACTTATCAGATCAAAGCAAAATAAGCAATCGATTCAAACCAGACAAAGCACGCGAGAAAGTAAGAGTACCTGTATAAATACAGACAGAGCGCCAGTCACGTAGCAATGGCTACTTGGTAAAGCTTAACTGTTAAGTTTATGATTCGAACGAAACTACTGTAGCTGTACCTTCATCCATTCGACCTCAATTGTGTTTCACGTTACAATGGACCAACTTTGTTTCGATTTGGAGGGGCGGTCTAAAACTTATCTCTCACCTTGAAACAGTATACTTATGTTTTATCACCAAACTTCTAGGTTTTTTTTTTTTTTGTTTTTTTCACTTGAAGGTCTGGACGAGGCATTTTTCAGTACCCATTCCTCCAAGTTGGTTTGTTTCCAGATGCCGAAAGAATGTGAAGAAGCAGTTCGCCAACTGCCTCTGCCAGCCTGTTGTTCAGTGTGGTCTATCTACACCCATTCCTGCGACTGGATTCGTGATTTCCTGTCAGGAAGGTCGCAGTTCGTAGTAATAGACAGCAAATCATCAAGTAAAACTAAAGTGATCTCAGGTATTCCCCAGGGAAGCGTCCTGGGACCTCTGCTGTTCCTGATCTATATAAATGACCTGGGTGACAATCTGAGCAGTTCTCTTAGGTTTTTCGCAGATGATGCTGTAATTTACCGTCTAGTAAGGTCATCCGAAGACCAGTATCAGTTGCAAAGCGATTTAGAAAAGATTGCTGTATGGTGTGGCAGGTGGCAGTTGAAACTAAATAACGAAAAGTGTGAGGTGATCCACATGAGTTCCAAAAGAAATCCATTGGAATTTGATTACTCGATAAATAGTACAATTCTCAAGGCTGTCAATTCAACTAAGTACCTGGGTGTTAAAATTACGAACAACTTCAGTTGGAAAGACCACATAGATAATAATGTGGGGAAGGCGAGCCAAAGGTTGCGTTTCATTGGCAGCACACTTAGAAGATGCAACAAGTCCACTAAAGAGACAGCTTACACTACACTCGTTCGTCCTCTGTTAGAATATTGCCGCGCAGTGTGGGATCCTTACCAGGTGGGATTGACGGAGGACATCGAAAGGGTGCAAAAAAGGGCAGCTCGTTTTGTATTATCACGTAATAGGGGAGAGAGTGTGGCAGATATGATACGCGAGTTGGGATGAAAGTCATTAAAGCTAAGACTTTTTCGCCGCAGCGAGATCTATTTACGAAATTTCAGTCACCAACTTTCTCTTCCAATTGCGAAAATATTTTGTTAAGCCCAACCTACATAGATAGGAATGATCATCAAAATAAAATAAGAGAAATCAGAGCTGGAACAGAAAGGTTTAGGTGTTCGTTTTTCCCGCTCGCTGTTCGGGAGTGGAATGGTAGGGAGATAGTATGATTGTGGTTCGATGAACCCTCTGCCAAGCACTTAAATGTGAATTGCAGAGTAATCATGTAGATGTAGTTTCCTAGAATTTTCTTGTGTTGTGCTGCACTCTTTCTTCAAATCTGACTGTCCTCAGTTCATGATGTTCCTCGCATTTCCAATATCACAAATTATAGTCATTAGATGATTTTTCCCACACCAGTTGGGGTGAAGGCCATGAATAGCGTAAAGTTCTTTACAAAATTTGTGACCTTCAATCCTATGAATATTCCCAAAACTGTTGCAGACTTCTGCATAATTTTCCTTGTAGCTGTTACTGCCTTGTTTACACATGAGGATTGTATTAAGTCGTGCCTGTGAGGATAACAGGTACAGTTACAGAATACTTCAGGTGGTTTAGAGCTGTTCTTCAGACACAAGCAGCATTAAAACCTCCATTGTATCCAATGTCATTTGAACCACCACAGGTCGCAGTGTAGTCTTCATTCACTATCTATTGAGAAATATCAGTTTCTGTTGACAGTACTTGGCCAATGCAAGCACTTGGTTTTATACAATCTAAGGCACTTATTTTGTTGTTAGTTTTTTATTTCACAACTCTAAGGTGACTATTACCCAATAAAAATGCATCGTTTCTTCTGGTAACTTTTGTTCCAAGTGACAATTTTGGCTGGCGTGGACACACAGTTTGCATAATTTTTTCGTCTTTTTCCTCCTGATGTATAACTTGATCATTTTTTGATAAAATTCTTTGATGATGCAATTTTTTTTACTCTAGATGACGAGTACATACACTATGATTCCGTAGCGAGCAGCATGCAACTGAGTCCTGTTTTTAGTAACATTATATCCGGCCGCTATATAAACCTCTTCTTTGTTACATTCGTCTTCAGCCCGCTTGTTGGTTTTTGGTTTATTACGTTCACTTTCAATGTTTCTGAGCATATCAGCTAGCACTTTGTTTTCCTTCACTGATTTGCAAACAATTATTTGCAGTGAGTGAACAGTTTCAATGAGTTTGGATTTGTCAGGGCGCACATCACACATTACATGTTTACATTTTGTATTGGATGGTTTTTTACTGTAGTTTTTTCGCGAAGTCAAGACTTGGAATTTTGTGGAGCACTGCTGTTATATTTGCTTTTACCTCTACTACTAATACTACTACTACCACCACCACCACCACCACCACCACTAGATGGGTGGAAAACTTCAGATCAACTGGAAACATACTAGATAAGAGGCATCCTGGCTCGAGACGCAGAGTAACGACACCAGAAAATGTTGAAAGGGTAAGGCAAGCGGCAGTCAGAAGCCCAGGATGGTCAGCTAGACATCACGCTAGTGAGTTACGAACCAATCGTGAATCGGTTAGATGAATTTTGCATAAAGAATTAAAATTCCATCCCTACAAAATGTTCATTGTCCAACAACTTAAGGAAATTGATTTTGCTGTATGAGAAGACTTCGCTTACAGAATGAAAGTGATTTTGGGATCGAATGAAAATGAAATTTTATTGATGAGTGATGAAGCTCATTTTCATTTAAACGGGGCCATGAATAAGCAAAACCTACGTTACTGGGCTCCAGAGCATCCACACCTTATCCTACACTCAGAAAAAGTAACAGTCTGGTGTACTCTTGGCTTTGTTGGCATTATTGGACCTTATTTTTTTTGAAGAGAACAGGGCCAAAGTTACTGTTAATTCGATTCATTACATTTGTATGCTTGAAACATTCTTGAAACCAGAACTAAGAAGACGACGAATCCCTTTAAAATGCGTTTGGTTCCAGCAGGATGGGGCAACATTGCACACCACAAACACTTCAATGACAGTTCTTAGATGCATGTTTCTTGGCCAGATTATCCCATGTTTTGGCAATGTTCCTTGGCCTCCCAGGTCTCCCGACTTGTCAGTATGTGACTTTTTCTGTGGGGATACCTTAAGAACTGTGTGTATAACCACAAACCACGAAATTTGGACGAGATGAAGAATGCAATGATTCAAGAAATTGCTGCCATCCCTGCAGAGATTTTAGTCTGTGTGATGGAGGATTTTGAGAAGAGACTTGAGTCCTGCATTCGAAATGATGGACATCACCTTGACGACATTATTTTTCACAAATAACTTCGTTAACTAAAATGGTAAATAATGGGCTTTTATTTTGGGTAAATATACATGCTTTAATTTTAAAGTTGGATGAGTATTATTTCATTAAAAACCGTCCGTCTCCCGTGTGTCACCCTGTAGTAGTAGTAGTAGTAGTAGTAGTAGTAGTATGCCTACTGTTGGTTTGATGATGATGATGATGATGATGATGATGATAATAATAATAATAGTAATAATAATAGGCTTGTGGCATATTCTACATAATCAACTTCCCACAAAAAGTTTAAGATATATCTTACCTACAGAAAGCAAGTAACTTTTTAATGTATAGTTCGTGGAACCTTTCACATTGTAAACAGTGATGCGTCATTTGAATGCCGCCACTCATTAAAGATTAAGAAAGATATGATTCTTTAAATACTATTTAATAATGAAGGCGCGTTCACAAGGGGAGGAACCAAGGCATGCATAACGACCACCGATGGTTACAGAGCAATCAGCACTGTGCACTGTTAAAAAATATCTATTTCATTTCTCTACAAATGTGTGTGACACAAACAATGATGCTGTCTTGGGTCCTGTTACTTTGAACACTTTAACTATACAACAGACAGCCTTTGATATTTTGGGAAACACACAGACAGAAATAAAATCACAACACGAAAGAGTTGTGCAACAAAAACAAAAATTGATATGCATGTTTCTACATCTGAAAGATGATGTATGTCTATTCAGATTTTGCACCAATCACTTAAGAATGGTGCTAATAGCACCGCTAAGAGGATGCGAATCAGGTTTGTTTTAAATACACGCTGTAATGGTTGTGAGCACTAGTTACCTTCGAAACTGGAGCTGGTGAGGTGATGTTAGTGAAGAATGCCTTTAAGGTGACAAAGACAGCATTATCAACCTCTCGTTTTAAATGAGTTCGTGTGATAGGACTACTGTACATAATTGCTAGCAGCGGTGGTAACGAGAATGTATGGTTGCAATAAGACCAGATGCCAGACAGCTAAGTGGCACTACCGAGAAGGAAGACCATCACGTGCAGTGTATGGCTCTGGCATATTGCACTGCATTTGCAGCAGCAGCAATCTGAGCAGCAGTTGGCACCACAGTGACACAACAAACTGTTACAAATCGTTATTTCAAGGATAGATCTGAGCCAGATGCCATGTAGCAGGCACTCCACTGACCCCAAACTACTGCCATCTGCCACTTCAGTGGTACCAACCAAGATCTCATTGGACAGCAGAGTGTTATGGTCTGGGGTGTGATTTTGTATGGAAGCAGGAGCACTCTCATGGTTATCTCACACACCCTGACTGCAAACCTGTACAGCAATCTGCTGATTCAACCTGTTGTGCTGCAATTCATGAGCAGCATCCCATGGGTGTTTTCCAATAGAATAACACTCACCCACATCCTGCTGTTGTAACCCAACTTTCTTTCTGTAGTGCTGACATGTTGTCTTGGCCTGCCCAGTCATCAGATCTGTCTCTAATCAAGTACATATGGGTCACTGTCAGATGACAAATCCATCATCATGTAGCATCCCCTTATTGACCAACCAAGTGCAGCAGGCAGGGAACTCTGTCCCACAAAGTGGCATCCACCATCTGTACAACACAATGCATCCACATTTCCATGCTTGCACTCAATGTTCAGGTTGTTACACCAGTTATTAATGTACTAGCATTTCACATTTGCAATTTTTACACTTACTTTAACCTGTAATCTTGAAATGCTAAATGCTGATATACCTAGGCAGATGTGCTCCCAAAATTTCACTACTCTATATTAATTATTTCTTGGTGTTGTGATTTTTTTTTCCATACGCATACATTAATTGAACAACTACGGATGATTCTGTTGCCTACTCACAATACTATGCATTTTCAGCATCAGAGACACTCTTTCCCACAAATTCTAACATGTGTGTGGAAACATCTCAACCACACTTTCCCAAATCAGTTGTAATAATTCACATCATGGACACTGCTGCTGTCAAAAAGGAATATAGAAAAGCATTCAAACATGCAATTCACATTTTCTAAGAGTACAAAAGCACACTGAAGATAAAAATACACTTTTTTGAAACGTTACTGGGAACTCTTCAAAATTGATTGTCACAAGTTTATTGTGAAGTGCTGAGAAGTAGTGTGTGTGTGTTATAAAATTATGGGAAACTGTTGAAAATATGAAACAAATATTTCTAGACTTGAAAGGTAACAAAGAATAACAGTTAATAAATAAAAACTAGCCACAAAATAAAACCAGTTCACAACAATTACCACTTAAAATTCACGTCTATGTCTATAAAAACTTCTATGGCTTGATAGTGATTCATGTCACTTTCTGGGAAAAGACTCATCTTTGTGTCTCTCAGAGACAGTAATGCTCTAATTTACTACACAAAGGAGGTTAGGCAGCTCTCACAGTTATCTATATAGGCCACATTCAGTGCAGTAATGTAAAAATCAACCAGCAAGATACAAAAATTAAACCACACTGGGAAAGCAAAGAGAGTGTGTTCTGCATACAGCCAGTGAACCCCAATTAATCACTTTAGGATTATTAATCTACCCGAGGGCTTGCATTTTCATTGCTGAAGCAGTATTTTTAAATTCATACATGTAGAAGTATCTGTATCATTGTAACTTTCAGCTGTGATACACTGTGCTGCCACGTATGCCCCCCCTCCTCTCCTTTTCATTACCACAATTGTCTGAAGAGAGATTAGTGGCATCACTTGATAATCTCGAAACAATGTAAGTAGGATCTTGTCACAATAATGTTTCGCTGATGAAATAGGATCATTCAATACAGCCTCACCTTTCCTGATGTACTGGCAGGGATTTTGGCGACTGATTAGTTACCAGATTTTTGTGTTTCTATTGCCATTTCTGAGTACTCATTTTAACTGTTCCCAATAGAGTCCAACAGCTGATTTTTCACCAGAAGTGATGTGTTCTTATTGTTACACTGGAAAAGATGCATCACTCTTCATTTATAACTTTAAAACCATTTTTGTTGTACACTGGAAACATTTACTTCAAAGGAAGGCCGACAATCTAAAGGAAATACACCATATTCTACAGCACATTGAATAAACATTTACAGGGACCATTTTCATAATTAGCTGACAAACTGCATGCTAGAGGCAAAGGATCATTCTGCCACAGTCTGCTACCATTTGTTGATACTGTGCCTAAAAATCAGTGCTTACATCCAAACTCCTTACTAATTTATAACCTATTTATTGCCATCATCTGCTGTATTTTCATTCTTCACTGGTTCAGTATTCTCCTCAAAATGGTATTTGCTTCAGAGTTTTAAGCAATGGGTACAACTACTTCATGTCACCAAAACTTCGTTGCCTAAATCCTGCAAGCAAATTACACACTGTGATGTTTAAAATTCCTTAGGGCACAGTCAAAATGCAAGATGCATGGTGGACAAGTGATAGAAAATGAAATTCTGTTTGTGGGTACATATGAACCAGTGAGGCACGACAGTCACCCATCTTCATGTCACTAAATAGAACTAACTTTTTTTCGTCCTCTCCACATGCAACATTTCCATCATTTACAAGAGATTAGTATTAATGCATCTTTTTGCAAAATGCTTTATCAGCAATACTTGACATCTGACTTTATCACACACCTCCAGTTTAAGATATTTGTGACATAGAACAGTCATCAGTAACTCCACATCACCTTCATGGGCTGCACCTAAAGCTTGTTGCCAAAGCCAGCACACTGCAATCAGAGAAAAAGAGATGTTTTGCTTACTAATGAATTAATTACAAGTACAAGACATTAAAACAAACTAATAATTTCTTTTTTATAAAAATGGGGTATAACCATAACCCTAAGAAACAGCATACCCTTGTGTAGAGCATTCCAGTTATTGACACTAAATGTATGTCTGCAGTCAGAAGGAAACAACTCTTGTATTGGCATCAAGTGTTCTGACAATACAAAAACCAAGTTAAACAAATAAAGCTTAATTCTTTGTATTAAACCACTTTTATCAATGACTTGTTGCATTTTATTTTCTAATACTTAGTTAAGTAGAATACTGTTTATTTTACTTCAGTCATCAAGGTCTTTTGATAGAAAGCTACCAGTCTAGATGTAACATTACAAGTTGTGTGTGTCTATATTTGGTACATGAATGACAATATGTCAAATTTTACAGTGTTTCATATTTTGATAAGTCCTATGTCATTGTTTTCCTGTGAGGACAATGGCCTTCCGCCTCCCAGTGTATTGCTAGCCTCCACGGGTTGCTTACAGCACACTGGCCAGTTAGTAACAGAGCAGAAGCACACACATTACCCGGGTTTTTAAGTTTTACTTTATTAGTTTTATACAGCTGCTGTCTAGTGGACATTACAATACATTCTAAGTGGTGTTATCTAGTGGACATTACAATACATTATAAGTGGTGTTATCTAGTGGACATTACAATACATTATAAGTGGTGTTATCTAGCCTGGCTCATTCATTAGTCATACTTTGTACATTTTACAAGCATCTTTTGGGTGTCCACAACTTTATTATGACATTGTGGTTTGACTTTTACTGTGGATAACTTCCCAAAATCTGGGACACTGTAATTGTCCAACTACACTATGGAAATAGACTCCCATATTAAAGATACAAACCAATTCCTGCACCAGCTCTCCACCATCCCCATGCCCATACCTCCTGGTTTCCTACTTATCACTGTAACATGCAACCTCCTTATACACCAAAATCCCTTCTGCCCACAGCCTTGCCGCGAGTGAACACTACCTCTCCCAACGCCCTGCAGATTCCAAACCCACCACTTCACTTGTCTTACACCTAACAAAACTACATTCCAACCCATAACTACTTCACCTTTGAAGGGAAGTTATACAATCAAATTCATGGCACAGCTCTTCATGGGCGACCTAGAGGAAACATTCCTAGCTTTCCAAAACCCCAAACCTCTAGTCTGGTTCAGGTTTATTAATGACATCTTTATAATCTGGACCCAAGGCCAGGATATCTTATCTCCATTCCTCCACAATCTCAACGCCCTCTCTCCCATTCACTTCACCTGGTCCTCCACCCGTCGTGCCACCTTCCTAGATGTTGATCTCCTCCTCTCAGATGGTTCCATCCATACCTCAGTCCACATCAAACCCACGAACCACCAACAGTACATGAACTTTGACAGCTACCAACCCTTCCACACCAAAAAATCCCTCCCATAAAGCGTGGTCGCCCGTGGCAGACTCATCTGCAGTGATGAGAACTCCCTCGCCCAGTATGCTGAAGGTCTCAAAAAACCCTTCGCAGACAGGCAATATCCCCAAACCTAATACACAAACATACCTCCCCTGCCATATCTCCAGTTCCATAACAGGCTTATCCTACCCCATCATGGGCCGCGCCACCAGTGTACGCAGCCACATTATATACCAGCTCTGCTGCAACCACTGCAGAGCATTTTACATTGGTATTACAATTTACATTGGTTTCCCAGATGTCAACCAGAATGAATGGGCACAGCCAAACTGTTGCCAAAAACAAGGTGGCCCACCCAGTGGCAGAACATGTAGCAGAGTACAGCATGCAAGATTTCAATGGTTGCTGCACAATCTGTGCCATCTGGATCCTTCCCACCATGACCAACAGCTTTTCTGAGCTGCGCAGGTGGGAGCTATCCTTACACAGCACATTTTTCACTCCCATAACCTTCCTGGACTAAACCTAAGGGAACTCACTGTCCTCCCACTCCTGACCCAATAGTGTGAGTGTGTGCGTGGGAGGGGGGGCGGTTGCACCATGTGCGCGTGCTGCCATCTCACTCAGTAGTCTGTGAAATAGTGTGCCCAGCTGTCTGCCACTTGCCCCCTCTACTTGCTCCCCTACCTAGCCCACAGATGACTCCCCACTGTCCCACAAGGCGCTAGACGCTTACCCCCAATCTCCTCCCTGCCTCCTGTCTCTCTTCATCCTCCACTCCACCCCTCCCTGCAGCCCCACCCCATCCCAGTACACTCACTGTGTGCCAGGAAAGAGCTGGCAGGCGACTGAGAGCAGCATGTAGGGAGACAGGTGTGTGTGTGGGAGGGGGGGGGGGGGGGGGGGGGCGTGTGTGAGCGCACATGCGTTCGTTTCTCCTAAATTCCACTCTGAAACCTAATAATGTATAGCTCTATACCCTTTGTTTGTGTACCTGTCAATGATGCAGTGCTTCTGCCTTTCAGCGAGTCATTTCCTCTGCTCTTAAATAATTCATTATTCTCAATCAGAACTTTCCATGTATCTATTTCTTTAAATGCTCACTGTAAACCAACTTCTACACTAGTTTCTGAACTGCCAGTCTTTTAACAAAAACAAATGACAAAATTAAAAAAAATAGTTTTGCCAAATTTCAATAGCATCCTCTGACAGTCATTTGTGAAAACTCATATATGATGACAGATCATTGCTCACCAAGTAGAAGAGAGACTGAGCAGCAAACAGGGACATAAAAATGTTAGTACATTCTTTAGCTTCACAACAACTTGGCTTATACAGGCACAATAACTTGTCATTTGGGAGTGCAAGTGAACCTACTATTTTCCAAAAGTATGTAGAACAACTGGTTCAAAGAATTCCAAATTGTGTTCATTATCTGGATGATATTATTGTTAAGGGTTTGACACAAATGGCCAATCAAGAAAATCTTGAACCAATTTTTCAACTGCTCCAGAAAATGGTTTATTCTGACAGTTTCTTTGGCCACAGAGTCAAACGCATGAAGCACATTCTGAGTCACAATGGCATTATGCCTACACGCAACCACTTACACACAATCATAAACTCACTGGTTCCTAACTAATAAACAGTTGCAATCATTCCAGTGCAAAATCACATACTATACCAAGTTTATTCCCCAACTGGCACAGATCACGAACCCTCTAGCTCAACTGCACAGAAGGAGTCAAATTTGTGTGGTTGGCCACCTATCAACAACAAGCTTTTCAGTGCCTTAAGGACATGCTCAAGATGGCTTCGCCCTGATGTCATATATCCTGGGCCTGCCATTGACTCTGACAACACACCCATCCCAGTACAGTATTGCAGTGGTTTTATCCCACGAGTTATCCGATGATTCTGAGTGTCAAATTTCCCTTGTCTCCACAATGTAACGCATGGCACAGCTTAGACATTCCCAAATAGAATTAGGCTTTAGTGATCGTTTCTGGGGTCAATAAATTTCCTGTGTATTTGTATTGCAGCATAGTCCCCTTGCTGAGCTACAAACAACTGATTTCCTTGCTCGGGCATAGCTGTATGCTCCCATATAAGATGCCTAATAACTATAGCATTCGGCATTGTTCTTAAGCAGGTACCACTAGAAATCCATTTTCACCCACTGTCCAACACCCCAAAGCTGACTCACTGTGTCTTCTACCTCTTGGACCTGATATGGAATTCAATCATCAGGAAACAGTCTGTTTTGCCCTTGATCAGCACCTACAAACAGCCCTTGACGAATTCCCACTGATGGCAAATGAGATAGCCTCAGAGTAATCTTGTGGTCCAGTCCTGAGGCAGCTTTCATCATTGGTCCTGAAAAGGTGGTCAGAGCATAATTCCCACCAGGGCAACCTGTCTTTCGAAATTATTTCACACTGCACTACCGTTTCAATAACATGTAGAGTGTCTTACTGTTAGACATGGAAGACCCCTACTGCCAGGGTGTCACTCTGCCCCCTGCTCCACTCCTGCACCCTTCAGCTTCTTCACACTTTACATTAGAGGATGATGTGCACAAAAGCACTGTCCAGGCAGCACATCTGCTAGCCTGGTATCAATGGCAACACTAAGCACACATGCCGCACCTGCTGCTACTGTGACTGCTGTCTATCAGGCATCCCTAGCACAATATTTTTCGTCACTGTACCATCCAGATCATCCATGATAGAGGGTCCACCTCAATGTTGCCAGTCTGTTTTAAGGTGCTATGTGGTAGCTAGTGGTGCTGCCCTCTCAAACTTTCCGTTTGTGGCTCACATGCCATCCACCATCACCCCTGCTTCCATCCATACCCCTAACTGGACTTCCTCCATTGAAGGGACGACTAGCACCTTGGTGTTCGACAACAGGCCCCAATTTCTGTCAACCCGATTTCAGGCAGTCTGTTGCTGCAATAGTATTGAACACCTGACCACCACTCTCTTTAATACTGCCACCAATGCGGAGGCTGAGTAAAGGATTCACATGTTCAAGACTTGCTTGGATTTTTGCAACATATAGGCCTGCCTTCATCGATGGGCTCAGTCCGGTCAAAATCCTGCCCAAACACCAGCACTGTGTTAGGCCTCCTGGACCCAGTGCGGTATGCCCAGTATTTTACAGGTGAATTTTAAGAATTGTGTCACTATCAACTGCATTCTGAGAAGACAGTTCCTTAAGCCCTATCTGGTCAGACATGTTCTGCTACACATCACTTTGACAATGACTGCCACTGAATATGTACACTCAGCACTTGTCAACATTTTCCACGGACAGAATTAGCAAACTTTATTTCTGTTTTGTGTAATTCCTGAACTTAAAAAATTGTGTATAAAAAATAGCATAAATACAAAAGAAACTGAGGTATTTTTCAAATGAAAAGGAGAGTTGCTGCTCACCATACAGTGAATATGCTGAGTCATGTGTGGCCTCAGCAGCCACAGACTGCGGCCGTGTGTGTGTGTGTGTGTGTGTGTGTGTGTGTGTGTGTGTGTGTGTGTGTGTGTTCTATCTCCAACGAAGGCCTTATTGGCCAAAAGCTCATTTTCTGACAGTCTTTTGTTGTGTCTAACCGCAGCTCAGCATCTCTGCTATATAGTGAGCAGCAACTACTCTTTTTATAATATTGTTACATTCCATCCTGGATTTTCCATTGTTATATTTCAAATGAGTAATTTTTTAACGTATCTGTCAAGTGATGTTAAACTGAAACACAAATCTTGTTATAACTAGCTACCAACCATTTACAGCATTGATGTAACCTTGAATTTCAGGCAGTGTAAGCTCATCACTATAGTCTTCAGCTGTGGAACTATCATTCTGTGACTGAAATGATGAGAAAACACAAGCATTAAATCACATCATGTGCTATTTGCATATGGGCCCATATAAATAAACCCTTACATCTAAACAAGCAGCTCTGCACTTTAACAAAAATTAACTATTCATCAGCAATATTTTGCATTCCTTATTAAGACATCGAACCTAATGGCCAATGCAAAGAAAGGTACATTGTTGCAAAGTGAAAAAATAAAAGAAAATGTGAAATTAATCAGAGTACACACTTGGCGCCGGGCTGCTGCACTCAGTCACGTGGGAACTATTGTACAGAGAAGAAACTGAGGAGGCACAATGAAAAATTAGAATGTGGTTAGAGAGCTGTTTGGCATTTGCGGACAAGATTAAGTGAACTGACAAGTTCATGGTTAAGACATGTGACGCAAGGGAGAAGTCAGACCAAAGAAATAATGTGACATCAGAGATGAAAATGAGAGGAAACAGACGTTACAATGAAAACCAGAAAAGAAGTTAAGTGTTTGAGATATGGTGCTATAGAAGGTTGCTGAAAATTAAGTGAACTAATAATATAAGAAAAGAGCTGGTTCTATAAGAAAAGAGCTGGTTCTATCTGAAAAGAGAGAAGCATCCGGAAAACAATGATAAGAAGGGACAAGTGTACACATCAGTAGGAACAGTTTCTGTTTATACACAGGATTTAGTTTAGTTTATATTGCCCGTGTTTCTGCAAAGAAGTGAACTGTAGCATTGTATGTTACTGTGTTGACTACTGTATGCTCACTTACTCTAAGCTGTTGCATTATTTTAGTGCAACTGTATTACGCGAACTGACTTTGGATGGCATTATAAAAACCAGAAGTAGTGAGACAACAGAACAGAGACTGCACCCAGCAACTTCTTGAGTTAGTATTGTATTACTTGTGGTACAGATGAAAACTGATCAAAGATGGACAGACTATGATTATTGCATACTGATGCAGGGGGAATTGGCCACTGTCCGTAAACAGTTGGAAGCTGTGTTGGCCAGAGCTGACAGGCTTCAGGTTACTGTTCTGGGCTGTGGTGGTATTGGGGCACCTGAGGCAAATGATGTGACACCTCTGGAGCCTATACTGTTGCCTGCGATCTCGGATGTCACAGTGCCTTCTGATTAGAGGGCTACATATGGGTGGATTACTGCAATAGACCACAATCATGTGTACTTTGACGGATCAGGTCCATGCATCTGAGACCCATCGTTTCCCTCTAATGTGCAGGCTCTGTTTGTCAATTCCAATCTCCCCTATCTGCCAGCAGGCCAGATCCATTCATGTGGGGGTGGGGGCAAATTGATGAGTTTTAATTATTTACCCATGGATCCACTATAACACTATTTGTTTATGGTTTACCTAAATTTTTTATAATTTTTTCCTTTAAAATTTATGCATTTTGAAACTATATGTTCTGTACACGTAAAGTAAAGTGTGCTATACCGAAGGTTGAAGTTCTTTGTATTGTATATGAGAAATGTATATAAAATACTATGTAAATTGTTTATTATATTAAATAAGTTTCTGATGACACTTTGTATTTAAAAATGTGTGTGTGTTCATGTTGACGTAAATTTAACAATTGTAAGAAATGGTCACACTTAGGAACACTGTAAGAAATAGGTGTTATGTAAAAGCCAGTGTGCTTTCGTTTGATACGAAAGTGGCTCTGGAAGTGGAAAAGGTGGCAAGGGCAAATTGGTGCGCAACCTAGAGCAGTCACACAGTCTGTAGGCAGCAGTGATTGCAGGAACAGCCTCATGGAGCAGGAGAAGCTTTGCCGGCAAATTTGCACAAAATTGCCTCGAATGAAGACTGCAAATCGCTTATGGCATAGCTGCGAGTTTTTAGGCTACTGTATGTAAAATTGAACGATGCTAAGAAGGGAAATTAGACCCATACAGCAAGATACTTACAGGCCGCATTGTGGGTAATGTAGCCGCCATAATTGTTTGCCACACCCAAACCTACAGCCACCAGATAAGATTTATTGGTATTTTACTTTAGTACACCATGAACCATTAATTTAAACTGTGTTTTCATTAGTGAATAATCATTCTTGAACTTTAAAAAAACTGGTTCACCCTGTTATTTCATCCTAATCATACACCTGTATAGGGTTCCTTCCTGGTGTCTGATTAATCCGAGTATCCTGTTTTACAGGCTTATGGAGTGCCAACTTAATATAAAGAGGTACTATTTAAATTGTTTTTGTGTAAATGATGAGAGTAATAACTTTTGAAAGCAAATTCCAGTAAGAAAGAGGTTTTCTTGAAGTGAAATTTTCGGTATAAAAAGTGTGTGCTTTAGTATCTAAGTATTTTAGTATTTAAGTTGGTTGGTTATACAAAGTGCTTTTCTTGAGGTTCCCCATGGGCAAAATTTTTTTAGCTTTGTTGAAGTTATCTACCGGTCTTTTTCTCTTTTAAAAATGTAATGTATAAGGATGTTGTAGTTAAAAAAATTTCTAGTGACTGCACCAACATAGTTTACAAGGAGTAATATTTATTTAAGGAAGTTAATTAAACAGTAGCAAGAAAGTAGAAAAATTTCATACTCCTGATTTTCCAATACTTCACTGTTTCATTGCCTGGAAAGGCTGGCAATTGTTAGTACATATTTTAAGCCACTAAATGAACTTGGAACTGAGTTGTCCTAGCTATACTATTCGTTCTGTCTTTCTTTCTAACTGCTGGGTAAGATCTTATTCGGTTAGTTTAAAAGGGGGGGGGGGGGGAGGGGGGGGGGACCAAACTGTGAGGTCATCAGTTCCTTGTTCCCAGTAGAACAATTACCCAAGGGAAAAAAGAAAACAAAGACGACATATGGCACAATAACAGGAGAAAGGAAGAACGACAAAAGGACTACACACACTACAATGGACAAAACATGACAAGAAAACCACAGAGACACGCAAGAAACAGGGAGAGGAGATTAAAAACAAGGAAGCAGATGACCACGGCTGGCTGACCATGAGAATAAAAAAAGGAGAAGCCAGCCACTCTGCAACACATTAAAACCTCCACCCTAAAAGCCCTAAGGTGGAGGACAGATAGACAAAGAACATGCACTAAAACTCAGATCAAATGATAAAAACCACCCCCACAAATAAAACGTAAAACTAAAGCTGCTGTTGAGGCATTGTCGCCCAACACTGAAGGTAAGGTGCTGGGAAAGTTAAAAGTACACCGCAGAGCGGATAAAAGTGGGCAGTCCAGCAAGAGGTGAATGACTGTCATTTGGGAGCCACAGCGACACTGAGGTGGACCCTTACAACGGAGGAGGTAACCATGTGTGAGCCACATATGGCCAATGCGGAGCCGACAAAGGACAACTGATTCCCTGCGAGAAACCTTCTGGGAAGACTTCCACACATAATGACATGCAGTTTGTTGTCATTACTGTTATGCCACTCTGTCTCCCAAAGTCGAAAAACCTTGCAGCGTAAGACAGAATTCAGGTCAGTTTCAGAGATGCCCATCTCCAGGAGCAGTTTCTGCGTAGCCTGTTTGGCCAGGCTTTCAGCAAGTTCGTTGCCTGGGATTCCAACGTGTCCTGGGGTCCACACAAACACCACTGAACGACTTGACCATTGAGGGCAGAGGTAGACTCGTGGATGTTCTCTACCAAAGCATGGCGAGGGTAGCACGGGTCAACAGATTGTAGGCTGCTCAGGGAGTTAGAACAGAGAAGAAACGACTCACCAGAACAGGAACCGATGTACTGAAGTGCACAAGATATGGCCACAAGCTCTGCAGTGAATACACTGCAGCCAATGGGCAAGGAATGCTGTTCAATATGGCCTCTTTGGACATAGGTGAAGTCAACATTACCATCAGCCATTGAGCCGTCGGTGTAAACAGCTTCAGAGCCCCGGAACACGTCAAGAATCGAGAGGAAGTGGCAGCAGAGAGCGGCGGGGTTAACAGAGTCCTTAGGGCAATGCAAAAGGTCCAGAAGAAGCTTCAGCTGAGGTGTACACCATGGAGTTGTACGTGAATGGACCTCAAGTAGAGGTGGTAAAGGGAAGGACTCCAATTCAGAGAGAAGGGATCACACTTGAACTGCAATCGTGAGCCCTGACCTGGGCCGCCGATGCGAGAGATGAACTGCCACGGGTGGGAAAAAGAGACTGTAATTTGGATGCTTAGGAGAACTACGAATGTGTGCAGCATAATTGGTGAGCAGTTGCACACGTCAGATCCGCAATGGAGGAACTCTGGCCTCCACCAGGACACTGGTCACCAGACTTGTTCTAAAAGCTCCCGTCGCTAGGCAAACATCACAGTGGTGCACTGGGTCGAGTAAATGCAATGTTGAGGGCACTGCCGAACAATAAACCAGACTCCCATAGTCAATGCAGGATTGAACTAGGGTTCTGTAAAGCTGCAGCAGCGTAGAGCAATCTGCACCGCAGTTGGTGTTGCTCAGGCAGTGGAGAGCATTGAGGTACTGCCAGCACTTCCACTTAAGCTGACAAAGTTGAGGCAGCCAAGTCAATCAGGCATCGAAAACCAGTCCCAAAAATCGATATGTCTCCACTACAGTGAGGAGACTGTCAGTAAGGTACAGTTTTGGTTCCGGATGAACAGTATGACGCCGACAGAAGTGCAAAACACATGACTTTGTGGCTGAAAACAGGAAGCTGTGGGCTAGAGCCCATGACTGTGCCTTGTGGATGGCTCCCTGTAGGCACCTCTAAGCAACTCCAGTACCGGAGTAGTAATTCAACATGCAGAAGTCATCCGCATACAGAGAAGGGGAGACCAATCAACCTACAGCTGCAGCTAGGCCGTTAATGGCCACTAAAAATAGAGATACACTCAATACGGACCCCTGAGGAACACCATTCTCCTGAATACGTGGCGCGGAGGGTGGAGAGGGGGGGGGGGACAAATTGGGAGCATGCCACAGAGACCCCACTCATACAGTGTGGCAAGGATATGATGTTGCCAGGTCGTGTCATATGCTTAACGTAATTAAAAAAGGATGGCAACCAGGTGTTGTCGTCTGGCAAAGACTGTTCAGATGGCAGATTCAAATGACACAAGATTATCAGTGGTAGAGCAATCCTGGCGAAAGCTGCCCTAACTTGCGGCCAGTAGGCCATGTGACTCCAGGATCTAACCCAACTGCCGACACACCATACATTCCAGCAGCTTACAAAGAATGTTGGCAAGGCTGATGGGTCAATAGCTACCCACATCAAGTGGATTTTTACCAGGTTTTAGCCCGGAATGGTGGTGCTCTCCCGCCTTTGCGATGGAAAGAGGCCATCACACCAGATCCAGTTGAAGATGACGAGGAGATATCGCTTGTAGTCAGACTAGAGATGTTTAATCATCTGACTGTGGATCCGATCCAGCCCAGGAGCTGTGTCGGGGCAATGTGTATGGGTGTTGAGGAGCTCCCACTCTGTAAATGCGGCGTTGCAGTGTTCACTGTGGCATGTAGTGAATGAGAGGACTTTCCTTTCCATCCGCTGTTTGAGGGTGCGGAAGACTGGGGGTAGTTCTCCAAAGCAGAGGCTCGAGCATAGTGCTCAGCAAAGTGCTCGACAATCGCGTTTGCGTCTGCAGAGAGCACGGCATTGATGTTAACGCAAGGGACACCTATTGGGGTCTGTTACCCAAAAAGACATCTGATCTTCGTCCAGACTTGGGAAGGTGACGTATGGCACCCAATGGTCGACATGTAACTCTCCCAACACTCCTGTTTCCATCGTTTTATAAGCAGGCGAACATGGGCACGTAGCCGCTTAAAAGCTATTAGGCGCTCTAAGGAAGGGTGCTGCTTATCTCGCTGTAGAGCTCACCGACACTCTTTAATTGCCTCAACAACTTCCGGCGACTACCAAGGGACTGTCTTTCACCAGGGGCACCCTGGAGAGTGTGGGATCATGTTTTCCACTGTAGAAATTATCGTTGTAGTGACCTGCTCAAACAAAACATTGATGGCACCACGTGGGGGAGATTCAACGGTGACAGCAGAGGTGAAGGCTACCCAGTCTGCCTTGTTTGGTTGGTTTGTGGGGGTTGAAGGGTCCAGACTACAAAGGCCATCGGTCCCTCTGCCTTGTTTGAAGCCCACCTGGGTAGGCGTTCATAGGCATGATGCCGACAGAGTGACACAGGAAGATGGGAAACTGGTCACTACCACAAAGGTTGTCATGTGCTCTCCAGTGGCTGGATGGGAGAAGTCCTGGGCTGCAAACTGATAAATCAATGGCCAAGTAACTACCATGAGGCACAGGTCAAGTTCGGACAGTATATTTTCGACATCTCTACCATGGCCAGTAAGCATGGTGCTACCCAAGAAGGGGTTATGGGCATTAAAATCACCCAAAAGTAGGAAACGTTTAGGGAGTTGATCAACCAGTGCAGCCAATTTTGTTCAGGGGTACCGTACCATCTGGAGGGAGATGTACGTTGCAGACAGTTATTTTCCGCATCGTCCGTATCCTGACAGCCACAGCTTCAAGAGGAGTTTGAAGGGGCACAGGTTCATTACATACTGAGTTCAGGACATAGATGCAAACTCCAGCTGACACTCAATTATATTCGCTACGGTTCTTATAATAACCCCTGTAGCCGCAAAGGGCAGGGGTCCACATTGCTGGGAACCAGGTTTCCTGGAGGGCAATGCAGAAAACAGGTGTAAAGCTTAACAGTTGCCGTAGCTCAGCCAGGTGGTGGAAAAAACCGCCGCAATTCCACTGGAGGATGACCTGATGAGACTGGGAAGGCATGAAACAGTCAATGAGGCAGTCCACGGCTCAGGGTCACCTGCTGCCACCGACTTCTTTCCTGAAAAGGCTATATCCATTGTGTCTGAGGGTCTGGCAAGATCTAGGCCCTCAGCAGATCCCAGACTCTTCACCTCATCCTCAGACACAGAGCTTGTAGCAGTGGTGGTGTGGGTGCCATCGCAATTACCTTGGTATTGGGGGTCTTCTTTCTGGATTTCTCTCACTGATCCTTGGGTATCTCTGGCTGGGAGAGCTTCACTGATTCAGTCTCCGGGACTGAGGATGATCGTGAAGCCCTACAACCAGCTGCTTTTGGGCACTTCAGCCACTGGAGGGTGTCATCTTTCCCACTAGCAGAAACCTGGGAAGGGAGTGATCCAAGGGACCCCTTTCTAGCAAGAGAAGACTTTCACTTCTTCAGCTGAGAAGTGGAGGACTGGTGCCCCCTATGGTTGGGGGGACAGTGCTCCCAAGGTAGCTGGTGCGGGAGCAGCCGGGAGGGAAGTGACCCCTCACCATAAATGGGGCAGGTGTAGTCTTCCAGCTCTGAGAGCCAACTGGAACTTGCGGAACTGATGGGGCTACAACTGTTCTCGTAGTGGCGGCATAATAGAAGGTCATAGCCACAGAATGTAAGCACTCAAATTTCCTTTTGGCCTCAGTGTAGGTCAGTCAGTCCAGGGCCTTGTATTCCACGATTTTCATTTCTTGTTGTAAAATCCTGCAGTCTGGTGAGCAAGGGATATGATGCTCTCCGCAGTTGACACAGATGGAAGGTGGGGCACATAAACTACTGGGGTGGGATGGACATCCACAATCTCTTCATGTGATGATGAAAGTACAGCGGGAAGGCTTATGGCCTAACCTCCAGCATTTAAAGCACCGCACTGGCGGAGGGATATATGGTTTGACATCACACCGGTAGACCACTACCTTGAACTCCTTGGGTAATGTGTCACCCTCAAAGGCCAAGATGAAGGCACCAGTGGTAACCTGATTGTCCCTCGGACCCGGATGGATGCGCCAGACGAAATGAAGTCCTCGTCACTCTAAGTTGGCACACAGCTCATCTTCAGACTGCAAAAGTAGGTCCCTCTGGAAAATAATACCCTGGACAATATTTAAGCTCTTATGAGGCATGATAGTAACCGAAACATCCCCCAGCTTGTCACAAGCGAGTAATGCCCGTGACTGGGCAGAGGATGCCGTTTTTATCAAGACTGACCCTGACCACATTTTGGACAAGCCCTTCACCTCCTCAAACTTGTCCTCTAAATGCTCTACAAAAAACTGAGGCTTCATTGAGACAAAGGAGTCCCCATCAACTCTCATATATACGAGGTACTGGGGGGCAAATAAGGTTTGCTGCCATCTTTAGCCTGGCATTCCTCCCATGGTGTGGCCAGGGAGGGGAACAATTTATGATAATACTTCCTTGCATTGTACTGAGACTTGGAATGCTTAGAGACTGCTGGTGTTTGTTCACCAGCAAGTGATGACATGATACGCTTCATTGTGCGTCATCTGTCCTGATGCCACCTACTCCGACCAGGTGCCCTACCCACGGGCGCCACCCAGCCGCACTTGGCATACATGAGTAATTAACAGCGCAGGCATCAGCAGTGCAATCCCTCTGTGTTCGGAGCTACAACCAACAGGGTACATGGTGGCCCCACCACAACGGACTGGCTACCGTGCTGGATATGAGGTGAGAATTCCACGGTCATCGTCAGTGTAAAGAACGACACTGCATCGTGGGTGGAGGAGAACACACCCAGGAAGGTGTGCTCACTCAAGAGAGGGAGACTGAACGGGACTGCAATGCCACAACGAGAAAGTCGGCTAAAGATCTCAATGCACGATTGGCACGATGCACCATATAAGGCACCCTTCCCCAATTGGCTTGCTCTTCAGGAAATTTTGAAAAATGGATGTCAAACCCTACAGGGGACCATCAAAGAAAGGCCAAAAGGTGTGAGACTCCTTTTAGTTGCCTCCTACGACGGGCAGGAATACCTCAGGCCTAGGGCCTATTCTAACCCCCAGGCCCGCAAAAGTGGGAGGGGGAGGAGGGGGGTAGTAAGATCTTATGAAAAGAACTAAATAGTCTGGTTTCCATTAGACACAACACACAATCAAATTCTGTAAAAAGGATAGATCTATTGATTAGCTTTTCCTATTAAGAGGACAAGCCTCCCTTAGAGTATTTTATTTGGAAACTAAACTAAATTTAGTAAGAGGCTTATATGTGACAACACAGAGACAGGGTTTTCTGTTATTTACGTAACATCATACTAAATTCTAATAGTAGTGGTAGGGTTATATCATGATGGCAGTGCATGCTCGACAGGCCCTAGGCCATAGGCAACAGACTTCAGGAGTTACAATGGTGTTTCACACCCAGTACACTGTTTAGTGGGGCATTTTATAGACATTTTATTTATTACAACACATTTTCGCATGTTGAAAGTAATTTATATCTTCAAGAGAAAGTATGGGTGATGCTAGGAATAAAACTGTGACAGTCGCCAGCTGTTTGCACACACAAAATGAGTCAAAAAAGGCATTGTCAAAAAGCGACATTCCAGATACAATATACAGATCTGATTCAGAATCCAAAACATTCCTCAGAGAATCATTGAGATTCAATATGGTAGGAAGAGGGAATTCTTGATCCTTTGTAAAGTACAGCAATTCATAAAACCTGTAAAATAATGGACAACTACACAGTTATGGTTAATAATCTACAATAATGAACATGGTACAGACAATTTTTTATTGGTGCTCACTATAGTGTTGGTTCACACACCTCATCCCTCCCTTTTACACTTCCTTCAAGAGGCCTACACCTTTCTGAGATTATTTCCGAAATTACTGAAAGTATTTTAAATTCATGTTTGCAACTATAACAAAATGTGTTGTTTTACCACCAAATGTGTTTTGTTTAATTGAAATAAAGCGTCATCAGTGGTCTGCAATGAAAGGTATTCACAATTTTGCTTGCATTTTACATCCAGAAACAGTTCGTCACAAAAGATGTTTATGTTTGTTGCAATGCATTATATCCAATTTTCGCTCATCAGGAAACACTGTCTACCTTGTACATATTTGAGGTATTCCCTCTTTTAGCTCTGTTGTTAGTTTTTATAACACTTTGCCCCACAGTTTGAATACGGTCTATAAATGTTTCAATAATCTCTTTGAGCGCCATACTTTTTGCATTCTTGTTTGTGTCAATTTTCACAAAACAATGTACATCTTCATACAATTGTGTAAGTTTTTTGATGTGGTCACTGGTGCACCCCCCTTCATTATACTTGTAGCAAGTTTCACTTGCTATCACCGGAAAACCATTCATTCATGTATGACAAATTTCTTGTATCACCTACATTTCTCTTGCAACTGTGACAGAATCCAGAAACAGTGGTTTATTAAACAAGGAACTGAGGACAAATCAGGTCAAAAACTTATGAAAAAGCACATGCTTGTTATAAAAATAAAAATGTAATTCCTACACTTATCTTATTGCAAATCCACACTAATTCTCGTTTCACCAGGAACCGATGACTCTCCAAAAATTACACCATTCCACTGGAATAGTCAACATTTACTCATATTCCACCATAGATAAGAAAGTTCCACATTTTACTGTTTGACAAAACACTCTCCTCTTTGCATGCTATTATTTGTCAAAATGTCATTTCGATATCTCAAACTGTTTATGAACTATTAGGGATGTTGTGAATATTTCATTCTCAAGTATGCACAAGCAGAAATGAACACACTACATAGAATTCATTTTCTCAAGATTAGAATTAGGTTTTGATCTTCTCCCAAATTTAAAGAAAAATGCAATAAGTTAGCTAATTTCATACACTGCAACGTATGGCCCAATACATACCAAACGCAAATCTATATTGACCCCTATCTTTCATTGTAACACATCTGAATTTCATATAGTGTGTTACTTATGTGTTAAATATCACAATAACTATTATCATCAACAAAATGATAGGCACTTCATCACGTAGGTGACTTATAAAGCTGTAATTAATATAAAAGTCAATCTTTTTTTTATTTTTAAAAATTTTTATTACAGAGCGGCCAATGTGAATGTACCGTTCTGCCAGAGTAACACTTCAGACACTGGTTTGCCAAAAAATTCATTGACTTCCTGAACCACCGCAGAAATCCACACATCTGTGTACCTGCTAAGAGCTGCCTGTTCCAAGAGCTGCAGATAGTGGTCAGAAGGTCATGTGTCAAACAATGCACAGGCAGGGACTGCGATGTTTAAGAATCCGCCATAAACATCTGTGGCACGCCACTAAAATATGCTTGTGTGTGGTCAGCTATTCATATTTCCTCGACAGTCAACACTAACCTGACAGTGAATGGGGAGCAGTGGTGGGGTCGTAAACCACTGGGCCAAAGGAGAAAGTGATATTGTGCATATGGCTGTCTCCCTACACCTTAAAAAGAAGTTTGAGGTATTGCCCACTGCTGAAAGTGAATCTGAACCAGAATAGCATGCCTTGACTGTTGGAACTGGGGGCCAATATGCCTGAATGTTCAAACAATTGCAAAGGGTGGGATTGTTTGTCACAGAGTGCCAAAGTTTGGAGGGTAATGGAGCCTCTTAGGGAAATAGCAGACAGGTTGCAAAAGGAGTCCATTGTGTTAGCTTTCTTGGGAGGTCATGGACAAGATGTGGAGGCAGCTCTGCCAGCAGCGACTGACTGCACTGGGTGTACCCTTCTGCAAATCTTAGCTCATTTCGGAATGAATGATGCCTGCCGACTGTGGGGTCACAGCACATCCTTGATTCCTACAGGCTGCTCACTGCACTGGATAAGACGGTTAGTCATGCTCGTGGAGTGGAAGTAGAGCTAGTATTCTGCTGCATCGTCCCCAAATCCAATCGCAGTCCTCTGGTTTGGAACCAAATGGTAGGCTTAAACCAGAGGATCAGACAATTCTGTGATGAGCCCTGATGCAGATTTTTTTATTTCACTATCAGGTGGAGAATTAGAGGGACCCTTAATAGGTTTGGCATGCACTACTTGCAGGAAGCAACTACTAGGGCAGCAGAGTACATCTGGCATGCAGATGAGGATTTTTTAGGATAGAGAAATCCCTCCATAGGTCCAATAAAGTATGTTCTGATTTCAGAATAGTAGCCCCCATTAATTAAAGACAATAACATTTATCATGGCAGATTAAAGAAAGAAAATGTTAATATAGTATTAGTTAAATGCAGGAATATCTATGACAAGGTCCCAGAACTAGTCTCAAATTAATAAATGGTAAAAATACCCACTTGGTACTAGGGATGGAAACTTGGATGAAACCAGATGTTAGTAGTTATGAAACTGTAAATTCTGATTGGAACTTACATCACAGACACAGACTAAACACTGATGTTGGAGGCATGTTTATAGACATAAAAAATATGGTAATATCTGTTAAGCATAGTACAGATTCTGACTATGAAATCATTTGGGTGGAGGTAAGTGTTAAACATGGATCAAACATGGCCATGAGATGCGCTTATTGACCATCTGCCTCAGGAGAAGTACTGGCAGAACATATGAGAGGAAACTTTGAGAATATTTTACATAAATTCCTGGTCATGTTCTAATATCAGGCGGAGATTTCAACTTACCAGCTATTGACTGGGAGACTCAAACGATTAACACAAGTAGTAAAGACAGGAATCGTGTCAAATTATTCTAAATTCATTATCAAAAAATTACCCTGAGTAGCTAACCAGAGAACCAAGTCATGAAAGCAACATACTAGATCTCTTGGTCACAAACAGGTCAAACGTTTTGACTAGGTTAGTGTGAAACAAGGAAACCCTGATCATAAGAGCATTACACCATCGCCAAAATGGCTGTAAATAGGATTATATAAAATGGAGGAAGATATCTCTACTTATCAAGAGTGACAAGAAACAGATTTCTGATTATTTGAGCAGTAAATATGAAAATTTCACCTTCACCACTGACAATGTTGAGCATCAATGGACCAAGTTCAAGAGAATTGTATAATGCACTTTAGACAGCTATGTCCCACAAAAAGTTTGTGAGGCATGGGAAAGGCCCACTGTCATTCGACAGCCATGTTAGAAAGCTGCTACAACAGCAACGAAAGCTTCACTACTTATTTAAACATAGCCAAATCCTCACGGGGCGAGGGGCAGGAGCAGGGGTGGACAACAGAATGAAATCAAAATTAGAGTAAGGAAAGCCATGCATGAAGCATTCAATAAATTTGAAAGTAAAATCGTACGAAGTTTGGTCTTACATTAAATCAGTAAATGGATGGAATGCATCTGTCCCGAGATCCTGAGACTATAATGGCATCGAAACAGAGGATAACCCAGAGAGGGGCAAAATACTACACATAATTTTCCAAACCTGTTTCACTGAGGAAGATCACACTGCAATGCCTCCTTTAAACCACCACACAAAAGTCAAAATCACAGATATTGGAATGAATGACTGTAGGTCAGAAAAGAAACTGAAACTGTTCATCGAAAGATCCATACCTAAAGACTAGAAAGTTGCAAAAGTCACACTAATGGCCAAGAAAGGAAAGATGATTAATATGCCGAATTACAGAAGCATATCACTAATGTCAATTTTCAGTAGGATTTTAGAGCATATGGTGTGCTCAGATATTATGAATTACCTTGAAAATGATTTATTTACAAATAACCAACAGGGATTCAGAACATATTGTTTTTGTGAAACATAACTAGCTCTTTATTCTCACAAAGTAAAGATTGCTATTGACAGGGTATATTAAATTGAGTCCATATTTTTAGATTTTCCTCACACAACTTCTAATCAAACTGCATGCCCTTGGAGTATTGTCTCAGTTGTGTTACTGGATTTGTGATTTCCTGACAGAAAGGTCACAGTTCCTAGCAACCTGAGGGAATGTTCTCAAGTAAAACAGAAGTGATATCTGATGTTCCCCAAGGAAGTGTCATGGATCCTGTGCTGTTCCTGATCTACATAAATTATTAAGGAGATGATCTGAGCAGCCTTCTTAGATTGTTGCAGGTGATGATGTCATTTACCGCATACCAAAGCCATCAGATGACCAAAACAAGTCGCAAAAGGATTTAGATAATATATATGTATGGTGCAAAAAGTGGCAATTGACTCTAAATAATGGAAAGTGAGAAGTCATCCACGGGAGTACTAAAAGGAACCTGCTAAATTTTGGTTACATAATAAACCCATAAATCTGAAGTCTGTAAATTCAACTAAATATCTATGGATTACAATTACAAATAACTTAAATTGGAAGGATCATATAGATACAGATAATGTTGTGAGGAAAGCAAATCAAAGACAGTGATCTATTGGCAGAACACTTAGAAAATGCAGCAGGTCTACTAAAGAGACTGCTTACACTATGCCTGTCTGTCTTTTTCTGGACTATTGTTGTGCGGTATGTGATCTGCATTGGATGGGATTGACAGAAGAAACAGCAAAAAGTCCAAAGAAGAGTAGCTCATGTTGTACTATCGCAAAATAGGGGAGACAATGCCACAGGTGTGGGACACAAAATGAAGTGGCAATCATTTAAAATAAAACGGCACTTTCTGTTGCAGCAGGATCTTCTCTCAACATTTCAATCAACAACTTCCTCCTTGGAGTGTGAAAATATTTTGTTGGTGCCCAACAATGTGGGGAGATATCATCAGAAAATAAGAGAAATCAGAATTGGCACAGAAATAGTTAAGTGTTTATTTTCGTCACGCACCGTTTGAGAGTAGAACAGTGGAGAAATAACTTTAAAGTGGTTTGATGAGCCCTCTGCCAGGTACTTAACAGTGAATTTCACAGTATTCGTGTAGATAAACATGTATAACAGAGGAAATGCCACTGGATCTGACAGGACACCAATACAATTCTACATATAGAATGCAAACAAACCTATTCCTCTTCTAGTGGCAGTGCACTGTAGGTCACTGGAGAAGAAAGTGTACCTTACGATTGAAAAAAAATGTACCGGCCACCCCTCTTCTCAGGGTTCTCGAACAGAAGCACAAAAGTATTGGCCTATATCTCAAATGTTGGTCTGTTGTTGCACTGTGGAAATATTTTATACTTCTGTTTTATCACATTTCTGAAGACCGAAAATCTCCTCTATTAGAATCAACATGGGTTCTGAAAACAAAGCCAGCTTGATCTATTTGTCCATGAGATGGAAACAGTGGACAGTGACCAGCAACAGTTCTTCCTACAAACCATTTGTAACTGGAACAGGAAAAGGGGAAGTGACAGTGGTACCCAGAGTACCTTCTGCCCCGTACTATATAGTGACTTGATGAGTACAGATGTAGAAACAGATGATAGGACATGTTTTAAGACAACAAGGAATAACTTCCATGGTACTTGGTGGATCTGTATAGAGAGCAAAAACTGCAATGAAAGGCAGAGATTGAAATATATCCAACAAATAACTGAGGTTGTTAGGTGCAACAGTTACTCTGAAGTGAAAAGGGTGGACATGTTTGTGTTTGCACTTGCATTAGTGTGAGAGTGAGTGAGTTTGTGTGTGTGTTGTCTATTTTTGACAAAGACCTTGTTGGCCGAAAGCTAACTTTCTGACAGTCTTTCTTTGTGCCTTTCTGTGACCGAGCGAGGTGGTGCAGTGGTTAGACACTGGACTCGCATTCGGGAAGACGACGGTTCAATCCTGCGTCCGGCCATCCTGATCTAGGTTTTCCGTGATTTCCCTAAATCGCTCCGGGCAAATGCCGGGATGGTTCCTTTCAAAGGGCACGGCTGACTCCCTTCCCCGCCCTTCCCTAATCCAATGAGACCGATGACCTCGCTGTCTGGTCCCACAACAACCCAACAACCCTTTCTGCGAATCAGCATCTCCGCTACATGGTGAGTAGCAATTATCCTTTTCATTATATTGTTACATTCCATCCTGGATTTTCCATTGTTCATTTTATTGTTTATCTGTGTATACTTAATTGATAAAGAATAAAAGGGCACTTCCAGGTTAAAACAACATTTCAGCTCAGAAATGAATATTCTCTCAGATTTGTACTCTATGTGTAACGATAAAAGAACACATCAGGTTCTATGTCGTTGAGCCTATTTTTGATAAACACCCAATGTCAGGTCAAATTTTGATAAAAATGTATTTGACACAATAGAAAAAATATGTAAGGGAAACTAAAATCACTAGGGAAAAGAAAAGTAAATCCTACTGGGCACTATATTTGATCAGTTTTGTATCTGTAGTTGGCAACAATTCCCATGCTCTTTCTTTCAATCATGCATTTCCTGTGGCATTGTGCATTGGTCACTGTCACATCCCTACCACACTGGAAGAATATAATGGCTCTGAACACTATGGAACTTAACATCTGAGGCAATCAGTCCCCTAGAACTTAGAACTACTTAAACCTAACTAACCTAAGGACATTACACACATCCATGCCCGAGGCAGGATTCGAACCTGCGACCGTAGCGGTTCCAGACTGAAGCGTCTAGAACTGCTTGGCCACACCAGACAGCCACTGGAAGAATATAGTTAATTTATTTCTTATGTTTGTGCAAACAGCGTGCTGACTATTTTTTACTTCTGATGACTTCAACTGGTGGCATGTATAAATATATTAAATATTTCAGTCTGAGTTGATGTGAATCTTCAGCATAAATAATGGAAAAGTTGTTAAGAATATGCCTTTAATGTTAAGGATGTTACAACAATTCTATATACTGAATGTAAGAAGTTAGAAAACTTCTATAAAACACCATATATATTTCAATTTTAAGAAATTAGGGTGTACTACATGACACCTCCAAAATCACGGAAAGAAAGATGGCAACAATGGGGAAAAATCACTTAAGAAAATCCAAATTTGAAAACAGCATTCTTGAGGAGACACACAATTTCAAAATATTAAAACAGGTAATGAGAGTTTCAAAAATCAAAAGCTACAGATTGTATACAATCCCTCTGTAATTTGCCTTTAGACCTACAATAATTTCTTACTAAAACATACTCGGTTCAGCATAACCTCAGTCTTCCTCTCCTTTGCTTTCACGAGTGCCAGTCCATATCCTTCCATTAATGACTTTTCAATGAACTGTAGTCCCAGACTGGGATTCTGCAATGCTGCCTGCAGAGTAACAGGGTCCTGAAACAATGAAGAAGATTAACCAAGTATTTTCCTCACCTGAAAAAATGAATAATTTTTACAGTAGGGCATGAAAAGGACTGTTCCACAGTTAACTCTTACTGTGAAAAAGAAACACAACATAGCAAAATTCATTTGAAAAAACTAAACTATTTGGAGGTTAAATGTACTTCCACTCTGACTTGTCTTTTTTTTACTCTTAATAGGAATTTTACACAGCTGAACACAGTATTGCTACACTATTTTCAACATATAATGTTTCTCTCCTTTTTATTTTCTGTTATTGCATTTATATTCCAGGAATTTCATATTTAAAGTCATAAACAGATAAAAGCTCCTCAACAGAATTATGTCTTCTCATATACTAGCAACTTATCAAATAGAAGAGCTGCTGAGCAATGAACAGATTCATAGAAAAATATAAAGACTTGCCACAAGCACGAGCACCCCCCCCCCCCCCCCCACACATACACACACACTTGCTTTAACTACAGATGGGTTGGCCTCTTAACATGAAATCAATTTCAGATGCAACAGTATGCACAATATGCACAATGCAACAGTCCATCTCATGGGAACAGCGTAATTTCGATGCGTACTCCCAATGAACAAACACGGTTCAGGATTCCCACACCATTACAGCAACATATTTTGAAACTAATACACAGTGGACAATGTGGAATCATTAAAACTAAGCAGCTAGCAAACCAGAATTTTACGTGGTTTGGGCTTGACCAGCAGAAAACAGGTGATCGCACACTGTCACACATGTGCAGGTAACCAAGCAGCGCTGCACTAATTTTTTCAACTGACCTCAACCTGACCATCCTTGGCAATGCATCCATTTTGGTTTTGCTGGCTCTTTCTGGAACACAAGGTGGCAGATTATCATCAATGTGTTCAGTACACATCCATTTGTCATTCCAATGAATTTGCCAACTAGTACTAGCACTATAAAAGCACTTGCTTTGTTCTTTTGCTAAGAAGGCTTGCCTTGCACAAATTATTGTTTCAGACAATGATCCAAATTTTTCTTTATTGAAATTTCAACAATTTTGCCAACAAAATGGGATTCATCATTTTGAACAGCACCAAATGTTTCATTCGCACTTTAAAGGCTCAGGCATCCAAAATTTGTTCTTCACACATTTGTTTCTCAGCACTTACAGCATTTTGTCTTTTCACAACTCTTTGCAAGCATAATTATTACATGATCACCATCAGGGGATTCTTCTGGATATATTTCACACTTGACAGCCTGCTTTAGACGGCAACTTCACAAAAAAGTTCTGTACGAAGGACAAAGCTTTCTATCATGTCTTTAATAAAGCTCACTACTGGCAATATTGCATTGTCCCTCAAACAAATGGCAAAGCTCACTATACCATTCACAGCAAAACTGGCACCCACTGACAGCACCAAAATCAACATTTTCCTGATTAATATAATCCTGCTGCAGATATTTCTGTTTAAGAATCACTGCCTGCATCCCAAACTGGTGTTCCAAGCAGCCCTTTCCTGTGTGTGATATTTGCGCACATGGGTTGTCAGATGCCTCTGCCATGGAGATTGCCTCCACAGCTGCTGCCACATCTTCTGTTGCCATTTATGGCAACATCAGTTACAGACATGAAGCCTGCATCTACTGTATAGCCTTCAGCGTCCACAACGGCAACACTGCTGTACCCACCTGTGCTGTTAGATGGACATTCCATTTTTGGGAGATGTTCCAGGGAAGTTCACAAGAGGTATGTCAAAATAGCCATGGCCACCTCCATCAAAATGGTGTCTCCCTGTCTTCGTCGACTACAACTGGTGCATTTCCCGCCACTCATATTTCCACAGAAGAAACATTTAAACAAGCTGCTGTGATTCGCAGTCGTGATTGGTCAACACAGCTTTTTAAGCCGCTGCACTCAGGTTGTCCTAAGATTATCCTCACGCTACTCTCAGATCACACCAAGTGTACGGGTGACAGTGCACTGACATCTTACGAACCTAGCGTAACACTATTGCTACTGTGACTGCTAAACCTTTACAAGTGGAACAGAGAATGATATTTCAGACAGATTACAAGATACAAACTTTTGTGTATTCAACAGTGTATATATTGTAAATAAATATATTTATGTTTGAATCATTCTATAGTGTTTGACATTTTCTAGTGTGTCCATCCACCTCCTTACACTGACAGACCCAACAGAAGTCATATTCTTAGATGCAGCTGGTCATAATTGGAGGAACTGCGATCGCAGATGTGGCATGATCTCAGATGTTTCAAAAGAAGTTGTGGATGCATTAGCAAAATATTCACTGGGTGATGTGAGTGAGGCCAAACACAACTTCAGCTATCATCACATTGAGATCCTCCTTGAAGGCCATCTGCGCATCAAATAGAACTATTTAAGTCGTTGGCGCATTATTCAGTGGTATGACATCTGAATGAGGTGTTCAACCATCAACATAGATGTTCTACACTTCAATGTTAATGAGAATTGTGAATTGGCATCCTAGCATGTTTTAGCTCTACTAGAGCACACAGCAAAAACAAATTTTTTGAATGACAATCATCTGCCACACTATTGTTGTTGTTGTTGTTGTTGTTGTTGTTGTTTTCAATCCTGAGACTGGTTTGATGCAGCTCTCCATGCTACTCTATCCTGTGCAAGCTTCTTCATCTCCCAGTACCTACTGCAACCTACATCCTTCTGAATCTGCTTGGTGTATTCATCTCTTGGTCTCCCTCTACGATTTTTACCCTCCACGTTGCCCTCCAATACTAAATTGGTGACCCCTTGATGGCTCATAACATGTCCTACCAACCGATCCCTTCTTCAAGTCATGTTGTGCCACAAAATTCTCTTCTCCACAATCCTATTCAACACCTCCTCATTAGTTACGTGATCTACCCATCTAATCTTCAGCATTCTTCTGTAGCACCACATTTCGAAAGCTTCTATTCTCTTCTTGTCTAAACTATTTATCATCCATGTTTCACTTCCATACATGGCTACACTCCATACAAATACTTTCAGAAACGACTTCCTGACACTTAAATCTATACTCGATGTTAACAAATTTCTCTTCTTCAGAAACGCTTTCCTTCCCATCGCCAGTCTACATTTTATATCCTATCTACTTCGACCATCATCAGTTACTTTGCTCCACAAATAGCAAAACTCCTTTACTACTTAAATTGTCTCATTTCCTAATCTAATACCATCGGCATCACCCGACTTAATTCGACTACATTCCATTATCTTCATTTTGCCTTTGTTGATGTTCATCACATACCCTCCTTTCAAGACACTACCCATTCCGTTCAACTGCTCTTCCAAGTCCTTTGCTGTCTCTGACAGAATTACAATGTCATCGGCGAACCTTAAAGTTTTTATTACTTCTCCATGGATTTTAATACCTACTCCGAATTTTTCTTTTGTTTCCTTTACTGCTTGCTCAATATATAGATTGAATAACATTGGGGAGAGGCTACAACCCTGTCTCACTCCCTTCCCAACCACTGCTTCCCTTTCATGCCCCTCAACTCTTATAACTGCCATTTGGTTTCTATACAAATTTTAAATAGCCTTTCGCTCCCTATATTTTAGCCCTGCCACCTTCAGAATTTGAAAGAGAGTATTCCAGTCAACGTTGTCAAAAGCTTTCTCTAAGTCTACAAATGCTAGAAACGTAGGGTTGCCTTTCCTTAATCTAGCTTCTAAGGTAAGTCGTAGGGTCAGTATTGCCTCACGTGTTCCAGTATTTCTACGGAATCCAAACTGATCTTCCCCGAGGTCGGCCTCTACCAGTTTTTCCATTCGTCTGTAAAGAATTTGCGTTAGTATTTTGCAGCCGTGACTTACTAACTGATAGTTCGGTAATTTTCACATCTGTTAACACCTGCTTTCTTTGGGATCAGAATTATTATATTCTTCTTGAAGTCTGAAGGTATTTCGCCTGTCTCATACATTTTGCTCACCAGATGGTAGAGTTTTGTCAGGACTGGCTCTCCCAAGGCTGTCAGTAGTTCTAATGGAACGTTGTCTACTGCCGGGTCCTTGTTTCGACTTAGGTCTTTCAGTGCTCTGTCAAACTCTTCACGCAGTATCGTATCTCCCATTTCATCTTCATCTACATCCTCTTCCATTTCCATAATATTGTCCTCAAGTACATCGCCCTTGTATAGACCCTCTACATACTCCTTCCACCTTTCTGCTTTCCCTTCTTTGCTTAGAACTGGGTTTCCATCTGAGCTCTTAATATTCATACAAGTGGTTCTCTTTTCTCCAAAGGTCTCTTTAATTTTCCTGTAGGCAGTATCTATCTTAGCCCTAGTGAGATAAGCCTCTACATCCTTACATTTATCCTCTAGCCATCCCTGCTTAGCCATTTTGCACTTTCTGTCGGTCCCATTTTTGAGACGTTTGTATTCCTTTTTGCCTGCTTCATTTACTGCAATTTTATATTTTGTCCTTTCATCAATTAAATTCAATATTTCTTCTGTTACCCAAGGATTTCTACTAGCATTCGTCTTTTTACCTACTTGATTCTCTGCTGCCTTCACTACTTCATCCCTCAAAGCTACCCATTCTTCTTCTACTGTATTTCTTTCCCCCATTCCTGCCATTTGTTCCCTTACGCTCTCCCTGAAACTCTGTACAACCTCTGGTTAAGTCAATTTATCCAGGTCCCATCTCCTTAAATTCCCACGTTTTTGCAGTTTGTTCAGTTTTAATCTACAGTTCATAACCAATAGATTGTGGTCAGAGACCACATCTGCCCTTGGAAATGTCTTACAATTTAAAACCTGGTTCTTAAATCTCTGTCTTACCATTATATAATCTACCTGAAATCTGTCAGTATCTCCAGGCTTCTTCCATGTATACGACCTTCTTTTATGATTCTTGAACCAAGTGTTAGCTATGATTAAGTTGTGCTCTGTGCAAAATTCTACCAGACGGCTTCCTCTTTCATTTCTTAGCCCCAATCCATATTCACCAACTAAGTTTTCTTCTCTCCCTTTTCCTACTCTCGAATTCCAGTCACCCATGACTATTAAATTTTCGTCTCCCTTCACTATCTGAATAATTTCTTTTATTTTGTCATACATTTCTTCAATTTCTTCGTCATCTACAGAGCTAGTTGGCATATAAACTTGTACTACTGTAGTAGGCGTGGGCTTCGTGGCTATCTTGACCACAATAATGCGTTCACTATGCTGTTTGTAGTAGCTTACCCGCATTCCTATTTTTTATTCATCATTAAAGCTACGCCTGCATTATCCCTATTTAACTTTGTATTTATAACCCTGTATTCGCCTGACCAAAAGTCTTGTTCCTCCTGCCACCGAACTTCACTAATTCCCACTATATCTAACTTTAACCTATCCATTTCGCTTTTTAAATTTTCTAACCTACCTGCCCGATTAAGGGATCTGACATTCCACGCTCCGATCCGTAGAACGCCAGTTTTCTTTCTCCTGATAACGACATCCTCTTGAGTAGTCCCCGCCCGGAGATCCGAATGGGGGACTATTTTACCTCCGGAATATTTTACCCAAGAGGACGCCATCATCATTTAATCATACAGTAGAGCTGCATGCCCTCGGGAAAAATTACGGCTGTAGTTTCCCCTTGCTTTCAACCGTTCGCAGTACCAGCAAAGCAAGGCTGTTTTGGTTAATGTTACAAGGCCAGATCAGTCAATCATCCAGACTGTTGCCCCTGCAATATCTGAAAAGGCTGCTGCCCCTCTTCAGGAACCACGTGTTTGTCTGGCCTCTCAACAGACACCCCTCCACTGTGGCTGCACCTACGGTATGGCTATCTGTATCGCTGAGGCACGCAAGCCTCCCCACCAACGGCAAGGTCCATGGTTCTGGCACACTATCTGTCGTTATTTGTATTAAAATATCCTTTTCTTTGGGATTGTTGTCACTGCATAGTCTTGGTTGTGTACCCATTTTCGAATGGGTGTACTATAACCTGTTGGAACGATTTTTGGGTGAAACTTAAAAGATTGGTATAGTAAGGTATGACTAAACGAGAGTGCAATCTTACACTAGCAAATGGCGTGTTACGCCACTGTTGTTCTTAAGAAACTTGATGTCATGTCGTTTATTTTGATGTCTGGCCAACCCACCGCATTTTAGCAATGTATGACTAGACAAAGGAAGTGCCCATTTGACAGATTATACTATATTCACTTGGGCTATATAGCTGAACTGTGCAGTACTTGAAAATCAAAAGAAAATGATATTTCAACCCACCGAACAACAACCAGTGTAGTAGACCCTTGTTAAGAAAGTTTCTAGCATGTGTCCTCAACATTTATTCGCAATGTAAATAGCGCAAAGCCTGCGGCCATAAACAGGCCAGTTTATCCACAATGGAGACAACTCCTGAGGTTGCCAATATTGACTGACATACCGTATTTACTCGAATCTAAGCCGCACTCGAATCTAAGCCGCATCTGAAAAATGAGACTCGAAATCAAGGAAAAAAAATTTTCCCGAATCTAAGCCGCACCTAAAATTTGAGACTCGAAATTCAAGAGGAGAGAAAAGTTTTAGGCCGCACCTCCAAATCGAAACAAAGTTTGTCCATTTTAATATGAGACACAATTTAGGTCGAATGAATGACGATATAGCTACAGCAGTTTGGTTCGAGTCGTAAGCTTAGCAGTTAAGCTTTACCAGGTAGCCATTGCTATGCGTCAGGCGCTCCGTCCATATTTATACGGGTACCCTTCCTTTTTCACGTGCTTCGTCTGGTTTGAATGGATTGCTTATTTTTCTTTGATCTAATAAGCGCCATTTTTTGTTATAGGTGTTTACGTCACTCTAAGCTAAAAATGCATTACTGTACTGTGTCATGCATTGTTTGCCGCATTCTGATAGTGCGTGTTTACGGCCTGTTGCCGCTCGCGGCATGGCTTGCTTTCTGCGCGCTACCGCCGCTTTCAATTTTTTTTTTTTTTTTTTTTTAAAAAAATAGAGGAATCATCTCATTAGCGAAACCATGGCGTGAGACTGCTATTTGCTGTTACTTACACTGCTGCTTTCTTTGATAATGATCAACAAGAACCAAATAACAGACTGCGTATGATAGAAGATGTTCTGCACGAGAGTTTAGCGAAAATTTTTCCCCGTTTGAAAATCTTTGCAGACGCCTCTTTAGTACATCACATTACCTTCTGCACAGTAATTAGAGTCATCTTAGATTTAAAAATCGAGTCAATTGCCGTGCTTCATTTCTGACTGTATCACTATTAGCCATAAGAATAATACGAATATAAACATGACATGATACGTATATTCTTCCGTGTTTGCTGTTGTCTCACTCTAGTTTCGTAGATTATTAGGCAGTCAGGATTTAAATGACATAGCAGCAAACACGAAAGAATACAGCGCAAAATGTTTATATTCGTATTATTCTTATGGTGAAGAGAATACTGCATGTGATTCACAATTCATAAAAGTTCCTATCAGCAACCATCTTCTCACAGGTAGGAAAAAATTCAGAATGTAGAGTTGGCCATATTGACAAAAACCCCAAACAGTCTTGTCAGTCGGATTTTCGCAGTACATTGAAATGCTGCTACATTCGAAGATGAACAATACGGAATTTGTATTTACTTCTTTGGATAACGTATGAAAATGCAGTGGTCGAAACTCGGGGCGGAGAAATAAGCTCTTCTTCCACCTTTTTTTAAATTTATTTACTGATGCAGAGGTTTTGGCGCCGGTATTTATCTCTGTGCCTGCAAAGCAAGCCTGTTTAGCGCTACATATATTCGACGGCAGAAGTTAGTTGTGGCGGCACCTACCAACATTTTTCAGAACTTCCGCTTACTTTGCACTCGATTCTAAGCCGCAGGCGGTTTTTTGGATTACAAAAACCGGAAAAAAAGTGCGGCTTAGATTCGAGTAAATACGGTATCTTGAACGACAGTTTCTGTTTTTGTCACTTCCGCTGTTAGTGTGAAAACACTTCTGTTGTGCCTAAAGTGTTATCTTCCTTATGGCAGATTTCTCTGTAGCGAGAACAGTTCTTGCCTCAGCCGTCCACTTCAAGTCTATCCCCTCATTTGGGGAACTGATGGAGTGAGACACCACAATTGCCTGGACAGTGCTGGGTCAATACTAAGATGGTTGAAAAATTTTTAACATCCATTCTTGTTCATACTTGTTACAAAATTCCAGTCACTCCAGATGGCATAGATAAGACTGAATACCATCTGGGTGGGATTATAAAGACAAAATGGGCTAAGTACCATAGACTTTACATTTCATGATCAATATAAAACAAAATTTAGAATCCCGATACTTGTTTAATGACTATATCCTCAAAATGGCAAAGTAGTTGAAAGCGCATGTAATTTCTGGGCTCTTCTGATCATACCTAACTTTTGAAGTTACCAGCACCTGTTCTTAAGAAATTTGATATCCATGAACCATGGAACTTTCCATTGGTTGCAAGGCTTTCGTGCCTCAGCGACACAGATAGTTGTACCGTAGGTGCAACCACATTGGAGGGGTATCTGTTGTGAGGCCAGATAAATGTATGGTTCCTGAAGAGGGGCAGCAGCCTATTCAGTAGTTGCAAGGGCAACAGTCTGGTTGATTGAGTGATCTGGCCCAGTGACATTAACCAAAATGGCCTTGCAGTGTAGGTATTGTGAACGGCTGAAAACAAGGGGAAACTTACTGTATGGTTAAATGATGATGGCGTTGTCTTGGGTAAAATATTCCTCAGGCAAAATAGTCTGCCATTCAGAACTCCGGGCAGGGACTACTCAGGAGAAACACAACTGGCGTTCTGCGGATCAGAGCATGGAATGTCAGATCCCTTAATCGGCCAGATAGGTTAGAAAATTTAAAAAGGGATTTGGGGGTTAAAGGGACCAGACTGCGATGGTCATCGGTCTTAAAAAAGGGAAATAGATAGATTAAAGTTAGATATAGTGGCAATTACTGAAGTTCAGCAGCAGGAGGAACAAGGCTTCTGGTCAGGTGAATATAGGGTTATAAACACAACATCAAATAGGGGTAATGCAGGAGTAGGTTTAATAATGAATAAAAAGTAGGAGTGCAGGTAAGCTACTACTTACAGCATGTTGTTGTTGTGGTCTTCAGTCCTGAGACTGGTTTGATGCAGCTCTCCATGCTAATCTATCCCGTGCAAGCTCCTTCATCTCCCAGTACCTACTGCAACTTACATCCTTCTGAATCTGCTTAGTGAATTCATCTCTTGGTCTCCCTCTACGATTTTTACCCTCCACGCTGCCCTCCAATGCTAAATTTGTGATCCCTTGATGCCTCAGGACATGTCCTACCAACCAATCCCTTCTTCTAGTCAAGTTGTGCCACAAACTTCTCTTCTCCCCAATCCTATTCAATACCTCCTCATTAGTTACGTGATCTACCCACCTTATCTTCAACATTCTTCCGTAGCACCACATTTCGAAAGCTTCTATTCTCTTCTTGTCCAAACTATTTATCGTCCATGTTTCACTTCCATACATGACTACACTCCATACAAAACAAACAGCATAGTGAACACATTATTGTAGCAATGATGCCACCACAGTAGTACAAGCATATATGCCAACTAGCTCTGCAGATGATGAAGAGAGTGAAGAAATGTATGATGAGATAAAAGAAATTATACAGATAGTGAAGGGAGACGAAAATTTAATAGTGATGGGGGACTGGAATTCAATAGCAGGAAAAGGAAGAGGAGGAAAAGTAGTAGGTGAATATGGAAATGGGTTAAGGAATGAAAGAGGAAGCCTCCTGGTAGAATTTTGCACAGAGCATAACTTAATCATAGCTAACACTTGGTTTAATAATCGTGAAAGAAGATTGTTATGTGGAAGAGGCCTGGATGCACTGGAAGGTTTCAGATAGATTACATAATGGTAAGACAGAGATTTAGGAAGCAGGTTTTAATTTGTGAAGACATTTCCAAGGGCAGATGTGGACTTTGACCATAATCTGTTGGTTATGAACTGCAGATCAAAACTGAAGAAACTGCAAAAAGGCGGTAATTTAAGGAGATGGGACATGGATAAACTGAAAGAACCAGTGGTTGTAGAGTGTTTCAGAAACAGCATTAGGAAACGATTGACAAGAACAGGGGAAAGAAACACAGTAGAAGAAGAATGGGTAGCTTCGAGAGATGAAATAGTGAATGCAGCAAAGGATCAAGTAGGTAAAAAAACAAGGGCTAGTAGAAATCCTTGGACAACAGAAGAGATACTGAATTTAACTGATGAAAGGAAAAATACATAAAAATGCAGTATATGAAGCAGGCAAAAAGGATTCCAAACATCTCAAAAATGGGATTGGCAGGAAGTGCAATACGGCTAAGCACAAATGGCTAGAGGGCAAATGCAGAAATATAGAGGCATGTATCACTAGGGGGTAAGATATATACTGCCTACAGTAAAATTAAAGAGACCTTTGGAGAAAAGAGAACCTCCTGTATGAAAATCAAGAGCTGAGATGGAAACCCAGTTCTTAGCAAAGAGGGGAAAGCAGAAAGGTGGAAGGAGTAGATAGAGGGTCTATATAATGGCAATGTACTTGAGGGAAATATTATGGAAATGGAAGAGGATGTAGATGAAGAAGAAATGGGAGGTACGATACTGCGTGAAGAGTTTGACAGAGCACTGAAAGACCTAAGTCGAAACAAGACCCCGGCACCAGACAACTTTCCATTAGAACTACTGATAGACTTGGGAGAGCCAGCCACGACAAAACTCTGCCATCTGGTGAGCAAGATGTATGAGACAGGTAAAATCCCCCCCAGACTTCAATAAGAATATAATAATTCCGATCCCAAAGAAAGCAGGTGTTGACAAGAGTGAAAATTACCGAACTATCAGGTTAATAAGTCACAGCTGCATAATACTAACACAAATTCTTTACAGACAAATGGAAAAACTGGTAGAAGCCGACCTCAGGGAAGATCAGTTAAGATTCCATAGAAATGTTAGAACACGTGAGGTAATATTGACACTAAGACTTATCTTAGAAGATAGGTTAAGGAAAGACAAACCTATGTTTCTAGCATTTGTAGACTTAGAGAAAGCTTTTGACAATGTTGAATGGAATACTCTCTTTCAAATTCTGAAAATGGCAGGGGTCAAATGCAGGGAGCGAAAGGCTATTTACAATTTGTTCAGAAACCAGGTAGCAGTTATAAGAGTCGCGGGGCATGAAAGGGAAGCAGTGTTTGAGAAGGGAGTAAGACAGGGTTGTAGCCTATCTGTAATGTTATTCAATCTATATATTGAGCAATAAGTAAAGGAAACAAAAGAAAAATTGAGACCCAAAGCAGAAATGTGTTTCAGTCGTTCTCCTCTAGTGTTAATTGTCTTCTTTTCATTTGTAAACTTTGTTGACAACTACATTGCCTTGGGCTTAGGTACAAACTGAGTAAAATTTACACCCTCCCTGATACTGTGTAGGTCACCATTTTGGTAGGATACAGCCCAAGTTAATAAAAAAAAAAATTACTTATCAGGTAGCAATAAACCAATATTATTAGCTTCTTTCCTCTGGCAAAAAGATGCAAAGATGGAGCAAAAAATGAATTCCCACTACATAATCTGTGAATTGTCCCATTTCCCTCCATTCATTCCTCTTTTTTTACCAGATGAAGGAAACCACAGTATTAAAGAAGATTTATATGTCAGCTTGTATTTCAGTCTGGTACTGTCTCTTAAATAGACGTACCTTATGTATGATACTGGATAATCCTAACATTTCCAAATTTATAGTTACCACTTTGTCTATCGCTCTGTTCAGATCTGCAATGGCAATCTCTACAGATTCATGATCTTGCCCTGCTTCCTTTGCAAGAAGCCCTCCAATCCTCTGAAATGCTGGCAAGGGATTGCCATACTCTTCCAGGTCACGCCTCACTGCACCAATCTCTTCCGCTTGTAGAGAAACATAATAAAATTAAACATCTTTTAAGTACACAAATTATTTGTCATAGGAAAACTATGCCATACAACTACAGTCATTTTCATTCATTGCCCAGCAAAAAATGCACAGCAGTTTTAGGGCTTAAAAAAAGAAACGGGAAACCATCAAACAACAGAAAATGCAGGATGGAGTGCAACAATATTATGAAAAGGAAAGTTGCTACTCACCATGTAGCGGAGATGCTCAAGCAACTGAAAACTGGGTGGGGGTATGGAGGAGGCTGGAGCAGGGAGGGGGAGGGATAGCACGATGGGGGTATGGGAGGAGGCTGGAGCAGGGAGGGGGAGGGATAGAGGACAGGGGGGAGGGGGGTGGAGAAGAGGAAGTAGCAGAAAAGGAGAGAAGTAAAAAAAGACTGAGTGTGATGGCAGAATGATGGCTGTTTAGTGCTGGAATGGGAACAGGGAAGGGACTGGATGGGTGAAGGTTGAGGCCATGAGGGTTATGGGAGCATGGGATGTATTGCAGAGACAGTTCCCACCTACGCAGTTCAGAAAAGCTGGTGTTGGTGGAAGGATCCACATGGCACAAGCTGTGAAGCAGTCATTGAAAGGAAGGATGTCAAGTTTGGCAGTGTGTTCAGCAACACAGTGGTCCACTTGTCTCTTGGCCACAGTTTGTCTGTGGCCATTCATGTGGACAGACAGTTTGTTGTTTGTCTTTGTCATGCCCACATAGAATGCAGCACAGTTGTTGCAGCTTAGTTTGTAGATCACATGACTGGTTTCACAGGTAGCCCTGCCTTTTATGGGATAAGTGATGTTCATGACCGGACTAAAGTAGGTGATGGTGGGAGAATGTCTGGGACATGTCTTGCATCTAGGTCTATTACTGGGGTATGAGCCATGAAGTAAGAAGTTGGGAGCAGGGGTTGTGTAAGGATGGACGAGTATATTGTGTAGGTTCTGTGGACGACAAAATACGACTGTGGGAGGGTGGGAAGGATAGTGGGCAGGACATTTCTCATTTCAGGGCATGACAAATGGTAGTCAAAACCCTGGTGGAGAATGTAATTCAGTTGCTCCAATCCTGAGTGGTACTCAGTAACAAGGGGAAAGCTCCTCTGTGGCCGGACAGTGGGAATTTGGGAGATGGTGGGAGCCTGGAAAGATAAGGCACAAGATATTTGTTTTTGTACAAGGTTGGGAGGATAATTACAGTCTGTGAAGGCTTTAGTGAGACCTTATATTTTGAGAGGGACCACTCGTCACTGTGGATGCGATGACCAGAGGTGGCTAGGCTGTACGGAAGGGACTTCTTGGTATGAAACGGGTGCAGCCATCTTTGGTTGAGACTAATATTGAACCCTGCTTAACTCGGTTCACTCCTCACCCAACCATGATCCATCCCCACTGCCCCCAAATCACTCCCTGTTAACTTTCCAGAACTTCTTAACCTCGAATCTTGCCTCACAATCATTCCCCAAATCCCTCAACATGCAAGCAAACCTTACATCCACAGAAAGAACTGAATTACACCATCTAAAAACTGATCCCAATCTCATAATCCTACCGGCGGACAAAGGCTCCATCACTGTTGTTTTGAACCGCAAGGATTACCTGGCAGAAAGACTCCGCCAGCTTTCAGATACTTCCATCTACAAACCTTGCCACATTGACCTCATTCCAGAAATCCAGCAGGATCTACAGTCACTACACAAATCCTTAGGCCCACCCCAGGAACCTCTCCCCTATGTCCATCTCTCTGCTCACCCCTACCACTCCCCACACTCCTACCTTCTACATGCTTCCTAAAATCCATAAACCTAACCACCCAGGATGCCCCATTGTGCCCCCACAGAGAGAATCTCTGGTCTCATAGACCAACACCTTCAACCTATTACCTGGAACCTACTATTCTATATAAAAGATACCAACCATTTCCTCCACCGACTCTCCACAGTTCCAGTCCCTTTACGACATGGTGCCCTGCTCGTCACTATTGATGCCACCTCCCTTTACACAAACATTCCTATGGCCCATGGCCTTTCTGCTACTGAAAACTACTTTTCCCAATGCCTGACAGATTCCAAACCAACAACCTCTTTCCTAGTTGCCACGACCAACTATATCCTCACCCACAATTACTTCTCATTTGAAGGTGTTCCCTACAAACAAATCCAGGGTACAGCTATGGGCACCCGCATGCCACATCCTATGCCAACCTGTTCATGGGCCATCTAGAGGAATCCTTCCTAAAAGCCCAGAATCCTAAACCCCCTCACCTGGTTCAGACTCACTGATGACATCTTTGCTATCTGGATCGAGGGTGAGGACACTCTAACCACATTCCTCCAGAACCTCAACAAATTCTCCCCAATTTGCTTCACCTGGTCCTACTCACCCCAACAAGCCACCTAGATGTTGACCTCCACGTGAAAGATGGCTACACCAGTTCCTCCGTCCATATCACACTTACTAACTGCCAGTAATGCCTCCATTTTGACAGCAGCTACTTGTTCCATACCAAGAAGTCCCTTCCGTACAGGCTAGTCAATAGCAGTTGTCACATCTACTGTGACGAGCACTCTCTCTTGAAATATACCGAAGGTCTCACTGAAGCCTTGACAGATCGTAATTATCCACCCAACCTTGTACAAAAACGAATCTCCTGTGCCTTCCAGTCTCCCACCACTTCCAAAACTCCCACTGTCCGGCCACAGAGGATCATTCCTCTTGTAACTCAGTACCATCCAGGACTGGAGTAAGTGAATTACATTCTCCACCAGGGATCCAACTACCTCTCGTTGTGCCCTAAAATGAGGCCCACTATCCTTCCCAGTGGTACCACAACTTCCACCGAACCTACACAATATACGCGTCCATCCTTACACAATCCTTGTACCCAACCCCTTACCTCATGGCTCATGCCCCTGTAATAGACCTAGATGCAAGACCTGTCCCATACACCCTCCCACCACCACCTACTCCAGTCTGGTCACGAACATCACCTATCCCATCACAGGCAGGGCTACCTGTGAAACCAGTCACGTAATCTACAAGCTAAGCTGCAACCACTGTGCTGCATTCTATGTGGGCAAGACAACCAACAGGCTGTCTGTCCACATGAATGGCCACTGACAAACTGTGGCCAAGAAACAAGTGGACCACCCTGTCACTGAACACTCTGCCCAACATGACATCCTTCATTTCAATGAGTGCTTGACAGCCAGTGCCATATGGATCCTTCCCACCAACACCAGCTTTTCTGAACTGCACAGGTGGAAACTTTCCCTGCAATACTCCTATGCCCCTGTAACCCTGCTGGCATCTACCTTCGTTAGTCGCAGTCCTCACCCATTCATTCAGCCCCTTCCCTTTTCCCATTTCAGCACTACACAGCCATTATTCCATCATCACACTCGGTATTTTTACTTCTCTCTTTTTCTGCTACTTCCCTCACCCCCTCCCCTTCGCACCTCTCCCCTACCCTCTGTCCAACCTGCAGCACTTCACTGTCTGCCACCCCCACTATACTATCCCATCCTCTCCTCACTCCAATCTCTTCCTTACCCCCACCCAGTTGCTACTCCCATCATGCACTGCTGCTGTTTGCAGTGCGATTTCAGTTGCCTGAGGCTGCAGTCACGCGAGTGAGAGTTGCGTCTGCTTGTGTGTATTGTTGGCGAAGGCCTTAATGGCTGGAAGCTTTATTTGTGGCAGTCTATTTGTTGTGCCTATCTGCGACTTAGCATCTCCACTATATGGTGAGCACAAACTTTCCTTTTCATAAAGGATACCATCAGTTATTTTACCTACACTGGAATGGAACATTTTTGTGTGATTTAAGATAATACAAATTAAATTTACCTGTCACACACACACACACACACACACACACACACACACACAACAGCTCCATTTAATTTTATTTATATGTGTATTCTGCTTACTGGATTATGCATCACTGCATCTAGACTATGGAATATGTTAACATATAATTATATAAAAAATGTAAGGAAGGGATCTTATTTCAAAGATTTCAAGGTCTTAGGGACAGTACACTAAAACTGGCAAACACTGTTTACAGGAAGAACAAATGCAGAATAATAAACAACGGAAAGAAGTGAAAAACTAGCTTCATACAATGATTGTCATCTACAGATTGACATCTAAAATTCTAAATATATCATAGTGGAGATCAGCATTCACTCTTGTGTTTTCATGCTACATTTCATAGTGCAATTAACTGACAATGATAAATATTATGTAGAATAAATATGGTTATGTTCAGACTGTCTTAAAAAAACTATGACTGGAAGTTTTTGGGAGCACCCAGAACATAACAACTTCCTAAAATCATGCCCTGAAATGACTTCCATTCTATATGACATTTTGTCTTGCCCGCCACACCGAGAATAGTGTTTCATCACTTCCCGCCCCCAATATCCTGCTCAGCTTCTATGCTCCCTCTGCACCCAGTTTCTTACCCTATGGCTCCTACACCCGAGATTATTCCTGCTGTAAGATCTTCCCTGTGTACCCTCCTATCGCCACCTACAGCAGCCATGTAACTGGTATAAAATCCACTACTGAGGGCTGTTATGTAAATGCTGTTCAGCCTTCTACATTGGAACGACTACCACCAAGTTATCAGTTATGATGAATGGCATGGATAGAGGTTGTATATTGGCAACACATAATACTCTGTCGCAGAGTATGCTCTAAAACAGGTGTCTCCAAACTACGTGAACACCACCAGTCCGGCCTGCGGTAACAGGTCAGACATGTATGATATCTGCCCCACCGTAATATTTTTTATTACTGTCAAACCTTGCTTATCAAGCAGTTCTCATAATGAGTGATTCACATGAGAAAAGAAAAAATTGAGAAACTGACTCACTTAAACTATGTTTTGTATAAAGAGTTTGTTCAGTGTTATTTTATTCAGTATTTAATAACCATATGTGAAACCATATTCTGGATTGGGTCGATCTCTTTGGCCACTATAAATAAACACTAAGTCATAGTTATCTTATAAACTACCACTCCGTAAAACACAAGTTCTGACGGAGCAGTACTCAATTGTATTGATCACAATGCGCCTCGCGCAGGATTTGTTGTCGCCTGTACCACTGCTTGGGCTTCCACAATAATGTTGCAAATTCTCTACAGTGATGTTGCAAGCTCTTTCTTCACTGGCACATGGAAACCCTTTCCCCTGTAGTGCTGTTTATGAATTCCAATTCTGATTTGTCCTCATTAACTAACACAAATTCATTAAAGATGCCCATAAGGCAGTAGCTATTAATAATAATAGACTTTTTTGGGAAATTTTAAAGCAGAGGCATAATCAAATATCTTTAGACAACTATCTTCTACGATAGAACGCACTGTACTATAAATAAAAAATCGCAATACTCTATTATAAATCCGTTTTGGTACTTATTTTTTCAGAATGGAATACAATGACCTATTTTATATGTGTTCCTATGGAAAAAAAGCATTTCACTTAACAAGTGTTAATTGCAACATTCAGAAACAAACCATGCTCTTTAAGTGAAGTAAAATAAAATTCACAATCCAAATAAATCACACAAAATACATAATCATACAAATATAATAGAGGGAAACATTCCACGTGGGAAAAATATATCTAAAAACAAAGATGATGTGACTTACCAAACGAAAGCCCTGGCAGGTTGATAGACACACAAACAAACACAAACATACACACAAAATTCAAGCTTTCGCAACCAACGGTTGCTTCATCAGGAAAGAGGGAAGGAGAGGGAAAGATAAAAGGATGTGAGTTTTAAGGGAGAGGGTAAGGAGTCATTTCAACCCCAGGAGCGGAAAGAGTTACCTTAGGGGGAAAAAAGGACAGGTATACACACGCACACATATCCATCCGCACATACACAGTCACAAGCAGACATTTGTAAATGCAAAGAGTTTGGGCAGAGATGTCAGTCGAGGCGGAAGTGCAGAGGCAAAAATGTTGTCGAAAGACAGGAGAGGTACGAGCGGCGGCAACTTGAAATTAGCGGAGGTTGAGGCCTGGCGGATAACGAGAAGAGAGGATATACTGGAGGGCAAGTTACCATCTCCAGAGTTCTGACAGGCTGGTGTTAGTGGGAAGTATCCAGATAACCCGGATGGTGTAACACTGGGCGAAGATGTGCTGGCCGTGCACCAAGGCATGTTTAGCCACAGGGTGATCCTCATTACCAACAAACACTGTCTGCCTGTGTCCATTCATGAGAATGGACAGTTTGTTGCTGGTCATTCCCACATAGAAAGCTTCACAGTGTAGGCAGGTCAGTTGGTAAATCACGTGGGTGCTTCCACATGTGGCTCTGCCTTTGATCGTGTACACCTTCCGGGTTACAGGACTGGAGTAGGTGGTGATGGGAGGGTGCAAGGGACAGGTTTTACACCGGGGGCGGTTACAAGGGTAGGAGCCAGAGGGTAGGGAAGGTGGTTTGGGGATTTCATAGGGATGAACTAAGAGGTTACGAAGGTTAGGTGGATGGCGGAAAGACACTCTTGGTGGAGTGGGGAGGATTTCATGAAGGATGGATCTCATTTCAGGGCAGGATTTGAGGAAGTCGTATCCCTGCTGGAGAGCCACATTCAGAGTCTGATCCAGTCCCAGAAAGTATCCTGTCACAAGTGGGCACTTTTGGGGTTCTTCTGTGGGAGGTTCTAGGTTTGAGGGGATGAGGAAGTGGCTCTGGTTATTTGCTTCTGTACCAGGTCGGGAGGGTAGTTGCGGGATGCGAACGCTGTTTTCAGGTTGTTGGTGTAATGGTTCAGGGATTCCGGACTGGGGCAGATTCGTTTGCCACGAAGACCTAGGCTGTAAGGAAGGGACCGTTTGATATGGAATGGGTGGCAGCTGTCATAATGGAGGTACTGTTGCTTGTTGGTGGGTTTGATGTGGACGGATGTGTGAAGGTGGCCATTGGACAGATGGAGGTCAACGTCAAGGAAAGTGGCATGGGATTTAGAGTAGGACCAGGTGAATCTGATGGAGCCAAAGGAGTTGAGGTTGGAGAGGAAATTCTGGATTTCTTCTTCACTGTGAGTCCAGATCATGAAGATGTCATCAATAAATCTGTACCAAACTTTGGGCTGGCAGGCTTGGGTAACCAAGAAGGCTTCCTCTAAGCAACCCATGAATAGGTTGGCATACGAGGGGGCCATCCTGGTACCCATGGCTGTTCCCTTTAATTATTGGTATGTCTGGCCTTTGAAAGTGAAGTAGTTGTGGGTCAAGATGAAGCTGGCTAAGGTAATGAGGAAAGAGGTTTTAGGTAGGGTGATCGGCGTGAAAGGAAGTGCTCCATCGCAGCGAGGCCCTGGACGTGCGGAATATTTGTGTATAAGGAAGTGGCATCAATGGTTACAAGGATGGTTTCCGGGGGTAACAGATTGGGTAAGGGTTCCAGGCGTTCGAGAAAGTGGTTGGTGTCTTTGATGAAGGATGGGAGACTGCATGTAATGGGTTGAAGGTGTTGATATACGTAGGCAGAGATACGTTCTGTGGGGGCTTGGTAACCAGCTACAATAGGGCTGCCAGGATGATTGGGTTTGTGAATTTTAGGAAGAAGGTAGAAGGTAGGGGTGCGGGGTGTCGGTGGGGTCAGGAGGTTGATGGAGTGAGGTGAAAGGTTTTGTAGGGGGCCTAAGGTTCTGAGGATCTTGGCAGTGTTCACCATCCGGGTTATCTGGATACTTCCCACTAACACCAACCTGTCAGAACTCCGGAGATGGGAACTTGCCTTCCAGTATATCCTCTCTTCTTGTTATCCGCCAGGCCTCAACCTCCGCTAATTTCAAGTTGCCGCCGCTCATACCTCACCTGTCTTTCAACAACATCTTTGCCTCTGTACTTCCGCCTCGAGTGACATCTCTGCCCAAACTCTTTGCGTTTAGAAATGTCTGCTTGTGACTGTGTATATGTGTGTGTGTGTGTGTGTGTGTGTGTGTGTGTGTGTGTGTGTATCAACCTGCCAGTGCTTTCGTTTGGTAAGTCACATCATCTTTGTTTTTAGATATAAAATACATAATCACTTGCTTTTATTTATTTATATAATGCAACTGCACATTTTAACAGTAATTATTATATCAGATTTCCTGGAAATTTACCATATATAACATATTGTCAACAATATCATTTACTCTTTGAGCCACAGTGTTTGCTGACAAACTGATGTTTTTAAATAAATTAGCTTTTTTTGGGCACATCTCTTCAACTGCTGCAATCATGCAACCCTTCAGTAATTCACTGTCAGTAAATGGTTTTCCATGTTTTGCCACTGAGTGAGCCATATGGAAATTAGGACGACTTTCTGCTGTTTGTTCAGCATTTACTTTCTTAAACATCATTTGCTGAGATTGCAAACAGCATTTCAAAGACGAATATATTTCTAACTGTTGGCTCCCGGTAAATTTGGGATAACTTTGAGAATGTTTCATCTTGTAATGACTTTTATAATGTGTAGTTTGAGAACTGATATTGTTACATTGCAAATTATACACATTGCCTTATTACTTGCCTCAGTCATGAAATATTGATTCCTCACTGCTCTTAAATTTTTGCACTCATTATCTTCCATTTCTTTTCCATATTTAGACAAATTCACACACAAGGGATCTAACTGCAGATCAAAATGGTGCCAATTAATAGTATTAGGAGCAAGAGTTCTGGATAAAGAATTTTGCTAGATTTATCTTAAAGGCAGTTTTAATTAAATTACTCATTGCTAAACACACTGTATCTTTACTAAGGAACTGTACACTCGAAACACACTAGCCTCACTAGACTTTGCTTTTCAGACTGCATGTGTTGCTGCTACCCACAAGACGGTGCTGTAGTACTGCACTTAACTTCCCCACTCCCCAGAAGATGTCACTACTAAACATTTAGCACTGTCGGAAGTAGTTGTAACAATACGTAAAGCGCAGCACGCGTATCAGCTATCGTAACTTGAACACTTACCTGCAAGTGCCAACAGAAATTGTGGAGTGGAGGTCACTCCCACTTTTTGCGCCATAGATATCTCAATCGCCATCTAGTCCCGAAAAGAAAATTTGCGGGTAATTCAACACTACAGTAAGTTGGTATGATCAACTATAGTCTGTCCAACTTTTGTTAAGCCACACTTGTGGTATCTGCAAGGAACGAAGAGCAAACCACTACTGCTGCTGCTGTGTGGTGAGGATTGTTACAGTGGAAAGATATCCTGTAGTGCTGATTTCATATGCAGCTCGTGCTAAGTTCTGATCCCTTGCTGTCACGTTGATGATGCATGGAAGAAACAAGGTTTCATGAAAGGACGTTACAATAGCCTTCATGAGTGGCACTTATTTATAGCAATATATATGAAATGAAATTAAGGCCACATCTCGAGGTCAAACAATAAGCAGTCACTGTGTAATAATTACTCCAGTGCCACCCAGTTTCAGCTCATAAAAAGTGGCTGCAGCGGTAAGTGACACGAAAACTTCTGAACTGTACTGAGGTGTTCCGAACAGTACTAGGGTATCAGGCCAAAAGGAAACTTAGATTACAGCTAGGTCTCGGATCTTGGGACTTAGTGGAAGAGCCAGTGTGCCCCCTTATGCTAAAATGTTTGGAGACACTCATGATTGCGAGCCTGTTTCAACACATGTGCCATCTGGATTCTCCTCTGAGAAATATGCAGGTGGGAAATGATATAACATCTTCCTTTTTTTTCACTCCCTTTTAGTTTTCTATGCCTTTATTTTTTGACCTGCCTTATTTCTCCCCAATCTCACCTCACCTCACATATTTACCATGTATAAAGCACTTAAGCTTTCTGCTTATATTAACTATTCCACAATGTTTTGTCAGAAATTCTGTCTTACTTACTACCCTATCTTTCACCTTAAAGTTCTGAGGTCTTCAAATCTCACCTGGTGCAGTCCACAACAATCAATTTTTCCTTCTCATGCTGACTGGTAAGTCTCCCCTAACCCAGGGTTCTTCGGTGACTTTTCCATAATACTCCCCATTTTATAAGTCTCACCAGTTCTTTTCCTTCATCCCTCTTCCTTCTCCTTCAACTCCTCTGCCAGAAGATGGAGTAACTGGCTTCAAAACCTAGTTTCCTTAGCTTTTGTTTGTGGTTTTTGCTACTGCTGCTGCTTGGTGCTTGGTGGTGATATTTGATTTGCGGTGCACTCAACTGCGCGGTCATCAGCACCCGTACAAAGCCCTAATTTTTTCACAGTCCAATTTTTTTTTCTCAGTTCAATCTAGCCACTGTCACAAATGATGATGACGATGATGATGATGATGAAATGATGAGGACAACACAAAAACCCAGTCCCCGGGCAGAGAAAATCCCCAACCCGGCCGGGAATCTAACCTGGGACCCCGTGATCCAGAGGTAGCAATGCTAGCCTGCTGCTGCTGCTTGGTGAGCAGATTTTCTTACCTATAACTTCTGGGCATTAATTTCTCCAGTAGTTTACCTTGTCATAGTATCTTTTCAAGGTAGTTTGGTGTTCCCTTTGATAAACACTTTTGTATAGTGCCACGGAGACATGACCGGAAGCAGCACAAGGTGCCACAGCAAAAATTATAAGAGCTGAGTGATGATCAATTAGATATTAATCCTCTGGAACTCGCAATCTGAAAATTACTTGGTGACTTGCAAGGACCTCACAGGTCTTTCATGCAGTTCACCATGTCAGACTATATTTTGTTGATATGTGGGGTTCAGTAACCAAGATACAACTTCTTGTAATGAATTGAATATTTATCTCTTTATTACTCAAAATTACAAAAAATTCGTATCTTCAAAAATGCAAGCAAAAGTTTGCCCTTTATTACAAAATCTTCTGCAAAGTTAAAGCTCCCATACGACAAAATAACTGTTTCCTCTTGTAGTATCTCGTATTGTAAATTACAGTTGTAAAGTCTGGAAAGGATAGATAACTCTCTGGAAACATACACCAAAAATTACAGGAGAGAAACTAGAAAATATGTGCCAACAATTCAGACATAAGTTAGTTTTGGTGCACGTTTCACAAATGGCAATCGGATGTTCAAGGCACAATTAGGCGTCACAAAATTTTGCAACTAAATCTAGTTGACTTATTTGTCACTTTTTGTAAGGTTGCATGGCATTTGTCTCTTCTGTTTGGAAATTACAGAATTTGAAGGGTCAGCTCTCTTTCCAAATGTTGGCTGCAAATATTGTTCTTGTCAACCAGAAGCTGTTGAACCCACTTCATCACTTTCATTTATTTCCAGGTTGCCTACATTTTCTCCAGTTTCTTCTGTGACTTGATTTCTATCAAATGTTTCTGCAAATTCTTCAGTTTTTTGACTGGTTCTTGAGCCACTTGGAGCAGATTCAGTTGTAACTATTGGAGGTTCATTTGCGATGTTGGTCTCCGCACCTTGACTTTCTGTTATTGTTTCATTTGCCATTCTAGTTGAAAGACATCTTATTTTTTGCCTTCGCCCATGTTTTTCGTTAATTTAGTGAGCATGATTTGTGCACTGATTGCAGCCATATTTAGCATGGAATAAAAAATAACCATTGGCCGTCTTCTAGTCTTCTTGTTAACACTACACATTTCACGCATCTGGTCATTAGTGTTAACATCTTTGTGTTTGCCATAGTATGTAATAATTTTAGGTTTTTGTTTTCACTCTTATCAGTATTAATCGCACCATCATTATACATGTTGGAAATGAGAACTGTATAACTTTTTTTTCAGTTTCAGGGCATACAAAACCAAAATGGTCTTTGGGCTAAAACCAAATATGCTTGATTTTACATTATGGTCTGTGACATCTTGAAAATTACAGGAATGGCACTTTATTTTTTTAATTTTTTCAGTGTCGCAATGATACCGAGTTTCCTGTCCCCATTTCTTCTGCCAGTCTCACATGCGAGAACCAATTATCCATCACTGTCAACCAATGCAAAACTTTTTATTCCATACTTTCAAGGTTTCAATGATACGTATTGCACACAGAAACTTCTAACTTTTCATCAATACATCAGCTCCCGGGAGTAGCTTTTCTGGCAGTTTCTCATGAAATTTTGGAAAAGTTCAAGAATGTGGCAACAAAAATTGTGCTTCTGTCACTCCTCTCTTGTCAATCTCTCATCAAACCATAAACATGTCGGCAGAAACATCCTGAATATTTCAACACAAGGGTCTTTGGTATGCCACATATCTAGTGTGTTGAGGAAGTGTGCTTGCAGTCATCTGCCTAGATATAACAACACAATTAGAGCCTTGACCCCTGTCACATCAGTAAAACAAGTGACTCTTTCTCACTGGTATTTGAACCCTGATACTGTTCAATGAACTGATTTGTATATTTCACAATAACCTGCATGATTGAAACATCAAAAATATGGTCCCAGATTTTAAAGGAGTTCTTGCTTCATGGACAGAACCTGTGACAGCCCCTATTGCACCACTAAACGTATTTTGTTTTCTTCTTTTCCGGTGCAATGTGGTTTCTGCCATCACCAGCTGTCGATAACTTCATCCTTCTTTTTCTTGAAAGCAACAAAATAATTGCTGTCTTCATCACATGGATGATTCAGCATGGAATCCTCTTGACCATCTGAGTCCTCAGTCTGGTCTGTTTCTGAAGCTCTTCCTCACTCCTCAGCATAATCTTTCATTTCCTTTAACAGGAGATTACAAACTACTTCGTCATGATCAGGATTATTGACATAGTACATAGTTTTTGTAGTCTCATTTTCACCTGTGAAAAATTTCATGACTATGGAACTCAGAATGACTCCATAGAATTTGAAATTTTTTTATATGATTGGGCCAGTCCACATTAAATCAATCAATAGTCTGATTTTTGACGTTTCAGAGTTTGAAGTCTTTTTGTACACTTATAGTAACAGAGTTGTTTGCATGAAAAACCTCAAATTAAATTTTTTGGACCTTTCATCTTTGAGTCATTAATTTTCGAATCTTCCATAATTATGCATTTCTTTGTTACATTTTGGAACCTTAAAATCACCATCTCTTAAAAACTACTTCACTTACAGAACTAAAATTTGTACCTTTTTATTCAGTTTCTTATGAAGTAAAAAATATGTCCTCATTGGCAATATTCATCATAGTGTCAAATTTTCCCAGATGAAATTTATTTTAATTTTGAAAATTTAAAAATAAGACTTTTTTGTTTTGAAAAAAAAAAAAAAAAAAATGTATGTTATTCACACACGTCTTGTTAATGTTTATGTCTAATTTCAAAATGGTGTTCTAGTGGAAACACATTAAAACAAACTTTATTTTACTGGTAAGTGCAGCACCTTGTGCTTGAATTCGAAAGTAAAATTCTATGTACCGACTTGACAGAAAATCCTAGGAAGTTCTGGTCTTACGTTAAATCAGTAAGTGGCTCGAAACAGCATATCCAGACACTACGGGATGATGATGGCATTGAAACAGAGGATGACACGCGTAAAGCTGAAATACTAAACACCTTTGTCCAAAGCTGTTTCACAGAGGAAGACCGCACTGCAGTTCCTTCTCTAAATCCTCGCACAAACGAAAAAATGGCTGACATCGAAATAAGTGTCCAAGGAATAGAAAAGCAACTGGAATCACTCAATAGAGGAAAGTCCACTGGACCTGACGGGATACCAATTCGATTCTACACAGAGTACGCGAAAGAACTTGCCCCCCTTCTAACAGCCGTGTACCGCAAGTCTCTAGAGGAACGGAGGGTTCGAAATGATTGGAAAAGAGCACAGATAGTCCCAGTCTTCAAGAAGGGTCGTCGAGCAGATGCGCAAAACTATAGACCTATATCTCTTGTAGAATTTTAGAACATGTTTTTTGCTCGCGTATCATGTCATTTCTGGAAACCCAGAATCTACTATGTAAGAATCAACATGGATTCCGGAAACAGCGATCGTGTGAGACCCAACTCGCCTTATTTGTTCATGAGACCCAGAGAATATTAGATACAGGCTCCCAGGTAGATGCTATTTTTCTTGACTTCCGGAAGGCGTTCGATACAGTTCCGCACTGTCGCCTGATAAACAAAGTAAGAGCCTACGGAATATCAGACCAGCTGTGTGGCTGGATTGAAGAGTTTTTAGCAAAGAGAACACAGCATGTTGTTATCAATGGAGAGACGTCTACAGACGTTAAAGTAACCTCTGGCGTGCCACAGGGGAGTGTTATGGGACCATTGCTTTTCACAATATATATAAATGACTTAGTAGATAGTGTCGGAAGTTCCATGCGGCTTTTCGCGGATGATGCTATAGTATACAGAGAAGTTGCTGCATTAGAAAATTGTAGCGAAATACAGGAAGATCTGCAGCGGATAGGCACTTGGTGCAGGGAGTGGCAACTGACCCTTAACATAGACAAATGTAATGTATTGCGAATACATAGAAAGAAGGATCCTTTATTGTATGATTATATGATAGCGGAACAAACACTGGTAGCAGTTACTTCTGTAAAATATCTGGGAGTATGCGTACGGAACGATTTGAAGTGGAATGATCATATAAAATTAATTGTTGGTAAGGCGGGTACCAGGTTGAGATTCATTGGGAGAGTGCTTAGAAAATGTAGTCCATCAACAAAGGAGGTGGCTTACAAAACACTCGTTCGACCTATACTTGAGTATTGCTCATCAGTGTGGGATCCGTACCAGGTCGGGTTGACGGAGGAGATAGAGAAGATCCAAAGAAGAGCGGCGCGTTTCGTCACAGGGTTATTTGGTAACCGTGATAGCGTTACGGAGATGTTTAATAAACTCAAGTGGCAGACTCTGCAAGAGAGGTGCTCTGCATCGCGGTGTAGCTTGCTGTCCAGGTTTCGAGAGGGTGCGTTTCTGGATGAGGTATCGAATATATTGCTTCCCCCTACTTATACCTCCCGAGGAGATCACGAATGTAAAATTAGAGAGATTAGAGCGCGCACGGAGGCTTTCAGACAGTCGTTCTTCCCGCGAACCATACGCGACTGGAACAGGAAAGGGAGGTAATGACAGTGGCACGTAAAGTGCCCTCCGCCACACACCGTTGGGTGGCTTGCGGAGTATCAATGTAGATGTAGATGTAGATGTAGATAGTAGCACTTTGGACTTGTTACAAAGATGTAATATGTCTACACTGATATAAGGCTGTTAAATCATTATATTTTATTTAATGTCAATCAATTTATTACAGTATTGAAATTACAGACAAATTTAAATTCATTTTTGGCTTTCCCACACTAACTGTGAAGATATTTTAACACACACCTGTAACAACTCACACTCAGGAAAAACTGCAAACAATTTAAAATCGAACAACGGAAACTCCAGATTGGAATACCAGCAACGTAAGGAAAAGGTAGCTGGTTGCTTAAAGATGACAAGTTAAGTTCCAGACAGGCACGATTAAAAAACACTTACACATAAGTTTTCACCCATGGCCTCTGTCAGAAAACGAAAAATAAACACAAACCATTCATTCACTCAAGCAAGCACACTTCATGCACACGTGATCCCCAACTCCGGCAGCTCGGATCAGAATGCAACTGTCACATAGGGGTGGGGGTACGGGAAAGGATAGCAGTGTATGGGTGGGGTGAAGGAGAAAGGACAGCAGTGTACGGGTAAGGGGAGAGTGGAACACTGTCTGGCAGAGTGTGCAAGGGATAGACTTCTAACAAGCACAGTGTCGGGAGGCTGTGGGACAAGCTGATGGGGATAACAGAGTGAAAAAGGAGAGGAGAGGGAAAGGTGGGCAGAGAGGAAGTGGAAACAGTTGGGTGGAGCGTGTGGGGACAGTATGTTACCATAGGTGGGGCCGGGATAATTTCAGAAGCGGAGAATACGTTACAAGGATAATTCCCACCTGCACAGTTCAGAAAACCTGGTGGTGGAGGGAAGGCTCCAGATGACTTGAGAAGTGAAACAGCATTTGAAATCAAGCACATTATATTAAGCTGCATGTTATGCCACAGGGTAGTCTACTTTACTCTTGGCCACAGTTTGGTGGTGACCGTTGATCCTGGGACAGCTGGCTGGTAGTCATACCAACAAAAAAAGCTGTGCAATGATTGCAGTAGAGCTCATATATGACACTGCTGCTTTCAGAGGTAGCCCGACCTTTGATGGTGTAGGGTAAGAAGGTGAAAGGACTATAATAGGAAATGCTGGTGGGTGCATTGGGCAGGTCTTGCACCAGAAACTTCTACAGAGATATGACTCTTGTGGCAAGGGGTTCGGACTGGGAGTGTTATAGTGATGGACTAGGATGTTGTTGAGGTTGGGTGGATGACAGAACACCACTTTAGGAGGGGCAGTAAAGATCTTGGGTAAGATGTCCCTCATTTCAGGGCATCAGAGATGTTCTATTATATCAGCTGTAGGATCACGAGATACCTCAAAATGTTATGATGAGTGTAGTCTTTCTTCTATCCAGATGAATTACGTGGTTCAGTAGTTCCAGTCCAAGGTGGTATTGGGCAATGCTGCTTGCAGACTATATCTGTGGGATAGTGCACGTCTGTGAAGGCCTTGGCCTGGGCTAGGGAGTTCTTGTCACTGTAATTATGCCATCCCCAGGTGGCCAGGCTGTATGGAAGAGATTTCTTGAGATGGAAGGGATGACAGCTTTCGAAATGTATGTTCAGTTGGTGACCGAAGAGTTTAATATGGACAGGGGTCCTGATGGAGCCACCAGAGAGGAACAGGTCAACATTCAGGAAGGTAGCACACAGGGTTGAGGAGAACAAAAGCAGATGGGAGAGAAGGAGCTGAAATTTTGACATCATATGTGCTTGACTGCTGCTGAAATTGCTCGTCAATATGTTACACGGTTTTAGTCTTCAGTTACTTATTTTAAAGTTTATTTGTGTTCATATTTGCTGTAAAAGTAACTTATTAGTGGATTTTCATTAATCTCAGTCTCACTTCCTGTGTTACAGACTCGAGTGGTTTGTTATTTGTGAGTGTGATTACGTCATTTATCCAAGCCTCGCACCTCAGTAGTGTGTTTACATTTTGCGGTGTGTGGTTGCAGCTGTAGCATTTATAAACCTCTAAGTACTGACAAAGCTGTTTGTGCACTGTTATACAGTTATTAAATTTAATAGTATCCAATGGTGTTTCGTGCTGTTTGTGGCGGGACACCAATTTAATAAACTTTTGGAAACGTTCGCTTGCTATATTTTTTAGAGTTTTCTGTTCATTGAACTCATTTAGTGAATTTCGTGCTTTAGTTTTCAGCTGATGTTTCTTATTGTTTCTAATGAAATATCTCAGTAAAATTTTCATTCACTGTTTTAACTTTGTTGAGGGTTCCAGTGACCACTTGAACTTTTGGTTTCAGCTAGTAAATTTTGTGAAGTTTTGTTGGTACTGGTATTAGTTGTGGTTTAGTAGTATTGATAAAAGTTGTCGCTTTCTTAGTAGAAAGAGAATTTCGAGACTGCTGCTGTTAGTTCTATAAATAGTTCTACTGGTGTAACTGAACTTAGGTAACATAGACATTTAGTTTTTTCAGTAACTGTAAAATTTTACCATGAGTGAGAAGTGTGGGCTCTGTAGTAGGTTTTTGTGTAGTGGGTTATGGTGTGGGGTTTGTCCAAAGTATTTTCATTGGGGGGAATGCTGTGGGGAAGCAAGTGGGCATTCTAGTGAGATCCTCTCCTGGGAATGCAGAATCTATAGTAGAAATAAGTTGATAGAGGAGCAGGAGTGTAAGATCTGTGCCCTTCAGGGGCAGTTACAGTATTCAAAGGAGAAACTAGGTAGGCTGAGGAGGGTAAAGGATGCTGGGGAATGTGAACTGGCAGGAAGACAGCTAGGAGGAGGACATAGTTGTACTTTGCGTATACGCAATAGATTTGACCAACTGTCAGAGTTGAGTGGAGAGGAGCCTCTTGTAGCTGTTGGTGTAGGAAACATGGAGAAGTCCTCAACAGTTAGGAGCCCTAGGTCAGCTGCAGTGTCAAAGGAGAAAGAAGGAGGTTCTGCTGCTAGATAGCTCACACAGTAGAGGTGTGGGCCAGCAGTTGCAGGAAGTGTTGGGGAGGGAGTATCAGGTCGCAAGCATTGTGAAGCAGGATTGGCTCAGGTGTCTGACAGCATTGGGGAGCTATGTAGGAATTTTATGAAGGAGGATCAGGTAATGACAGTGGGTGGATCAGGGAATAGTCTTGATAAGGATGGGGAATATGATGTAGTTGGTGCCCTGGTACTGATAGCTACTCAAACTGGAGGCACTAATGTGCATTTCGTGCAACTGTTTCGGCATCACGATTGGCCTCATCTTAATGCAGCTGTTAGATGTGTCAACATGGGGCTGGAGGGGCACTGATGGCAGAAGGCATGGGCCACATTGCAGTGGTGCCAGCTGAGTCTATTAGCAGATCGGGTTTCACTAGGCATGGCCTGCACCTCAGTAGGTATGGGAAGAGGAGTCTGATAAAGGTAATAGATGACAGTGTAGTGGGTAGTGGTGGGATCACTCATGGAAAAATTCCTGTAGTAGTTGGTTTAAAGCTCCACCTTTTTTTTAGGTTGAAGGCAGCTGGTAAGTACACCTACTTAAAGGATGTCCCTCTAACTAAGACTCGCCTTCAGAGGACGTCATGTTTTCAAGTAGAGAGGGAATTAGCATATTTCATCAAAATGTAAGAGGTATAAGACGTAAAGTTAGTGAACTGCTTATAGATGTTGATTCTGAAATTATTGGTATATCACAGCACTACTTAAATAATTTGACAATTCAGAGGCTTCCTTTACCAGGATACACATTAGCTGGCTGTTTTTCAAGGAGTTCCTTGCAGAGTGTGGGAGTGGCCATTTATTGAACAGATATTTGAATGTTGTGCAGGAGCAGTTGAATTTCGTGAAACTAAACTTCTAATTTTTGTTGTTTATAGGTCCCCTAACACTGTCTTCAGAGCATTTCTGCTCAAGCTAGAAAGGGTTTTTGATTCACTTTATAGGAAGTACCAGAAATTAGTTATAAGTAGTGACTTCAATATTAATTTTGTATATGATTGTGCAACAAAAAGGATGTTGGTATATCTCCTAAATTCACATGATCTGATTCAGACTGTGGTTTTTTTTTTTCCAACTAGGGTGCACAAGAACAGTAGCACAGCCATGTCCAATATTTTTATTCATGCTTCATTACTAGATGGGCATTCTGTTAGTAAAAGCGTGAATGGCTTTACAGACTACGATGCACAAATTTTAATACTAATAGGCTTTTGTACTCAAACAAATGTCACATACAATTACAAACTACGTACGAAAGTAAATCCAATGGCAACAGAGAGTTTTTTAAACCTCGTCAAGGAACAAGAGTGGCAGGACGTTTATAGTGCTGATAAAATAGACGACAAATATAAGGCTTTCCTTAACACATTTCCCATGCTCTTTGAGAGCTGCTTTCCATTAGAGCATTCTAAGCGGGGTACTAGCAGTAAAAGGCAGCCTGGGTGGCTGACTAATGGGGAAAAGATATCACGTAGAAAGAAATGGGGAATATATCAAAATGTTAGAAGTAGTCACAATCAAGCTACAGTAGCCTATTACAAAAAGTACTGTAAGGTGCTTAAGAATGTTATTAGGAAGGTAAAGAGTATGTGGTACAGAAATAGAATAGCTAATTCACAAGATTAAACTAAAACAATATGGTCAGTTGTGAAGGAAGTGTGTGTTCAGCAGCACAAGGTTGACTATATAAAGTGAGTTTGTAGTAAAAATATTTTTTACTGATAAATCAGATATATTTACAGTATTTAACAATCTTTTCTGAGCATTGCTGGTGAATTAAATAAAAATTTAGTTTCTAAAGGGAATCATATAACACTCTTGGTAAATGCCTTTCTGAGATTGATACCTGAAATATCCACTGCATCCCATCGTATGATTTATCATACTCTTGCTCCTCTCAGGCATATTTGTTTTCAGAATCTCTTTGTCAACAACTGAAATATTTCTTTTATGTTTTATTGTTAGTTTGAAAGTACATTGTTGAAACTAACAGTAGCAGTGGAGATCAGGATTGTTTATTTCCTGGTGGAAATCATTTCTAGTGCTATTGACTTTGCTGCTTCTAGTCATGGACAGGCGGAAAGTAAAATTATGATGTGCAGGTTCATAATTTCGCATTATTATCACATATTAGTAATTTGAATACTTAAATGCAATATATAAGCACAAATTGGAAGAGTACTTTACTTGCTTTGTTGTGGTACTGGCTTACATCTTTACGTATGAAAGATCATACAGTGGCCAGTAAGGGGTCGTTTTCTTGCAGTTGGTCTGATTTACTTCAGATATAATATGGAAAAGGAGAGGGACTTAGAAGAGGTTCTAAATATCCACAGAAAGAGATGATGAAACTTCGTCTGACATATTTGCTACATGTCAAGAGCTTGAATTTGTACTTGTTCCAGCAAATGTTGGTTAGGACACTGATAAAGATGATGCAGGTAGTGATGCAAAAAGACAACCTGCCACTGTTGCTGGTTTAGGGAAGAAGGTTCTGGGACAAACTGCTGAGATAAGATCAGTAAATACTGACAGCCTTGTTGAAAATGTTACATCTTTATCCATCCAAGAGGAAAATCCCTACTCTTCCAAATCACGATCGCGATTCCGATTTGGGAAAGCAAGACACTGGATAGAAGAAAGACCAGGCTCGTCACAAAATTTTGAGGTATCTCGTGATCCTACACCTGATATAATAGAACATCTCTGCACATCAAACTCGACTCTAATAGATCTTTTTTGTAGAATTCTTGATGCTGATTTGATTGAGATTCTGATGAGAGAGACAGTAAAATATGCTGCTCAAAAAGGACACGACATACAAATAAGCTGCTCAAAAGGGACACAACATACAGATAAGTCATAATGACATCTTCAATAAATCGCTATTTTGCTGTAATCTGGATATTGTACGGTCATGCATTTATGTATGTACTGGGAGACCAGACCTGACACAAACAATGCCATTGTTTCGAATTCTATCTCCAGAAATAATTTTAATGAAATTCGCAGAAACTTCAACTTCAATGAAAATGACAGCATTGAAAAAGAACATAAGGTTTACAAGGTTTGGTCATTAATTTCACATTTAAATAAGAAATTTCAAGACATCATAGAGCCTCTAGGGTCAAAATTCTCCTTGGATGAGGCCATGCAGCCTTCTTATGGCCACCACTTTATGAAACAGTTTATAAGAGGCAAGCCAATTCACTATGGTTTCAAATGGGGTCTTTAGCTAAATCTAATGGATAGGTCATCAAATGTGAGCCATACAGCCATATGTTGGAGCAAGTCAAAGAGATCCCCATAAGCCAATGGGACATCCTGTAGTTGAAAAGCTCTGTGTGGGCTACATCAGTCAGAACAGCACAGTGTACATTGATAATTGCTTTAACTCTTTGACTCTACTTGAATCGCTTACTTCAAATGGAATCAAATGCATAGGAACCCTGAGAAATGACTGTTTGGAGTAGGCACACATGCCAAATATAAAGAAGGCACCCTGAGGTACTACTCATGTGTTATGTAATACAGAGAATTTTATTGCACTTGTAAGATGGAATGACAATAGTCAAGCGACTCTGGGGACAAATGTAGTGGATAAAGATATATTAGGTGAAAGTACACGCTTGAGGTGGAACAGAGAATAAAGAAAGAAAGTTTCCATACCACAGCCTTCCCTTGTACAGGAATATAATCAACACATGGGAGGGTAGATCTTTTTGGAAATCTATGAAGTGTATACTGCATTCAAATAATATCACAGAAATGGTACTGGGCAATGATCAGGTTCTGCCTAAATGGTGCTGTTGTGAATATGTGGATCCTATACCAGCAGCTAAATAGCAATGTAAGCTTAAAGGATTTTGTCAGACGCATTATTTTTCAATTCTGACTTCATCCAACACAGAAAAACCAAGAGGTGTGAGGCCAAGATTTCTGTCACAGGTGCAAGAAGATGTAAGATTTGATAATGCTGGACACATGATTGATGAGCAGAGCACACAAATAAGATGTGGACAGTGTGGTAAATGCACATAATTTCACTGTGTAAAATGCAATGTGGGACTCCGTCCAAAGCATTGTTTCATTTTGTATCACCAGTGCTAAGAAGACTAAGTGGTCTAATAAAATATTTTTATCATTTGTCCTATATTATTGCAATGTCTTGCTTTATTCATGCAATGCAGTACAGTTATTTTGTTGGGTCTACTATATGAATTTGCCATATATACTTAATGTATAAATAAATAATGTAACCTTAAAATATAAATAAAATGAACATTACAATACCTGTAAATTATTATTGTACTTTTTCTTGATTTATTCATGTAATGAATGATAAGCACGAAAATTCGGCATATTACTTGTGATAAAATTGCGTAAGGAATCTTACTCCTTACTGCCCACTGTATGATATATCATACCTCAATAATTTTACCCCTTACTATGCACTCATATGATATATCATATGTTAAAAAAAAAAAAAAAAAAAAATTTTAAGGCCACCATCATAAATTAACATTCATAATGTGATTATAAACCCATGTGGGTGGTGGATCTGAAATTTTATCAAAACCTAAGAAAAAATTAATTCTGGGATATAATTGGTTCAAGCACTGTGCTGCACATGTTAGCCCTGTACTTAGCCATATTTGTAATGTTTCCTTTAGGAATGATCAGTTCCCTGAACGATTAAAGTACTCAGTAGTAAAGCCGCTTTATAGAAAGAGAGAAAGGGACAATGCAGACAATTTTAGACCTATTTCTATGCCATCAGTGTTTGCTAAAGTTATTGAAAAGGCTGTGTATTACATGTCAGACAATTTGCTATCAAATGTACAGTTCAGCTTCAGAAGTCGTTTAACAACTGAAAATGCTATATTCTCTTTTCTCTGTGAGGCAATGCATGCGTTAAACAAAATGTTTCAAACACTAGGCATATTTTTTGATTTAACTAAGGCATTTGATTGTGTTGATCACAAAATATTGCTCCAGAAGTTGGACCATTACGGAATACAGCGAGTAGCTCACAATTGGTTCACCTCTTACTTTAGCCAGAGACAGCAAAAGTTTACAGTGTTGAGAATGGCTGTGATGTGGGGTGTGAGTGGAGTACAGTCAAATGAGATCTGCTCCAGGGATCAGCGCTGGGACCACTCCTGTTCCTTATTTATATAAATGATGTGCCCTCCAGCATTAAGGGTAACACTAAATTATTTCTGTTTGCTGATGACACTAGCTTGGTAGTGAAGGATGTTGTGTGCAACACTGGCTCAGTTCATGATGTAAGTTCATGGCTTCTAGAAAATAAACTAATGCTTAATCACAGTAAGACTCCGTTTTTGCAATTTCTAATGCACAAGTCCACAAAACCTGAAGTTTTAATTTCACAGAATGGGCATATGATTAGTGAAATTGAACAGTTCAAATTTCTAGGTGTTCAGATAGACAGTAAACTGTCTGGAAAGCCCAGATTCAGGATCTTGTTCAAAGACTTAATACTGCCATTTTTACTATTATAACAGTATCTGAAGTAAGTGATTGTTCAACACAAAAATTAGTCTACTTTGCTTATTTTCATTCACTTATGTCATATGGTATTATGTTTTGGGGTAACTCTTCCAAATTTGAAAGGATGTTTTTGGCTCAGAAATGGGTGGTTCGGGCAGTAAGTGATGTAAGTTTGTGAACCTCTTGTTGACCCCTGTTCACTATATATATAATAGAGGGAAACATTCCACGTAGGAAATATATATCTAAAAACAAAGATGATGTGACTTACCAAATGAAAGTGCTGGCAGGTCGACAGACACACAAACAAACACAAACATACACACAAAATTCAAGCTTTCGCAACAAACTGTTGCCTCATCAGGAAAGAGGGAAGGAGAGGGAAAGACGAAAGGATGTGGGTTTTAAGGGAGAGGGTAAGGAGTCATTCCAATCCCGGGAGCGGAAAGACTTACCTTAGGGGAAAAAAAGGACGGGTATACACTCGCACACACACACATATCCAACCACACATATACAGACATATTTAAAGACAAAGAGTTTGGGCAGAGATGTCAGTCGAGGCAGAAGTGCAGAGGCAAAGATGTTGTTGAATGACAGGTGAGGTATGAGTGGCGGCAACTTGAAATTAGCGGAGATTGAGGCCTGGTGGATAACGAGAAGAGAGGATATATTGAAGAGCAAGTTCCCATCTCCGGTGTTCGGATAGGTTGGTGTTAGTGGGAAGTATCCAGATAACCCGGACAGTGTAACACTGTGCCAAGATGTGCTGGCCGTGCACCAAGGCATGTTTAGCCACAGGGTGATCCTCATTACCAACAAACACTGTCTGCCTGTATCCATTCATGCGAATGGACAGTTTGTTGCTGGTCATTCCCACATAGAATGCGTCACATTGTAGGCAGGTCAGTTGGTAGATCACGTGGATGCTTTCACACGAGGCTCTGCCTTTGATCGTGTACACCTTCCGGGTTACAGGACTGGAGTAGGTGGTGGTGGCAGGGTGCATGGGACAGGTTTTACACCGGGGGCAGTTACAAGGGTAGGAGCCAGAGGAAAGGGAAGGTGGTTTGGGGATTTCATAGGGATGAACTAAGAGGTTACGAAGGTTAGGTGGACGGCGGAAATACACTCTTGGTGGAGTGGGGAGGATTTCATGAAGGATGGATCTCATTTCTGGGCAGGATTTTAGGAAGTCGTATCCCTGCTGGAGAGCCACATTCAGAATCTGATCCAGTCCCGGAAAGTATCCTGTCACAAGTGGGGCACTTTTGTGGTTCTTCTGTGGGAGGTTCTGGGTTTGAGAGGATGAGGAAGTGGCTCTGGTTATTTGCTTCTGTACCAGGTTATATATATATATATATTAGAGGGAAACATTCCATGTGGGAAAAATATATTTAATATGGAATGTAGTTGAATTAAGTCAGGTGATGCTAAGGGAATTAGATTAGGAAATGGGGCACTTAAAGTAGCATACAAGTTTTGCTACTTGGGGAGCAAAATAACTGATGATGGTCAAAGTAGAGAGGATATAAAGTGTAGACTGGGTATGGTAAGGAAGGCGTTTCTGAAGAAGAGAAATTTTTTAACATCATGTATAGATTTAAGTGTCAGGAAGTCTTTACTGAAAGTATTTGTTTGGAGTATAGCCATGTACAGAAGTGAAACATGGACGATAAATAGTTAACACAAGATGAGAATAGAAGCTTTCGAAATTTAGTGCTACAGAAGAATGCTGAAGATTAGATGGGTAGCAACACATGAGCAGGTACTGAATAGAATTGGGGAGAAGAGGAATTTGTGGCACAACCTGACTAAAACAAAGGATTGGTTGGTAGGACCCATTCTGAGGCATCAAGTACTAGAGGGAAGTGTGGAGGGTAAAAATCATAGAGGCAGACCAAGAGATGAATACACTAAGCAGATCCAGAAGGATGTAGGTTGCAGTAGTTACTCGGAGATGAAGAAGCTTGCACAGGATAGAGTAGCATGGAGAGCTGCATTAAACCTGTGTCTGGACTGAAGAAGAGGAAGAGGAAGAAGAAGAAGAAGAAGAAGAAGAAGAAGAGGAAGAAGAAGAAAACGACGACAACAACAACATAACAGGAAATGACCTGATCGTAAGTTTCAGCACTAAAAAAGAACAGTCACTGAAAAAATACATCATGCATTATTTCACATCAGCTCTAAAAAGGAAACAGTGTAGAGAAGAGAGATAGTAGTGGAATTACCAGGATACGTGCATCACATGACACAGCTTTGTGACAATAACAAGCACACATGTTGATTAAATGCTGAGTTCAGAGAGAAAAGTTGTTACACAACTGCAGACCACATCAGCAGACACCCCCTCCCACCCCCCCTCCCTCCCACTACTACCAGCGCGGAAATGGACAACAATCGAATACGAAAGCAAAGGAGACCTCACACATCACACGTTCCCGTGGGTTAAGTGGCATGTCAACAGAAAATGATTTCATTTCATAAAATTTAAATTAGATGGACACCAATGTACATAACTATAGATAAACAACAGACTGCCATTATGAACAACGTAGGATATACCCTGAGGCGATAGAAGTCATGAGATACCTCCTAACATCACGTCAGACCTCCTTTCACTATGGTTGCAAATGGGGTTAGTGCAGTAACTTGATGTGGCTTGGACTCAAAAAGTTGCTGGACATCCTATCGAGGAATACTGAGCGATGCTGCCTCAATAGCCATCCATAATTGTGAAAGTGTTGCCAGTGCAGGATATTGTTCACGAACTGATCTTTCAATTGTGTCCCAAAAATGTACAATGTGTGGTGACCTGGGTGGCCAAATTGTTAGCTGGAGCTGTCCGGAATGTTCTTCAAACCAGTCGTAAACAAATGGGACCCAGTGACATGGCACATTGTCATCTATGAAAATTTCATTGTTGTTTTGGAACATAAAGTCCATGGATGGTTATAACAGGCCTCCAAGTATCCAAACAACCATTTCCAATTGATGATCAATTCAGTTGGACCAGGTTCGATCAGAGGAAGCAGTCCAATCTCACTAAACACAGCCCACACCATTATCAAGCCACTACCAGCTTGCACAGTGCCTTTGTTGACAAACTGGGTCTGTGGCTTAAGTGGGTCTGCACCACTATTGAACCCCACCATCAGTTCTTACCAAATGAAATCAGGACTCATCTGACCATGCCAAAGTAATTTATTGCAACTTGATTGCTCTATGAGATAATTTTTTTAAAAAAAGTCTGTACCAGCAACATATTCACTTCAATTAAACCAACATTCTAAAGTGAAAATAATTCTCATATAATGCTGACAGTCCTCTTGCAGCAATTCTTACAAATGGTTCTACCAGTGATAGATGATCACTGGAAGACTCATACTTTGATTAGGGCAAATATTAATAACAGGAATCAATGGATGTATTTATTTATGCACTAACTTTGTGAGATTCAATTGTATTCATTCATGTTTTGAATGGTTTGTTTCAAGTAAAAACATTGGGCACAATGATGGGACATCTGCAAAAAGTGGAGGCCTTACATACTGGGCACCAAGTCACCTGTACAGCATATTTCCGCCCATGCAGAGAGTGCCCTAGGGGTACCATTCATCAATAGTTTCAAGGCCTCCACAAACTTTGTATTAGTCAATGTTAAACATCAGAATTACATCGTAATGAATTAACAATTTCTGAAAGATTTTGTATGAATCTTAGTTAGCTTAGCTGTTCACAGACCTTCAAAAAGTTAGAAACTTGCATGAGAAATACAAAATCTTTATGTGGTTAATGTAAGGAGACTAATGAATACTATTTGAGCAAATACACCTGAGAATTTTACTTAATGCACAACTTAGTGTTTCAAAGTTATTTTGGAAACTATGAGGGTGGTTTGATAAGGCTAATAAATCTCCATGAACAAATGGAACATTTTTGTTGCACCTTCATGGTTGGTAAGCTTGATTATTACAAGGATTATATAAAGAATTTCAACAATGTACAGCATGTAGTTCATTGTTGACAGCCATCTGAATTGGTCAGGGTGTAAACTGTGATTGAAAACAGGGAAAACTGAGTTTCTTGCTATTACTAAATATTTTCATTTACAGGGTTGGACCGCCACACAAATCAAAACAGAACTGGATTACTTTTACGCAGGCTCTGCACCATCATTGAAGGCCATTTACTTTTGGATTAATGAATTTAAACCTAATCAGACAAGCACTGAAGATGAAGTGCGCTCCAGGCATCCAATTGAGGTCACCACAAAGGAAACCAGTGACGAAATTTATGATACAGTAATGCAAGACCATTGAACAAAAATTGTGCAATTGCTGGTACTGTAGGCACCTCAACTGAGTGAATGCATAATATGTTGCCCAGAGATTTGGCTCTGCTGTGTGCAAGGTAGGTGCCGCAATTGCTCACAGACTACCAAAAGCACACCCAGTACAACATTTCAACATAATGTGTGGTCGATTAATTGCACCCCGTAAGACTTTTTGCACTGATCTGTGACTGTTGACGAAACCTGGACACATCATTACACACAAGAATCAAAATAGCAGTCAAAAGAATAGACAAAGACTGGTGAAAGAGTATCCATAGAAAAATCTACAAATAATATTACAGGCCATAAATGGTTGGGCGCATTTAACAATGGACTGAAACTTTTGTAAGAGGGACAAATATATGAACAAAAAAATTTAGAACTAATCGTAACAGAACACCACACAAACTGATATAATTGAAAAAACAAAGAGAACACTACTTTAGTTGTAACAAAAGAAAATGCTCCAATATGTTTTCTGAGTTACTAAGAAAACAATGGAGCAGGAGAAAATAGCTATGTTTAACAACCAGCAAAATGTGACACCTGTAACATAAAATAAAGTGTGTTTGGTTTCATTGGTATTCGGACTGAACACAGCACACACCTGTGAATTCTGCTTTCCCATATAGATCTTGCACAAGAGGTGCTTTCCCTGATTTAAAAAGATGGGTACTGAGAGCATGCACACAGTAGATCACTCTTGGCATGTTCTTCTTATCATATATATCTGTAGTTTCAGGATGGAATGTCTGCAAAAATACAATGGATTAATGTAGAAGGTAAGCTATAATGTAAAATTAAGATATAATGTAAAATACAAGATATTTCAAAAGAAAACACACAAAATACACAACTAAAAAAAAGTAATGAAAATGTCTGGCTTAAACAATGAAAAGAACAACAGTCATAATGACTATAAGCTTATAACGTTCTTTAGGTGGAGTAACAAAGTTCATAAATACATCGCTGAAATATTTTACTCATCTTCAGCAATTGTAGTTGTATAAATCGAAATAATCAGCAACCAGTTGCATAAAAGAAATTTAATTAATTAACTGGTTTCGGGCACTTGTGCCCTTCTTCAGAAGGTTATAGGTATAACATTATTTGTGTATGTCAACAATAAGACACATACAGCAAAATGCCGTGGTCACGTGGTTCATAGTGCCTGTATACACCATTTTTGTGCAGGCCTATGAACCACATGACCATTGCATTTTGCTGTATGCATCTTCTTGCTAACACTCACAAATAATGCAATAGGTATAACCTTCCAAATAAGGGTGCCAAGTGCCTGAAACCTATTCTTTTATGCAACTGGTTGCTGTTTATTTCAGTTTATGTAACTGAAGTAGTTAATTTTATGCTCGTAGAGGAAAAAAATTATTCATCAAGTTAGAAACATCTTTGTCTTTAAAAATGCTATGCGCACCAATAAGTACATTGAAATAAGTGGAAACCAATCAAGTTTCCATTTGACGGAAAGATCATATTGTACTAGTCTAAGAAAGTTTTGTTTGCAGTAGTCTTTGAGTTGTTTATCTATTAATGCAATGCAAAATGTGTTCAGAAGAGAGTACTCAACAGCAACACACACTATACAGATATTGTATTTCAAACACACTAGTTATTATGCATAGAAAGAAGCAAAAGGTGGCAAGTATGCCTAATGAGCGAGTGAACTTTACAAGACTTGTGTTCTGTAGTACACAATGAAATATCCTTTTCAGGATGTGGGGTGCAGAGGACAGATAGATTGACTGACTGATGGAGAAAGAAAGAGAAAAAGAGAGAGAGAGAGAGATAGGGCAGAAAATATTTAGAGGGCTTTGAGATGTAATGCTTTGAAGGGACAGGAAATAAAATGTACCAATTAAATAATAAACCAAGAATGTTGAAAGAAGCTTATGAGAGAAAATCTATTTACATCAATATCCTCCACAAAAGCAGCAATTTGGCAGGGGGGGGGGGGGGGATGCATATTTTGAGATGTGTCTTTTGCATAATGCTACGTGAATGGAAGACGGAAGAAAAATATGGAACGGGAAGAAGAGCATAACTGGTATTACTTGGCAAAACCAAACTGGTAACCAGGCCCTGGTGGCAGCATTGTCATGTTTACAACCGAATGCAGAGAGAGGTGGTACAAATTGCATACACTCTGGTCCTCTTGTAAGTGATGCACTGTGACATGCTACAAGTCTCTAAGTGCCACTGAGTAAAGTGTACATTTAGAATAAGAACAGAAACACAACATACAATATTTCTCACATTAGTCGTTCGTGAAGCTTTGCTAGCAGTATCCACAGAACTACCATATTTTCAACAGCAGTGACTGTTGATTCATCATCTGCTATTTCAGTCAGGGATTATAACGTCTCCTTTTTGTTCAAACCTTTGTTCACCGATTTTATTTTATTTTCAGTTCTGTTCTTCATTACAGTATGTCTCCTCTAGTAGCCATTCATTACATACCAAGGGCATTTCAAGTGTTCTGGTGTCACAAAGGCAAGTTGGTAGAGGAGAACAAAAGATACAGAAGTTGACTGCTTAGCCTATTGATTAGCAGATCTAATAATGCTGATTTCCTGGGTTCGATTCCCAGCATTAACTTCAATTATTATTGTTTTTTTTTCTCTCTCTTGGAGAGGTCTGAAAGGAAGTTACTCAACCTTGTAAGGCTAACCGATATACTGCTTGAATACATAAGCAGCAAAACTGGTTTTCCAGTCACTGTACTAGAATTACTTCAAAACGGTTGCACCACGCAAGGTCAAACACAATGTTTGTTTATTAGCAGTAAAAGTGTCAGCCATGATTTTTTCAGGTTACAGAGTGAGATGGTTGATGAATTACATTACAAATCTTATTCTTTCAACAAAAATAATCAATTTTTGAAAATATATATTGTAATTGGATAGATATTAAATCCACTCACCAAGTGGAATTAAAAAACTTTTGGAGCCAATGGTTCCTTCTTCTGGCAGAAGGGTTGAAGGGGAAGGAAGAAGGATGTATGAAAAGGACTGTTGAGGTTTAGGACATGTGGAGTGTTTGGAAAAGTCATCCAGGACAGTTATGTCCCCGCTGACCAGGAATACTGGGCGATTGTTCTGAACTCACCTAAACCGCCTTAGTCATTTTCCTACATCCCTCTTCCTTCCCCTTCAATCCTTCGCCAGAACAAGGAGCCATTTGCTCTCAAAGTTTCTCAATACCTTTTTATACATATGTTTTCCTATCGCTGCATGGCGATTAAATTTATCCATCCAATTACATTACATATTTTCAAAAATTGATTACTTTATTTGATATATTAGCCCATGTGGTCATCATTCTTTCTTATGTAAACCCCTTATGAGTCTTAGTTGTCATCTACCTTGTTCAAATTGTCATGTTTTCAACCTTAAATGGTAGTTCGCCTGTTTATGTCTGTACTGCCTATATTAACCAACAAATTTCCCATCGATCTTTTCTAATATTGATTTCAATGCATTTAGATGTGCCTATAGTTATTTATGAATTCACTTATAACACTTTGTTTACAGTTCACTACATTGCAGAGCCTTCTCCCAAATGTCTTTTGCCAACTTATTTGTAAATTTGGCAGCAATTTTCATTCCCATCCTCCACTTATCTTGTGTCTATGCAATTCTTTCACGTTTTTGTGTGTTTGTCTTTTTCCAAACTGCACTGACTGACTTTTACTGCATCTCCTGCATTCTTTATGTGCTGAACACAGTGGAGTAAGTTTTCTCTGATGACTTCCTCTTTCTGTTTGCCTTGTTTCTAAAATTTTGTCTTTTTCATTACTTGCAATTTTTTTGTTTCACACAGTCCATTTTTCTGGTGGGAAATTCTCCCCCACTCATTACCTCTTGTTAACGAATGTATGTTCTCATGATTTTTCACACAAATTTTTCCGCTGTTTTCCTTGCTTTTTTCCCCTTTCTTCTCTCCCCCACCCTGCTTCTCAGCTTCATTTGCCACTCACTCCATCTCTAACACTCCAGACCCTCCTCTCTTGCCAGGATGGATCCCATCACATATTACATTCGGTCCTTTCAGAAACATGCTTTTGGATGATCAAAACTAAGAGCCCACATTCTGTTTCTTGAAAGTTGCTTGTCCTTGGATGTTACCCCCAAAGGCTTAACACTGAAATCCCTTTCTCTGGCTGTACTCCAACTCTACAGTCCATTTTCCAGTTTTAAATACAGCAATCTATTGCACTTACATGGCTAATCTGTGACCTATATGCCATATCTGCCAATTTCCGCTCAACAAGACTTCTCTCCTATAAAATACTGCAGTATTATCTGCCCCTCATCTTTCCATGGATGCTATCGTCCACCAAGAAAACTTCAAACTGGAACAACAGGTCACACTTCACTTCAAAAAGCTATAACTACTGTAGCATTTCCCTTTCTGTTCTCATCCAGCTCTCAAAACAATCACACCATTCCCCTCCAACAAATCAAGCTTGGCCAACCTTCTTAACATCCCGCAGTCTTCATCCTTGCTTCCCAAAGTAATGATAACTGATGATCATACAAACCAGTCAGAACAGCATAGTGTTCTCAACTTCTCATCAAACCCTCTCACCCTTCCTGAATTATCTGTATTATGCAAGGCTCTCACTTTCAGCCCTAAATCTGCACTTAATCATGCTGCTTTGGTGAAGGATCTACTTTCCTTCACACTAATGTTAACTGGAAGTACCAATTTGCAACATAATCCCAAAACTTGCCAACAGCAAACCTGACATTGAACCTTCCCTTGAACAGTTCAGACCACGAAACCAAATTGATCCACCATCACTACTTTAAAATCATCCCTTACAAGTCCTCCAAGAATTTCTAACATCCAACATTATTTGACAGCCCTTCCTCAGGTCCCTACAACCTGTCCTCTGCAGGAACTCCAATCTCTTTATTCCCTAAAACCTGATAACTCCATCATTATCCTCGCTGCAGGCATGGAATCTACCACTGTGTTACTTGACTGACAGAAGTATATAAATGAGGGTCTACACCAGCTGTATGACACATCAACATACAGCATCTGCCATCAAGAGAAAATCCCTGTAATACAAACTGATGTACAATCCATCCTGAGGCTAGTTGCCCGAGACTGCAGTCGTGTGTGTGTGTGTGTGTGTGTGTGTGTGTGAGAGAGAGAGAGAGAGAGAGAGAGAGAGAGAGAGAGAGAGAGAGAGAGAGAGAGAGAGAGAGAGTCGCACGTGTGTCACGAAGGCCTTACTGGCCAAAAGCTTTATTTGTGACAGTCTTTTTGTTGCGCCTATCTGCGACTCAGCACCTTCGCTATATGGTGAGCAGCAGTTTTCCTTTTCATAATATTGTTACATACCATCCTGGATTTTTCATTGTTTGATTTGGATACTGTTTTATTAACCTTTCCTTCAATGACTGTACAATCTATGTGAGTAACTCTGCCACTGCACTCTTGGTTATTTGCACTGATCCTACTAATGCATAAACAACACAAAGCTCAACAATTGGTCATCCCAACAACAGGAACATTGGGGCAAATAAAAGTGTGACAAAATGCAACATAAATTGGGGTGTTGTGTACATTTCTTGAGCATTTATCACCAAATACTCAATAAGATTTTCAGCAATGGGACATTAGGCTGACACACTACAGAGGAAGAGATTGAGACTATAAAAGTTCATGTTAGTGACCTTACAGTTTGGTCCCCCAGCTGAGGAGTTGTCCCACTCTAGCACAATGAAAAAGAACTGTCCCACTTCAATTCAGTCATAGCAAACTTAGGCCACACCCTTTGAGCTAACTGTGGACCTCAGAATGTAATCAGTTTGCCCATCGACACACTAGCAAAACATCTGCCAGCATTATTGGCATCCAATCTCTGTAGTGGTACATGTTGCTATTCAAGGTAGCAACATTCCCCATTTCCTTTCTACTGTGCCGATGGAAGATGGTCAAGTAGAAACCTTAATTTATGGAGACAGTGACAGAGGAAAGACTGTATACTGTACATGTATTTTTTATTTATGTGCAGATACAAAGCGCAAATGTAAGCACAGTACAGCCACAAGACACGAAGGAGGGCGAGTGTTTTACTGGTGAGGAAGGAGCCATTTGCACTATAACGTCACGACTTGGGGTGCCATGGACACTGAAGAAGGAGAAGTCAGGATGACAATGGCTGTTGTTCTGAAAAGAAAAACAAAAAAAAACAAAAAAAATGTATGGAATTAATTAATTAATTCTTGACTTTGGGATATTAACAATCTGTCTGTCGATGATTTTCTTTATTAAGAGCTTAGATGTCAATGTTTAATAGATATGTTGAAAATGTTATGAGGACTGTTAAACAAAAAAAGATTTTGAAAATAAATGGTTGCATCATTTTGTAGCTAGTGGGTAGCAAATGTAACCTTCCATTATCATAACGCTTTCCTGCAGATGGTGGCACTCCATACCACAACCACAACATCAAGGAATAAAATGAGTGCAGAAAGAGAAAATTTACATGTAAATATAGTTACTAACATATGACTAAGATCACATTCATTGATCTCAGCCTCAAGCCTCAGTAGGGTGTTTACATTTCGAGCCATGCGGCTGCAGCTGTAGCGGTTATAAAGCTCAGTACTGCCAAAGTTATTTGCGCACTGTTATACAGTTATTAAATTTAACAGTTTTCAACGGTGCTTGGTACTCTTTGTGGCAAAATAAAGATTTAATAAACCTTTGGAAAAATTCACTCGCTGTGTTGTTTTAGTTTTCTGTGCGTTGAAGTGGTTTAGTAAATTTCGTGCTTTAGTTTTCAGCTGATGTTTCTCATTGTTTCTAGTGAAATATTTCAGTAAAATTTTCATTCACTGTTTTAACTTTGTTGAGGGTTCCATTGGCCACTTGACTTTTTGGTTTTAGCTAAACATTTTGTGATTTTTCTTGGTATTGGTATTATAGTTTAGTAGTATTAAGAAAAGTAGTTGCTATCTTAGTACAGAGAAAATTTCGAGACCACTATTGTTAGTTCTATAAAGACTTCTACCAGTGTAACTGAACTTAGGCAATGCAGACATTTAGTTTTTTTTCAGTAACTGTAAAATTTTACCATGAATAAGAAGTGTGGGCTGTGTTGTATGTTTGTGAGTAGTGGGTTACGGTGTGGGATTTGTTCAAAGTATTTTCATTGGGGGGAATGATGTGGAGAAGCAAGTGGGCATTCTAACGAGATCCTCTCCTGGGAATGCAGAATCTATAGTAGAAATAAGTTGACAGAAGAGCAGGAGCGTAAGACCTGTGCCCTTCAGGGGCAGTTACAATATTCAAAGGAGAAACTAGATAGGCTGAGGAGGGTAAAGGGTGCTGAGGAATGTGAACTGGCAAGTGGCAGGAAGACAGCTAGGAGGAGGACACAGTTGTACTTTGCGTATATGCAGTAGATTTGACCAACTGTCAGAGTTGAGTGGAGAGGAGCCTCTTGTAGTTGTTGGTGTAGGAAACATGCAGCAGTCCTCAACAGTTAGGAGGCCTAGGTCAGTTGCAATGTCTAACGGAAAGAAGAAGGTTCTGTTGCTAGGTAGTTCACACAGTAGAGCTGTGGGCCAGCAGTTGCAGGAAGTGTTGGGGAGTGAGTCTCACGTCACCACCATTGTGAAGCCTAGTGCAGGGTTGGCTCATCATAGGGGAGTTATGTAGGAATTTTACATAGGAAGATAAGGAAGTAATAGTGGGTGGAGCAGGGAAAAGTCTTGATATGGACGGAGAATATGATGTAGGTGGTGGCCTGGTAAAGATAGCTGGTTGGTTGGTTAGTTGCTTTGTGGGGGTTGAAGGAACCAGACTACAAGGGCCATCAGTCCCTTTTTCCAAAACCAAACACACCTACACAGAAGAAAATACAAGCAACGCAGATGACAAGGGACGACACAGAACAAGAAAGATACAGACAAAGATCACAAAGGAGGAATTAAAAAACACACAGTGGTTGGCCAACCATGGTAACAAAAAAAGGAAAAGCCAACCACTAAGAGAGACACTAAAATCCCCAAGCTAAAACCGTAGGCCAAAGGCCAGACTCAACACAAAAAAGACACAAACCCTCAGATCAAGTGATAAAAGCCCCTTGTGTGAATAAAACTCAAAACTAAGCCTGCCATTGCAGCGTCATCTGTTAAAAGTGCAGGGAGCATACCAGGCAGTGCAAATGTCTGACTGAGCACAGTTAAAAGCGGACAGTCCAACAAAATGCGGACCACTGTCAACGCAGAACCACAGCGACAGAGAGGTGGGTCCTCGCAGCGCAATAGATAACTGTGTGTCAGCCAGGGTGGCCAATGTGTAGCCAGCAGAGTGCAATGGAGTCCTTGCAAGAGGCCCACAAGAGGAGTGCCACACACCGGTAGTCTCCTTGATGACCCGAAGTTTGTTGGGTGAAGGCTGGGTGCGCCATTCATCACTCCAGGTACGAAGGACCTTCTACCGCAAAACTGACTGGAGATCACACTCCAAAAGGCCAATCTCCACGGCTGATACATTGACAGCCTGTTTGACCAGCCCATCAACCCGTTCATTACCTGGGATGCCGACATGGCCCAGGGTCCACACAAAGACCATGGAACGGCCGCAACGGGCAAGAGTATCGTGGGACTCCTAGATAGTCATCATCAGATGAGAGCGAGGAAAACACTGGTCGATAGCTCGTAAACCGCTCAGGGAGTCACTACAGATGATGAAGGACTCACCTGAGTAGGAGCGGATATACTCTAGGGCGCGAGAGATGGCGACCAGCTCTGCAGTGAAAACACTGCAGCCAGCCGGCAATGAGCATTGTTCAGAATGATCCACAAGAGTAATAGCATAACTAACTCGACCAGCAACCATCAAACTATCAGTATAGACTACGTCAGAGCCATGAAACATGGCAAGGATGGAAAGAAAGCGGCAACAGAGGGCCTCAAGAAGGACTGAGTCCTTCGGGCCTTGTGCCAAACCCAGCCGAAGGCATGGGTGGGGCACACACCACAGGGGTATACATATATGGGCCTGGAAAAGAGGTGGGGGGATGGAAAAACTCAAGCCCAGAGAGAAGAGCCCGGACGCGAACCACGATCGTACACCCTGACTGGGGCCGTCATTCTGGAAGACGGACGACCGAGTTGGGGAACAGGAGACTGTAGTTTGGATACCCGAGTAAGCTACAAACATGTGCAGCGTAAGTGGCCAGTAGTCGAGATCCGCAATGGACAGACACCAGCCTCCACAAGTATGCTATTTACAGGGCTTGTGCGGAAAGCTCCAGTTACGAGTTGGATCCCGCATTGAAGTATAGGGGTCAAGCAACCACAATGCAGAAGGCAATGCCAAACCTTAAGCCAGGCTCCCATAATCGATATGGGACTGAATCAACGCCTGATACAGTCATAAATGGGTAGACTGTTCAGCGCCTCAGCTGGTGTGACAAGCAACGAAGAGTGTTCAGATGGCACCATCACATTTGTTTAAGCTGCCGAATACGAGGGAGCTAACTCAACCGGGCATCAAAAAGCAAGCCCAAAAACTGATGCATCTCCACCACGGCAAGAGGTTCACAGACAAGGTAAAGCTGTGGCTCAGGTTGAACAGTGCAACACTGGCAGAAATGCATGACACAGGTCTTGGTGGCCGAGAACTGGAAGCTATGTATGACGGCCCAAGACTGCGCCCTGCCGATAGCGCCCTGTAGCTGCCGTTCAGTAACTGCAATGCCAGTGGAGCTATAGTACAGGCAAAAGTCATCAGCATACAAAGAAACCAATATGGACGTTCCCACAGCTGCAGCTAGCCCATTGACAGCAACTAAAAAGAGGCAGACACTCAAGACAGAGCCTTGCGGGACCCCATTCTCCTGGACTCGGGAGGAACTATGGGAGGGACCAACTTGCAAGCGGAAGGAACAAAGCAACAGAAAATGTTGAATAAAAATTGGAAGCAGGCCCCGAAGACCCCACCCATGAAGTGTAGTGAGGATGTGATGTCGCTATGTTGGATCGTATGCCTTCCGCATGTCAAAAAAGACAGCAACCAGGTGCTGATGGCAGGAAAATGCCGTACGGATGGTAGACTCTAGGCAGACCAGACTATCAGTGGCAGAGCGGCCCTTACGGAACCTACCCTGAGACAGATCCAGAAGACCCCGAGACTCAAGTAGCCAACTCAACCTCCGGCTCAACATGCATTCAAGCAACTTGTACAGAACATTGATGATGCTAATGCGGTGGTAGCTGTCCACCTCCAGTGGGTTCTTGCCAGGCTTCAACATTGGGATGATAATGCTTTCCCGCCATTGAGACAGGAACTCACCCTCAACCCAGATATGGTTGAAAAGGTCGAGGTGGTGTTGCTGGCAGTTCACCGAGAGATGTTTGAGCATCTGATAGTGGATGCGATCCGGCCTGGGAGCCGTATCAGGGCAAGCGGCTAGGGTATTTTGGAATTCCCACTCACTGAATGGAGCATTATATGATTTGGGATGGCACATATGGAATGAAAGGCTCTGAAGTTCCAACCGCTCTTTCAGGGAGCAGAAGGCCAGAGGGTAATTCGTACAAGCATAACTCTGAGCATAATGCTCTGCTAAGAGTTCTGCAATCGTTTCGAAGTCAGTACACACTGCTCCATTCAGGGAAAGTGCAGGTAGGCCGATGGGGGTCCAATAGCCATAGAGTCACCTAATCTTGGCCCAAACCTGCGATGGAGAGGTACGGGTGCCAATGGTGGAGGCTCAATAGTGACAATGGAGGCGAACGAGTCCTAGTCAGCCTTATTCAAAGCCCATCTGGGGGGGCACCCAGGTGAGTGATGCTGGGGCAGTGACAGAAAGATCGGAAAATGGTCACTACTGCACAAGTCATCATGTACACTCCATTGGACAAACATTAGAAGGCCAGGGCTGCAGACCGAAAGGTCGATGGCTGAGTACATGCAATGTGCCACACTGAAATGTGTGGAGGCGCCATCATTTAAAAGAGAAAGGTCGAGCTGTGCCAACACTTGCTCAATGACAGTACCGCGGCCTGTTGCCACCAATCCACCCCACAAAGGGTTATGGGCTATAAGTCACTCAGTAACAGAAAACATAGTAGCAGTTGGGCTATCAGCACAGCCAATATATGATGTTGGACACCAACATCCGGTGGAAGATAGATACTGCAGACGGTAGCAGCCTGTGGTGTCCACAACCTAACAGTGACCCCAATAGCCACTGAGGGCAGGGATTCGCAACACCGGAAACCAAGTTTCCTGGAGAGCAATGCAAAAGAAAGGGTGAAGGCTGAGAAGTTGATGGAGCTCAGCAAGGTAATGGAAAAAACTGCTGCAACTCCACTGGAGTGACATTTTCCACGGCCGAAATAGGCGTGAAGGTACCGAGGAGGCAGATTACGCTGCTGGGTCATCTACTACCACCGAAGGAGAGCCTGAATCGAGGACCTTTTCGTCTGAAGAGGAGGCGAGATTGAGGTCATCGGAGGACGCCAAAATCTGCAAATCATTCTCAGGTGTAGAGCTGGTAGTAGCAGGTGGCACAGAGGCGACCTGAACCTCTGCTTTCGTAGCCAGCTTCTTCTTCTTCTTCTTCTTCCTCTTCTTCTTCCTCTCCTCCTCCCACTGCTACTTAGGAGCAACCTGGGAGGGAGTCTCAGAAAGGGGGCCAGGGACGGACAAAGAGCGGGAAGCTCTGCGATCTGCTGCTCCCAGAACCTTGAGCCACTGACTGATGTCAGCTGTCGCGCTGGAGGATGCCTTAGAAGGTTGACTTCCAAGGGATCCTTTCAGTGCGCGAGAAGCCGGAGGAGACTGGTATATCTCCGACGGAGGCGGGAAGGGGGGGGGAAGGGGTGGTCCCCAATATTCCCGTCAATTTGGGGAGTTGGTCTCCCAAAGGAAGTACCTTGGGAGCACCAGAAGAAGCAGTGTCCCCCATCACAGACACAGGAGAAGAGCCAGGGTGGTCCTGAGGGCCCACTGGAGGGACAGGCATCGCCACCATGGGCAATGAAGCCGCAGTCGTTGCATATGAGGTAGTCATCTGCACATGATGAAGCCGTTCATATCTCCTCTTCGCATTCTGATAGGTGAGCCTGTCCAGGGTTTTTATTTCCATGATTTGTCGCTTATTATGGAGAACAAGGCACTCAGGTGAGCAGGGGGAGTGGTGCTTCCCACAGTTGACACAAGTGGGAGGAGGCACACATAGGTCACCCGGGTGCAGAGGAGGACTGCAATCCCTGCATGTGGTGCTGGAGGTACAGCGAGATGGCATGTGGCCAAAGCTCCAGCACTTGAAGCACCGCATAGGTTGAGGGACGTATGGTTTCATGTCACAACGATAAACCATCACCTCGATCTTTTCACGCAACGAGTCACACTCAAAAGCCAAGATGAAAGCACTAGTAGCAACCCTGTTTTCTTTGGGTTCCCTATGCACGTGCCAGATGAAGTGGACACCCCGTCGCTCTAATTTGGTGCTTAGCTCCTTATCCGACTGCAATATACACACACTGATTGGTACTTGAAGAGCAATAACTTTCATCAAACAAGAGACCTGCCTGAACACATTAGTAAACAGGGAAAACAATATTTTCAATGATGACCATCTACAGTCTGAATTTCAGCATTTGAGAAGTGTGTTCAAGAAAAATGGTTACAGGACAGAAGAGACTGCAAAAGTTTTCACGTGCCACTGATGAAAGGTATCTCTTGAATTGGTGGAAGAGGCCAAGATGGGTGCAATTCTTCCATGCTGTGGAGCAACAATAAGATAGGAGTGTGTTGCATAGACATGGACTGAGACCAGTCTCCCTTGTAACTGCAGTAACATTTATATAGGACAAACTATTCACAGTGTTGCTGAACTTCGTGCAGAGCATTCACAACATATTAAACAAAGGGAACTGGAAAAGTCAGCTACGGCTGTATTTTGTCTAGAAAATGGTCGTAAGACAAGAATCTTCGCTCATGCTCCACCATACTGGAATTTTGTTATAAAGGAGACAGACAAAATTAAACAGCAACAACTTTAACAGAGAGCAGAGGCACATGCTTGGAATGGCACTGGAGCGGGCTTTTGATATTAAGTGAGAGCAAAGACAGATTACAGACACTCGTGGGGAGGCAAGAGGGCAGTTTCAAATGTGTTACCACCACCTTGCACCACCTGATGTCACTCAGTCCAGGGCCGGGACGGTGTTGCTACGAGCAGCTCAACTTGCCTTTTACATGTGCATTACTTCTGCCCTTTCTGGAAGCTTCCAGATGCTGTGTCACACCTATATATGTGGAACACTGGACCAGCTTCAGCAGTCAGTGATTTTAACTCCTGATGATGATGGTGGAGACAGCTATCAAAAGCTCTAGTGTCCTATTCGAAGGGACACAGTTTGTAAACCAAGAGTATTTTATTGTAGAACCTGACTAATTAGATATGTGTGATAATGAGTTATCAAGAAAGCAATGCACTAAAAATTTATCGAGACTTTAACATAGAATTCCAACAGTGTCCCCATAGTGAGCGCAAGACATTTCATACCAAACCATATTTTGCACATCTGATTGTATGCACAACATATCAGTTTCTCACCACAGTTACAGTGTAAAACTGGAACAATAAATTATTTTACATACATATATATCACAGATACTGACCTTTGGTAGTTCCAAAAATTCAAGGGATTTGAGCCAATAGTTAATATTGTCAGTATGGCGAAACTGCAATCCAGCTAATTTGTAACGCCTTTGCTCTGCATCATATATTTTGTTCTTGGGGACTACCTTTGGTGCTAAAACATTACCCAACTTAGCTAAGTAAACTCCATTCCGTAAACCCTCCTCTAGCAATGTAGGTGATGGTAATGGCTCCTGCAACATAGCTTCCAGCCACCTAAAAAAAAAAAAAAAAAAAGCAATAATGAAATCAAAATAATATTTTGTACTCTCTACATAAATAGTAACCATTTTTCATATATAAAATACTAGTTGGTTGGTTGACCTTTTTTGGGAGGCGGCGGGGGAGGGGGGGGGGGGGGGGGGCAAACAGTGATGTCATTCGCCCCATGATCTAAGGTGACAGAAACTAAGGGAGGAACAACACAAACAGCTCAGTCTAATTGATGGGAAAGGAAAACAGGCTCACAAAGAGACAAAAGGAGTGCCACAGAAGTGCAGGAAGAGTAAAGAAAACGATAGAGGGGGGGGGAGGGGGGGGGGGGGGGCAAAGGTGCTATGCATAATGGGGCATTACACCTACATCTAGACCTACATCTATACTCCGCAAGCCACCCAACGGTATGTGGCGGAGGGCACTTCACGTGCAACTGTCATTACCTCCCTTTTCTGTTCCAGTCGCGTATGGTTCGGGGGAAGAACGACTGTCTGAAAGCCTCCGTGTGCGCTCGAATCTCTCTAATTTTACATTCGTGATCTCCTCGGGAGGTCTAAGCAGGGACAAGCAATATATTCGATGCCTCATCCAGAAACGCACCCTCTCGAAACCTGGCAAACAAGCTACACCGCGATGCACAGCGCCTCTCTTGCAGAGTCTGCCACTTGAGTTTGCTAAACATCTCTGTAACGCTATCACGCTTACCAAATAACCCTGTGACGAAACACGCCGTTCTTCTTCGGATCTTCTCTATCTCCTCTGTCAACCCGATCTGGTACGGATCCCACACTGATGAGCAATACTCAAGTATAGGTCGATCGAGTGTTTTGTAAGCCACCTCCTTTGTTGATGGACTACATTTTCTAAGGACTCTCCCAATGAATCTCAACCTGGTACCCACCTTACCAACAATTAATTTTATATGATAATTCCACTTCAAATCGTTCCGCACGCATACTCCCACATATCTTACAGAAGTAACTGCTACCAGTGTTTGTTCCGCTATCATATAATCATACAATAAAGGAGCCTTCTTTCTATGTATTCGCAAGACATTACATTTGTCTATGTTAAGGGTCAGTTGCCACTTGCTGCACCAAGTGCCTATCTGCTGCAGATCTTCCTGCATTTCGCTACAATTTTCTAATGCTTCAACTTCTCTGTATACTACAGCATCATCCGCGAAAAGCCGCATGGAACTTCCGACACTATCTACTGGGTCATTTATATATATATTGTGAAAAGCAATGGTCCCATAACACTCCCCTGTGGCACGCCAGAGGTTACTTCAACGTCTGTAGACGTCTCTCCATTGATAACAACATGCTGTGTTCTGTTTGTTAAAAACTCTTCAATCCAGCCACACAGCTGGTCTGATATTCGGTAGGCTCTTACTTTGTTTATCAGGCGACAGTGCGGAACTGTATCGAATGCCTTCCGGAAGTCAAGGAAAATAGCATCTACCTGGGAGCCTGTATCTAATATTTTCTGGGTCTCATGAACAAATAAAGCGAGTTGGGTCCCACACGATCGCTGTTTGCGGAATTCATGTTGATTCCTACAGAGTAGATTCTGGGTTTCCAAAAACAACATGATACTTGAACAAAAAACATGTTCTAAAATTCTACAACAGATCGACATCAGAGATATAGGTCTATAGTTTTGCGCATCTGCTCGACAACCCTTCTTGCATCTGCTCGACAACCCTTCTTGAAGACTGGGACTACCTGTGCTGTTCTCCAATCACTTGGAACCTTCCGTTCCTCTAGAGACTTGCGATACACGGCTGTTAGAAGGGGGGCAAGTTCTTTCACGTACTCTGTGTAGAATCAAATTGGTATCCCGTCAGGTCCAGTGGACTTTCCTCTGTTGAGTGATTCCAGTTGCTTTTCTATTCCTTGGACACTTATTTTGACGTCAGCCATTTTTTCGTTTGTGGGAAGATTTGGAGAAGGAACTTCAGTGCGGTCTTCCTCTGTGAAACAGCTTTGGAAAAAGGTGTTTAGTATTTCAGCTTTACGCGTGTCATCCTCTGTTTCAATGCCATCATCATCATCCCAGAGTGTCTGGATATGTTGTTTCGAGCCACTTACTGATTTAACGTAAGACTAGAACTTCCTAGGATTTTCTGTCAAGTCGGTACATAGAATTTTACTTTTGAATTCACTGAACGCTTCACGCATAGCCCTCCTTACACTAACTTTGACATCGTTTAGCTTCAGTTTGTCTGAGATTTTATGGCTGAGTTTAAACTTGCAGCGAAGCTCTCTTTGCTTTCGCAGTAGTTTCCTAACTTTGTTGTTGAACCACGGTGGGTTTTTCCCGTCCCCCACAGTTTTACTCGGCACGTACCTGCCTAAAACGCATTTTACGACTGCCTTGAACTTTTTCCGTAAACACTAAACGTTGTCAGTGTCGGAACAGGAATTTTTCATTTTGATCTGTTAGGTAGTCTGAAATCTGCCTTCTATTATTCTTGCGAAACAGATAAACCTTCCTCCCTTTTTTTATATTCCTATTTACTTCCATATTCAGGGATGCTGCAACGGCCTTATGAGCACTGAATCCCTGTTCTGCACTTACAGAGTCGAAAAGTTCGGGTCTGTTTGTTACCAGTAGGTCCAAGATGTTATCTCCGCGAGTCGGTTCTCTGTTTAATTGCTCAAGGTAATTTTCGGATAGTGCACTCAGTATAATGTCACTCGATGCTCTATCCCTACCACCCGTCCTAAACATCTGAGTGTCCCAGTCTATATTTGGTAAAATGAAATCTCCACCTAAGACTACAATATGCTGAGAAAATTTATGTGAAATGTATTCCAAATTTTCTCTCAGTTTTTCTGCCACTAATGCTGCTGAGTCGGGAGGTCGGTAAAAGGAGCCAATTATTAACCTAGCTCGGTTGTTGAGTGTAACCTCCACCCATAATATTTCACAGGAATTATCCACTTCTACGTCACTACAGGATAAACTACTACTAACAGCGACAAACACGCCACCACCGGTTGCATGCAATCTATCCTTTCTACTGTCTGTGCCTTTGTAAAAATTTCGGCAGAATTTATCTCTGGCTTCAGCCAGCTTTCCGTACCTATAACGATTTCAGCTTCAGCGCTTTCTATCAGCGCTTGAAGTTCTGGTACTTTACCAACGCAGCTTTGACAGTTTACAATTACAATACCGATTGCTGCTTGGTCCCCGCATGTCCTGACTTTTCCCCGCACCCTTTGAGGCTGTTGCCCTTTCTGTACTTTCCCGAGGCCATCTAACCTAAAAAAACGCCCAGTCCACACCACACAACCCCTGCTACCCGTGTAGCTGCTTGCTGCATGTAGTGGACTCCTGACCTATCCAGCGGAACACGAAACCCCACCACCCTATGGCGCAAGTCGAGTAATCTGCAGCCCACAAGGTCGCAGAACCGTCTCAGCCTCAGATTCAGACCCTCCACTCGGCTGTGTACCAAAGATCCGCAGTCAGTCCTGTCGACGATGCTGCACATGGTGAGCTCTGCTTTCATCCTGCTAGCGAGACTGGCAGTCTTCACCAAATCAGATAGCCGCCGGAAGCCAGAGAGGATTTCCTCCGATCCATAGCGACACACATCATTGGTGCCAACATGAACGACCACCTGCAGATGGGTGCACCCTGTACCCTTCATGGCATCCGGAAGGACCCTTTCCACATCTGGAATGACTCCCCCCGGTATGCACACGGAGTGCACATTGGTTTTCTTCCCCTCTCTTGCTGCCATATCCCTAAGGGGCCCCATTACGCGCCTGACGTTGGAGCTCCAAACTACCAGCAAGCCCACCCTCTGCGACTGCCCGGACCTTGCAGACTGAGGGGCAACCTCTGGAACAGGACAAGCAGCCATCTCCGGCCGAAGATCAGTATCAGCCAGAGACAGAGCCTGAAACAGGTTCGTCAGACAAACTGGAGAGGCCTTCCGTTCAGCCCTCCGGAATGTCTTTTGCCCCCTGCCACACCTCGAGACGACCTCCCACTCTACCACAGGTGAGGGATCAGCCTCAATGTGGGCAGTATCCCGGGCAGCCACAGTCGTAGTCCGATCGGGGGATGCGTGGGACGAGCTGGCCGTCCCTGACAAACCCCCAGCCGGACGCCCACAGTGATGCCCACTGGCAACAGCCTCAAGCTGTGTGACCGAAGCCAACACGGCCTGAAGCTGGGAGCGAAGGGATGCCAACTCAGCCAGCATCCAAACACAGCAGTTGCAGTTACAGCCAACTCACCTCCATTCTCACACTATACCATGATCGCAACGCGATGGAGACAGCACCAAGGGAAGAAGACATAAGAAAAGGAGAAACTAAACCACACAAAATACCTCAAAAAATGTAGGGAAAAGAGGGGAATGTTGGTATGGAGGCAAGGCAGAAGGCTTCACACACCAACACAAATGCTGATCGAGGGACTCCAGTTCCAGAATAAAATTCAGTTACTTAAATCTGGGAGGACAATCGACATTTGTGAAGGAAACTGAGAAGGGACATAACCAAATGAGGGTCATCAACTAACACCCAGGGAAAGACAGGTGGGAAGTTATATTAAGTATGAAGGGCCAAAAGGTGGGGGCAGTCCAGCAAAATATCGATCAGCTTGAGGAGGCCGCACAACTACAAAGCAAAGGCAGCTCATTATGGAATAAAAACCATGGACCAACCTGGTACACCGAAAATGAAGATGGCAGTAGATGGTCGATTCCCCCCAGGAGAGGTAGAGGGAAGAACACCACGTGGTGGAATTCCCCTTGATCTCGTGAAGTTATTTTACACAGGGGGATGGGCCCCAAGAGTTGGCCCACAAATGAGCAAAAAGGAATTCGACATTTAACCACAAATCGAACCCTGGAGGGGTCACAGAGAAGGGGAGGGGGGGAGGGGGAGATGGAGGGAAGGGGGTGAGGTGTTAAGTGACTGAGGCCCCTCCCCTCCCTAGCTCGACAATCGGCAAGCTCATTACCTGAGGGCTGTGATACCCACATCGCCAGGCACCCAAAACATCAACTGAACAAGCGACATGGTCAAGATCGGCGAAGTCACAGACGGCACAGACCAAACAGCAGTGGGAAAAACATTGGGTGATAATGCGAAACCCACTCATTGAGTCCTTATGTAACAAAATGCAGGTGAGGGAGGACCGTTTAATATAACAGAGTACGTTATAGGTGGCCATCAGTTCCACAGTAAACAGGCAAGAGATGGTTTTCCGTGCCAACAGAAGCTGTGAAGGTATATACCACGTGAGTGCAGATTTACCGCCACTGCTGTAAAAAACAATAGCATCCCAAAACTCCTGTAAGAGCACGAGGAAGAAACAGGAGAACACCAAAGGAGCAGTGGAAATTAGACAAGAGTGGGGTATTTGGGAGAGAACATGCGGAACAACACAAAGAGGGAAGGTGGAAATCTTAACAGAGAGAGGCAAGGTGGAGCCCAACTGGTAATTACACCTGAGGGCGGGCAACGTGCTGAAGCTGCAAAATTAACAGAACAGGAGGAGTGAGCAGAGAAAGAGTGGATAGCAATGGCAAAAGAAACCAGGAGCTGGGACCACTGAACCTAAAGGAGAGGGTGGGATCCCACAGTCAACCAGAAGACTATTGACACAGCTAGTGCGAAAGGCACCAGTTGCCAAATGGATACCACAATGGTGTACGAGGTCCACGAAAGAGAATGTGGACAACCACAGTGCAGACAGGATGTAACTAAGACCCAATGAAGTTGGAGAAGAGGCTGGGCAAGTAAGAAAGTTTACAGAAACAGCCAATCTTCAGAAGATGGCTGTGGAGCAATCAAGTAAGCTTGCTGTCAAAAAAAGAAAACCCAAGAAATGAAACTAGAGGACCACAGTCAGGTACTGGGTGTTGAGGTAGAGCTCTGGATAAGGATGGACCATCGAATGGTGACAGAAATCCATCACCTGTAATTTAAGGGAGTAGAACGAAAATCCTGTGAGAGTGTCCGCATGGAAGCACACCAGACGACACACTGGAGATGCCGCTCTGCAGAGGCCATTGAGTGGGAACTAGCCCAGGTACAGAAACTATCCTTATATGGAGCAGGGGCGACATACAAATCCTTTAAGAGCAATGAGAAAAAGATGGAAACTTAATACGGAGCCCTGTGGAACAAAATTCTGTGTCTGCGGAGAGCTGAGAATGTTGCCAACCCAAACTCTGAAGGACCGGTGGAACAGGAGCTGGTGAATAAAAATTGGGACGGAGCCCCAAAGACCTCATTCATGAAGCATAAGTACGATATGATGGCGCCAAGCCATGTCACTGGCATTTCAAAGGTCAAAGAAAACTGCGTCAAAATGGCGGTGTTGAGAAAACGCCTACCGAACTGCGGGTTCCGGTCAAAGCACATGATCGATCGAAGACTGTCCCTCCCGAATACTGCACTGTTAATGAGACAAAAGCAACAGAGATTCAAGGACCAATCTAAGTCAATGAGCCACCATCCGATCAAATAACTTGTAGAGGACGTTTGTCAGACTGATTGGCCAGTAACTACTGACGGACAATGAATACTTACCAGGCTTAAGACAGGAACCACAATACTGTCCCTCCATTGAGAGGGGAAAACACCTTGGAGCCAAATAAGATTAAACACCTGGAAGAGATACGGTTGCTGTGGAGGACTGAGGTGTTGAAGCAATTGATTATGGATGCAGTCAGGGACAGGGACTGAATTGTGGGAGGAGGAGAAGGTCAGAAGAAGTTCCCATTCACTGAAAGGTTCATTACAGAATTCCACCTGACAAGGCATAAAGCCCACAGTTTCCTGACGAAGGCTGACGCTGATGCCGTTGCAAAATGGGTTGCATGATATTCTGCAAGAACTGATGGATCTGTGCCAGTTGCCAATAGTAGTTTTCCATCTTGGGCCTTGCCCGTGCTGTTGGCAACCTCTGAGTGTGCAGAGTGATGCCCACACCTGAGATGAAGGGACAGAAGAACACAGGAAAGGACAGAAGAACATAGTGAGAAGACAAAGCATTCCCACATACCCACTTGCTCTGTTTGATTAAGCAACAGGCTCTGGTGCAAAGATGCTTAAGGGTAATAAGCAGAAGACAGGTGCTGCTTAAGGCAGTGCAAGGCCAGATGGTGAACATGGATGGCTATGGCAATTGCCATGCTCCACCACGGGATCAGCACTCGGTGAAATGGGCCTGTCAAAGCTGTGTACGGCAATGTTGGCGGCGCGAATAAGTGTATCAGACATTCAGAGACAACTTCATAGATACAATCTGACAAAGAAGGGGTAAATATGACCTGGGAGGTATATAGAGGCCAATTAGCATGACGATAAGCCCAGCAGGATAGCCCAGACATCGGGAGGTGGGAAGGGAATGAGAGAATCAATGGGAAATAGTCACTATTGCAGAAATAATCTCATGGTGACCAGTGTGGTAAAGGGAGAAGGGGAGGGGAAGTGAGTGAAAGACCTATGGCAGAGAAAGTACCATAAGTGGCACCAAAATGTGTAGGGGAACCAGCACTAGGAAAGTATAGATCGTGGTCGGCAAGAAACTTATCTATCAAGAGACTCCGACTAGATGAAAGAGCACTGTCCCACGACAGGTGATGTACATTAAAATCCCCAAGGAGAAGGAGGAAGGGAGGGGTAGCTGCAAAAGGAGGGAATTAGGGCAGCATGTGTAAATGGCCTGTCAGGAGGGAGATAGAGATTGCAAACCATGACTGCAGACTCCAAGTGGACCCAGACACCAACCACTTCCACCAGCACCCCTCAAATGGTTCACCCAGTATCAGTAGAAGCTATAGAACCCACAAAGGGTTAGTGGTGAGTGGAATGAAATTCCTGGAGAATGACACAAGCTGCAGAGTAAAAGGAAGTAAGGGAGTACAACTCCAGAAGGTGATGATGAGTACTTGTTACAATTCCACTGAATAAGTCCAGAAAGAGGGTCCAAATGGGAGGTGAACAGGTCGAAACCAGTCATGCCTCCGGGTCATTATCCACCAAGAAGGACAGGGCGACATCCATAAACAAGAGGGCTGACTCAGGTTGTGAGGGAGAGTCTGAATCTCTGTGGCCATGAGAGGGGCACTGTCCCTGGACTTAAACTACTACTACTACTACTACTACTACTACTACTACTACTCATTCGTAAGTTGAGGGGGGCATGGCCCAGAGGGAGAGCAGGCTTCAGTGAGATCTGTAACTAAGAGAGAGTGCACAGATTGTGGGTCCCACAACTGACTTGTGGTGGTAGGCCTGCAGTATGGGACACATCAGGGAGAGGGGTCCCAGGAGGAGGCACTTCTCCAGGTGGATAGGAGGAACAGCACCACCTAGAGGGCAGGGTATGAGAACCACAGGGGAGGTCAAGAGGGAAAGAGGGGTGGGGATGAGGGGTGGGACAGGGCTAAGGAGGAGGGAGGAGGGGGGGAATGTCATAACAAAGGCAAAGTTAAATGTCATGGACAAACGGTGAAGATGGTCATATTTCTTATGAATCTTAGGGTACGATAAATGATCGAGGGACTTACACTCCAGTATTCTTTTTTTTCCCCCTTCTTCTTCTTATAAACTGAGCAATCCAGCAAGCACGGACAGTGATGGCCATCCACAACTGACACACATGTAAGGAGAACGCATGGAGTGGGTGTCCACATTCACTCCATAGAGGGTCTGCTCTACAGGGGGAAGACGTGTTTGAAACACAAACACTGAAAACATCTCATGGGTGGTGGAACGTACAACTTCACGTCACACTGATAACACACAACGTTGACCACCTCTGGGAGGGAATCCCCTCAAATGCGAGAATAAAGGCACCGATATAAATGTGATAGTCCTTATGGCCTTTTTGAACATGCCAAATGAAATGAATGCCCGAAATTTCCAGATTGGCCACGAGTTCCTCGTCGGTTTGAAGGATTAGGTCCCTACAAAAAAAATGACTCCAGAAACCATATTCAAGGACTGGTGAGGAGTAATTGACACCAAGAAGCAACCAAGATGGTCACATGCATGAAGGGTCACAGATTGGGTGGCAGAAGCAATTTTGATCAACAGTATAAAAAACTGGTAGTTGCTTCACACAGAGAAGACAATAATCATGACTTGCTTTAATAACCTAATAAACACTTCAAAAATTAAAGAAAAAGTAGTATTGTTCTGGTTGTTTGTACTTATTCTATGAGAGAGTGTTCTCAGTGCTTAGTGGACAAAAAGCAAATGGGGGTACTGTCTCAAAGTGTCCCTTACAGGCAGAACACTATTTAAAAATCTTTCAGTCATCATTGGCTTGTCTTCTCCTCTGCAAACCTTCGTGAGGTGCATAGCAGATGGTAAATCCTAGTCTACCAATTATTAGGGTTACTTCCTGTTCCGTTCATGTACGAAGCATGGGAAGAATGATTGTTTGGATGCCTCTGCACATGCAGTAATTATTCTAATCTCATCCTCATGATTCCTATGTGAGCGACCCATAGGAGATTGTAGTACCTATATTCCTAGAGTCATCATTTAAAGCCAGTTCTTGAAACTTTGTCAACAGACTTACATCTATCTTCAAGAGTCTTTCAGTTCCTTCAGTATCTCTGTGACACTCTCCCACAGATCATACAATCCTTTGGCCACACATGCTGCCCTTCTCTGTATACATTTAATATATCCTGGTAGTCCTATTTGGTACAGGACCTACACACTTGAGCAATGTTCTAGAAACAGACACACTAATGAGTTGTAAGCAGTTGCCTTTGTAGGCAGATTGCACTTCCCCAGTATTCTACCAATAAACTGAAGTCTACCACTTACTTTACCCTTGACTGAATGTAATCATTCCATTCCTTACCTCTACAAAGTGTTACACCCAGTTATTTGTACGAGTTGGGACGTTTCCAACATGGACTCATTGACATTATAGTCATAGTATACTACTTTTTTTGTCTTGTGAAGCACACAATTTTAAATTTTTGGTTGGTTTGAGGAATAAAGGGACCAAACTACAGGGTCATCAGCCCTTGTTCCTGACAAAAAACAAGTCTGAGGGTAAAACAACTCCCAAAGTACATTTGGGAAAGTAAAAGGGTGAAAAGGAATGCGGAACCACACCTAAAAAGAAACCAAATAGCATGAGGAAAAATGGGGAAAATATACACCATAAGGAAAAGTAGAAGAAGGTATTAAAACCATAGAGCAGACGGTTTGGACTGGCTGTTTAAAAAAATAAAAGAGGATGAGCCAGCCACTCTGCAACACATTAAAATGTCCACCCCAAAAAGACAAGGCGAGATGAACACATGAATGGAAAAGACAAACACCAAGAGAAACAAATGTGAAGAAAGGTTGACAGAGTTAAAATGGAGGGAGGGTGGAGGTCCCAGAATGAAGGCCAAATGCCCACCCTTAGATGGTACAATAAAAAAATTCCTCACTGATAAAATGTAAAACTAAATCTACCACTGAGGCATTGCTGCCCAACAACAAAGGTAGGGTGCTGGGAAGGTTAAAAGTCCACTGCAGAGTGGCTAAAATTGGGCAGTCAAGCAAGATGTGCATGACAGTCAGAATGGAGCCACAGCGACACCGAGGTGGGTCCTCACGATGGAGGAGGTAACCATGTGCTAGCCACGTATTGCCAATGCATAGGTGGCAACGGACAACAGATTCCCTGCGAGTGACTCGCATGGATGACTGCCACACATTCGTCGTATCCTCGATAGCACGGAGTTTATTTGTTATACTCAGGGTGCACCATTCAGTATTCCAGATCGCAAAAACTTTGCGGTGGAAGACAGCCTCAATCTCCAGGGATGGTTTACTGGTGGCCTGTTTAGACAGGCAGTCAGCAAGCTCATTGCCCGGTATCCCAACATAGCCTGGGGTCCAAATGTAGGTCACTGAGCATCCACTGGTGCAGAGGGCATAAAGAGATTCCTGGATTAACAGTACCAAAGGATGCCTAGGGAAACACTGGTTGAGAGCTTGTAGGCTGCTTAAGGAATCACTACAAATGATGAGGGACTCGCCAGAGCAGGAGCGGATGTGATCAAGAGCGCGATAGATGGCAGCCAACTCTGCAGTGAAAATGCTGCAGCCATCCAGCAAGGAATGTTGTTCAGTACGGCCAACATGAGTAAGTGTAGCGACCAAGACCATCGACCAGTGATCCATTGGTGTGGATTATTTCTAAGCCCTCAAACTCGCCAAGAAGGGAGATATGAGGTGCATTCAAGTTCTAAGGCCTCCGATTTCTTTTCTAATTAACTACTCACCCGAAATTGATGAAACTGGCAATACTTCTCGACATAATCGCCCTGCAGACGTACACATTTTTCACAATGCTGACGCCATGATTCCATGGCAGCGGCAAAGGCTTCTTTAGGAGTCTGTTTTGACCACTGGAAAATCGCTGAGGCAATAGCAGCATGGCTGGTGAATGTGCGGCCATGGAGAGTGTCTTTCATTGTTGGACAAAGCCAAAAGTCACTAGGAGCCAGGTCAGGTGAGTAGGGAGCATGAGGAAACACTTCAAAGTTGTTATCATGAAGAAACTGTTGCGTAACGTTAGCTCGATGTGCGAGTGCGTTGTCTTGGTGAAACAGCACACGCACAGCCCTTCCCGGACGTTTTTGTTGCAGTGCAGGAAGGAATTTGTTCTTCAAAACATTTTCGTAGGATGCACCTGTTACCGTAGTGCCCTTTGGAACGCAATGGGTAAGGATTACGCCCTCGCTGTCCCAGAACATGGACACCATCATTTTTTTCAGCACTGGCGGTTACCCGAAATTTTTTTGGTGGCGGTGAATCTGTGTGCTTCCATTGAGCTGACTGGCGCTTTGTTTCTGGATTGAAAAATGGCATCCACGTCTCATCCATTGTCACAACAGACGAAAAGAAAGTCCCATTCATGCTGTCGTGGCGTGTCAACATTGCTCGGCAACATGCCACACGGGCAGCCATGTGGTCGTCCGTCAGCATTCGTGGCACCCACCTGGATGACACTTTTCGCATTTTCAGGTCGTCATGCAGGATTGTGTGCACAGAACCCACAGAAATGCCAACTCTGGAGGCGATCTGTTCAACAGTCATTCGGCGATCCCCCAAAACAATTCTCTCCACTTTCTTGATCATGTCGTCAGACCGGCTTGTGCGAGCCCGAGGTTGTTTTGGTTTGTTGTCACATGATGTTCTGCCTTCATTAAACTGTCGCACCCACGAACACATCCATAACTCCATCACCACGTCTCCTTCAACTGTCGATGAATTTCAATTGGTTTCACACCATGCAAATTCACAAAACGAATGATTGCACGCTGTTCAAGTAAGGAAAACGTCTCCATTTTAAGTATTTAAAACAGTTCTCATTCTCGCCGCTGGCGGTAAAATTCCATCTGCCGTACGGTGCTGCCATCTCTGGGACGTATTGACAATGAACGCGGCCTCATTTTAAAACAATGCGCATGTTTCTATCTCTTTCCAGTCCGGAGAAAAAAAATCGGAGGCCTTAGAACTTGAATGCACCTCGTAAAATGCCAATGGAGGGCCTCAGGGGGAAGTGAGCCTTTGGGGCTTTGCAGTAGGTCCAGCCGAAGCTGTGGCCGAAGTATGGACCATGGGGGTACACGGAAGTGGGCCTGCAGGAAAGGTGGCAAGGGAAAGCGTCGAGTTCATGAAGAAGTGACCGGACACGGACAGTGAAGGGATTCCCAGTTCTGGGTTACTGCTGTGGGAGATGGAGTGCTGTGTTGGGGAAAAGATGACAGTAATTTGGGTGGCGAGTCAAACTACGTATGTGGGCGGTATAATTTGCGAGCAACTGTTGCCGCCGGAGCTGCAATGGAGGAACACCAGCTTCCACCAGGAGGCCGTTCATGGGGATGGATCGGAAGACTCCTGTCGCGAGGCGAACTGCACAGTGGTGGATAGGGTCTAGTAAGCTCAGTGCAGGGGGAGGGGGGGGGGGGCTGCTGAACCATACACCACACTCCCGTGATCAACACTGGACTCTACAAGGGCTTGGTACAGCTGATCAGCACCGCAGTTGGTGTGGCTCAGACATCAAATAAGATTAAGGTGCCGACAGCACTTGTTCTTAAGCTGACAAAGACGGGGAAGCCAACTTAAGCGAGTGTCAAAGACCAGTCCCAGAAAGCGGTAAGTCTCCACTGCATCTAGTAGTTGGTCACTGAGGTAAAGTTCTGGATAGGGGTGGACAGTACGACGATGACAGAAGTGCATCACGCAAGTTTTGGCAGCCAAAACCTGAAAGCCGTGAGTGAGGGTCCACGACTGCACCTTCCTTATAGCTCCCTGCAGCCGGCGTTCAGCCGCAACAGTAGAAAAGGAGCAGAACGAAACACAAAAATCGTCAGCATATAGGAGGGGAAAGACTGACGATCCTACTGTTAATGTGAGACCATTGATAGCAATTAAAAAGAGCGGAACACTCAGGACAGAGCCCTACGGGACCCCATCCTCTTGTGTATGAGGTGCACTATCAGAAGTACCGACACGAACTCTGAATGTGCGGTGTGACAAAGTTTTGTATAAAAATTGGGAGTGGGCCCCAGAGACCCTACTCATGCAGAGTAGCAAGGATGTGGTGTCACCAAGTGATATCGTAGGCCTTCGTGAGATTGAAAAAGACGGCAATAAGGTGTTGTCGCTGGGAAAAGGCTGATGGAATGGCAGACTCCAGGTACACCAAGTTGTCAATGGTTGAGCGTCCTTGGCGACAACCGCCCTGCGAAGGCCCCCCAAGACTCAAGAAGCCAACGCAATCGCCAGCTCACCATACGTTCAAGCTGCTTTCACAGAACGTTGGTGAGGCTGATGCAACAATAGCTGTCATCATCTAGTGCGTTCTACCCAGGCTTTAGGACTGGAATGATGACACTTTCCTGCCATTGTGATGGGAATTGGCCATCACTCCAAATACGGTTGAAGATAGCAAGGAGGTGGCATTGGAAATCCGCTGACAGATCTTTCAGCATTTGCGAATGGATGCGATCTGGGTCGGGGATGTGTCAGGACAGTCGGCAAGGGCACTGAGAAATTCCTACTCACTGAAGGGAGCATTATAAGATTCAGGGTGGCGTGGAGCAAAAGAGAGGGGTTGTCGCTCCACCCTCTGTCTGAGGAGGCAAAAGGTGGGGTGGTAATTCTCTGAAGCAGAGATGCGTGCATAATGCTCAGCAATTATGTCTGAATCGGAAGATACAGCTCCATTTTTGGAAATTCCGGGAACACCTGCTGGGTTCAGATAGCTGTAAAGTCGGCGGAGCTTGATTCAAACCTGGGAGGGGGAGGTTCCTGTTCCAATGGTGTAGACATAGCGTTCCCAACACGCCTGCTTCCTTCGTTTGATGAGGCAGCAAACTTACGCTCGGAGCCGTTTGAAGGCAATAAGGTTCTCCACGGAGGGGTGGCGCTTATGACGCTGGAGGGCCTGTCTATGGTCTCTAATGGCTGCAACGATTTCTGGTGACCACCAAGACACTGACTTCCGCTGGGGGCAACCAGAGAAACGAGAGATTGCTGATTCAGCTGTGGCAGCAATGGCATTAGTGATGACATGGATCACTTCATCGATGGTGGTATGCGATGGATACTCAATGTTGGTAGCGGATGTGAAAGTGTTCCAGTCAGCCTTAGGAAGAACCCACCTGGGCAAGTGTCGAGATGAGGGACACTGCAGTAGGGACGGAAAGAGTGGAAAGTAGTCACTACCACACAAGTCATCATGTGCTCTCCAGTGGATAGATGGGAGAAGGCCAGGACTGCAAACCAAGAGATCAATGGTCAAAGATGTGCCATGTGCCATACTGAAATGTGTGGGGGCACCCATATCTAGGAGGCAAAGGTCGAGGTGAGGTAGAAGGTCCTCAATATCTTTGCCAAGACCATTAAGCTTGTCTCCACTCCACAACGGGTTATGGGCGTTAAAATCACCCAGAAGCAGAAAAGGTGGGGGGAGTTGCGAAATGAGTGCAGTCAAAACATGGGATAGTGCTTCACCATCTGGAGGGAGGTACATGTTACAAATGGTAATTTCCTGTGTTGTCCTCATCCTGACGGCCACAGCTTCTAAAGTTTTTTGAAGCGGCACAGGTTTACTACAGACAGAGGTGAGCACGAAAATACATACTTCACCACAGGCAGGATGGTTTTTGAAGTACCTCCGGTAGCCACGAAGAGGAGGGGGGGGGGGGAGGGAGGGAGGGGGGGGGCGCATTGTGGGAAACGAGGTCTCTTGAAGGACAAAGCAAAAGGAAGGTGTACTGCTTAAGAGCTGACGTAACTCAGCCAGGTGGGAGAAAAAACCGCCGCAGTTCCACTGGAGACTGATGCTTTCTGTCGTCTGGGGTGGTATGGTGTGACCCAGGAGGCAAATTAGGCTTCAGCATCACTTGTCGCCACTGGCTGAGTGTTGGCATCCGGTACCATTGCATACGAGATGTTGGCAAGATCTAGGTCCTTAGGGGACGCCAGAATCTCCACCTCGTCCTCTGATGCAGAGCCGTGGGGGAGTGCTGGTGTAGGGGCCACTGGAGGCTCCTGTTTCTTAGTGGACTACGTCTCTGAAGTTTTGCCCTCTCGCCGCTCCTTAGGGGCCTGCTGGGAGGGCTTCTCAGAAGTAGCTTCAGGGAAAGAGGAAGACCTTGAAGCCCATCGACCAGCAGCCAGTGGCTCTTTCAACCACAGGCTGGTGTCCACTGGACCACTGAGGGGGACTGAGGAAGGTAGAATCCCAAGGGATGCCTTCTGCATAAGAGGAGCCAAAGGAGGTTGTTGCTTCTCCAGCTGGGAGGAGGGGATCAATGTCCCCGGCATCTTGGAGGATGATGCTCCCAAAGTAGAAGATCTGGGAGCAACAGAAGATGATGTGCCCCCCACCAACTGGACGGGGGAGGAAGATGGGCGGGCCTGAGGGCCCACTGCAGAAACCTTTGAGGACGGGCGAAATGGCGTCATTGATGGTGATGCCGTCGTGGCGGCAGCATATGAAGATAGCATGGGAACTGGGTTTAGTCGTTCATATTTTAGTTTAGCCTCGCAGTAAGATAGCCTGTCCAGGGCTTGTACTCCATAATTTTGCACTCCTTTTGGAGTACTGGGCAGTCTGGCAAGCAGGGGGAGCAAAACTGTCTACAGTTCACACGCTCTTACATCTTACTTGCGTAGAGCTAATATGCAAAAAGGTGGAGTTGTTATATGCATTACGACAGAACTCATGTACTAAAACACTGAAACATGTAGATTTTGTAGAGCTAGGCAGAAAGATGTGTGAAGTGTGCACTTGTTAATCAATACTGAAAAATAGTTGACTTATAATCATTACTGTACGCAGATCCTTACTGTAAAATTTTGAACTGTTTGTGAAGTATATGGATTCCTTACTAGACTATTCCATCTGGAAAGTGTCCCTTGACAAAGGGTGCTGTCCCCATTTTCTAAACCTCACCAGTTCTTTTCCTTCACCACACTTCCTTCACACCTTCAGCCTTTCTGTCAGGAGGAGGAGCCATTGGCTGCAATTGCAAATTCCAAAACCTTTATGTGTGTTTTCTACTGCTACCATTTGATGAGTAGATTTTATATCTACCCAGTTACATTATATTTTCAAAAACTGATTACTTCCATTGAAATATTACTATGCCATCTGTCAGACAGCACCAAGTAGTTAATACTCTGTGGTGATTTCAGTGGAGATTTTCTAACAGATTCCGGCAAGAAAAATTATCTGGAATCCTTATTTGGGATCCTACAATTTGATCTCAGTAATTAACTTCCCAACATGGGTGGTAAAGACAGTAGAACTGATGATAATGTTCTCTCTGATGACCTCAAAGCAAGAAAACAACAGTATATCCAGTAACAAATATTCCCTTTGATCAGGATGTACAGTTAGGATGGAAAAGACAGTGATTTTCAATATAGACTCTCCTCAGTGGAAGTCAGAATAATTAATGACTCTAGGACCAACACTTTAAGAATAGTGTACGAGATGACCTGGGATGAATTAGTAATGAATAAATGCCAACATAAAGTTTAATCTACTGTATGATAAATTCATATCATTATTCAAAGATATCTTGAAATAATCAGGAAGGACATTAAACAGTCATGTAAAAAACTATGGCTCATGGAGGGATTAAAGTATCTTGTGAAAGGAAAAGTGAAATGTATCTGTTGGCAAGAACAAGTAATGATACTGCCAAGAAAAGTTATTGAAAAATCAAGGAACATGGTCACTGGGTCAGAAATAAATAATTACAGTATCAGGCTGAAGTCTAAGTGGAATACAGTAAAACAAGAAGTGATAATATTACTATTGATTTAAATGGAAAGGCTGTAAATAATCAGTCACAGGTAGAATGTATGTTTAATGATTTCTTAAATGTGGTAGGATATATATCAAAAAGCAACTTGCATAAAATACCATCATACGAATGTCTCATCCCCTTCCCCTTCCGAAATTAAGAAAATTCTTTATTCTCTGAAAAATAATAGCTCGTATGGACCTTACAGTGTTTGCAGCAGTGCACTAAAGACTCTTCCCTTACAACAAGTGCTCTCTTTTTAGGAATGTAATACATCACTAACTGAAAGTGTTTTTTAGATAGATTGAAATATGCCAATATTAAACCCCTCTATGAGAAAGGTGATAGTATATGTCAATAACTACTGACCCATTTCACTAGTGATCCAGAATTTTTAAGAAGGAACTTGCCCCCCTTCTTGCAGGGATGTACTGTAGGTCTCTAGAAGAGCATAGCATTCCAAACGATTGGAAAAGGGGCACAGGTCATCCCCGTTTTCAAGAAGGGACATCGAACAGATTTGCAGAACTATAGACCTATATCTCTAACGTCGATCAGTTGTAGAATTTTGGAACACGTATTATGTTTGAGTATAATGACTTTTCTGGAGACTAGAAATCTACTCTGTAGGAATCAGCATGGGTTTCGAAAAAGACTGTCATGTGAAACCCAGCTCGCGCTATTCATCCACGAGACTCAGAGGGCCATAAACATGGGTTCACAGGTAGATGCCGTGTTTCTTGACTTCCGCAAGGCGTTCGATACAGTTCCCCACAGTCGTTTAATGGACAAAGTAAGAGCATATGGACTATCAGACCAATTGTGTGATTGGATTGAAGAGTTCCTAGATAACAGAATGCAGCATGTCATTCTCAATGGAGAGAAGTCTTCTGAAGTAAGAGTGATTTCAGGTGTGCCGCCGGGGAGCGTCATAGGATCGTTGCTATTAACAATATACATAAATGACCTGGTGGATGACATCGGAAGTTCACTGAGGCTTTTTGCAGATGATGCTGTGGTGTATCGAAAGGTTGTAACAATGGAAAATTGTATTGAAATACAGGAGGATCTGCAGCGAATTGACGCATGGTGCAGGGAATGGCAATTGAATCTCAATGAAGACAAGTGTAATGTGCTGCAAATACATAGAAAGATAGATCCCTTATCATTTAGCTACAAAATAGCAGGTCAGCAACTGGAAGCAGTTAATTCCATAAATTATCTGGGAGTACGCATTAGGAGTGATTTAAAATGGAATGATCATATAAAGTTGATCGTCGGTAAAGCAGATGCCAGACTGAGATTCATTGGAAGAATCATAAGGAAATGCAATCCGAAAACAAAGGAAGTAGGTTACAGTACGCTTGTTCGCCCACTGCTTGAATACTGCTCAGTAGTGTGGGATCCATACCAGACAGGGTTGATAGAAGAGATAGAGAAGATCCAACAGAGAGCAGCGCGCTTTGTTACAGGATCATTTAGTAATCGCGAAAGCGTTACGGAGTTGATAGATAAACTCCAGTGGAAGACTCTGCAGGAGAGACGCTCAGTAGCTCGGTACGGGCTTTTGTTAAAGTTTCGAGAACATACCTTCACCGAAGAGTCAAGCAGTATATTGCTCCCTCCTACGTATATCTTGTGAAGAGACCATGAGGATAAAATCAGAGAGATTAGAGCCCACACAGAAGCATACCGACAATCCTTCTTTCCACGAACAATACGAGACTGGAATAGAAGGGAGAATTGATAGAGGTACTCAGGGTACCCTCCGCCACACACCGTCAGGTGGCTTGCGGAGTATGGATCTAGATGTAGATATTATGGAATAGCCCTTATGGTGGCCGGGACAGAACAAACGAAATAGAATAGAAGCAGAGCAGAAGATTAAAAGAGAACGGTAATTTAAAGAAGATTTTATGTTAATATTCAAGGCCAAGGGCAACCAACTCCAACAACAGAACGTCTAGCTGTACATACGTCGTATAATGACAGGAGAAGAACTGATGAAATAATAAAAAGGAGCAAATATGCCACAAATTTTGGGAAGAAAAGGAAGAGTGGTCAGAAAGACTGAACAGAAAAGTGAAGTTGACAATAGTAACGATGTCCATCACTGCAGAATTTTTCTGTGTGTGTGTGTGTGTGTGTGTGTGTGTGTGTGTGTGTGTGTGTGTCATGCCTTTCCACGTTGCCCACCACACTATGACAGCAGCCTGTTAGCCTGCTCTAACTGATCGATACAATGGGTCTGCAACACATCGGCACACCAGTACACAGTTCAACACCAGCATGCAGTTCTCATTTTAGGGTGCGCTGTGGTTAATAGTTTTAAAGTACTTTTTTATGTTGGTAGTATGAATCTAAATCTACATTCTGCAAATCATTTTGACATGCATGACAGAGGGTACATCTCACGGTACCAATTATTAAGGTTTCTTCCTGTTCCATTCACGTACAGAGCATGGGAAGAATGACTGACAATGCCTCTGTGCCTGCAGTATTTATCCTAATCTTATCATCATGATCCCTGTGTGAGCAGTATGCAGAGGGTTGTAGTACATCCCTCCCTAGAGTAATAGTTTAAAAGCCGATTCTTGAAACTTCGTTAACAGACTTTCACGGAATAGTTTACATCTGTCTTCAAGAGTCTGCCATTTCAATTTCTTCAGTATCTCTGTGAAGAGAGTAAAGAAGTTAATTGTTAATATTAGTTAAGCATAAAACAAAATGATTTTTTGCCAGGAGTCCTACAACAGAAAAGTAAATTTTAATTCAGCATGTAGAATATGCTTATGTTGTCTAGAAAAGTGCCCACTTAGGGACAGGGAATGAAAATGGAACATTTACTTGTGAAGTTTGAGGAGATGCTAGCTAGCAACATAAAAATAGAAGAAAATAATAAGAATACAGAGAAAGGGATTAAGATTCATGGATACAACCTTAATACTGAAATGATTCAAAAGAATAATGAGAAATTAGAAGAAGATATAAAGAAAAAGATTTGTAAAACTCATGAGGCTTTGAAATCATACCTTGAAGTGAGATTAGGTAATTGGATGAAGAACTGTCAGCATTAAAAGAAGTGGTCCACACAGAAACTTTACAGCAGAGTGATTTAGTGAGGCACGAAATACATGGTCATAGTAAAGGATCAGATAGTAATGCAGGCCATTTACATGATTTCATAGAAAAGAAATGTAAATATGTAAAAGATCAGACCTTAGAGCCACAAGGCCATATCAAATTATTAGAACAGAAGTGAAAACAGTAATACAGTTTGTTTACAAGATACACTTGCTGTTTTGGAGAAAAAAGTACATGATTTAATAGACCAAATGTTTTGAGAAGAGGCAGGGAACTTGTGTGCTATCAAACATTCTGGGGCTGAGGCTATTCAACAAAATGGAGAATTCAAATGATTATGGATTGAATTAGCAAAAGCCAGAAAAGAACTTAAAGAAAATCAGCTTCTGGGAAAATCCAGTGACACTAGTACCGTACTGGAAGACTTGCAATTAGGAAGTAGCATGAACTTGCGTAAACATTTTCTGAAACATAAGCCTGATAGTGAAGTACATCCTACTTGCTTCTTGTGAGTATTTTCTACAACAAAAGTGGAAGGTTATAAAAAGATAAATTTTGCAGTGAGCGGAGTACTCCTTCCATAGTCATAACCCCGAAAGTTTAAAAATCTGTATGTATAACCAGACATTTGTGTAAAATGTAGTATTCACGGAAGATTACTAACATCTTGAAAGTAGTCTAAAAGAATGAGTGCAGAGTAATTAAAATAACTGAAAGTATTGGCATATGGACCAAGTGATATGAAATTTATTATTCATAAATGTCTTATGTAAGAAAAAAGAGGAAAAGAAATGTGACAGCTTGAGTGACGAAGTAAAAAAAAGAGGATATTTGCAGGATATCTTCCATTTGCGTCAGGGAGAATGTGGTGTTACATGTCATTTAGAATGGGAAATGGAACAGTACACCTTTTAGGTTCTCTGAGAAATGGACAATATCTGCATGTAGAAAGAGAAAGGCTTTTAAATTAAAGGAGAATGATCAGAAGTAGATTGCTGCTAGGCTTTCTGTTTATGCAAAGCCGTCCACCTAGTGGGAGTGGACATTCAGCGCGTCTCCATCTGCTGTAGTGTGCGTGCATTATTCCATATAGACATGAGTGGAGAATGTCATGAAAAGTGTTCATGGAGAAGACACAAGACTTTTATTAACACTGTAAAAATGTATCTTTATATATTCTTCAACTGTTCTTGTTCTTGAACTTGGGAACGAGTGAGGGGAGGCAAATGTTTGAGTTTAGGTCCACAAGTACGAGGGTGAGTCAAATGAAAACCTTAAATTTGTAATAACAAATCGAAATTTCGCGCCGTTATCCTGTAAGTTGGTAAGCGTGCTACAAACAGCATGCAGAATGGCCCGTAGGTGGCAGCATAGTGCACATGCACACATACCGTTGCAGTATCAGTATAAAGATGGTGCCCCTCTTGCGACTTGCACCAGGAAAGAACAGTGTTCTGTTATTCGGTTTTTGGATAGTGAGGTGTGAAACCTATTGAAATTCATCGACGAATGAAAGTTCAGTATGGTGATGCATGTTAGTCACAGCAGCAAGTATACGAATGGAGTAGGAAGTTCACAAATGGTGTGACTCCAATGGAAGATGCTCCTCGTCCAGGTTAGGCACAACGAGTTGTGACTCCACAAAACATTGCAGCAGTTCAAGCCATAGTGAAGGAAACCCACCGAGTGACACTGAATGACATTGCAGCATGTTTATAGGTTAGTCATGGGTCAGCACACCACATTGAGCATTATGTGCTCCAGTTTCACAAAGTGTCTGCAAGATGGATGCCACGGCAGCTGACCCCTGAAATGAGAGAACGACGTGTTGATGCTTGTGAAGAACTTCTTCGGCACTTTGAACGAGAAGGTGATGGCTTCCTTGCAAGAATCATTACTGGGGACGAAACCTGGGTTCACTTCCACCAACCGGAAATGAAGAGAGCAAGCAAGGAATGGTGCCATTCCTCATCACCAAAGGCAAAGAAGTTTTGAACAGAACCATCAGCAGGGAAGGTTATGCTGACACTCTTTTGGGACGAAAAAGGCATCATTTTGGAGCATTACATGCCTAGAGAGACCACTGTCACCAGTGCATTATACACAGATCTCCTAAAAAATCACCTGCAGCCTGCAATCAAATCAAAGCGACATGGACTGCTGTCAGCAGGTGTCCTTTTGCAACATGACAATGCAAGGCCCCACACTGCCCGTACAACAGTTGTAACAATCACAGACCTGCATTTTGAGTGCCTTTCTCATCCACCATACTCACCAAACCTTGGCCCAAGTGATTTCCATATGTTTGGATCACTCAAATATGCAATGGGAGGAAAGAAGTTCCGTTCTGATTAAGGGGTACACCACGAGGTGCATGAGTGGTTGCATGGACTACCAGAAGAGTTTTTTTCTAAAGGAATTTATGCACTTTGTAAACACTGGAGAACTTGCATTGAGCGTGGGGGAGATTATGTTGAAATGTGAAACAGCTTCATACCACTTCTGCACAATAAATAATATTTAAAAAAATATTTAAGGTTTTCATTTGACTCGCCAACATATAGACAATGTAATACAACCGAGTTGTATTGTTAATTAGAGAGAAAATATAGGTCTTAAATGCAAAGAGGTGTTTGAGATCCTTCTGTTTTAAGGTTTTCATTTGACTCGCCAACATATAGACAATGTAATACAACCAAGTTGTATTGTTAATTGGAGAGAAAATATAAGTCTTAAATGCAAAGAGCTGTTTGGGATCCTTCTGTAACTAAACCAAGACTTAAGCTCTCTTTCAGTGTCTTCCTTAAATTTTCAGAGAAGATCATGGCACAAAAAAAAAAAGAGAAGCTGGAACAGAATAGCTCTGCATTCTGTAATAAATAAATATAGGGGACTGTATATTCAGCGAAGTTTGTCAGGCAAGCAGACATGGACTTCAAGGAATAAATAAACTTCGATAGCCCGATGTGTAAACTTGACACACACATATCCAGTCTGCGGACAAGCTAAGATCCAATACAAGTGAAAATGATGTTACATATGACTTATTTTTCCTCAAATTACATAGACAAATCCTATATCATTGTAAAACGATCCTCGGATGAATAAATTACTAATATTAATTGGTACCTTCCAGTATTAATATTGAGTTTCACAATATTTCTGACTTTATGGCTTATCTCTCTATGTAGTAATCAACAGGTAAACTGACAAAGGAATCATACATTATGATAACATTATTGCTTCTCCTATCCACTGTTAAAATAGTACATTAAGTGTGCCAGGAATTTACAATACTCAGAACTAAACAAATTAAGTCATTTTTTAACACTGTGCATAAAACTGGTATTTTGAAAAATTTATTCTTTTCTAATTGAGCCAGTACTATGAAATAAGGAGCAGATCCAAAAAACGCTCAACGATCCGATAAGACAGTGGCTTTAATTCTCCCCATTTGTCAGTACAATTCTGGTCTTACTACAGTCATTTCATGCATAAACGTGATTGACAAAAGGAAATGTAATGCATCTGTAGACTATTGTGTTACAGTTGACATCACATTTTTTTTAGTGTCAGTATTGATTAGCTTGAAAACTATCAAAGATTTGTCAGGATTTGAAGTCAGTGTTAAGAATGTCAGTGTTATTTTCACATTGGATGATGTGCTACAGACCACATGCAAATTGTCAGTGGCCATTTTTGGCAATTCATGGACTGTTGCTAACACAACACAACACAACAAGGGTGAAACTGTAGTTAATAATGAAACTTTGAGATTATTTGGCAGGGATGCAGAAAAATTAATATAATGGTGAGTCCAAGTCTGCAGCAAAACTTTTATAACTACTGGTAAATCAAAACACTTGATTACAGCAAACCTTTGAAACTAGTGAAAGAATCAAGGAGGTGCTGCTAGAGTGACATCTGCTATCTAAACATCTCCCTTAATATCAAGGCTTTGAAAAATTGTGGAGAAACAGCACAACAGTTTAATAATTTGGGTCATATTGTGCAAATTTAAGAATAGAAAGGAAAGGATTAAGACAATAAAAAAGTCTTATTGCAAGGTAATAGTCATGTAAGCAGACTGTCCTAACTGGTACCATCAAACGAGGTGATTTAAGACACCAGGGCGAATTCGGACAGTGTGGCTTATTTGCTCTTTGCCACTGCGTAGAAACAATGAGTTACTTATTTTAACGTCTGTGCGCCAGTTATTTAAAACGCAAGATTGTATTTATCGCTTTCCATAACTTTTATTTTGCGTCAATTGTTTCCTTAGGTGAATAATTGACGAACAGTCTCAGTGTTAAAAAATCCATACATTATCGTAATGTGGAAACTTTCTATTGTTGCGCCGAGCGGGAAGTTATTGTAACCATAATTGTCGATGTGCTCAGTAGCTAACAGCATTGAGACAATTTCTGTAAAAATTTGTCGAGTTTCTCGTCCAAGGTTACAAAATAACAACGGTTTTTGTAAGACAGTGTACTGTGTGGGGTGATTTCGGACAAAGCCAAGAACGTATAAGAGCAGAAGAGGTGCTACAGTATGGTGTAATTATGACCCAGAACTTTTAGATAAAGCTGTTCGTGTGATTTGTATGGTATATCTAAATCAACCGTACAAAATAAAGTGCAGGAAGCACATCTGAAAAAAATGGGAGGACAGCCAGTGCTAAATAAAGAAGAAGAAGAAGAAGAAATGTTGAAGCAAGGTATCTTGAGGTCTGCACATTTGGGATTTCCCTTCACTAAATTGGATATTAGATATTTAGTTAAAGGCTACCTCGATAAATCTGGCTGAAAAGAGAAGAAATTTCATAATAATTTGCCAGGAGAAGAATGGGTGCATTTATTCCTCAGACAACAGTCAGGAGATCTTTCCGTTCGCTTAAGCAAAAATATTAAACGAGCTCGTGCAGAAGTGAACAAAGAGACTATTAAGATGTTTTTCTCCAATATCAAGGCAAAGCTGGAAAATCTCCCACCTAGCAACATGATCAACTATGATGAAACCAACATGTCAGATGATCCAGTCAAGCAGCAGATAATTATGAAATGAGGGAGTAAGCCTGCTGAAAAAGTGATGGACTCATCAAAGTCTAGTGTCTCAATAATGATGGCAGCTAGTGCTGATGGTAAACTGCTTCCTCAGTACGTCCTTTACAAGTCAGAGTATTTGTAGGACACGTGGCAAGAAAGCGGACCACAAGGAACCCGTTTCAATAGGAACAAAAGTGGATGGTTTGACCTGCCAGTATTTAAAGACTCATTCTTTACAATCGCTTCACTCTATTTGAAGAGGCAAAATGGGCCAACAGCCATGATTGGAGACAACTTATCCAGTCACGTATCTTTACGTGTTATTGAAGAGTGAGAGAGGAACAATATTTCATTCATTCCCCTTCCCCCCAATAGTATGCACCTCCTCCAACCACTCAATGTAAGCTTCTTCAGGCCAATGAAAGCAGCGTGGCGAGCTGTATTAACTGATTGGAAGAAACACACTCGTGGGATAATTTCCAAGGATGCCTTCCCATCTCTTCTGAAGCAGACACTGACTACGATTTCAACAAACTCCAAGGAAAACATAAAGAGTGGATTTTGCGCCATGGGCCTAATCCCTTTTGATCCAGATCATCTCTTATGGAAATTGCCTGATAATGAGGAGAGCCAGCAAAGCAACACAGACGCATGGTCTTCCACTTTTGAAGAAATACTCAAAGAAATTCGTTATCCTCCAAATAAGCTTGGTAGCTACCACCGCCGTGGCAAACTAGACAATCAATCTGGAAAACCGATCACTGGCAGAGATTTTCAAGGAAACGAAAACAGTATTGAAACAAGTGACAGTGCTTCTAGCAGTAGTTAAACTGAAAATGACACATCATCCAATGAAGATTTACTGCTGAAAGAAGAGGCTTTTCTTGTAGCAGAGTACAAATATATACGTGGAAACAAGGAGCAAACAAGGCAGTATGTTGGAGTGGTCACAAATGTTGGTGCTACGGAAGTAAGTGTGAAATTCTTGCGCCCACACGAGAACAGTAGAAACATATTTGTGTTTCCTAATGTCCCCGATGAAGACACAATACAAAAACTGCAAATTTTGAGAATACTTCCCACACAACTTGAGAAGAGAGGATTTTTCAAGAAGATGTGCTTTAGACTCGAAGACAATCGTTTATTTATAAAGTTTTTGCTACTTAATTTAGAATGGTGAGTGAGAAAAATTATTTTGACCTTTTAGTTAAATTACTTTGTTTGTTTCTGTCTGCTTCTAATATTTCAGTTACGAACTGTAAAAAAATTTATTTAAATTCTTGCAAAATAAAAACTTATCTGTAATACATAAAATTCATTATATCATTCCATATCACTTATTCGTAACAAAGGGCTACCTTAAAATGGGTAAAATGTCGCCAAAAACAAATAAAAAGCATGTAGAATTTTTTTTTAAAGGCAGTAACTGTCCGAATTCAACCTCTATATACTGTAACTTCGGACAGAGATTTAAAAAACACCTGTGTCCGAAATCACCCCAATCCATGGGGTGACTTCAGACACTTTATTTAACTGCCTCAGATAAACATACCGACACATACACTTTCTGGTTCTGGGATATTTTATTCATTACACATATACCCTACCGCTTCCACAACAATGAATTTAATCTAACAATGTATGTGAAAGTCACAATCAAAATAACGATAAAATCTTCCGAAATCACCCCGTTTGACGGTATAAAACTCTTAGGGTGATTGTAGTAACTACCATTATAATGGATAAAGGATGGAATAACAGTCAGTAGGATTCTAGGAAAATGGAGCACAGAGTGATTTACTGAGAACAGTTCAGTGATAGGGTTCTTCTCATCAGAACCGACAGAAAACCAATGCCAACAACAAAAGTTCAGTATACACTTTGACATCACAAACAGAAAATGAACAGGTACACACCATACATGAGAATACTGAGCAGCCACTTCAGTATGTAAAGGGAGATGAATTAAATAAGCTTGGGGGATTCAAATGCGGTAGTAGGGGAACAGAGGACAGAGTTACAGGTGGATATGAGCTTGGTTGTAGGAATGAGAGAAGAGAAAGACTCACTGAGTTCTAAAATAACTTTCAACCAGTAATAATCACAAAAGAAGGAAGTAAACTCTGAAGATTCCTGCTGAAATGACAATGATTCCGAAATCAGACATTGGATTGAAAAGTGTACCAGGGACAGATGTATACTCAGATCAAAATTTAGTCATAATTAAGACTAGAATAAAGTTTCAAGGAATCATTCAGAAGACTTAATGTGGAAAGAAGCCGAAAACTGGAAAGAAGAAAGGAAGGATGGATGAGTTTGGTTTAATGTCCCGTCGACACTGAGGTCATTAGAGACAGAGCACAAGCTCATAATGTTTCAAGAAGCAAATCAGCAGTGCCCTTTCAAAGGAACCATTGTGGCATTTACCAGGAACAATTTAGGGAAATTACGGAAAACCTAAATCTGTATGGCTGGACACAGATTTGAACCATCATTCTTTCCAGTGGGAGTTCAAGTAGCACACTAAACCTACTGAGGACTGATAATATGTGATTGAAGTTCTCTAAGGTTAGAGAGACTGTGATAATGAATATCAAAGTTGGCAGTTAAACTGAAGAGGAATAGATATAATAGAGGCTGGACAAACAATTGTAGGTACTAGGGAGGTAAAAGTGAAGAAACTTTGGGTAATGGAAGAAATACTCAAATGACTGATAAAAGAAGTAAGCATTGATTAGATTAGATTCAGTTTTCATTCCACAGACCCAAAAAATGAGATGATTCTCGTGGGTGTGGAACATGCCAGAAAGTATAACGTAAAAAACATAAACCATTTAAATATAATATTTACTACACTGATCATTTGTCAGGACATTGTCAAAATAGGTGAATACAGTACAGTGAACTGGAACTGCTAATATTTACACAATTAATATGCTGTCAGAATGAAATATTGTTAAGCACTATTAATAAATTTATCATACACAAAATACCTAATCTTGAATGTTGTGACCATGTGCTGTCAAAACTGAAAACTAACAGACATTTTTACTTAAGCTGGCCTAACAGTCCCTGTTAAGATATTCATCTATAGAGTACAAGGAGTTGTCTATCAAGAAGTCTTTCACACTCTCTTTAAACCATGCTTTATCTGAAACCAAGTTTTTAATGGTTGCTGGCAATTTACTGAAAATGTGTGTTCCTGAATAATGGACCCCTTTTTGGACCAAGGTAAGTGATTTTAGGTCTTTATGTAGATTGTTCTTATTCCTAATATTGATTCTATGTATTAAGCTATTGGCTGGAAACAGAGATATATTACTTGCAACAAATTTCTGTAAGGAATAAATATACTGAGAAACAGTGGTTAGAATAAAAAGTTCCTTGAACAAGTTTCTACATGATGTTCTTGAATTTACACCACAAATGATTCATATTACACGCTTCTGCAAGCTAAAAACTGCTGTCTGGTTTGATGAGTTACTGCAGAATATGGTTCCGTATGACAATAGAAAGAAAGCAAGCAAAGTATGCAAGTTTTTTTTTATATTTATACCTCCTACATCTAATATCATTCTCACTGCAAATACAGACTTGTTTAGGCACCTAAGCAATTCTGTGGTATCCCCTTCCCAACTGAATTTATTATCGAGTTGTAATCCCAGAAATTTAACAATGTTGACCTATTTGATCTGCACGACTTCCTATATTATACACATGCTGGAAGGAAATCTCTTACATTAGCATCTAGCAATGTAACAGACAAGAGGTCATTAACGTACACAACAAAAAGCAATGGACACAAGATGGAACCTTATGGAACACCACATGTAATTAATTCCCAATCAGATGAAGACTGACTGCTTACTGCACCAGTATTTCGCAATGACACCCTCTGTTACCTGTTAGTTAAAACTCAAACCATTTTGCAGCACTATCGGTGACACCACAATACTTTAATTTACTTAAGAGAATGGTGTGGTTTACACAGTCAAAGGATTTTGACAGGTCACAGAAAATACCAGTAGCCTCTAACATATTATCTAATGAATTAAGTACATTCCTACTGTAAGTGTAAATAGCTTTCTTTATATCAGAACCCTTAAGAAAACCCGAACTGTAGCTTGGACAATATATTATTTGCAGTCAGATGCTTAAGGAGACTGCTTGAACACAACCTTTTCAAATATTTTTGAGAAAGCTGGCAAAAATGAATTGGTTGATAGTCTGATAGTATCTCTTTATCCCCCTTCTTGTAAAGAGGCTTAACTCCAGCACATTTTAGCCAGTCTGGAACTGTTCCACTGATAAGAGATTGATTACACAAATAACTTAAGATAGAACTCAACTCGTATGAGCACTCTTTGATTAACTTCATTGATATGTTATCATATCCACTGGAATACTTCAATTTTATAGATCTTATGATGGCTGCTACTTCTTTGGGATGCATGAGTGTCATTCCCAATGTACTGAAGTTATTTCTAAGACTGGTCTCAGATACTCCATTGCACTGTCCACCGAACCTGTAACCCTAGGCTGTCAGTAACAGAAATGAAGTACTGGTTTAAGAGGTTTGCAGCACTACGTGCACTTGTTACCAAAGTCTCATTTATTTTTAGAGCTATCTGTTCCTCTTCCATTTGGCTCCACCTGTCTTTGTCTTGACTATATCCCATACAGTTTTTATTTTGTTGCCCGATGTAATCATCTTTTTCTCATAATAAAACTGCTTCGATTTCTGGATTACTTGCTTCAGTATTTTGAAATATTCTTTGTAATGTATTACAATGCTAACATCCGAGCTGTTCCTAGATAGTAGATACAGTCACATTTTTGTTCCACATAATATCTTTATTCCTTGTGTAATCCATGGTTTATTTTTTGACTTCTGTGTGATAAGTGTTATCTTTAGGGGGAAAACAATTTTCAAAATTGGAGGTAACTTAATTAATGAATGCTTTGTATTTTCCATTTGAGTCAGAAGTATTGTAAATATCTAACCAGTTCATCTCTTTGAGCAATTTCCTGAATTTCTCAATTTTTGACTTATTTATTACCCTCCTGTACTCAGATTTAATAGATTTTTTATCTTGACAAGTTTCAACAGGTTCACTGACAGAGCTTTTCAATAAATCCACATTAAAATCACCAGCAAACACTAATTCCTTGTTTGTTTTTAACTGTGAGATGGGACAACAGAGCTTCCAGATTTTTTTTATGAAGAGGTTATAATTTCCTGAATGTGATCTGTGTAAACCTACTATTATAAAGGACTTACATTGAAATACTACTATTGCTGCACAAGCTTCTAAGTGCTGCTCCGAGCAAAATTTATTATTATCAATATTCTTGAAATCAAAACATTTTCTGACAAATGTGATACTCATCCTTTCTCCATATTTTCTCTGCAGAAGTAAGAAGCTAACTTGAATCCCGCAACATTTAATTTATCTATACCAGTTGTCACATAAAGATCAGAGGGGCAGATATACCAACTGGTTTGCTCAACTCTAATCCTTCAATACAAATAAGTCCCTGAGGAGGAGATATGGGGGTAGAAATTGCTGTATTAAGGTAGGCAGGTCCACATAAGGTAGTGCCTACCTCTAGGGAGGTAGATATTCCAAATGGTGATTACGGGGGTTGTCCGCACTTGTACTGCTATTGCTTCCAGGTTGGTACAAAAGGTGATCCAGTCACTAATGACATTGGTGTGAATCAAAACACAGACCCTCTCCAGATGCTATCCTGGGGCCAGTGTACTTCCGACAGAACGTCTGATAACAACAAAATGCTGGAGTGTGGTTATCATGGAAGTGTGTTTCTTGAAGAGCAAGACAGAATGCAGAGTAAGAGGTTATCTGTTGCAGTTCCTTTAGATTATTGTGTTGCAAGAATTCAGGTTAGACATAAAGAAGCCAAGGGGAGTTCATGTCACCAGGTCAGTGATTGTCACCAACGAGAATGGGGTGACATCCATGAACATAAATAACATGTCAGACTCAGGTTACAAGGGGGGCTGGCACCTCTGGGGGCACTCGCAAGGAGGGGCTGGAGGAAATATTATCTTAGGACTTAAGTTACTACTTCTTCTCTTTCAAAGGTTGAGGAGAGCAGAGAAGAGGGAGTGCAGGCACCTGCAAGATCCGGAACCAAAAGAGAGCAGGCGACCTTGGTGTGCACAGACGGTGCATACCGTGGCTGAGCTGTGGTAGCAGGCTTCTGGCCTGACACATACCTGGGATGAGGGATCCCAGTGGAGAGCCCCCCATCACTTATGGGCACTGAAGAAGAGGGCCACTTCTTTGGCCAGGACGGGGGAACATCACCATGACGGAAGGGTGTGGGAACTGCAGGGAAGAGGAAGGGATATGGGGCCAGAGGTGGGGTAGGAAGAGGTAGGTGGGGGAAAGGATGTAACAGTGGCAAAAGTAGAAGAAATCGACAATGGGTTGAGTCTGTCATATTTTTGGTGAGCCTCAGAATAAGATAGATGATCCACGGACTTGTACTCTTGGATCTTCTTTTCTCTCTTGTAAACCGGGCAATCTGATGAGAGTGGAGAGTGGTGGTCATGACAATTTACACACACAGGTGGCGTAACATAGGGGCTTCCCTCATGGGATGGGTTTCCACAGTCTCCACACAGAGGGTCCACCGCACAGCAGGAAGACATATACCCAAAACGCAAGCACTGTAAGCACCTCATGGGCGGCAGGATGTACGGCTTCGCACCACATCAATAACACATAACCTTGCCCTTCTCTGAGAAGATACCTCCCTCAAAAGCCAGAATGAAGGCTCTGAGCACTATGGGACTTAACTTCTAAGGTCACTAGTCCCCTAGAACTTAGAACTACTTAAACCTAATTAACCTAAGGACAACACACACACCCATGCCCGAGGCAGGATTCGAACCTGCGACCATAGCGGTTGCGCGGTTCCAGACTGTAGTGCCTAGAACCGCTCGGCCACCCTGGCCAGCCCAGATTGAAGACACCAGTATCAGTGCAGTTGTCTTTACAACCCTTCTGCACATGTCAAACGAGATGACCACCACACCACTACAGATTAGCCCAAGTTCCTTATCAGTTTGCAGAATGAGGTCCTGATGAAAAATCACTGCCTGGAGCATATTCAGAGACCGGAGAGTGGCAATAGACACCAGGACATCGCCAAAATGATCACAAGTAGGAAGAGCTACAGACTGGGTGGCAGAAGAAGCTCTGATCAACAGGGAGCCCGACCGCATCTTAATGATGGACTCGATATTCTCCACAAGAAACAACCGCTTTGTGGTGGTGAATGTGTCCCCATCTGTCCTGGTAGAGACCAGGTAGCAGGGAAAGTGTTTCATGCCAAGGCAGCGAGCCTGTCCCTCCTCCCAGGGTGCAGCCAGGAAACTGATGGCTCCAGAATCATACAAGGCAGCATTTAATGATCGTTTACCACTCAAAGAGATGGCCATTTGAGAATTGCCACATTTTTACTGCTTGATATGCTTCATGTGACAAGCATCCACCCAGATACCACCCACTCCAATCAGCAGCTTGGCCTACATGTGGAGGCAACAGTTCAGGTATCAGTACTGTGATTCCTGTATTGTCAGGGAGCTCAGCCAGATGTTTACATAACAGCCGTGCCACATGGACTGGCTACTCATGCTGGTGACCAAGCGGCGTGGGTAGGGCTATGTTGGGGAAGGAAGGGGAGGGAAGGGAGGAATCCATGCCACAGACACTAGGAAGGGAGTTCTTCCAGAAGTGTGTCACACTAAAGACAAAAAATTTAGAAGTGGAGGTCAAACCCCAAAGGGAGGCCAAAACGCCAAAAAGGATGAAAGAGAATAGACAATAGGAACAAAATCGCATGGAATACAGGGAACCAAGTGGATAGCCAGGTCAAAATAAATCAGGGCACCGACAGAAGGGTAGGTGTAAGGACAGGGAGGACACACTGAAGGAAGGAAGAATGGGCTGCAACAGCTCGGGGCGCTGTGTGTGCGCCATGTACAAACTCACAAAAGAACCGTGAGCCACTGGGGGTTTCTGCTATTCAAAAACTGCAAATTCATCCTTAAACAAGTGCACTCATCAGGCTTTCTGGGGTGTTCAGTACACCACCTGTCGAGGCTATACTGAGGATCTGCCCCAACAACATTCAGGTACGATACACAGCAGCGTGCTACTGGTTAATTCTACACAGACTCGATCCTGTGCAAATAATTACAGGAGTAGATATCAATAGCAAAGGTCCACTCTTGGCCTAGGAAGTAGGTGAAAGGCAGAATGGCTGGAATGATAGAACAATCAGTAGGCATGTGTATAACAGACTACGAGTGTGCGAAATGACCCAACTAAGTGAATGTTACACACGGTCCTTATCTCGTCTTATTACACAGAACAGAGAGAAGGGCAACAGCTCTGTGCTACTGTGGAGAAATAGGAACATCTGAACATGTAGCAGTTCACTGTAACTTACACCAACAATCACATACAGAATCATCCTCCCTGTCTAAGTACTAGAGTGGGATTTGGTTTTTGGGTGTAAAAGTCTTGAACAAGTTCCGTCCGTGAAATGTAGTACATCGGCAATCTCTACAAAGAAAACAAAGTATCACTTTAAGCCACTTTTTTACGAAGTATCCAGGCATCTACATTCATGAGCTAAGGATAACTATTAGCTGCAAAATAAATGACAATGTTCATCGTAAACAGGCCAGAATTCTGACTGCATATAGAAATCTGTTGTTCTCTGAAAAATATTAGTCTGGGCTGAATTAATCTAACAGGAAGAAATAAACAAATGCCTCGCATTGAAACAGCAGAATATATATAAAAACAAAGATGATGTAACTTACCAAACGAAAGTGTTGGTATGTTGACCAACATACCAATACTTTCGTTTGGTAAGTTACATCATCTTTGTTTTTAGATATATTTTTCCCACGTGGAATGTTTCCCTCGCATTGTAATAAAATTAATTATAAATTCATTTCTAAAAGCTGCTTCTCTTTGTTGATGTAAACCTTGAAATATTTCACATGCAAAAGATTCCTTCAAAATGGGAGCTAAAGAAGACAAGGACAAAACAAGTAAAATTTGCATGAAAATTAATAAATTGTTCTCTGCAGATTGTCTGTTACTGAACTTAGATAAAACCCAACATACACAATTCTGCACTGCACAAGGCCTGACTGCATCCTTAGAAATAAAGCATGAGAATAAATTATGTGAACAGAATTTTCTTATTTCTTAGGTGTTTCTATTGGTAAGAAACTGGATAAAAGTTACATATTGGAGCCCCCCTCCCCCCCTGTATTTTTCAACATGGTGCAGACATCTTCGATAGGCTGCACTAATGATCAGTTTGTAACCACAACCTTTATTTGGCTCCAGGGGCTTTGGGGACCAAACTTTCACCTTTCAACCTAACCTAGACCTTAGGCTGCAATACACATTAATGTCATCACGAACAAGATTTCAGGTAGGGTCAGGAGGAGAGAGGGTTGTTTCACATATCACACTGAACTGGAAGCCACATGTTACAGGTTTTCATAAAAAATTAAGCTCTGCAACTTCTGCATTGCAGATAATATCAAATATTGGAGGTGAAAATGCAAAAAAGTTTGTGCCACAGAAAGGCAATATTATGTCTTCTCAGTTGCAATGAGATACACACCAGGCAATGCCAGAGGTAGTAACAGTCTTGTATGATTTTGTGCATAAAATAAAGTGAAAAAGGAGTTGACTTATTTTTACTATTTTCATTCACTAATGCAAGGTTTTCTGAAGCCTTGGGCACTCTTTCATGAACTCACAATGAAACTGCCATCTTCCAACCTAATGTATACTTTCGGCTACACTACAGATCAATCCATCACCATGATCTACACTCCAAAATATAATACAGAGGCAAATAAATAAATATTGCCAGTGTTCTGTCCTCTTCTTGTATGTGCATGTATGACACACACCACATTGTTACATCATGGTTCAGAGCCAACATTGGGTTCAACTAGGTTCTGTTGACCCCTAATGCTTATAAGCATTAGGCTAAGCTACAGGTCAGTCTGTTACCACAACCTTTATTCCACATTCACGTCCATTGGCTTTACCATACAGAACCAGCTATCACCTTCCAACCTAATCTAGATCTTGGGCTACACTACCACAATCAAGAGTTTAGGAAAGGGGAGAGTGGGTATCCAACACCAAACTCTAGCCTTTGCACAATCATTCAGCCATAGTTGTGCACAGAATGGAGCGAGTTATTTGGCCACTAAAACCTGCAGCACAAAATAACGTGAGCTATTCAGACATGAAAGTCTATAAACATGAACTCAAATCATACCTGCTCTACCTTCTGATCATGGTGAATAACCAAAGTGAATCACAAACAGTCAGCATAGTGCCAAATTTTTTTCACTGAGAAACTATAATTGTAAACTGTCTCGTCTCGCAATGAGGCGAATAATTATAACCCAAAAATTATCCAAATATCATACTAAAAATGAATAAATGAATTAATTAATCTAAGCAGATCAGATTTCTGGATACACAACTAATTAAACTTTTGCTTAACCCTTAGCCGGAATCATGGGTCATTTTGGACCCACCGACAACAATAAAACCGTCTAACAATGGAAACGCACAGAGTTTCTGTTTCGTGCGCCAGTGTAATCCGAGTACATTGTGAGGTGCACCAGGGGCCGGGAGCTTGCTGCTTGAAATTTACTAGAAGTGGAGGTAAGTGCCATTGCTGGGTCCAATTTGACCCGCGATTCCAGGTACGGGATTTTTGAAGTCAGTGTATGCCGATTTATTTTGTCGTGTTCCTGCCACAATGCTGCGGGGCTTCACTGAAAAAGAAATCTGTGTACTATTATTAGACGAAAATTATTCAGATGTAGAATCTTTAAGCGATTTTTAACCTTGTGATGAAGACAACATAAGTGATGATGAAAACACACAACAAGAAATTTCTTCTGATTCAAGTAATTCATCATCTGATGATTCAGTAGAGACAGATAGCTGGCTGTCAAGTAGTGCATATTTTCATGGCAAAAATCGATTCAAGTGGTCTTACTCATCCACCAGCTAGGTCCAGAGTCAGAAGCCACATCATCATCACCACTCACCTGCCTAGTCTCATCGATACAGCTCGTGAAAAACGGAACATGTCACCAATTGAATCATGGCAGTTGCTGATATCAGATGAAATGATCACAATTATTTGCACTTACGCTAATCAGAAAATAACAGAATATTCAGAAAAGCATAAAACTAATGCTACTTACACTAACCATGTAAGTATTATGGAAATGGAAGTATTTTTTGGGTTGTTGCTAGTATCAGGTGTATTCAAATCTGGCCATGAAGATATAGAAAGTTTATGGGCAACTGATGGAACTGGCCGAGATATATTCAGAATAACGATGTCGGTAAAGCGATTTATGTTCCTGTTATCTTCTTAGAGATTTGATGATGTGAATTCTAGGGAAGAAAGAAGAACTAATGACCGTGCTGGTCTCATGTACTGCAACTTGCAGAATCTTTATTTGGAACAAACAGAAATATAACTGCTGATAACTGGTTCTCTTCTGTGGAGTTGGTAGACAAACTGATTGAAAATGGTTTGACCTATGTTGGAACGATGCACAAAAATTAAAGGGAAATACCACCAGAACTTTTAGCCAATAAACAATGGGTAGTAGGATCTACGTTATTTGGTTTTGTGAAGGATAAAACATTGGCATCTTATGTCCCGAAAAAGAATCCAAGTGTAGTGGTAATCTCATCAATGCACCATGACAATTCAGTCAAAGAAAACAGTGGAAAACCTGAGATAATTGAATTTTACAACAGAACAAAAGGTGGTGTTGATACATTAGATCAGAAATGTGCCAATTATTCAGTCTCTAGAAGAACTCAACGATGGCCATGTGTCATTTTTTCAGCAATATTGAATATTGCGAGTGCAAATGGATTCATATTATGGGAGGAATCAAATAGTGGAAAACGTATGAAACGCAATCATTACATAAAAGAAATTGGACTGAATTTGATCAGGCCATTTATCACAGAAAGGAAGATGGAGTATTCTTCATTTTCAGTAAATTTGAAGAGTAGAATTGATAATTTTCTAGGGGCGGCTGATGAACCACAAAATGACCTACGACTAGAAAATTCACCTTGCAATCAAAGTGGCTCACGAAAACGAGGAAGATGTTATTTATGTGGTCCTAAAACTGACAGCAAACAATCACAAAAATGTGACAGATGTCTTAAATTCTTCTGTAAACAACATGCAGGGGGAAAAAAAATGTTGTGTACCAAGTGCCATGCTTATTTCAGGTACTGATATAGATAACATTTGGATAATTCCATGTTTCGTTGTCATTATTTTTTGTTTCTGAGTGATGGCATAAAGAATCCCTATTCATATTAAGGGGAAGTTATGAGAAACCCCATGCTATATCTAGGTTTTTTAATCTAAGCCTTTTTTGTAATCATGTAGCATTGCAAAGTAAGGTACTAAAAATTCTTGTAAAATAGGAGACGTAGGACTTAAGGAATAAAAAATAATACTATGAAAAAGTTTTGTGCAATTAAGGTTGATTTGTGTTTGAAACAAAACTTATTTTAATATAATCATTACACATTTACATATGAATTATATCTTTTATGGGGATTATGTTGAATTTTTATTCAAGGGTCCATTTGGACCCGCGATTCCAGTTATGTTTAGCAAAATATCGATTCCGGTTAAGACTTCATAAAATGATGTTGGGATTACTGAAAAGCAAGGATGCCTCTCCATTCGGTGGGATTCACTGGTTGCCATTACTCTATATAAGACCTATATTGGATACAGACATGTGAAAATGCTAAAGATCCACGAAACTTAAACGTTATTTGGAATTTCAGCATGTAAAATTGTAGCAATGTCTGGAGGACTGCCCGTTATTTTGATAGTTTTCAATAAGGATGAGAAAACAAAAAAAAGATGCTCACATTTTTGCTTCTTTCAGATGACAGAGGTACTCGTATGCCAGATTGTTTTTCCGTGCTTCGTCCATTTCTTCTGCAGAAATTCTTGTATCATTAGTGCCTGCAACAAAAACAGCGGCCTAGTGATTTGGAACTGTTATAATGAAACTAGGGTTTTGAGACTGGATTCGTATAAGAACTGTTCTGTGAACACCTTCCCCTAATTAACTCACAGCTTACTACAAATTCAGGGTCCATTTGTGAAAGTTCTTCTAGTGACAAATATGCGCGTAGATTTGAATGTGTTTCTTAATGCTGAAGGCAAAGTCGCAATGTTTATTTAATGTGTCACACAACATAATGTAAATATTTACAGTTGTCACTCACACATCTTCGATCCTTCACATTCCATGAAATTGAGTAAACTGCTGCTACTTATTTTAATGTCAACTTCCATTTTTATTGTTCTTTACTGAAATATCAAAATCCATACACTTTTTACCAACAGCAACGAAAACATCTGCAATACTTAACGTCGTACTCGGAGTTCAAATTCGAAAATGCGCTCCAAGTCAACAAGTCTCAGATGTCAATCGAAGCAGTGGGCAGTGCAAGAAACACTACAACGCTTAACACAGTTAATGTGTACCTTTGGCATCGTAGTTTGACTGTCTACGAAGTTTAGTAACATGGCTGTATTGTTTCCAGCAAAAAATAAAAAAAAAAAACGATAAAATAAATTTTAAAAACTTAATTAATAATTCTCTAATATTAAATTAAAATTTACAATGAAGCCACAGGAAAGATAAATTTTGGAGACGCAAATGATATCGATAGGTACCAATGAGTTGATAAATGTGAAAAGAAAAATAGTTCCAATTTCAAATAAATAATATCACTGTATGTATCAACCAACATTGAATCATTCAGTAAGGAAGTACATTAGAAAGTAGTATTGCATGTCAAAAGAAACAGCCCAGAAACAAAATTGCTGTAGTTCGCTTATAGGATGCTGGACAATCAACTAAATGAAAGCGATAAATGTGGAACTGAAGTCTGTTTCTAGATTTTCATATGATATTGGTAATTGAATCTGTGTGTATGAGATGTCTTGGGATAATTGACGCCCGACGTCGAGTGACAGTCAATCCAAATTTGTATGACGCTCTCGCTTGAGTTAAACGAACCTTTGAAGTTTGAATGCCGGTATAAGTAATATCAGTAGAGTGTATACTATATACCCTGTAAGTTGTATTTAAGCACTTGGGAGGAATAGGCTACCCGCTGCTGTTTTCAGATACGGCGCGCAAAGTATTTTGTAGGAAATCTTTGTAGAATGGGAAAAGACTTCCAGGATTAGTTATCATTTGAACACCTCACCTAATAGTATGAACTTAGAGTGAATCATGATGTTATAGATTGCATAGGAATGCATGTCGACTCACAGCTGACGTGAGCTGATTGTATTACAACTCTGGGAAGCCAACTCATAATACCTCGCTATGTGCTCTGGCCTCTGAATCATAGCTTCTGTGTGTGCAGCTCATGTGCAAGAGCAGTTATTTTGCATGTTTTAATTCAACAGTTAATTCTGCCATAACATTGTGGGGAGTAAATGCTCAGAATATCAAATCAGTCTTAAAAGTGACAAAAAATGGACTGTACAACTTAAAATGAAAATTAGATGGTGGGCTCACAATGCAACTTGTTTAACACTCAAGGGAATCCAGTAAGGTGTATAAATACAAGCATTAACCAGCACCCAATAAACCAGTCTGTACATGAACATGGGGCCAGAAAGTTACAGGCACCATCTTCATCTCAATAGGAAAAGCACAGTTGCAAATCAAAAAGCAGTCTACTATGTTGTTGTTGTTGTTGTTGTGGTCTTCAGTCCTGAGACTGGTTTGATGCAGCTCTCCATGCTACTCTATCCTGTGCTAGCTTCTTCATCTCCCAGCACCTACTGCAACCTACATCCTTCTGAATCTGCTTGGTGTATTCATCTCTTGGTCTCCCTCTACGATTTTTATCCTCCACGCTGCCCTCCAATACTAAATTGGTGATCCCTTGATACCTCAGAACATGTCCTACCAACCGACCCCTTCTTCCGGTCAAGTTGTGCCACAAACTTCTCTTCTCCCCAATCCTATTCAGCGCCTCCTCATTAGTTATGTGATATATCCATCTAATCTTCAGCATTCTTCTGTAGCACCACATTTCAAAAGCTTCTATTCTCTTCTTATCTAAACTATTTATCGTCCATGTTTCACTTCCATACGTGGCTAAACTCCATACAAATACTTTCAGAAACGACTTCCTGACATTTAAACCTATACTCGATGTTAACAAATTTCTCTTCTTCAGAAACGCTTTCCTTCCCATTGCCGGTCTACATTTTATATCCTCTCTACTTCGACCATCATCAGTTATTTTGCTCCCCAAATAGCAAAACTCTTTTACTACTTTAAGTGTCTCATTTCCTAATCTAATACGCTCAACATCACCCAACTTAATTCAACTACATTCCATTATCCTGGTTTTGCTTTAGTTGATGTTCATCTTATATCCTCCTTTCAAGACACTATCCATTCCGTTCAACTGCTCTTCCAAGTCCTTTGCTGTCTCTGACAGAATTACAATGTCATTGATGAACCTCAAAGTTTTTATTTCTTCTCCACGGATTTTAATACCTACTCCAAATTTTTCTTTTGTTTCCTTCACTGCATGCTCAATATACAGATTGAATAACATCGGAGAGAGGCTACAACCCTGTCTCACTCCCTTCCCAACCACTGCTTCCCTTTCATGCCCCCTCAACTCTTATAACTGCTATATGGTTTCTATACAAATTGTAAATAGCCTTTCACTCCCCATATTTTACCCCTGCCACCTTCAAAATTTGAAAGAGAGTATTCCAGTCAACATTGTCAAAAGCTTTCTCTAAGTCTACAAATGCTAGAAATGTAGGTTTGCCTTTCCTTAATCTATTTTCTAAGATAAGTCGTAGGGTCAATATTGCCTCACGTGTTCCAACATTTCTACGGAATCCAAACTGATCTTCGCCGAGGTCAGCTTCTACCAGTTTTTCCATTCATCTCTAAAGAATTCGCGTTAGTATTTTGGAGCCGTGACTTAGTAAACTGATAGTTCGGTAATTTTCACATCTGTCAACACCTGCTTTCTTTGGGATTGGAATTATTATATTCTTCTTGAAGCCTGAGGGTATTTTGCCTGTCTCATACATCTTGCTCACCAGATGGTAGAGTTTTGTCATGACTGGCTCTCCCAAGGCCGTCAGTAGTTCTAATGGAATGCTGTCTACTCCCGGGGCCCTGTTTTGACTCAGGTCTTTCAGTGCTCTGTCAAACTCTTCACGCAGTATCATATCTCCCATTTCATCTTCATCTACGTCCTCTTCCATTTCCATAATATTGTCCTCAAGTACATCGCCCTTGTATAGGCCCTCTATATACTCCTTCCACCTTTCTGCTTTCTCTTCTTTGCTTAGAACTGGGTTTCCATCTGAGCTCTTGATATTCATACAAGTGGTTCTCTTTTCTCCAAAGGTCTGTTTAATTTTCATGTAGGCAGTATCTATCTTACCCCTAGTGAGATAAGCCTCTACATCCTTACATTTATCCTCCAGCCATCCCTGCTTAGTCATTTTGCACTTCCTGTCAATCTCATTTTTGAGACGTTTGTATTCCTTTTTGCATGCCTCATTTACTGCATTTTTATATTTTCTCCTTTCATCAATTAAATTCAATATATCTTCTGTTACCCAAGGATTTCTACTAGCCCTCGTCTTTTTACCTACTTGATCCTCTGCTGCCTTCACTACTTCATCCCTCAAAGCTACCCATTCTTCTTCTACTGTATTTCTTTCCTTCATTCCTGCCATTTGTTCCCTTACGCTCTCTCTGAAACTCTCTACAACCACTGGTTTAGTCGGTTTATCCAGGTCCCATCTCCTTAAATTCCCACCTTTTTGCAGTTTTTTTCAGTTTTAATCTACAGTTCATAATCAACTGGTTGTGGTCAGAGTCCACATCTGCCCCTGGAAATGTCTTACAGTTTAAAACCTGGTTCCTAAATCTCTGACTTACCATTATATAATCTATCTGAAACCTGTCAGTATCTCCAGGCTTCTTCCATGTATACAACCTTCTTTTATGATACTCGAACCAAGTGTTAGCTATGATTAAGTTGTGCTCTGTGCAAAATTCTACCAGGCGGCTTCCTCTTTCATTTCTTACCCCCAATCCATATTCACCTACTACGTTTCCTTCTCTCCCTTTTCCTACTCTCGAATTCCAGTCACCCATGACTATTAAATGTTCGTCTCCCTTCACTATCTGAATAATTTCTTTTATTTCATCATACATTTCTTCAATTTCTTCATCATCTGCAGAGCTAGTTGGTATATAAACTTGTACTACTGTAGTAGGCGTGGGCTTCGTGTCTATCTTGGCCACAATAATACGTTCACTATGCTGTTTGTAGTAGCTTACCCGGATTCCTATTTTTTAATTCATTGTTAAACCTACTCCTGCATTACCCCTATTTGACTTTGTATTTATAACCCTGTATTCGCCTGATCAAAAGTCTTGTTCCTCCTGCCACCGAACTTCACTAATTCCCACTATATCTAACTTTAACCCATCCATTTCCCTTTTTAAATTTTCCAACCTACCTGTCCGATTAAGGGATCTGACATTCCACGCTCCGATCCGTAGAACATCAGTTTTCTTTCTCCTGATAACGACGTCCTCTTGAGTAGTCCCCACCCGGAGATCCAGGGACTATTTTACCTCCGGAATATTTTACCCAACAGGAAGCCATCATCATTAACCATACAGTAAAGCTGCATGCCCTCGGGAAAAATTACGGCTGTAGTTTCCCCTTGCTTTCAACCGTTCGCAGTACCAGCACAGCAAGGCCGTTTTGGTTAGTGTTACAAGGCCAGATCAGTCAATCAACCAGACTGTTGCCCCTGAAACTACTGAAAAGGCTACTGCCCCTCTTCAGGAACCACACGTTTGTCTGGCCTCTCAACAGATACCCCTCCGTTGTGGTTGCACCTACGGTACGGCTATCTGTATCGCTGAGGCGCGCAAGCCTCCCCACCAACGGCAAGGTCCATGGTTCATGGGAGTTAGTCTACTATGTAATGGAATAAAATTGTAGCAGGTATCCACAGGAAATCAAAGAGAAAAAAAAAAGAACTTTGTGGTTTTGGAAAGTTGTGAAAACCTATTTATTGAATACGAAATGTTATACTGTGGAAATTACATTAAATGACATGCAAATTATCTACACAAATCTTCATGTTAGAAAATTAATTGTAATGACAAAGAGCCACTCTACAAGGAAAAGATAATAAATCTGTATAAACATTTAAAATTGCTAGAGAGATGCTGTGCCTACACTGATATGCATATTTAGATCGTATGAACGTGCTGCATTTGTATGTTTTCAAACTGTGTGTGTGTGCCTATCTATGAAAAAATCCTTTTATTAAAAAAGAGTTATATCACTGTTAAGGATTACCGGTACCCAAAATGCAGATTAATGACCATCTTAGAAAGAAACCTAATTTGGCCACAAGTCATTATAGAAAAGAATGGTGATGTAAACCATAGAAACATGTTACATAACAAAAGAAATATTGCATGTACATATTTTTATGTTGATGACTCTGTGCACATATTACTTGAACTGTATCTTCTGGACAACATCTGCACAATAATTGTTGTCCATAGATGGATAAATAAATAAAATAAATAAATAAAATAAAATTATCCAAATATTATACCAATAAACCGAAGTCTCTTACCTTTATTTTTACCTTTATTACCAATTGTATGTCATTCACCAGCCACAGCTGGACAGACAGCATCAAGATACAACATTATCAAAATACATGAATACAACTCTCCTAAGATAGCAATTTAATACTGCAAGACATATTTAAGTTATAAATTAGATTACAATAATATCACAACAATAAAATAGATACAAGTATATAATGAAATTAAGTATAACGGTTGCTGCTGGAGTCATGGAACTGAGCTGCAGCTCAAGTAAACACTATGCTATTACTAGAGAAGGATTCTTCAATATTGTAGAAGGGTCGCTCTTTTAGCTTACACAAAATAGTAGTTTTAAACTGCTCCCATGGTAAAGACTGAATGTCATCAGGTAGAGCATTAAACAATTTTAGGACCACCATGTGGAAGCTGTTCTTTGTCTTTGCTAATTGACACCTTCGCATGTAGATACTGTCTTTGTTGTGAGTGCTGTATTTGTGAACTTCATTTCTCTTTCTGTAGATATCATGGTTTCTCTTTATGTGGAAGAGGCAGTTAAATATATACTGGCTGTAAACAGTCAGAATTCCTAACCTGGTGAAAATTGGTTTACAGTGGTCTGTTTTTTGCTTGAAGTAATGATCCTCATTACTTTCTTTTGCAGTAAAAGCACATTCTTGCGGCCTGCAGAATGGCCCCAAAACAACAGCCTATAACTGATGTGGCTGTGGATCATTGCATAGTACACAGTTAGCAAGGACTGTTCTGGTACTATACTTTTCAGTTTGCTCAAGAGGTATGGGACCCATGAAAGTTTGGAACATACATGTTTGGTGTGCTGTTGCCAGGTTAATTTGGTGCCAATGAGAAAGCCCAGAAGTTTAACATCTGCTGTGTTACCCAGTGCTCCAGTATTGCTGAGGCTGCACATCGTCCTCTGAGTTTTTTCTTCATTAATTTTCATTTTGTTCATGATAAACCAGGCCGTAGCTTCATTGAACAAGACTTCTGTTGTCAACCACCAGCTTTACCTATAGAGGATACTCTATTTCATATACATATGAAACATTATGCCCAGGTATTCGTACAAGTTGATTAGACTGACACCAGTTGCGCCACTCTGTTGTAGTCATGGGATGCTTTTTTTCTGCATTTTCTGTAGTTCATTTTTGTAAATTTAAAGCTGTCAATATTTGTGCGTTTGAGATCTTATTTATTTTTATTCATTTATTTACCTGTCCATAGACTATTTAGAGCAATAAAATCAGACAGGCCAGAAACATTACAGAAATAATATATGCATATCAAGCATTAACAAAATAGGATATCCTAAAATGAGGATAGGGCAGGAAATTGGCCATAGCCTAATCAAAGAAACTGTCCCAGAATTCATTCAGCGACAAGCGGAAACTATGAAGAACCCAAGTCAGGATGGCTGGATGGGGAATAAATCTTGGTATTCCAAATGTGAGCCCAGTGAATTAAGACTGGAGTAGCCACCTCACTCAGTATGTGACAGGAAGGGGAATCACAAAATACATCATGAGTGTAATGTGCACAATGAGTAAATAAATGAAAATGAAATTTTAAAAATGAAAACTCTACTAAAGAAGTGAAAACATATGAATAAATTACATAACACTTCAGAAAAGTACAAAAAGCACAAAAAGTCAAACAATGATGTACATAAAACATGAAACTTTAATTTAAAACACTTCTCCAAAAATAAAACAAATGCATACATTATGTAGCACTGCTAAAAATTATGAAACAAGAGCATACAAAAACCTATCAACACTATAACCTTCAAAATTAGGCCAGCATCAGATGGAGGGAGATGCAAATCAACAGCAGAAACATTCTATGCAAAGACAAATACAGCATCGATGACACACCAGTTAAAAGAATTTAAAAAAGCCAACAACGGATGAAGCCCTAGTAATCCTATAAGCTGACATACTCATTTACGTTGTAGAAACACTTCTCGACAAGAAATTATTCTCAACTCTGATCAAAAGCTGTTTCTAACTCCGACCTCTTTATGTTGGCAGCACGTTATAAAGAATGGCACCAATGTGGCTCACTTGTCTTTGAATGTGGGTTGTTCTACGAGGGTATTTCAGAAAGTAAAGATACACCGTACGCCAGAGGAACAGAAGAGTTTTGGCGAGCAAGTTGGCAACACTGGTGTTAACCTTGAACTGTTAGCTTTCTCCTCACAGTCATGCAGCAGTTGAATGTTGCTTCTCGTTGGAGTAGGTCGTGTTTAAAATGGCTGCGCCAATTCAGAATCCCACCAAATGTGAAGCGCGCTCCATCATACGTTTTCTTCATGCAAAAGGTCAGCGACCAGCAGATATTCACAAAGAAATTGTTTCTGTTTATGGGAACATTATGAATCGACAAAATGTAACGAAATGGTGTCGTCATTTCTCTGAAGGTAGGACCGATGTTCATGACAAACAAAGAAAAGGTCGGCCATCTGTGATCTTTGATGCCCTTCTTCGGAGAACGGAGGGAGCAATTCATGCGAATAGATGTCTCATATTGAAAGAATTGCATCAGATCATATTGGACGTGTCAATGACAACTCTTTATGATGTTGTGACTGTCAAGTTAGGGTATAGGAAACTGTGTGCGCGCTGGGTTCCAAAACTGTTAACGGAAGAACACAAAAAGAAAAGGATCGGCTTTGCACTCGGCTTCCTCACACACTATGCTGAAGCAGGTGATGAGTTCCTTGATCACATTGTGAAAGGTGACGAGACATGGGTTTATCACCATACACCAGAATCCAAGCAACAATCAATGCAATGGCACCATTCGAATTCACCAAAAGCCAAGACATGCAAAACGTCGATTTCAGCAAAGAAAATCATGGCTTTTGTTTTTGGGACAGACAAGGCATTCTTCTGTTGGAATTTATGCCTCCTGGAACGACAATTAATGCTGCTGCATATTGCCAGACTTTGAAACGTCCTCGAAGGGCAATTCAAAACAAACGCAGGGGAATGCTGACAAGTGGAGTCCGCTTGCTTGATGACAACGCTCGGCCTCACACAGTGCTCGAAATCAAAGCACTACTCAAACAATTCAAATGGGGTGTATTGGACCATCCACCATACAGCCTGGACCTTGTGCCCACCGACTTCCATGTCTTCCGTTACCTGAAGTCACATTTTGGTGGAAAATCATTCCACGACGATGAAGAGATCAAAGACGAAGTTGAAATGTGGTTCTGACAACAGGCGGCAACCTTCTATGGCTGTGGGATACAAAATCTTGTGCACCGGCTTAACAAATGTTTGGATAACGGGGGTGATTGTGTTGGAAAATAGCTAATAATCCAGTTAATAAGATGTAACTGACATTTTCTAAATAAATGTTCTATTTAAGGACTGCGAGCCATTGTATCTTCACTTTTTGAAATGCCCTCGTATTTGGAGGGGACTCACAGTTGTGAGTCTTATAACTGTGGAAATTGTAGTTAGTTAACAGGCCACCAAATCTAGATCTAATTATCAAGGCCTTACTCGATACCTATGCAGCTTTTTCAAAATTTTAACTCATCATAGATAACTGCATCATCTTGTCAATGACTCTCCACCTTCTTCCAAAACTGTTTAGCTGAGGAAGGTCTATGTGGTTCCAAATTAAACTGATGCATGAATGTCAGAAAATCAGATATCTAAATAAGTGACCATGGGGTAGATATTAAGCTGAAATTGCTGAACAGAGTAAAAGCCCCTGGACACGATAGGATCAGTTCTACATAGATTATGTGAAAGGACTTGCTGTTCTTCTAGCAGCAGTGTGTTGTGGATAGGTGGAGGAGTACTCCTAGTGATTGGAAGAAAGCACAAATCATTCCCATTTTCAAGAAGGGATGTTGAACAGACAAACGAAACTATACATCTATGTCTCTGACATCAGTATGTTGTAGAATTTTTGTACATATTTTATGTTTGCATATTGTATGTTTATGGAGACTGAAAATCTCTTCTGTAGGAATCATCATAGATTATGAAAACAAAGATTATGTGATATCCAGCTTACCCTATTCATCCATGAGATCCAAAAAGCAGCAGATACTGGCACCAAGATTGATGGCATGTTCCTTTGCTTCTGGAAGTCGTTCAATACAATTCTGCACTGCCACTTCATGAAAGAAATAAGAGCTTAGAGAATATCAGACCAGCTGTATGATTAGACTGAAAAGTTTCTGGGAAACAAATCCCAGCTTGTCATTCTCAAAAGAGGGACTTTGCGGACATAAAAGGAACTTTGGGTTTACCCTAAGGCAGTGTTACAGGACCAATACTTTTCGCAATAAATACACTACTGGCCATTAAAATTGCTAAACCAAGAAGAAATGCAGATGATAAATGGTTATTCATTGGACAAATATATTACACTAGGACTGACATGTGATTACATTTTCACGCAATTTAGGTGCATAGATCCTGAGAAATCAGTACCCAGGACAACCACCTCTGGCCGTAATAATGGCCTTGATACGCCTGGGCATTGAGTCAAACAGAGCTCGGATGGCGTGTACAGGTACAGCTGCCCATGCAGCTTCAACACGATACCACAGTTCATCAAGAGTAGTGACTGGCATATTGTGATGAACCAGTTGCTCGGCCACCATTGACCAGACGTTTTCAATTGGTGAGAGATCTGGAGAATGTGCCGGACAGGGCAGCAGTCGAACATTTTCTGTATCCGGAAAGGCCTGTACAGGACCTGCAACATGCAGTCGTGCATTATCCTGCTGAAATGTAGGGTTTCGCAGGGATCAAATGAAGGGTAGAGCCATGGGTCGTAACACATCTGAAATGTAACGTCCACTGTTCAGAGTGCTGTTAATGAAAACAAGAGGTGACCGAGACATGTAACCAATGGATGGCACCCCATACCATCACACCAGGTGATACGCCAGTATGGCGATGACGAATACACGCTTCCAATGTGCGTTCGCCGCGAAGTCGCCAAACATGGATGCGACAATTAAGATGCTGTAAACAGAAAGGTTCATCATTGAGTACACCATCGCAGGCGCTCCTGTCTGTGATGCAGTGTCGAGGGTAACCGCAGCCATGGTCTCCGAGCTGATAGTCAATGCTGCTGCAAACGTCTTCAAACTGTTCGTGCAGATGGTTGTTGTCTTGCCAACGTCCCCATCTGTCGACTCAGAGATCGAGACGTGGCTGCACGATCCATTACAGCCATGCGGATAAGATGCCTGTCATCTCGACTGCTAGTGATACGAGGCCGTTGGGATCCAGCATGGCGTTCCGTATTACCCTCCTGAACCCACTGATTCCATATTCTGCTAACAGTCATTGGATCTCGACCAACACGAGCAGCAATGTTGCGATACAATAAACCACAATCACGATAGGCTACAATCCAACCTTTATCAGAGTCAGAAATGTGATGGTACACATTTCTCCTCCTTACATGAGGCATCACAACAACGTTTCACCAGTCAACACTGGTCAACTGCTGTTTGTGTATGAGAAATCAGTTGGAAACTTTCCTCATGTCAGCACGTTGTAGGTGTCGCCACTGGCGCCAACCTTGTGTGAATGCTCTGAAAAGCTAATCATTTGCATATCACAGCGTCTTCTTCCTGTCAGTTAAATTTTGCATCTGTAGTACGTCATCTTTGTGGTGTAGCAATTTTAATGGCCAGTAGTGTATAAATGATTAGTGAATAATGGTGAAGTTCCATAAAGCTTTTTGCGAATGATTCTGTTAGATATAGAGATATTGCAATGATAGAAAATTGTCTCAAAATCCAGGAAGACTTCTACAGGATTGACACTTGATGCGAGAATTCACCAGTGATCCCCAACATAAACAAATGTAATGTAAAATACCCATTATTGCATGATTAAACAATAACAGAGTGATCACTGGAAGCAGTCAGATCCATAAAATATCTAGGAGTATGCATATGGAGCTATTTAAAGTGGAAAGACCACATAAAACTAATCACAGGCAAGGCAGATGTCAGATATAAATTCATTGGAAGAATCTTCAGGGAGTGTTGTCCACCCAGCAAAATAGATAGCTTACAAAACCCTCATTTGCCTGTCACTCTGGGATCTGTACCAGATATGATTGATAGAGGAAATAGAGAAGATCCAAAGAAGAGCATTGCATTTTGTTATAGCTTCATTTAGTAAGCACAAAAGCATACTTAGCCAATTACAGTAGGAGACACTGCAAAAGAGGCATTCTGCATCATGGTGTGGTTCACTGTTAAAATACCAAGATCATACATTCCTAGAAGAGTCAACCAATACATAGCATCCTTCTAAGAATATCTTGCAAATAGACCATGAACATAAAATGAGAGATTTGAGTTCAAATGAAGCTTACTAGCAATCATTCTTCCCATGAACCATTTGTGACTGGAACAGGAATGGGGGAAGTGACAGTAGTACACACAGTACCCTCTGCCATACATTGTAAGGTGATTTGTACAGTAGAAGATAATATGCTGTGTTTTCCTTAATCCATTCCCAAATTTTGTTTCATACTTCATTTTGGTAATAAACATGGGATAAGTAGATAGTAAAATGCTTTTTTGAAGTCTAGAAATACTGCAATCACCTGATTGCCTTGATCCACGGCTTTCAGGGTGTTGTGTAAGAAAAGCACAAGTTAGGCTTTGCATGACCAATGTTTACAAAATCCATGCTAATTGACATGAAGGTCATTCTGTTCCAGATACCTCATTATGTAGGAAACCAGAAAATGTTCTAGTGTTCTACAACAGATGAACTTTAATAAAATTATATGGTAGTTTTGTAGATTACTTCAGCTGTCCACCTTGTGGACGGGTGTGAGCTGTGCTTTCTTCCAAACAGTGGAAAAAGTTTCATATTGAGAAATCTAAGGTACTACAGTTAAAATGGGAGCTAACTCAACAGCAAATTCTGTCTCAAATCTGGCAGAGATTCTATCATGTCCTGGAGCCTTGCTTAATTTTAGGAATTTCAGCATTACTCGACACAACTGACACTAATATCTGTATCACTTATCTTTACAGTCATGCAGAAATTGGGTCATTACTTTTGTATATTGCTTTGTAAAGGATCATTTGAAAACATGTTCAACTTTTCTGATTTTATTGTGCTACCCTCAATTTTAATTCCTCTGCAGGCCATGAGTGTCTGGGCACGGATGTTGCTGCCACTAAAAGATTAAATAAACCTAGTTATATACTGTATGAACACTGTCCTTTGGAAAATGTTTAAATTTTCTTTCTGAATATTTTGTAAATTATTTTAATTCTAATGAGCAAGGAAACTTCATTTTCAAAGTTTTTAAGTTTAAAAGCTGTATTGAAATTATATAAAGCAATTGCTGTAGAGAAATTCTTATTTATGAACTAATACAACAACAAAAATCAAATTTAGTAATCTGTAAAATAAAGGAAAGCCATCCACTCACCTACAGCTGATTGATGTGTGGCACATAGAAAAGTGCAACAGAAAACAGAATTTTATTAGCTTTTGAGCTCTTGCTCTTTATCTAGTAGAAGTAAGTGCATTCACACATACAGACACCCAAACACCCATGTCAATGGCCACAGCAAGCCTGAATGTTGATTATCAATAACAGTTGCCTGGGCAGATGGATGTAGGGAGGGGTTAGGGAAAGACACATAAGGTAAGCAAGGAGTAGTGCATAGTGGTGAGACAGATCTTTCAATAGTTGGCTCAGTGGCTGCAAGACAAGACAGAAGGAGTACAGAGGGTAGAGCATATACAAAGTAGAGAGAGTAAGTGGGGTGGTAGTGGAGGAAAAGGGAGGAAGGTGATATCAGGAGGGAGATTGGGAGGGAAGAAAGAATGGGAGAAGATTGGAAAAGAGGGGGAAGGAGAGAGAAAATATCCATTGGAGGGAAGAGGGAGAAGAAGAGTGATGGAGAAGGCAGTACATGATCTGGATAGGGAAGTAGTGGTATGGACAGAAGAGAGAAGGGAAAAGGTATGGTGAGGCAGTGTCAGAATTACCAGAGGTTTAGGCCAGGTGGACTGTGAGAGTGCAGGACATATTGGAGAGACATTCCCCATCTGTGTAGTTTAGAGAAACTAGTGGTGGAAGGGAATATCCAAATGGCTCACATATGAAGTAGTTGCCTGTTGTGGTGTGCAGCATGTTTGGCAATTGGATGGTCAAGTTTGCAGTTTGCCACAGTTTGGCAGTGGCCATTCATATGAGGAGACAGCTGGTTACTTGCCAGGCTCACATAGAATGTTGCATAGTAACTGCAGCATAACTAATATATGAAATGATCACTTCCATAAGTGGTCGTGCCTCTTTAGGATAAGAATGCCCATTACCGAAATATGTGAGGAGGTGTTGGATTTATGCAAAATCGTACTTTTGAAGTGGATAAGTATGCAAACTGCAGCAGAATCATCAGAAATGAAAATCAGTGTGAGGAATGCCAGTGTTATTTTCAAGTGACATGATGTGTACTAGAGAAACAGCAGCTAATTTCAAGACAGTTGATTTGGTAGTGGCATAAGAAGAGTTATAATGATAACTAGATACAGTTCACAATAGTAATGCTAAGTCATAAGACTGGACTACAGTCGAGCCTTTCAAATCGATGAAATTATAAAGGAGACCTGTAAATGTGATAACTTCAGTGTAGATATCTCCTACAAGTTCAGTGGTTAGGAGACTGTGGACAAAAGCATGCAAGTTCACCAATAAGAAACACCCAGAACACTTTTGTGTCAACTGACTCTAGCCATAGGTGTCTAATAACTAAGAAGTTCAGAGGGAGTTGCAGTAGAGGGTAAAAGCTGCAAGCTAAAGCTAGAAAGGAAAAGGCAGTAGTCATGGGGAGGGAATGATGGAACTGCTAAAGAACTCTGTGGGCAGTAATTACCAATTAACTGTTATTTGTTAAACCAAATGTAGGGCTCAGAGACGTGGCCTGTGAATTAGGTTCTCTGGGGAAAGATCTTGGAAAAGAGGATCATGTAGTAACAGACCCAAAGCAGCTTCTACCCTACCCTAGTGATTTCCAGTGTGATCCCTAGGCCTTTTATTTAATTATTTTATAGAGAGAATTCATGCATAAAGACAGAGATGTGGAATAAATACAGTTACAGTTGAAACAACTACCAGGAAAACAAAGTGCTGCAGCATGAACTAGACCGAGGATGTAACAAATAGATTTAGACCTTTTGGGAAAGAATCTTTGTAATGGAGGGTACAAATAACAATATCAACTGCAAGCTCAATTATACAATTGAGGATGACAGCAGACACTTTGATGAGAATGCTTCTTACACTAGTGTGAAGACTGTGTCACTCTTTGAACATTATTATAACCCTTGGATGAAGTGTTCTTTGGAATGTGTATTATGGAGCTTTGAGTGTTATGCGGGAGAGAAGGGCATTCACACATGAATTTGACTGATGTGTCATGCTTCACTCAGCTGTATCATATACTTGAATCAAAGCAGTGTGCATTGTATTCCAGTAATTTCCAGTATGTTCCTTAGACTTTTTTTAAAAAGTTAAATTCATCTGGAAGACGGAAGACAGAATAAATGTTCTAGTAGTTGAAACCAATATTAGTGAAACAAAATAAAACAGAAAAGCCTTTGGACTTTAACCAACACTCATTTAGTTATCCATGAAAACATCACAATCCTCATTAATAAAAAGATGAACAGGAAAAATGAAAATCTGGGTAGTGACTGGCTATCAACATATGTGTGACATGGCAATCACCAATAAACGTTACAGTTTCAAGCTAATATCGTCCTCCTGTAGACTGAACAAGAGGCAGTGGGAGTGGTTACGTAGGTCATTTAGGTTCTCTAACATTGTGTTAAACACCCTGTTGAATATTGTGCCATAAAATTGAAACCAGACAAGTTAGTTTCTAGGCCACTAATGTCTCTTAATGGTGCACAAAGTGTCTGCTGAAGTAAATCTAGTGCATCTGTGTTTGGTTGTTATTAGTGGATGCATAGGAAACATCATAAGCTTCATAAAGCAGATAAAGGCAATTTTAATAAGGCTGTGCAGATTTAACTGGAGAATCATAATTGTGAAGTCTTTAATATTGATTTTTTATCAGATATTACAGATGAAGGACAACTAGAGTTGTTGATGTTCAGCTTTCTATTGTTTTCCATTATAAAATTTCCATTGACAATTGACATTCATGACAGTTTATTTTTAGACTCAATTGCCTTCAGCAAATTCAGATGTGAAATCAGAGTCATTGGGTCACATGACCATGTGGTCATAAGTTAACAATAAAATATGCTGATCCATTAGGTTCAGTGAAGACACGAAGGAACTAATGACGTTAGCTGCCAGTGGGCATTGATTTAAATCAATGGGAAAAGTTGAAAATTTGTGTCAGACCGGGATTCAAACCGAGACTTCGTGCTTACTAGGCAGATGCGCTGACCACTGCACCGTTCAGACACAGTGGTCATCACAACTGCATGGACTACCCATCATGCCCATATAATCAACTCATCCACACACTACTAAACTAGTGCCCCTTACCTTATCCACATTACCTGCGGCATTTTGCCGATTCATGTAAGGGTTCTAGTGTGAAGTGCATCCCACCGTGAAGTAATCAATTGGGCATCCTCTCCTTATTGTACATGTGGTGTCAGTTTGGGACATATCCAAAAGAACTGACCCCACATATATAATTCAGGCATCCACCTCCATAGCTGAGTGGTTGGCACAGCAGAATATCATGTGATGGGCCCAGGTTCAGTTTCTGGTTGGGTCAGAGGCCTTCTCCATTTGGGGACTGAGAGTTGTGTTCTCTTCGTCATCATATCACCCTCACTGATACACAAGTTGCCAAAGTAGCATCAAGTAAAAAGACTTTCACCAGGTAACCAGTCTACTCGATGGGAGACCCTAGCTACTGACATTTTATTTCATTTCGTTAAGGTGGAGATGACCAATTGATCACTTAAGTGTGGATGCACACTACACTCCTAAATTAGTAGTATGTGAATAAGTTGAGAATTTGGATCTGATGGGAGGCATGCTAGGGTAGTATGTGCAGTTGCAATGACCACTGTGTCTGGATGATGCAGTGGTCAGCACATCTGCCTAATAAGCAGGAGAACAGGTTTCGAATCCTGATCTGGCACAAATTTTCAAATTTGCCCTTTGATTTAAATCAATTCCCACTGGCAAATAATGTCATTAATTCCTTTGTGTCTTGATTGATTAATAATGTTAGCAGGACTGGAATTGTGTCTGTTCTTCCAGACATGTCTGAAAGAACTAACACAACATATACCATTAGGTTCAGATCACAGAATCATATACACAAACTGGATCATAGTATTTTGAGAGATCTTATGGGAAGAGATTTGTAAAGCACATAGTGTAGATGGAAAATTTAACTCTTTATTGAACATATTCCTACGACATTTTGAGTCTTTTTTGCCCTATAAAATTCAAGGGTAAAAAATAAAACCTGTGAACAGGGATGGATGATGTCTAGGATTAAAGGAACTTATCCTAAGATAAGAAATATAAACTTAATTCATAGGTCCAGCTGTAGCCAAGAGTTGAAGTTCCGTTACCAACAGTATTGTGAAATCCTCCAATTTGTTACTGAAAACAGCGAAACACCTACACAATGTACAGAAAATAAAACACTCCACAATAAAGCAAAAAAACTGAATGATATTAAAGGAGAAACTACACTCCTGGAAATGGAAAAAAGAACACATTGACACCGGTGTGTCAGACCCACCATACTTGCTCCGGACACTGCGAGAGGGCTGTACAAGCAATGATCACACGCACGGCACAGCGGACACACCAGGAACCGCGGTGTTGGCCGTCGAATGGCGCTAGCTGCGCAGCATTTGTGCACTGCCGCAGTCAGTGTCAGCCAGTTTGCCGTGGCATACGGAGCTCCATCGCAGTCTTTAACACTGGTAGCATGCCGCGACAGCGTGGACGTGAACTGTATGTGCAGTTGACGGACTTTGAGCGAGGGCGTATAGTGGGCATGCAGGAGGCCGGGTGGACGTACTGCCGAATTGCTCAACACGTGGGGCGTGAGGTCTCCACAGTACATCGATGTTGTCGCCAGTGGTCGGCGGAAGGTGCACGTGCCCGTCGACCTGGGACCGGACCGCAGCGACGCACGGATGCACGCCAAGACCGTAGGATCCTACGCAGTGCCGTAGGGGACCGCACCGCCACTTTCCAGCAAATTAGGGACACTGTTGCTCCTGGGGTATCGGTGAGGACCATTCGCAACCGTCTCCATGAAGCTGGGCTACGGTCCCGCACACCGTTAGGCTGTCATCCGCTCACGCCCCAACATCGTGCAGCCCGCCTCCAGTGGTGTCGCGACAGGCGTGAATGGAGGGACGAATGGAGACGTGTCGTCTTTAGCGATGAGAGTCGCTTCTGCCTTGGTGCCAATGATGGTCGTATGCGTGTTTGGCACCGTGCAGGTGAGCGCCACAATCAGGACTGCATACGACCGAGGCACACAGGGCCAACACCCGGCATCATGGTGTGGGGAGCGATCTCCTACACTGGCCGTACACTACTGGTGATCGTCGAGGGGACACTGAATAGTGCACAGTACATCCAAACCGTCATCGAACCCATCGTTCTACCATTCCTAGACCGGCAAGGGAACTTGCTGTTCCAACAGGACAATGCACGTCCGCATGTATCCCGTGCCACCCAACGTGCTCTAGAAGGTGTAAGTCAACTACCCTGTCCAGCAAGATCTCCGGATCTGTCCCCCATTGAGCATGTTTGGGACTGGATGAAGCGTCGTCTCATGCGGTCTGCACGTCCAGCACGAACGCTGGTCCAACTGAGGCGCCAGGTGGAAATGGCATGGCAAGCCGTTCCACAGGACTACATCCAGCATCTCTACGATCGTCTCCATGGGAGAATAGCAGCCTGCATTGCTGCGAAAGGTGGATATACACTATACTAGTGCCGACATTGTGCATGCTCTGTTGCCTGTGTCTATGTGCCTGTGGTTCTGTCAGTGTGATCATGTGATGTATCTGACCCCAGGAATGTGTCAATAAAGTTTCCCCTTCCTGGGACAATGAATTCACGGTGTTCTTATTTCAATTTCCAGGAGTGTAATTAAAAAATTACAATGTAAATGAAATTAAGTTCCCAAGAAAGACCTGGGGAAAAAAATGATGACATACGGAAGTCAATGGGCAACAAATTCAACAATTACTTAATATACATCTACATCACACTCCACAAGCTACCTAAACAGTGTGTGGTGGAGTGTACTTCTGCTACTGCTAACTGATCCCCCCTATTCTGTTCCACTTGTGAACGGGATATGAGAAGAATGGTTGTTAGTGAGCCTCTGTATTAGCTCTAATTTCTCGAATTTTCTCAATGTGGTCATTTTGTGAGATGTATGTGAGAGGAAGTTGTATGTTGTCCAATTTTTCCTGGATGATGCTCTCTTGAAATTGCAACAGTAATCTTCTCCATGATGCATAACACCTCTTTTGTAACATATGCCATTGGAGTTTGTTAAGCATCTCTGTAACATTCTCATACCAACTAAATGATCCCGTGTCAAAATGTGCTGCCCTTATTGGGTATTCTCTCTCTCTTATATCACTCCTATGTGGTAAGAATCCCAGATAGGTGAACAATACTCAGTAATTGGTCAAATAAGTGCCTTTATGCTACTTCCTTCATGGGTGAGTTACATTTCCATAGGATTCTTCCTGTGTATCTCAGTCTGGCATATGCTCATCCTATTATTTGCTTTATGTGGTCATTCCTTTTAAGGTCACTCTGGATAGTTACTCCTAGATATTTACAGTAGATACTGTTTCCAGCAACTTGTCATCGATAGTGTAGTTGCACAGTAGTGGATTTCTTTTCCTATGTATGTGCAATATGTTACACTTATTTACGTTTTGAGTCAACTGCCAGAGCCTACACCATTCATCAATCCTCTGCAGGCCATTCTTTTGGTATAGGACATGAGATAGTACACCTCATAGGCTTGTGGAAGATTAATTGGAAGATTGGTTAGGAAATATTTGCACTTAACATATAGGTACTACCATCAGTAAACCAAAATTTTGATATACTCCTAGGAAGTAATTTCCTCCAGTGTGTTTGTCATGCAACTGACTGGTTTGCATACTGTCTGAGTAGGTGATGCTCTCAGAAGTCAGCTGATTGTGACACTCTGCATGGTAGAAAGGGAAGGATTCTGTGGGTGAATGTCAAATACTCAATGCACTCAGTTATTCTAGTTAGTCTGTTCCCCAGAATGGGTTGATAGATGAGTTGCAATTGCACATGAAAAGAAATACGTGACAACCAGTTGTATTGAATCAAGAAATGTTGTCAGTTAGTACCGATAATTTTGCGAGCTGGGTGCTGCAATACTCGAGGGAGCAGTTTTAATGGGCATACAAGAATTGTTGCCAAATTAAACCGTGCAATGTCAAGACAATGTGCAAAGAATGAACAGGAGGAAATCAAGATGCGGTACTGCGTATATAAATAATATAGATGTGATAACCCCTTAAAACAGAAGTACACTTACATCTACAGCTATATGGATATTCTGCAAAACACATTTAAGTGCCTGGCAGAGGGTTCATCGAACCACATCCACAATTCTCTATTATTCCAATCTTGTATAACGTGCAGAAAGAATGAACACCTATATCTTTCTGTACGAGCTCTGATTTCTCTTATTTTATCGTGGTGATCACTTCTCCCTAAGTAGGTCGGTGTCAACAAAATATTTTTGCTTTTGGAGGAGAAAGTTGGTGATTGGAATTTTGTGAGAAGATTGCATCGTAACAAAAAACGCCTTTCTTTTAATGATCTCCAGCCCAAATCCTATATCATTTCAGTGACACTCTCTCTCATATTTCGCGATATTACAAAACGTGCTGCCCTTCTTTGAAATTTTTTTATGTACTCCATCAGTCCTATCTGGTAAGGATCACACACCATGCAGCAGAATTCTAAAAGAGGGCGGACAAGTGTAATGTAGGCAGTCTCCTTAGTAGATCTGTTAAATTTTCTAAGTGTCCTGCCAATAAAACAAAGTCTTTGGTTAGCCTTTCCCACAATGTTTTCCATGTGTTCCTTCCAATTTAAGTTGTTCATAATAGTAATTCCTAGGTATTTAGTTGAATTTATGGCCTTTAGACTAGACTGACTAATTGTGTAACCGAAGTTTAAAGAAATCCTTTTAGCACTCATGTGGATGACCCCACACTTTTCATTATTTGGGGTCAACTGCCAATTTTCACACTATTCAGATATCTTTTCTAAATTGTTTTGCAATTTGTTATGATCTTCTGATGACTTTATTAGTCGATTAATGACAGCGTCATCTGCAAACAACCTAAGATGGCTGCTCACATCGTCTTCCAAATCGTTTATATAGTTAAGGAACAGTGAAGCATCTATGACACTACCTTGGGGAATGCCAGGAATCACTTCTGTTTTACTTTTGATTGTGTGAATCATGAAATTCTTCTAGATTAAGTTTTGTAGTATGAATGGGACAGTGCACAAATGATTTAATTCATACTTAACTGGAAGACTCCACAAGGTTGAAGTTAACACAACAGATAGTCTACAAAAACCAGCAGAATCCTCTAACTGGGGAGGTATCAAGAATGGTGTCCCACAGGGTTCAGTCTTGGGTTCCTTATTGTTCTTAATATATATTAATTTACTTTCCACTCTATATTCATGAAAATGCAAAGTTAGTTCTTTTTGCTGATGATATAATTATAGTAATCACACCCAAGAAGCAAGAATCAGCTGAGGAAATTGCAAATAATGTCTTTCAGAAAATTATTAAGTGGTTCTCTGCAAATGGACTCTCACAATATATTTTGAGAAAACACAGTTTATATAAATCTGTACAGTAAATGGCTTAACACCATTGATAAATATAGACTTTGAATGGAAGTCTGTTGCTAAGGTAGAATACTCAAAATTTCTGGATGTGGGCATTGATGAGAAATTGAATTAGAAGAAACACATCGTTGATCTGCTGAAATGGTTAGGTTCAGCTACTTATGCTATTAGGGTTTTTGCAAATTTTTGTGATAAACATATCAGTAAATTAGCTTACTATGCCTATTTTCATTCACTGCTTTCATATGGCATCATATTTTGGAGCAATTCATCACTAATAGAGAAAGTATTCATTGCACAAAAACGTGTAATCAGAATAATAGCTGGAGCCCAGCCAAGATCACCTTGCAGACATTTATTTAAGGAACTTGGGATAGTCACAGTACCTTTGCAATACATATATTCACTTATGAAATTTGTCATTAATAACCCACCCAATTCAAAAATAACAGCGAAGTTCATAGCTACAACACTAGAAGAAAGGATGATATTCACTATTCTGGATTAAATCTCACTTTGGCACAGAAAGGGGTGAATTATGCTGCCACAAAAATCTTTGGTCATTTGCCAAATAGTATTAAAAGTCTGACAGATAGCCAACCAACATTTAAAAGCAAATTAAAAGAATTTCTGAATGACAACTCCTTCTACTCAATAGATGAATTCTTAGATATGAAGTAGTAAATGTAAAAAAATAAATAAATAATAATAAAAAATTAATTAATTAATTATTTTGTGTAAAGAAAACTTATGTTAAAGTGATATGTTCCATATCATTACAAAATGTCATATTCATGACCCATGGAACAAGAATTAATGAATGGAATGTATATATGTATTCGATGACTTTCCATCAAGTAACAAGAAAGTTGATGCATTTGTCTGAGAAGAATAAAAATTTTTTATACTCAGTACTTGAGGAATTTAATACAGTTCTTAAGGAACATCAGGATTTGCCTGCTACAAATTTAACATGTCATGAGCTTCCCACTGAAGCTTTGAGGGTGATCAGTCAGAAACTATATAGGATTCCTTATCCTTTGCAACCTGTTGTTGAACAGAGCATTTGGGAATAATTGGATTCTGGCATAAAGCAACTGACAAGAAGTCCTTGGGCTTTATCTGTTGTGATTGTCCCTAAACAGACACAAGATGAAGAAAATGCATACCGGGAAAGTATCGACATGGGAGATTTGAACAAAGTAACCATGCCAGACACTTATACACTCCTAAGAATAAATGAAACATTCAACCATGTAGCCAAATGCCAATATTTGACAATGTTTGATATGCATTGACAGAGTGTTAGAAAACCGCATTTGTGGTACCAAAAGGGCTTTGTGAGTATTTGCGAATGCCTTTTTGGATTATGTAACACAGCAGCAGAATTCCATCAGTTTGCAGATATTGCAGAGGGGACTAAAATCTCCCATGTTCATCACTGAATTTTTCAGTTCCCAAAAGTGAGATGCACAATGATTAAGAGCTATCCTGCTGCACAGCCAAAATGTAAATGTTGGTCTTAAATTAAGAACATGCAAGTTTGCAAATAAGTTAATTATTTGGGCCACATAATTTTAGCCAGTGGAGTTTGATCCTATCCACAGTTACCTGATAAAGCAAGAGACTTTCCTTCCCATCATAACATGGAAGAATAACAATCTTTTCTGGACTTGGCAAATTGTTATCGTTGCTTTGTACTGGAATACATCACTATTGCCAGACCTCTTCCCAAACTGCTAAAGAAGAAAGTGGTATTTATGTTGGCACCTGAGTGTGTAACAGCCATGTTAAAATTGAAGGAACTTCTAACCCAGTCACCTATTTTGGCTTACCCCAATTTATACTCTCCTGTGATGCAGTGATTTCGTAACTGTGTTCTTAATCAAGTTCATGGAGAATTGGAACATCCTGTTGGGTATCCATCTAGACAGTTGAATCAAGCTGAGCTTAACTACAGCACATAAGAAGAGCTATTAGCTCTAGCGCAACAGAGTAAACTATTACAAATATAAGCTATATGGGAGAAAGTTTGTGGTTGTGACTGAGCGTGTCACGTTGAGGTGGTTACTAAGCCTCAAGGAGCCTAGTAGCAGACTGACTAGGTGAGCCCTTAAGTGTAGCACATAGAACTATCAGTAAGGCACAAGCAAGAAAGCTCCATATAAATGCTGACACTTTGAGTCAGAAAGTTCAGTATATACAGACCAATGAGGTCTTAATTGCTGATACAGAGAAAAAACAGCAGATGATGAAAAATGCACTTAATTCACAGCATCGCCTGGATCTGTCCATTTTTATAAAACACTCCAAGGTAATCAGCTGGTTACTCTGAAATGTGCTAGAGAAAGAATTTTTCAGCAGTCACATGATAACATACAAGTGTGCCACAGTGGGTTCATCGGTAACAAATGCATGATTAGCCTACCAGTACTGGTGGCTTACACATAAGTGTCATGTCAAATGTTATGTGCAGTCTTGCTTACCTTGTGTGCAAAGAGCCCAATATGTAAAACCAGAAATTATGAGTTGGTTGCCCTATTTCACCTCAAATAATAAATATGTTATTATTGATCGCTTTTCCCAGTTTTGGATATATAGGGTATGACTAGAAACAGTCATCAAAACTTTTGTGTAACCGCAAATGGAGGGTGTCCCAGTATTGCCAGGGGAAGGGACATTTGAAGAGTGTGGTGTACAACGGAGAGCACACTGGTGATGCATTCTCAGTCTCTGACACCTGTCATGTGAATATGAAATTGTGGGTCCCAGAAGGACATAACTCACTACCCTCTGAGAGGACAGTCATATTGTTTTCTGGGCCGTGAGGATCTTATAGCCGAGACAAATATCCACAAGGACAAAGTGAGGACATCTGGAGTATTATGGACTGTCAGAATGACAGCTCATGGAATCAATACTAGTAATAAAAATAACTTCACAAAGATTAAAAGTCACTTACTTTGGTTCAGAAAGGTGTCCACTAATCAGCAACAGACATTTTCAGTAACATGACAGCAGCTATGGAAAGATAGACTAAAAATAAAGTTCAGTTTGAGAAGAATCTAAAAGATTTATAGGTGGCCAACTCCTTCTACTCCATTGATGAATTTCTTAACGGAACTTACTGATGCTTGTATGTTATTAAGAATATCACATAATGTGAATATTGCATACAATCGACTTCTGTATGGATTTTGTGCAGTGATGTAATCATTGTAAATAAGTGCCATAAAATGTTTTCTATTTTATTTTTATTTATTTTTTTTTAAATTGATGATGCGTGGCTACAATAGCCTAAGAATTATTATATGGACTTAAGTGTATTGAACATTTAATGTTTGGTGGCAAGTTTTATATCCTTTTAAATGTAAATATGCTTGTTTTTTCTGACTGATTCCAAATCCACAAGGGTAGTTTCATTTGGGATCTGGGGAAGGTACATTAGCGTATCTGTTCTTATTTTATAAATATCTATTGTGTATTCTTGTTTTCTGATATGTCCACATCCCAGAGGATCTCCTCATTATGGACCAATTGGAACAAAAAGTGCATGTAATCTAATCTAAACCAGTGTAGCAGCTTCCCTTGACATGGCAGTAGAGAGAGATGTGCCTAAAGTGAGTGCCTGACTAAAGCATTGGACACAGGAGTGGCAGCAGGTTGTCTTTCCAGATACATCATCTTACGGCATCACAATAAATGTATCTATGTGTGGAGGCTCTGAGGAGAATGAACATTAGCAGATTGCATTTGTCATTGTCATATGGGCCTAGCAAGTGGTGTGATGGTATTATATGCTAATAAGTATACAACATAACCATCTATAGATTTGTACAGTTGATAATTTGAACAGCAACAATTAAATTTCTTATGTGCAGTGGCCAGTGACTGTGCCTTATCTTTGAGATCTCCATGACATTGTCTTTCAACCACATAATGCAAGACTGCATGTTTTTGTGCTGTTGTGACCCATGGGCATCCACAGAAATATTGTCAAGAGGGGCAAGATTTTGGTTCCACATTTGGTATAACTTATTAATCAAGTTTTAGCATATGCTGTGCCCTAAGAAATAAAACTGACAGGAAGTGCACAAAGCTTACCACATATTAAACTTTTGTCAGTCAATGTTTTTTTGGAGGTAGATTACTGCTACACCTAAGGATATTTAGTTAGCGTATCCAAAGTACATCTTTTTGTAAGACTAATATGAATATGGATGTAGGAAACCTTCTAAAACAACTATCAAATTTTTTGGTAGAAGTAAGTTTTAACAGCCTAGGACGCAAACAAACTGGTCTTTGCCTCACTGGCTCGGCACATTATTGAGTAGACATGCAGTTGTACTACATAACTCACAACTCTATGGTTGCATGTCGCACAGGGCAGCACCCCATATAGTTCAAGGAGGTCAAAACACCTTTTTGATCTTGATATTTCACCATTTTTTCCTCTCATCAAGCAAAGAAATCTGCCTATTTTTTCTGTATTTGGGTCCACCAATGAAATGTAAGTAAATACACCAACAGTGTAGCATGTCATGTTCTCCTTACTCTACTACAATCGTTCTGGTTTGTAAAGTCCCAGAAAGCTTTGACAGGTCAAATGCAAACCTGCTGCTGAGACTGAGATGAGTACATGTGAAGGGGCTGTGCTCGTGGGAACTGGGGGTGTATGTCGTGCAGGTACACTGCAGCAATGTTTGTACAGTTTTAAGTGTTGGAATCACAATTTCCGAGCAACATTAAGGACTGTACAGGGAAATGACAGAGGAAAGCTTGGGTGCTCTATTTTGGCAATGTTCTGTTAACATTGCTAAATAATATTGAAAAACAGTGCTGAAACCTCCCCCAAGACAAGAAAATGGTTCCCATGAATAAATTGACAACCCAACAATGACATTTGCGAAAGTCATTGTGTTACCACTCGCATTCAGTTGTGAAGAGTCAGAGACAATCATTTCTAGAATATGTGAGGATTTTGAAATAAGTAAAAAGCCTACCACAGATTGCAGTGGAGGCCAAGTGCCCCCTCTTACAAATGCCTATGTTGGCACTTACCTTGATACAGAAGATGGTTGACTGCTGACCTGGCCAGAAAGTTATTCAGAATCTCTTACCTATTGAAACTGCCTGGTCATTGGTTGCTGGGAGACTGGCATCCCACCTCTCATCAGCTACTACAGTTGATCAATTCTGGCGCAAATCTGAAGCAGCATGGAATGACTTAACTGTATCCACCATCCAAACTCAGTTTGACTCGATGCCCAGCAGAATTAGAGCCACTCTTGCTGGCAGGGTGTGTAGCTCTTTGTAATAAAATTATCTATATATTCTTCTTTCAATGCTGCACTTGCCCAATAAATAAAATTTTGTTATTTGGTATCCTTCCTGGTGTTGCAATTTTAAGTCAGCAGTATAACTGGAGAGACAGCAGGTTTTCTTGAAAGCAGTATATTTCTTTCTAATTTACATTATTAAGTTTAGCTGGCATAAGCACAAATAGCATGAAGTAACACTTTGATGGTTTATTGTTAATAAAATGTATTAATATTAGATTTATGTGATTTGCTTCTCTTTTGTTAATGTATACTTTGACTTGTTCCACCCCATAAGGGTTCTTCTTCTTGATAGAATCTGCAAACACTTTGAATAAACAGAAATTTGTGCAACTCCATTAATTATTTCATCCTTGTTAAATAACTCTCTCTTCTTGTATTAGATGAATGATTTAGTGCAACATACTCTTTTTTTCCAACTTGTGTGAACCAGTCATTTGCTATACCATTAATTCTAGAAATCTCAGCTTTTCAAGGCAGTTTTATTGTCTGCAAATAATTGTATTGCACACACCACAGAAAAATCAATTTGGTGCATTCTTTAATGGAATTATTATTATTATTATTATTTAATCTGTGCAAAAGGTATTCAAAGGTAAGCAATCATTCAGACACTGTATTTTTGGGAAATAATGCCAATAATCAAATGGGTGAGATATTATTCACATCTGTCCTACTGCCCTACTTATCAGGAATTTTAATAATGGCATATTTTAGTCTGTCTGGGATGAGCATAGGCCAGTCTGGATAACCAGATCTGTGTTTTTGGTGGCTTCCATAACAGTGCTTAAATCAAAAGTAAGGATGGTTCCTTTGAAAATGACTTAGTTGATTTCCTTCCTCACCTTACCCAATCTGAGTTAGTGTTTGAGTTCTAAATACCTAATACATACTGGGAAAATATATTTCTTTCAGGATTCAGTTATATTGAAAAGCCCTTTGCAGTACCGGTCTCAGCATTTCTCTGAAGATTTCTTTACTTCTGCATCAGAATTCACAAATATGTATTCAGTAGAAAAATGTGGTAAGTCATTACTTACAAATCATGCTGAGCTTATGTATTTCTTTGAATTAAATTTAAGAATGCGTTGATCCAATATCCTTAAATTTTTATGTATCTGCAAAGAGGATATAATTTCCCAATAATATCCAGCATTATGTCTTGTGACAGATTTCTTTCATTGAGAAATCATTTTCACATTTTAGATACTAATATAGCCAGTGAAGAAGTTCAACTAATTATCAACACTGTGAGGAAAGTTTGTATCAATCTTCCTGGAAAGTACAAATCACATACCATCAATGAACAGATTATTCCTTATTCAGGAAAATGCCACTTAAAACAATTTGTCAGAAATAAGCAGAGGCCTGTAGGTTTGAAAAAAATTGTGATTACATCAGCTTCAGGTCTTGTAGTGGACTTGGGGTATACCAATGTGCTTCAACAAATCTGGATGGTACAGAGCCAGGAATTGGGCCTTCTGTGGTTCTCTGGCTGTCACAGACCTTTCATCCTGGAAGCTGCTTGACAGGTATTTCACTACAATTCTCCTGCTGGAGAAATAAATTGATATAGGAAATCATGGAACGGAAACACTTGTGACACACAGGGTAAGGGGAGTAAACTTCCATGATTAAAAGGAGGAGAATCAATACAGACTGTTCAAAGTGATGACAAAGCAGTTTTAGTACAATGTAAAGATAACAATTGGCATGTGATGGTATCTACATGTTCTGGAATTTACCCAAAGCACAAGTTGGAGTGCTGGACCAAAAAGTAAACAAAAATGTATTGACATATTATGTCCCTCTCTTGTACACAGACATAACCAAACAGTGGGTGGAGTAGACTTTTGTGATCAACAAATGGAGTATTACCACACGTGGTTTAGGACACAGAAATGGACTTTGAAGGTCATTCTTCATTTCCTTGACTTAACTACAGGGAAGAACTGGATGGGATACAGAATAGACACAAAGCAAAATAAAATTCCACAGAAAGATTTTAAGGACTTGATGAAATTTTGATTGGAAATTATTGAAGTTTTACTGGCAACTCCACAAAAGAAAAACCTCAAGGATGAAATTGAGCAGGAGACACAAAAAAATCCAAATATTGCAATCCTCCTGCCCCTGTTCTTTGTGGTAACAAGAAATATATGGTTATGATCATTTACCAGTCATTGATGATCTAACTTCTCCACAAATGTGTAGTTTAACTTCATGTAATTACAGAAACAAAACCCTTAATTCAAAATGCAGTGTAGAGTTGTGTCTTTTTAAGTAAAAAAATTGTTTCAAGCAATTTCACACACAGAAGTAAAGTGCTCTTAGTCTGTTGGATTATTCTTAGTGATTTTTCAGTGACTGTTTGCCAATGACTTTAATTATTTAAATTAATGATATGAATATAATAGAGGGAAACATTCCACGTGGGAAAAATATATATAAAAAACAAAGATGCTGTGACTTACCAAATGAGAAAGCGCTGGTAGATAGACACAATAAAAAACACACACACAAATTCCAAGCTTTCGCAACCTAAGGTTGCTTCATCAGGAAAGAGGGAAGGAGAGGGAAAGATAAAAGGATGTGGGTTTTAAGGGAGAGCGTAAGGAGTCATTCCAATCCCGGGAGCGGAAAGACTTACCTTAGGGGATAAAAAGGACAGGTATACACTCGCACACACACACACACACACACACACACACACACAGACACACACACATATATGTGCGGAAGGATATGTGTGTGCGTGCGAGTGTGTACCTGTCCTTCTTCCCACTTAAGGTAAGTCTTTCTGCTCTGGGGATTGGAATGACTCCTTACCCTCTCCCTTAAAACCCACATCCTTTCGTCTTTCCCTCTCCTTCCCTCTTTCCTGATGAAGCAACCTTGGGTTGCGAAAGCTTGAAATTTGTGTGTGTGTTTGTGTGTTTTTTTATTGTGTCTATCTACCAGTGCTTTCTCGTTTGGTAAGTCACAGCATCTTTGTTTTTTTATATATAATTATTTAAATTTGTTTTCTAGTGTACATATGAATGAATAAAAATGTTTCAAGCTCTTTCACAAACAGAAGTAGTTCTTAACGATTGTTAACCTAGAACTTTATTTAATTATTTCAGTTTATATTCTAGTGTACATATACATGAATGATAAAGTATGTAATTTTATTTATATAAGATAAATATGCAGATCATCTGTCAATCACAGTCCTACACATTTCTGAAGCATACTGCATAATTTTTATAAATAAACCCTAACGTGCACGGCTGTGCGGGTCCTTTTTTCATAGCCTCAGTGAAAAAAGATTTGTTTAGCATTTTCCTGACCTAATTGCAGAATATAAATGAAATTAAATCTAGAATTTCCTGAAATTAAATTGAAAAATAGAAAAAATGTCGGTACTGGAAGGGATATAGTTTCCTTTTCATTTCATGAATTGATACTTGGTTTTACTACCTTCTTTTTTTGGGAGGAAATAAATGCAGTTTTCTCCAAGTTTAATCTATGGAAAAGTCATGAATCATAGTTCCTTCTCACACAACACTACTTGAAAAAAAAAAGGAGGGTGAGGTAACCAAATAATGTTTTGAAATCATTTTACTTGTCAGAAGCTTTTGAGAAAACTTACCAGTTTCTTTCTGCTTGAACCATAATTTTTTTTTATTTATTCAAATAGTTCATTTAAAGACCACTTTAAATCAGTGTTTCAATTCCTGCTGCATAAATGCTTCCTCCTCTTTGCCCACATTCATTTCATCTACATCTACATCATACTCCACAAGCCACCTAAAGGTGTGTGGCGTAGGGTACTTTCGGTACCACTATCTGAACCCTCCAACCCTTTTCCACTTGCGAATAGTGCATGGGAAGAATGATTGTCATTAAACCTCTGTATTGCCTCTAATTTCTTGAATTTTCTCCTCGTGGTCAATATGTGAGATGTCTGTGGGGGAAAGTAATACTCATATATTGTCTGACTCCTCCTGAAAAGTGCTGTCCCAAAATTTCAATAGTAAATCTCTCCATGATGCACAATACCTCTCTTGTAATGTCTGCCAGTGGAGTTTGTTTAGCATCTCCATGAAAAAACGTGTTGCTCTTTGTTGGATCTTCTCTATCAGTCCTACCTGATAGGGATCCCAGATAGATGAACAATACTCAAGAATTGGGCATATAAGCACCTTATAATGTTCTAATCTCTGCTTCCAGAGCTGTTCAACATTAAGAGGCTATTTTCTTTTTCTTTCTTATTTGTCCCTGAAGATCACTTTCAGACTTTTGCTCCTAAATAAATTTCTGCTCTGTGTGTCTATTACGATGACATTGCTTCTTTGAGATCATTTAGTGTCCAAACCATGCTGGTTGTCTTTTCAACTCCAGGATTTTACTAAAACATAAAATGAAGGAAAGGCAACAATGTGCCTGTAGCTGACTGATGAGTGGTGCACAGAAAACAGTATTTACACTATGTTTCGAGTTCCTACTCTTTCTCTAGTAGAAACACACACGCGCGCATATGCGCGCGTGCTCTCACACACACACACACACACACACACACACACACACACACACACACACACTCTCTACACACAGCCTCTATAACATACGCACCTGCAGTCACAATCAGAGTGACTGTTGATTATCAGTAACAACTGCCTAGGCAGATGGACGTGGGGAGAGAGCAGGGAAGGATACATGAGGAGAGGAGGGAGTAGAAGGATGGTGTGAAGCTGGTCTTTTGACAGATGAGTCAGTGGCTACACAACCAGACATAAGGATTTCAGAGGGCAGAGCATATAAGAGGTAGTGAGATGGAGGGGGGGCGGGGTTGGAGGGGAGGACAGTAGAGCAAGGTGTGATGAGGAGGGAGATGGGAAAGAAGAGAAAAGGGGAAACGTGTGATGAGGAAGGAGATGGGGAAAGAAGAGAAAAGGGGAAAGGGGAGAACAATGGAAAAAGGGGGGGGGGGAGGAGACACACAGAGCAGTCACAGGGAGGATAAGAGGGAGGGAAGGAGAAAAAGAGAGAGAGAGAGAGCAAGAGAGAGAGAGAGAGAGCAAGAGAGAGAGAGAGAGAGAGAGAGAGAGATGCCCCATGGATGGGAGGGAGGATGGTGCGTGAAGCCAGCACCTGATCTGGACAGGAAGGGGTTGTGTGAACAGAAGAGAGAAGGGAAAAGGAAGGACAAGGCTGTGAGTACAGTTAGTGGAGGTTTAGGCCAGAGGGACTGCAAGAGCACAGAATATACTGGAGAGACCATTCCTCCTGCCTAGTTCAGAAAACCTAGTGCTGTAAGGGAGTATCCAAATGGCTTGTGTTGTGAAGTCATTTGCATTGTGATGCACAGCGTGTTTGGCAACTGGATGGTCAAGTTTGTGGTTTTCACAGTTTGGCAGCGGCCATTGATGTGAGGAGACAGTTGTTTTCTTGTCATGCCCACATACAATGCTGCACAGCAATTGCAGCTTAGATGATATATAACATGGCTGCTTTCACATGCAGCCCTGCCCTTTGTTGGGTAAGAAATGTCTATGGCTGACTACAGTTGGAGGTGGTGGGTGGGTGAATGGGACAGGTCTTGCAAATGGGTCAACCACGAGGAGGTGACCCATGGGATGCAGGATTGGAATAAAGATCAGCAAGGATATTCTGTAGGTTGTGTGGATGGCAGGAAATTAATTTGGATAGTGAGGGCAGTATTTTGGGTAGGATATCCCTCACCTCGGGGCATTGTGAGAGGCAGTCGAAACTTGGTTAAGGGTGTGGTTATCAGTATATTTTGACAACTCTTGCTCTCCACTGCAGATGTGGTGTCCATGTGTGAGAGTGCTGTAAGGAACGGCATGGAACAGATGACAATAGTCAGAATGGGGGCAGTGTTGGTGGTTGGTGCAACTGGTATTGACAGACATTTATAGAGCCATAAGAGTGGTGAGATTGGTATCTAGGAAGGTGGCTCATTGAGCTGAGAAGAACCAAGTTAAATGGATCTGGGAGCAGGTCTTTAGGTTATGGAAGAGAGAGCAATGATTGCCCCTGCCATGAGTCAAGATCGTGAAAATGGCATCAATGAATCTGAACCATGCAAGTCACCTAATGTGGCGTCAACTGAAATAAGACTAGCACTCGGCATCCGAACTTCCCCAGATGGGGGAAATATTAGATACAGGCTCCCAGGTAGATGCTATTTTTCTTGACTTCCGGAAGGCGTTCGATACAGTTCCGCACTGTCGCCTGATAAACAAAGTAAGAGCCTACGGAATATCAGACCAGCTGTGTGGCTGGATTGAAGAGTTTTTAGCAAACAGAACACAGCATGTTGTTATCAATGGAGAGACGTCTACAGACGTTAAAGTAACCTCTGGCGTGCCACAGGGGAGTGTTATGGGACCATTGCTTTTCACAATATATATAAATGACTTAGTAGATAGTGTCGGAAGTTCCATGCGGCTTTTCGCGGATGATGCTGTAGTATACAGAGAAGTTGCAGCATTAGAAAATTGTAGCGAAATGCAGGAAGATCTGCAGAGGATAGGCACTTGGTGCAGGGAGTGGCAACTGACCCTTAACATAGACAAATGTAATGTATTGCGAATACATAGAAAGAAGGATCCTTTATTGTATGATTATATGATAGCGGAACAAACACTGGTAGCAGTTACGTCTGTAAAATATCTGGGAGTATGCGTGCGGAACGATTTGAAGTGGAATGATCATATAAAATTAATTGTTGGTAAGGCGGGTACCAGGTTGAGATTCATTGGGAGAGTGCTTAGAAAATGTAGTCCATCAACAAAGGAGGTGGCTTACAAAACACTCGTTCGACCTATACTTGAGTATTGCTCATCAGTGTGGGATCCGTACCAGGTCGGGTTGACGGAAGAGATAGAGAAGATCCAAAGAAGAGCGGCGCGTTTCGTTACCGGGTTATTTGGTAACCGTGATAGCGTTACGGAGATGTTTAATAAACTCAAGTGGCAGACTCTGCAAGAGAGGCGCTCTGCATCGCGGTGTAACTTGCTCGCCAGGTTTCGAGAGGGTGCGTTTCTGGATGAGGTATCCAATATATTGCTTCCCCCTACTTATACCTCCCGAGGAGATCACGAATGTAAAATTAGAGAGATTAGAGCGCGCACGGAGGCTTTCAGACAGTCGTTCTTCCCGCGAACCATACGCGACTGGAACAGGAAAGGGAGGTAATGACAGTGGCACGTAAAGTGCCCTCCGCCACACACCGTTGGGTGGCTTGCGGAGTATCAATGTAGATGTAGATGTAGATGGGGCCTCCCTGCCAACAATGCCACATGATCATTTCATTGTTTCCTTCTTCAGTCTATCATCATCCATGCAAGCCAAATGACCAAAGAACAACATACGTCTTTGCACATGGTGCATATTATGTGATTTACATATTCATAGATTCTTTTGTTGGTTTGTGGTGTATTGTATTCTTGACAGGTATGACATGATGTCACTTAAGAGGTGTGCGCCCTTTTTACATCATTTGAAGGCTGTATCAGTGCTATAATGGACTCTATAAAAATACATGGAGGTCACCAGCTGTATGGCAACTTCTTTCTTTAATGATGCATTTCATTTTATATATCATCATAGTAATCAGAAAAAATCTGCAAAGAGGCACAAATAATGTATAGGGGGTGGATAATAGTAGGTGACTGACCACCAAGAACAAACAGGAAATAAATCAAAGTAAAGTCATGAAAACAAGTACAATCATGAAAACATACCAAAGTTAAGGAAAACATGTTATATATAAGTACGGAGTAAAATATCTTATGCATCAGATCATGCTAAACTGAATCATTACGGTGGTTATGCCATTTGTGTTGTCTTCCTGAATGGCATAGCCACCTTGATGATTCAGTTTAACATTGTCTGATGTGTAAATTTGACTCCATACCTATGTACAACATGTTTTCCTAAAGATTGGAGTGTTTTCATGTTTGTACTTTGATTTATTTCCTGTTTGTTCTAAGTGGTTAGTTACCTACTATTATGCGCTATGTATTATTTGTGGCTCTTTATGGATCTTTTTCGGATTAATCTGATGATGTACAAAATTAAACATGTCATTAAAGAAAGTAGTCACCACACAACCTGTGACTCCCATATATTTTTATAGCATTCATTGCACTACTGATGCAACCTCTGAATTGTGTTGCATTCTGTTTCTGTTGTCCTTGGGCCAAGTAATCTTGTAACTAGTCTTCTTTCTATTTCCACGATTTTGTTTATACCACATTCTCACACTAGTTTTAGTGTTTTGGCATCATGCAGAGCCTCAGGTCCCACTCCTGTGTATTACAATGTTTAATTTTGGTATTTCACAATAAAGCCTTCCTCTTCTGGTGTAATGTTCATCTTATGTGATCTTATCTCTAAACTGCCCTTCTCATTGTTGTTCATGCTTAGCCATTTGCCTAAATATTCGAGTAAGCTGACCTTGGTTTTGTTTCATTCCTGAGTAATTCCCATGGACAATTTTTAGCTTTTACAATAAATTCTGTCTTTGAAAAAGAAATTTGTAAACTGATTTTTCCTGTTTGCACAATTAGGTTTTCTATTTGGATTGTGGCATTTTCTGGCATGTTTATTATCAAGGCAGTGTCATACATGAATGCTACACAGTCCGCATAGATAAAATATTTTTGGTTTACCAGTTTGACATTTTTTGTCACAAATCTTCTCCACACTCTAGTGACATTCTCCAGGGTGCAGTTGAAAAGCAATGGCAACAGTCCATGCCTGATTCCTTTTTTATCTCAAAGTTTTTGGAGAATTCTCCACAGAACCTGACTTTAAATGAAGTATTTGTTAATGTGTTTTGGATAATGTTTGTAGTTTGTGGGTCCAAACCATATCTTTTCATAACATTGATGGAGGATTTCTGTCAATGGAATCACACATTTTCTTGAAATATACAAATGTAACTGTTGTGCCCTTCTTTCTCAGTTATCTCATTTGGAGAACAGTTCTTAGCTTCCACATCTGTTTGCTGCATGATCCATTTTTTCCAAATACCTTGGTATTGTTGTAATAGTAGATCTAATTGGGGTTCTGCATAGTTAAGCGGTACTGCCGAAAGTGGTACACCCCCATAGTTATTTGGATCATCTTTAGGGCCCTTTTTTGTGAAGAAGATCTATGATGGCTGTTTCCAGTCCTCTGGAACTCTTTCTTTCATCCAAGTTTTAAGTTTAAGAATGATGTTATCATTTAGGGCTTTCCATCTTCAACTTATTGTTTTTCATTATTTTGAGTATAATTTTCAGTAACAATAAATTTTTATTCCAGTTAATGACAATTCTGTAAATCTTCAAAAAACTTTGCCATTTTGAACCGTCTGGTTTGTTTTCAGGTTTGCAAGTTGTAAAGCTGGTGATAGAAATGTGGTAAGTTATTTCTTAAACAGCTGGTGATAGTTTCACATATGCTTTTTTAAAATATTCATTGAGGCAATGTAGTTAATTCCACATGAATAACTTTCTCTCTCTTTTAAAAGTCCTAGTGACAGCTCTTCTTCTTTCTAGGAGATGTTTTCCCTTCCTGATTTCTGTTTGCATTTCCAGTTTTCTTATATCTTTTGTTTTTTGCAGGTCTTTGTCGTGTTGTTCATTCTGCTGTGTCTGTTTTTTCTGTTTAGTGGGTGATGCCATTTTGATTGATGCTTTGATGATACAGTTTTAAGATCCTCCCACATTTGAAAGTCCTGGTTTTTGACATTTCAGTTTTAATTTTCCCAACTCTAGCTGATCAGTTTCATATTTTGGGATCTTAAGCTTTTAATGTACTTCAGACTTAATTTAGCTACAGAAATGTAGTGGTCTGAGTTGACATTTGCAAACTTTTTAACTTTAATATTCATGAATTCTTTTTATCACTGTGTTTATTGCTGTGTGGTCAAGATGTTTCTCCCCAAATATTGTGTTCAGTGACACCCATGTCATTAGCTTCTTGGATCTAGATCTAGATTTTACGACTACTTGCATGTTGTGATGAGCACATAATTCTATCAGTCTTACCCCATTCCTGTTGGTGTGTTTGTGTGGAGAATGTATACCAATTTTCCTGTATTTTTCCTCTTCTTCCAATTTGTTTGTTGAAATCACCCAATAAAGTGATAGTATGCTTCAGTGGTATTATATTCATGTAGTTATCAATTTTCTGCTAGTATTCATCTACTTTGCATCTGGTTTTCTTCTGATTTTATCGTTAGTAGGAGCATGAAAGTTTCAAATGGCATACACTTTATTTGTGGATTTGTTAATTGGGTTGGAGCTCCAGTAATGAGTAAATTATTTTATTGGAAATGATGAAACCACTGCTGAAAGTGAGTCTTTTATTTAAGAAATCTGTTATTGTTTTCAACTTTTGAAGTTTAATGAAAGACTGGGCATTTAAAGTTGCTATTTAGTTCATTTATTTGGATTTAGTTTTGCAGTTATGATCGTCAGGCTGGTGATTAGACTATGCTAACGGAGTTCACCTCTTACCTTTGACAGTAAGATGTACAGTAAAAGAGGCATTTCACATGGTGAGCAGACAGCTGCAATGGAACTGCTCAATATGAGGCAGATGCTCCTGAATTTAGTCCCCTTCCTAGAGTATATAGAGTTGCCCCTTCCACCAGCTCCAATGTACCAGGGGAAATTATTTCTGCTGTTGCTGCCATCGAGGTTTTCATTGTAACAGTGACAAGGAGCCCTTGCGAGATATTGCCATCAGGAGCCCAGTGAATCCAGTTTTTTTAAGCAAGGTATTACTCTGGACACCACTAAAAGATCCTCCAACTCACTGATCAGATATTGTCATAACTGATGTATCGGCTTTAATTGAAAATAAACTAAATGACTTAGGAGTTGCTTTGGGAAGACACCTCAGAAAATTGTTGCACTTCCTTCACACTGATTTGTCCATACTAGCTGCTTACACAGCCATGCATAAATCAAAATGAAACCTTACAAAGTACTGGTAGTGCATCAACTGACCAATTATGAGACTGCTGCTTGATGCCCATACTGCAACTAACTATTGCAGTCTGTTCATGACTGACAATTTGATCCTGAAGTGCTATTTTTTCTTATGAAGCATGGTTGCATTTATGACACATGAACACCCCAGAAGAATCTAATAATTTGTGTTACATCAACCGTGCATCACACTTCAGTTTTCGAATTATGCAGAGATTCTTGCTATAACTGATGAAGATTTTCACAGCTCCGATGTCAATTTTTCTGAGAGTTCATTTATCAGAAGAAAGAGCATTTCAGGATCATGTACAGACTGTAATAGCCATTTGCAATAATGACGTCAAGTAATAATATCAGGATTGGTCAGAGGGATTATGCTCACCATGTCTGTGGTATTTTAGAGAAAGCCACATATGTCCCTAGATTGTTCTAAATGGTGAACTCCTCGGGAAGCAGTCATTTGTTGGGCATGACCTTGGAGAACCTGGATTTCCTGAACTGGGACTGGTGAGCACCACCAGTTCTCAGTAACCTTAAGTCCTAGGCATGCTTCAGCAACCACAGTGTGGCACAGTGGTGGAACTTTGTGTGTGACAGGGAATGGTGATTATGGCTTAACCACCCATATGGTAAAGATTCCTATAAAAAGACCCTTCATTCTCAAAGTGCACTGCATGGTGAGGAGATGCACAGCTTTTGAGGGAGAACGTGAAACAGAGAAAGCTGTAATCTCCCATCTGCTCTTAATACACTCTTGCTAATAATAATTTGTTTTCTTTACTTACTTTTCAATTTATGCATATCAACTAAGGCAGACCATAAATATTTCAAAATCTTAACGAAATCCGACAATTCCAGGATGGAATATCAACAATATTAGGAAAAGGATAGATTGCTACTCACTATAAAGATGGCATGCTGAGTTGCAGACAGGCACAACAGAAAGACTATTACATATTTAGATTTTGGCCACAACCTTCTCCAGGAAATAAAACACATACGTACATTTACACAAGCAAGTACATCTTCGCAGACATGGCCGCCATCTTCAGCAGCTACAACTGGAATGTAATTGTCACGTTGAATGGAGGCAGCAATCTGGAGAGGATTGGGGAAGGGGAATGGATAGCACGGTATGGGTGGGGGGAGAAAAGAGGCGGGGGGAGAAAAGAGAGCTGTCTGGCAAAATGTGTGGGGATTAAATGGTGGCATCACAAGGCTGCTGGGCGCAGTGTCGGAAGGCTGTGGTGCATGGAGGTTGAGGGGCTGGTAGTGGGATGGGGGGAGGCAGAAAAGGAGAGGAGCAGGGAAGTGGAAAAGATAAGACAGATATGTTGGGAGAGGGTGGCACACAATGAGGGTGAGGGGCTGTGAATGGGGAGGTAATAGACAGAGGGGGTGGAAACCATTAGATAAAGGTTGTGGGGCGTGTACCGTAAGTGACGACGGGATAATTTCAAGACTGGAGAATGTCTTTCAAGGATAACTCCCACCTGTTCAATTCAGAAAAGCTGGTGGTGGAGGGGAGGATCCAAATGGCCTGGTTTGTGAAGCAGCCATTGCAATCAAGCATGTTATGTTCAACTGCACATTGCGCCAGATGGTTGTCTACCTTTCTCTCGCCTCCATTCGTGCAGTTGCAATTCATCCTGGTGGAGAGCTGGTTGGTAGTCATACCAATACAAAAAAGCTGTGCAATGCCCTTGCAGCAGAGCTGGAATGTGACATGGCTGCTTTCACAGGTGGCCCAGTGTCTGATGGCATGGGGTATGCCTGTGACAGGACTGAAATAGGAAGTGCTGGCTGAGTGGATTGGGCAGGTCTTGCACCTGGATCTTCCTCAGTGGGTAAGCTCCCTGAAAGAAGGGACATGCTACCCAAGATCATTCCCACACCTCTCTGAGTGGTATTCCTTCACCCATCCAACCTCTGCAACATCCTAGTCCATCCCTATGTCCCTTGCCACCAGGTATCATAACCTTGTAGAAGATCCGGGTGCACGACCTACTCAATCTGCCCACCTAACACTTCCTATTCCAGTCCTGTCACTAGCTTATTGTACCCCATCAGAGGCCGGGCCACATGTGTAAGTAGCCCAGTCATACACCACTGTAATCATTGCATAGCTTTTTATATTGGTATCATTACCAACCAGCTGTCCACAAGGATGATTGGCCACTGCCAAACTGTAGCCAAGAGCAAGGTCAACCACCATGAGGCACAACATGCAGCTGAACATAACATGTTCGATTTCAGTGGCTGCTTCATAACCTGGACCATCTGTATTTTCCCCTCCACCATTAGCTTTTCTGAATTGCAAAGATTGAAGTTATCCTTACAACACATTCTCTGCTCTCAAAATTATTCCAACCTCAAGCTACAGTAACCTACTATGCCCCCACCCTCCATCCAACAGTTTCCGCCCCCTCTGTCCTGTCACCTCCTGATAATTTGTCTCCTTCCTTTTCATGTCCTGTCATCATGACTGTAAGCTGTCCTCTGCCATTGCACCTGCCTGTCTTTCCCCCTTCCCTACTCCTCTCACTTGCCACACTTTCCCCTCCTGAGCACCCTTCTCCACAGATACTGGTTTCAGCTGTCTGAGACTGCAGACGTGTGTGCAAGTTGCGTTTGCATGAGTGTGTGTGCGCATGTGTGTATGTGTGTCTATCACTGAAAAAGGCCTTAATGGCCAAAAGCTATAATCTTTTTGTTGTGCCTATCACGGCTCAGCATCTCCACTATATGGTGAGTAGCAACTTTCCTTCTCTAAAATTGTTACAGTCCATCCTGGATTTCCCATTGTTTGATTTTTAACTAATATTTTACCTACTTAGATTCACTATGTATGGAATTATTTTCAATGTTCTGTTTCCCATGCTGCACTAGGTTTATTGAAAACCTCGTTAATCAAAAGATATGAGTCACTGAACTTTTTACTGCAGTATGACTTTGCAATTTTTGTGTGAGCTATAATATATTTATGGATTTACTGAACCATTCATTAGAAAGAATGCGTCCTGACTTTTCGGTAATGAAATTCAATTTCTGTGAAATTAATTAACTTATGAGATAATTAACATTAAAGTTTGTGACCAGCTACAATTTTCATTGCACATTTTGCCCCTGTGCTTGCGGGATTGTGACTTCTATCATTACACTTTCATTGGCCTGACTTGCACACAAGTTGACGTAGTTCACTTATTGACTAAGCCATTAATTAAGATTTTTGCACAAATTTACCATAATTTTCAATATGGCATTTGTACCCATAAATGGAATATTCCCAATGCAGATACATAAAATGGTTTCATAAACTTTTCTAATTTCCTACATCACCACATATTCCATAAACCAAGATACTGTTAATAGTTATAGTCCATACTAAGTAGAAAAATCTAACCCAGCCATATGCAGTTGCTGAGATTGCAGTATGTTGGTACACCAGTATTTAAAAGTCAGAAGTCACCCAAAATCTTCAGTCTGGGACCAGCTAGCACTCATACAACTCCTATATGGGATCTTGAGAAACTCTGCCTAGCCTGTGTTGCGTCAAATTTGATTCTTGAGACTGCAGTCAGTAACACATGGCTAACATCTTATAGAGAGTATGAGACCTATCATGTAATCTCATATACAGTATTTTTGAAAAGCTCTTTGGTTGAACTTCAGTTTGCGTATACTCATCGAGTGGGTAGTACTGCGAAGTTATCATCTTTTTATACTGTATTAATGTTTTCCTGTCAACTAAATATACTTCTGTGCTTTATTATCTGTTGTGCAACTGCTGTGTCCACAACTGTCTAATTTGATACCAACTTGTGAACGTTCATTTGTCTGACTCTGTGTAAAAGTGCACCGTGATTGTATTTGCTACTATGATACTGTGTTATAGGAGAGTGCTCGTGTCCACTCATAAAAAAACATTTGATGGGAAACTGGACCTGGCCATTCTTTTTTTTTTTTTTTTGAGGGCACACAACTACAGTGGTCATTAGCGCCCATTTGTGGTGGTAACAAATGTAGAATAAAGCCACATCATTTGGAAATCTGTGTAGTGTACATCATGTGAACAATTCTTAGAAATCAATTTACAACTATTCTACAAAACTTTGATCATCAAGATTTAGAGGGCTTAATGGACAATGCAGGTAGACACCTTTGCTAACTGTCATTAGCAGGCAACCTCTGGGAAACCCACCACACCTCAATTGTATAAGGCTTACCCATGTAACTGGGGCCCTGTCTGGGTTTATTATTTACCTAGCTGCTCGTAGAACTTCCATGAAGCCTAAATCACTTTCCTCTACTCCCTGCAGTTTGGGCAGTCCCTTGGGCAGTATTAACATCCTAACTCCAAAGAAACCTCATGTGGCTAATCCAGCTGTGCACCTGTAAATGTAACAGAAGGCAGTAGCAATAATGGATCACTTTCTGCAGTAGATAAGATATTTGTTACTGTTAAACATGTAGAAGGTCCCTCTGAGAAACTGTCATCCCACTGTCCTTAAAGCTATAGAGGCCGCACACTTGTACACTCCTGATTGAGACACTGAAAGCTACCTAAGTGAAGAAGTTGTTAAATGCCAAACTACTTAGAGAATGTGTTATAAACAATGAACTGCACACTGGGTTAAATTGTTGTAAAGGTGTAGTGACTTGCCGGGATATTATGGATATAAATACCACGCAATTCCATCAGAAATGGGAAAGTGAACATGTGACTGAAGAACAGGATTTCATGAAAATGATTGATGGTGAGTTACAGACGTCAGCGTCTTTTGTCTTGACATCCAGTTTATCTAAGTTGCATAAGTATATTGTTGTGTGCTTTTTCCACCTTAAAATTAGGTCCTATGTATCTTATCCAAAGGTGTCACACCACCATGTGTTGTAATGATCTGGTTACATGTGGATGATGTGGCTCTGCTGCCCATGAACCAGGTATTCAATGTACTGTCCCACCTATGTGTGTCAGCTGCTTCCAAGCCCATCCAGTTTGGAGCAAGGAATCCTCTGTTTATGTAAAAGAGAAGAAACACAGGAGATCAAAGTCACCCAGTGCATGTATTCTGACATGAAGAAGGTGTTTGAGGCCACACAACCACCCAGTTCCATGATGTTGTTTGCCCCAGCATTGAAGCAGCCTGCATTGAAAACTATAGTTGGCACCCAAATTTTGACAGCTGGGCAGAGCACATCAACCTGCATTTGCAAATGCAGCTGCAAACCTGCACCACTAGTCCAACAACCAAGCCTTCCTACCACTGAAATAATGGTGGTTACTGAACCTACTGTCATGAATGGTAGCACGGCCTCAAGGCAGGCAGCAGAAGAGACCCAGCAAATTTTTTTTTGGTAAAATGGCCTTGCCACCAACCCCACAATCCAAGCTGGGGACGAAAACAAACAGACCAAGATTATCAGTACCAAAGCCATCAGAACACGTGACATGGATTCCATCTGATGATGATCATACCCTGCAGAGTGCCTCAAGTAACCAACCCTCTACTGTAATCTCCCCAGTATGGAGGAACAGCAGGGGGAAAAACAGACGAGAACATCATCATTAAGATGGCTTCCATACTTCAGTGGAATTAAATGTGTTCAGGACACATGTTGAGGAACACATCTGTTAGCTTAGGATGGACCAATATGTGTCTGTTTTCATGAGGCCATTTTAAATCCTCTGCTGCCCCTGAACTATGTGGCTACATTCTCCAGGAAAAGGACAACTTTAGAAGAGAGAGACCTATAGGAGGAGCAGAAATTTTTCTAAACTATGCCTACCACACCTCACTTTCCTCTCTCACAACCAGCCAGCAAGCAGCACTGTACCTGTGCATGTGCGTCATCAGTTGACAATATATTCAGTCTACCTGCCCCCACACAAGGTGCTGGATGAAGAGACTCGGTGACCTCCTTATTCAGTTCCCCAATTCCTTCATCCTCAGGAATCTTCTGATGTCCTCATCTGCGTGGTTGTTAAACATAGGTGGAGACTGCACTTCAGCACTGCAACAGGTTCATTCACTTCTATCGATATTTCAGTCTGCTCTTCGTCCTTACCCGTACTACTCAGTGTGAAGTGGTTGATGATTTGCTCTCAGGTAATCACCTGTCATTCTGGATTTACCTGCATGCCACAGTGGTGCCCGAAATAGATCTGCCACAATGTTTGCTCAGAAGAGCAAACTGGATACTTTACAACCAACCTGCTGTGTCAGAATACCATGATAGTGGTCAGGAAAGGGAGGATCATATTACTCTAATGATCTACCATGTCACTAAGCCTCCTATTCCACAATCTTCAGGCCAGCTAAAAAGGCAGCCAGCCCTTAGTGGGGTGACGCGTGCTGATCTGCAACCAGGATCAAGTCAACAAATTATTAGAGAGAACAAAACGAGATTGAGACAACAGTATCTGACCACGTTAAACCGTTTCACTACAAGTGGAGTTGTATGGGAGACCTTCAAGAGGTTTACTGGGAGAGAGAGGGAAGAGTCCAGTGCCTGGTGTAATGAGAAAGGGGAGTCTCCAGATCAGTCCACAAGATTTTGTCCAGACTATGGTGGTTTATTTTGCAACAGTTACTGCCACTGCTATTCAGGATTCAACTTTCCTTAGACATTAAATGGCTGCTGAAAGAGGAAGTTGGGACTTCAGCTTCACCGCTGATGCTGAATACCACCCGACTGTCTCTTCTCCATATGGGAGCTGGTTTCCGCATTATCTGCAGCTTGTGACATGTCACCTGGTCACAAAAGGGTCCATTGAAGTATGCTATGGCATCTCAGGTCAGAGCAAAGAAACCTCCTTGTCCTTTTTAACCTCATTTGTGTGTCAGGACACTTTCCTGACTCGTGGCAATTTTAATTCCGGGAAGGACCACACATACTAGGGTAGTCATCATAGTGTTTGTTGCCCTCACTAGCTGTGTGGGAAAGACTTTAGAGCAGACAGTGAATTGCTACCTTGGAATCCAGACAGCTTCTTAGCTACTTTCAGTGTGGTTTCAGGAGGTACTGCTCTCCGTTTGATAACTTGGCCCTCCTGGAAGTGGCTATGCAATAGTCTTTCCTGTGATAGCACTACCTCTTGGGTATAGTTTTTGATATTGAGAAGGACTGTGATATTATTTAGAGGCATGTTATCCTCGGGCAGCTCCATGAATCAGGTTTCAAGGATGTCTTTCCATCTTTAAACAGTCTTTCTTGGCACCACACTATTTTGGATGCTGACATCCTCTCTGATTGAATTACAGATTAATCATGTAATTGAAGATTATTTTGAGTAGGAGAACAGTGTCCTGAAAGATAGTGTTTTAAGTGTGACTGTTACTGTCATTGCTATTAATAGTATCATGTCAGTAATTAAATGTCCTGTTTGTTGACAACTTCTGTCTTTTGTTCCTTCTCAAGCCTTGTAACAACAATTTGTCCATTGCAACTGATTCTTTGATAGCAAGAGAACCAACCTGTGTGTGATGCCTGTGGTGTACAAATACCTGTATGGCACAAATTAACCAATAAGGAAACATTCCTCAGAGTCAATAAACCATCTTGATGAAATTTGGCGGGCATTTAGAGGGGGCAAAATAATGCAATATGTATTTTTTTTGTTTGTGCCCAATTTCACTTCTAAGGATAAAACACACCACCAAAGGTAATTTGTCATTCCAGGTTTGGAGAGAATATAGTCAAAACGATGACATATAAAATTTTTTTCTCATATAAAAGTTGACATGTAATTAATATTCTTGAAAACTGTATAACTGAATTTTGTATTAATATGAAATTCTGCAAAATGATCCACCACTATTAATTAATTCTAAAAAATAAAAACTTTCATTAAAGCATAAATTAAAGAAGCTTACATGCATGTGTAATAAAGCTGGTTTCTAAAACACCATTTTTGGAAAATAAGCTGTACACAATGTGCTGTCAGAGTATTTTTCAACATACCCATTCAAATATCTACACATTAATTATTTGTCTAGTTATTTGTTTTACTTAGTTTTTTATGTTTTAAATTGTTATTTTACATTTACATTCATTAAAAATAATAAGTAACTCATTACTATGGTACACAATCATTACAATAATGACAGTCAGTAAATAAACATTAGAACACGACATTTTCGTACACCATGCACATGAAATGGACCAAATTTCTTCACGTAATATGTACGACAGAGAATGCAATATAAAACAAAATTGACTGCGAGTGATCCTCTAAGTATCCTGATTTATATCAAGTATATTTCAGTAGGCCTATATTGTTAAGCCTTGGCGAAAAGAATTGATTATATACTAGTGACTGAAGCTTAATTATATTGTTTCTGAAGTCAAGATTGACATCAAAATCATTCAACAGAGCTAGATCTGCAAATCTTCTCACAAAGTTCTTCCAACATTGAAAGCTGTGCACATCTCATGACTGTACCTATGCCATTGAGCTCTTTGGGATCCCCAGATAAACAAGTTTCTTGTCCTCGAGTACGATGTGCTGAAAGGTTCAGTCACTTTGACAGCTCTAAGATTTGACAATAACACAGATTTTTCTCTCTCACGGGGAAAGAAAACGTCTTTCAAAAGTATTTTGAGCTGGTCAGATGTTTGTTTACCAGATTTTGATGCTCCCACAAGGACTTTAGGGCTTCAAAAAGAGATTCTTGAATTTTTGGGCCAAACACACCTTTAGTTTCTTTTAAAACTGTTAGTTTCTTTTAAAACTGACAGGTGGTCACAGTGAAAAAACCATTTTGACCATCATATCCCAAGACAAGAAACTTGTTCATCTGGTGATTCCAATGGACCTGATATCACAAGTACAGACATGGTATACATACAGCTTTTGATGTTGGAAGAACCTTGTGAGAAAAATTTCAGATATAGTTCTGTTCAATGATTCTGATGTCAGTCTCTACTTGAGTAACAATATAATTAAGCTGCAGTCACTAGTACATTATCAGTTCTTTTCACCAAGGCTTACCAATTTACTGATATATGGCCAATACAAATCAGGATATTTAGAGGATCACCTGTGACAATTTGAAATCCTGCTGAATTTTGTTTTATATTGTGTTCTCTTGTCATGTATAATATGTAAAGAAATTTTATTCATTTTATGTGTATGGTGTAAGAAAACTTAAAGTTTTAAGCAATTATTTACAGAGTCTTTGTCATAATAATGAGTTCCTTATTATTTTCAATTAACAAAATACACATATGTAAAAAAGTTTAGAATAATCTTAGAATAATTATTGCATGCACAGAAGTATTCAAACAATCCTTCTTCCCATGCTCCACACACAATTGGAACAGGAAGAAACCCTAATAACTGATATGATGGGATGTATCCTCTGCTATGCACCTCACAGTGGTTTTCAGAGTATAGGTGTAGATGTAGAAAGTGAATGTAAAACATAAAATTACAATTTAAAGCATAAAGCAAATATAAGTGGAACAAATGAATAAATTACATTCAACTGCATCCAAAACCACGTGACCACTGGTATAAGTGGACCCCTCCTACCAAGTGCCAACGGATGAGCTGGTAAAGGATAGGGCACTCTGTTGTCGTTGGGATGAGAAATCGTCCCTGAAGGTGGAAGAACCAGATTGGTCAACGGCATCAGAATGTGGAAGGCAATGAGAAACCACCACATTAAAGATCCTATGCATTTCTCTAGTTACACATCATGGCTGTGTTCAAAACCAAATTTTCTGGATTTTCAAGTCCCCCAATCGGATCTCCACAGGTACAGTTTTGAACAACACTGTCACAAAGAAGAGATTATCATTGAAAGATAGTATAAAGATAAGCACATGGAATGTGAAGACAATGGCTCAGGCTGGAAAAATCAACAGTGCAATCCAAGAAATGGAAAGAATGAGCATTAAGATCACGGGCATTGGTGAAATGCGATGGCCAGGTTCAGGTTCTTGTAACATCAATGAACACAGAATTTACTACTCAGGAACATCTAAAGGACAGTATAAGTCTGGAGTAGGATTTATAGTATTAAAAGCAGTCGCAGAATGTGGCACTAATTGTGTACCTGTTTCATAGAGAGTGATGTTACTCCAAATATGTGCTCTACCCACACAACTGAACATTATTCAGGTCTACACTCCAACAACAGACCATGGTGATGAAGAACTTGTAGAATTTTATTCCCAAATCTCATGTGTTTTGCAACAATTACCGAAGAAAGATCTTACAATAATTATGGGAGATTTTAATGCCAAAATAGGAAGAAGATCTGAAGGCGACTTTATAGGTCACTATGGACATGGTGAAAGGGAAGAGAGAGGCGAACTACTCAGTGCATTTGCAGAAGAGTGGAGATTCATAATAACACTACCACCCAGACGTCTCTACATCTGGAAGTCCCCAAGAGATTCAGACAAAAATATTACCCGGAATCAGATTGATTATGTCTTGATAAATTAAAGATATAGAAACAGCTGTCTCTCTCAATGAAAACCTATCCAGGTGCCGACATTAACTCAGATCCTGTTCCCCTAGTTGGTATCTTTAAAATCAGAATGAAGAGAGTTCAAAAGAAAAAAGTCAAAATGTATGATATCTGCAAACTGAAAGAATCTTCCATAAGAGAAAATGCAAGAGTCCATCGTAATAATGAACTAAAGTCTCTGTCAGGTAACTTGTGCACCGAAGAGAAAATAAAAAAGATAAACTCTATAGTGGAATCAGTTAAAGAAGAACATCTGAAGTCCAGTGTCACCAAAAAGAAGTCGTAGATGACTGTAGAGATACTAAAAATGATCGAGAGGAGGAAAGTGAAAAGTAATCCTGGTGAATAGAAGAATATCAACAAGATTAGGAAACGGATATGAGAAGCTAAGGAAAGAGAAATACAGGAGCAGTGCAATGAAATAGAGGAACTACAATTGAAGCATGATAGTTTCAATATTCATAAAAAAAAAGTCAGGGAAGTGACAGGAAACTACAAAAAAAGCTCAGGAAACAGGTTGGTGAATAATGAAGGAAAAATAATAGTTGGACACAATGAGCTTAAAGAAACATGGAAAACATACATAGAACAACTCTTTTATGACAACCAGCCAGAACTTCCTCAAATATATTGCAAAACAGGACCTAGAATTCTGCTGAAAGAAGTACAAGCTGCGATAAATGGAATGAAAGATGGTAAATCACCTGGTTCCAACAATGTGAATGCCAAAGTTCTCAAGCTGCTCTGTGAGGGTAATTTAAAATGGTTGACTGCAATATTCAATGACATCTACGACTCTGGTAAAATTCCACGGGAAAGGCTTAAATCCATATTTATTACAGTGCCCAAAAAGCCCGGAACTAAGACTTGTGGTGAATACAGGACCATCAGCCTCTTGAGTCACCTGCTAAAGATCTTTCTGAGGGTCATTCACCAAAGAATTTACAAGATCTGTGAAGTACAAATTTTTTCTACTCAGTTTGGTTTCAGAAATGCATCTGGCACATGCGAAGCATTATTTAGTATCCAGATACTATTTCAAAGGTGCAGAGATGTGAATTGCGACATTTATGCCTACTTTATTGATTATCAGAAGGTTTTCAACAGAGTAACACACCAGAAGATTGTTGACATTTTAAGAAGCATTGGTTTGAATGATAAAGACGTACATATAATTGTGAACCTATATTGGAACCAGTCAGCTTCTGTAAGGATGGACAAAGAAAATACAGAAGACATAAGACATTCTATGAGGTGTAAGGCAGGGTTGTATACTATCCCCACTGATTTTCAACGTCGATTCGGAACACATCTTTAAGGAAGCTCTTGATGAAGTGGAGATGGCAGTGCTCTTAAACGGAAAATATATCAACAACATATGATATGCTGACGACACAGTAATATTTTCTGATAGTGAGGATAGTTTGCAGTACCTTGTCGATAGACTTGCACAAAAAAGCTCTGAATATGGTCTAGATGTCAACCCTCAAAAAACAAAAACAATGATAATCAGTAAAAACAGAGTCCCTGCGTGTCACATTAAGATAGGCCAAAATCACATAGGGCAAGTACATAAATAAACATACCTTGGCACTACAATAAATGACCAGTGGGATCTTTCCGATGAGGTGAGAACTCGAATTATGAAAAGCCAGGGCTGTCTTCAATAAGATGAGTAACCTATTCAAGAATCATGGCTTTGCGATGACAACGAAGATCAGACTTCTATGCTGCTATGTACTTTCCATCCTCTTCTATGGTGTTAAAACATGGTCTCTGACAGAATCGTTGGGTAAGCGGCTGGAGGATTTTGAGTTGTGGCTGTAAAGGAGAATGTTAAGGATACCATGGACAGCACATGTCACAAATGTCGAGGTTCCACAAAGAACGAAGAAAGAGAAAGAAGTACTGGCCATTGTGAAAGCAAGAAAGATCCAGTACCTGGGAAACATCATGTGGAACAACAACAGATACCATCTCCTCCAGACCATCCTGCAAGGAAAAATACCAGGGAACGGAAGTGGTGGCCAGAGAAGAATGTCCTGGCTTAAGAACATCAGAACATGGACCTCTAAAACATCTACAAAGCTATTTAGAGCTGCAAGTGACAGGAAAAGCACTGCCAAGATGGTTGCCAACATCTGGAATGGATAGGCACCAGAAGAAGAAGAATAATGAATGTTTAGATATTTTAATAGTTATGTTGAGAACACTCTGACAGCATGCTGTGTACACCTTATTTTCCAAAAATGGTATTTCAGAAACTATCTTTGTTACATATGGATGTATGTAGCTTGAAGGCTTCTTTAATTTATGTTAACAAAAGTTTTCATTTTTCAGAATTTATTAATAGTGGTGGGGTACCACTATTTGCAAAATTACAAATTAATATAAAATTCAATTATACTGTTCTCAAAAATGTTAATAACATATTAACTTTTATATGAGAAACATTTTTTACATATCATCATTCTGAAGATATTCCCTCCAAACATAATATGAAGTTGCCTTTCAGGGTGCATTTTACCTTTAAAAGTGAAAATGGGGGAAAAAAAGAGACATTGCTTTATTGCTCTCTCTCTCTATGTACCCACTAAGTTTTGTCAAGGTCATTTGTTGACACTTGTGAATGTTCCCATGTGAGTATGTTTCATATCGTGCTAAATGGGCAGAAGCAGATGAAGGTAGAGATCTGCCCTCTATTTTAACTAATGAAAAGGCAAGTGCGGTGAAGGTTTTAAAGCTTTGTGATATGTCTGGCCTCCACAATATGCTTTAGGGTGGAGATTTCAATGTTTTACAGGGGGAATGACTCATCCATTTTATTTTGGTAATCAGCCAACCACAGCTGTCTGCTGAGCTATGTTAATTCTTTCTTCCACTTTTTCCTTTCTTAGTCTAAATTTTGGACCTGACATGACACCTACTTTTCATATATGTGTGTGTGCTACATTTTGTTATTTTTAATTGTAGATGAAGTTCTGTGGACTGTATTTTCTCAACTCTCATCTCGTAACATTTTTGTACAGGTGCTAAAGACCTTGCTGTTGTGCACCAACACCACCCACAGCAGCAGCATTGACTGGTCAGTTGATGTATGAGCATTACTTTATAGGGCTTTGGTTAGTGTTTGCGCACAGTTCTGTGAGCAGACGAGAATTAAATAGTGCAGCCACTTCCTCCTTTGTAAGGCCACTCCTAACTCTTCTGTAGTGCACATTGTGTCAGACAGCAGTCCGATTTGAACTATTTTGTAAATTTCCTCTCTTGTAAACCCTGGCAGCCAACATGATTTATTCTGTCTTTGGATATCTAAACATTAGTAACACAGGATAGGGATAATTGCTCTCCTTCAGACTGTGATATGGCTTACTTCAGTGGCGAACACTGGAACAAAAAGTTTCTTCATAAATGTATGCTTGGCCCTGAATTTTAAACAGTGTGTATATGCAGAAAAGGAAAAAAATTCCTGGATCTCCCAGTTAAAAATGTACTTTTTCCTGTGTGAAAATATACTTTTCCATGATAAGCGACAGTGTACTTTCCACTGAAGCTGTAAAAACGTCAATCCTTTGAATGGTAAAGGTTTCATATACCAGCGAGAACTTACCGGCACTTTAGAAAACAAAACTCAGCAAGAGGGGAAAAAAATTCATTTTGGAAAGATCTTTGATGTGCAGCATATTTTCATATCATGAAACTATAAATTCCAGAGAAGGAAAGTTGCTACTCACCATACAGCAGAGATAGGCACAATAAAAAAGAGTCACACAATTAAAGCTTTCGGCCATTAAAGCCTTTGTCATCAGTAGACACACATACACACACGCACACACACACACACACACACACACACACACACACATATAAACGCAACTTGAACACACATCTGCAGTCTCAGAGAGCTGAGACCACACTGCGAACAGCAGCACCAGTGCATGATGGTAGTGGAATTCCCCTCGTAAATCAGTACCATCCAGGACTGGAGCAACTGAATTACATTCTCTGCAGGGTTTCGATTACCTCTCATCATGCCCTGAAATAAGAAATGTCCTGCCCACTATCCTTCCCACCCCTCCTACCGTGGTATTCCGCCATCCACCGAACCTACACAATATAATCGTCCATCCCCTGCTCCCAATCCCTTACCTCATGGCTCATACTCCTGTAATAGACCTAAATGCAAGACCTGTCCCATCCATCCTCCTACCACCACCTACTCCAGTCCGGTCACTAACATCACCTATCCCATCAAAGGCAGGGCTACCTGCGAAACCAGACATGTGATTTACAAGCTAAGCTGCAACCTCTGTGCTGCATTCTATGTAGGCATGACAACCTACAAGCTGTCTGTCGGCATGAACGGCCACCAACAAACTGTGGCCAAGAAACAAGTAGACCACCCTGTTGCTGAACATGCTGCCCAACATGATATCCCTCATCTTAATGACTGCTTCACAGCCTGTGCCATATGGATCCTTCCCACCAACACCAGCTTTTCTGAATTGCGCAGGTGGGAACTTTCCCTGCAATACATCCTATGTTTCCGTAACCCTCCTGGCCTCAACCTTCGTTAGTCACTGCCCTCACCCATCCAGCCCACTCCTTGTTCCCATTCCAACACTACACGGTCATCATTTCACCGCCACACCCAGTCTTTTAATTTCTTTTATTTCTCTCCTTTCCGCACCTTCTCTCCTGCCCTCCGTCTAAACTGCAACACTTGACTGTTCGCCACTCCCACCATACTATCGCTCCCCCTCCCTGCTCCAGCCTCCTCCTTACCCCCACCCAGTCGCCACTCTCATCATGCACTAGTGCTGCTGTTCGCAGTGTGGTCTCAGCTCTCTGAGACAGCAGACGTGTGTGCAAGTTGCATTTATGTTATTGTGTGTGTGTGAGTGTGTGTATGTGTGGCTACTGCTGACAAAGGCCTTAAGGGCCGAAAGCTTTAATTGTGTGAATCTTTTTATTGTGCCTATCGCGACTCAGCATTTCCGCTGTAGGGTGAGTAGCAACTTTCCTTCTCTGGCACTGTCACATTCCATCCTGGATTCTCCGTTGTTTGAAACTATAAATTCGAATTCCATCAAACACAGCATGTTAGTTTCTGAAGCATTGAAACAGAGATTGCAATGCACTATTGTAAGCCAATCACAGCTCATGTCATGTGATCTCGTCAGCCAATCACAGCAGCTATTCAGAGCATAGGACTCGTGACATAGTCAGCCAATAGCAACATAATTGTTAAGTAGCATGAATGCACAAATAGAAAAAGTTAATGGTTTAAATTAATGTTCATAATGTAGCTACAAGAAAAGCTAAGCTTTCATATATAATACTGGTCTTCAAGATTAATAAGCTACAAGAAACGTTAAGCTTTCACAGATCTACATCTACATCCATACTCCGCAAGCCACCTGACAGTGTGTGGCGGAGGGTACCCTGAGTACCTCTATCGGTTCTCCCTTCTATTCCAGTCTCGTATTGTTCGTGGAAAGAAGGATTGTCGGTATGCTTCTGTGTGGGCTCTAATCTCTCTGATTTTCTCCTCATGGTCTCTTTGCGAGATATACGTAGGAGGGAGCAATATACTGCTTGACTCTTCGGTGAAGGTATGTTCTCGAAACTTTAACAAAAGCCCGTACCGAGCTACTGAGCGTCTCTCCTGCAGAGTCTTCCACTGGAGTTTATCTATCGACTCCGTAACGCTTTCGCGATTACTAAATGATCCTGTAATGAAGCGCGCTGCTCTCCGTTGGATCTTCTCTATCTCTTCTATCAACCCTGTCTGGTACGGATCCCACACTACTGAGCAGTATTCAAGCAGTGGGCGAACAAGCGTACTGTAACCTACTTCCTTTGTTTTCGGATTGCATTTCCTTAGGATTCTTCCAATGAATCTCAGTCTGGCATCTGCTTTACCGACGATCAACTTTATATGATCATTCCATTTTAAATCACTCCTAATGCGTACTCCCAGATAATTTATGGAATTAACTGCTTCCAGTTGCTGACCTGCTATTTTGTAGCTAAATGATAAGGGATCTATCTTTCTATGTATTTGCAGCACATTACACTTGTCTTCATTGAGATTCAATTGCCATTCCCTGCACCATGCGTCAATTCACTGCAGATCCTCCTGCATTTCAGTACAATTTTCCATTGTTACAACCTCTCGATACACCACAGCATCATCTGCAAAAAGCCTCATTGAAGTTCTGATGTAATCCACCAGGTCACTTATGTATATTGTGAATAGCAACGATCCTATGACACTCCCCCGCGGCACACCTGAAATCACTCTTACTTCAGAAGACTTCTCTCCATTGAGAATGATATGCTGCGTTCTGTTATGTAGGAACTCCTCAATCCAATCACACAATTGGTCTGATAGTCCATATGCTCTTACTTTGTTCATTAAACGACTGTGGGGAACTGTATCGAACGCCTTGCGGAAGTCAAGAAACACGGCATCTACCTGTGAACCCGTGTCTATGGCCCTCTGAGTCTCGTGGACGAATAGCGCGAGCTGGGTTTCACACGACTGTCTTTTTTGAAACCCAAGCTGATTCCTACAGAGTAGATTTCTAGTCTCCAGAAAAGTCATTATACTCAAACATAATCCGTGTTCCAAAATTCTACAACACTGGTCTTTTTAGCGTGTCTTACTCTTTAATCCTCCGGCAGGCACGCATGTTTTTATTAAACAAGCAGTCACGTAACGCATTTTGTGTGCCACTTTCACTGCGTATACACTGTTGCTCACTTATAGTGGGAAAGAATGTTTTGTGATTTAACATGGCTGTTAATCATACTTATTTAGAAAAACACATAAAAGACATAGTTCTAAAAAAAAAATCTATAAATCTATATTTTGCTGTCAGCATTGAAAATTAATATATTTGTAGTGAATGTCTGCGGAAACCATATTACAACAGCTTACAAACAGGCCATGTTCACTACTTAGTAATTTAAGAGATGTCATGATTCAAATCACACTTGTCACAGGTGTAACTAACACTCATATGCTTCCTGCAAACAAAAGTTTTACAAGAATCATACTTTATTGTTGTGTTAATATTCTTGGCCTTTCCACAAATAACACAGCATTCCCGTTTCTTAACCGAATGGTTCTCAGCTTGGTTAGATGTTGTCTGGTACCTTTGAAGGAACAGCAATATATCCTTGGGAAGGGTCTGAATTTTGGCTCTTTCTGTTAGATGTGGTTTCATGAGGTCATAAGGTTATACAGAAATACTCTTCTTGCAACCTTTTAATTTTGTCCATTTGAGTAAAAAAGGATCTGGGCATTGATACCAACAACATCAATTAGAGCGAAAAAGATTACCAAAGGCCACCTTCTCTTTACATGAGCCACAGAATATGCACCACACATCTGCTCGACTATATCCCTTGGTGGCAATATAAATTAACACAATCTCTGGCTTTCGAGAATCTTCATCGATAGTAGTGGGATCATGCATAGCTGACAACAACAAAACCGCCTTGTTCTTCTTTGGTACATACAAAACAACGTCAGTTCACTTTTATATCTGAAGAGGGATGAAACAGGTACTCGATTTTTATTAAGCAGGAATTCCAAGGGAATTTCTTGTTTATTCTTTCTGAGTATCCCAATACGCATACATCTTTACCTAATAGCAACATAGGCAAGGGGCAACTTATATACCAATTGTCCATAGTTATATTCCTGTTGTATCCGTCTATATAACTCAAGAGTCTGTGAACTATTCCCGACACTGAATTTGAGACTGCACAAGGTCCTTCAGGCTGCTTTCCACAATATACCTCAAGATTGCTCATGAAAAATGCTTTTGCATCACAAAGCGCAAATATTTTAATGCCATATTTGGCATGTTTGTTGGGGATATATGGCACAAATCCACAACGACCATGAAAAGCTTGAAGTTTTTTATCAGTGGTTACAAACTCACCAATGCTGTACGTACTTTTGCAATTGGTTACAAACTCATCCAGAATCGAACACACTATAGCCAACTTATCAGATCTTCTCCTCCCTTCTCTTGTGCTTTTACTGTCGAAACGAATACAACGCAGCAAGAATAGAATATGCTTGTAGCTCATTACAGCTCTTTCACTTCTGATTCCTGATCCATCGGTATTCCACAGTTCCATTACATTCGTGTTTAGCCTTCTTCATTCCGAAGTGATAAAGTAACCCAAAAAGTGCCAGTATTTCACTTCTTGTCAATTCTTTTTTGTCTATTTCCTCTCTGGTAATCAGAAAATTCTGGTTTCGGCTGAATATATTTGTTTGCATATTTCACAATAGTATCTATCATTTCCATGTTAATTATCTTGAGGAATCCAGAAATCTCAGTTGTTACGTCCCTGGCAATAGCCTTGGGTCCACGAAAAATTTTTACAATATTTTTCCTTCTCGCTTTGCTTGTGGCAGAGCTAGTACTTTTCCTCCATTTAGAAGTTTTGTCTCTTCCCACAAACCAGTCGTCAATAGAACCTGGTTGACAATTATTGTCTTCATTTTTGTCTGACTCATACTCTTGTTCACTTTCAGTGTCATGGTCACTACAAGTAATTACCTTCAGTTCCTCATCTGTAGCATCTGATGTAGTGTCTACATATTTCATAAAATCTGGGTCTTCATTCAAGAGCCATTCGAGTTCCTCGTTTGTTAAACGCTGTCTTGCCCTAAAATAAAAATTTATGTTGAACACGGGCCATACGAATGTTGTAAGTAAAAATGTTCGAAGATGTAAAAAAAAAAAAATAGTTACATGACCAGCCGCACAGCGCACTGAGGGCAACGGAAGTGACAGCGCTACACTACATTTTCCATTTAACAAATTCCTTAGCTTCGACATTTTTGCACTGCACATAACAGTCGTCAGAACAATAATGAAGGAAAACGTCAAGTTTCAAAGGTCTCCATTGTTGCCAACATGTTGGATAAGCTGATTATATAAATTTGGCGCACTCTGTGTGCCAGCGCACCTGCTCGAGGGATAAGATACATCACACAAATGTACCAGTAAAATATTCTCACAAGCAACATAGTTCATCTTGCGTGAATGAAAATTTCTTTTGAAAATAATGATTTTCAAAGAACCATTCGCAATATTTTTCCGCGGCCTCTTAGACTTGGGTTCATTTCAGAAGCTGCCAGAGAGCATAAGGGTGTTAGCTACACCTGTAAAAAGTGTCAAGTTGCACCTGCACCAGAAGACAGGCATTACTGTGTGTGGGCAACTACGATGACGTAGGAAGCCCGTACGTTCATACACATATAACATTAAGAGATCTTACATGACGAAATAGGACATCAAAGGATATTCCAAGAGCTTAGGTATTTCGTAAACCATACTAAAATGCATAATTCAGGTTAAAGGACACATTCATATGTCCAGATTCACAATGAAGTAGGTCCCAACCTGATATTAAGCTTTTCAGTGCGCTTTTTTGGGTGCAAATTTCCATGGAGTACCAGTAGTATATTGTTTCATGTTTGATTCTTTATTATGGCATAATGCCATATGTGCCAGAAGATGAAAATGTGCACTTGAAATACAGTGAACAGTTGAAACTAGCCAACAGTGTAGAATGAAACACTTAGTTTCTTATCAATTGACTTCATCTGCAGGAAAGATTAATAAAAGCCACATTTATTTTGCAAACCCACAAAAATAACTTCATTGTTGTGCAAGGCAATTAATACTTGACTGCCAAAAATGTGGAAATAACATAAAATCAGAAAACATATTAATAACAGCCTTCTGTAATTATGTGCATGTATTTCAATTTTCTTGGTAGCCCCAGGCCACAGAAATCAGTTTTGTTTTCATTGATGTGTGAACTGTAAATGAAAAGGAAATAGGACATTAGGAAACAGCAAAATCACTAAACGTAAACACGGGTCACTAACCTCTTCCCATTAAAACCCAGACTGCTCTGTGCATGCGCAAATCTGGCAGCTTAGGTGCGCCAGAAAAATTTTTCTGTGTAGCATGACTGCTTCTTGCTACTGCTGCAGCCACACTTCAAGAATCCAGAACAGGGAGAAGGCATTGCCGTTATGCATTTCAACTGTGCATGTGCACAAGCTCACTGGCAACTACTCCAAACAAACTTAATGTAAACAGTTGTGATGTCATGCTCATAGGAGGGTTTGCTTTTATGAAGTAGTTCATAGTCTTCATCCTAAATCATTTGACACATTTTGCTGTTTATCACTTCTTACCAGTCATAATCACAAAAATTTAACTGAAGACTAAAACTACAAAAAATTCCCGGTATTCTAGAAAATTCCCAGGTTTTTCTCGATTTTCTCCTGAATAAAAAAAATTCTGGGTTTATGCTAAATTTCCCGGAGCATATACACCCTGTTTTACGTCATTATTTGTGTTCTAAATGGTATAGTCACACATGTTATAAAATATAAGGGTAGGATGGATTGTGTCAGTTTTTATGGTTTAAGTGAATAATGTAAACAGTATTTTGGCAATATTATATACAATTTATTATTGCTTTCAGTAGGACACAACATAATGTGCAGATCTTGCATTCAGGTGTAGCCACATATTTTCATTACACAAACTAATCTCAAATATACGGGTGTCATTTTCTATCATTGTGAGCTCTTCATTGCATTTATAAGTACAGTAGAAAAGCTTGTGACACTGTTTCCAGTGAATTACAGAACATTTTGAATATCAAATATTCAAAGTAACATCATATTTTTGAAATAAATATAAATTTTAGACATAAGTTCTGCTACTGTTTTCAGAAACAATCTCTTTGTGTATACTTTCCTTTTTCAATTCTGGGCTTATGAATAAATATTTCCCCAGTGTCCCAAAGTAAAAATTTTGCAAATACACTTGATGTCAAGGTCAAAAATTACCAAACATACATAGGCACTATTGCATGTACTGCTGTTACCTTAATAAGTCTCAGTTAATTTGTTCTGGGGAATACCCGCACCTTTTGTAAATTAATTCACCAATCTTTATGAGTAGAAATTTAATAATACTTAAATGCAGTTTTGCTCGCAAGCTCATGTAAAATGCATCAATGTTGAGAATAATATGAGACTGATGTACATTCACGCAAGAAGCTTAAAGTCATGTTAACAAAATATTCAGCATATCTACTACAAGGTATATATAACCATTAATACCACAATTTAATGTCAGTTTTTGTGGTTACCAGTCTTTTACACATAAAGTAACTTTTTCCAAATATGTAAAGCAGCAGCACAGACCTTAAGTGGCAAGAGAGGAGTTGACAATTGTCTTCATTATCACTCCTTGAACATTTAAAAGCAAACATGCACTGGGTACAATAGTTGCTGACAGTAACTACAGAAAGTGTGTTGTCATCTTAAATTGATTCTGCACATTTCTAACAGGCTTAATATACTCTTCTTTGTTATTCTGTCACACAACACTAGTTGATAAACATATCAGATTTCTCTGTACATATTATTTTATCCAAAACAGTCAAGATGTACAAAATCTAAAAGCTACTTTATATCTAACATCACATAAAAGCTGTATCCTAGAGACAAAGAGAGTGGCAGTGTATAATTATGCTTTTGCAACAACTCCATTTCACATTCAGTGTTTGCAACGTATTTAGCAGTAAGCTATGCATAAAGTCATGAGACTGATTCCAGATCTATTCATTGCCACCAATATATGGAATATACAAAAAAAGGTACAGTTAAGGACCACAAAGGAGATCAACTGATATCGCATTTTAAAACTATATTGTCATATTTCAACTGCATTGTAGCTGCCATCATTTCTAACTGGTGTAAAATATGATTTTCAACCATATTATTTCTTTCAGTTTAGTCAATAACAGCAAATTCTTTACCATGTTCTTCGGAAACAAATGTGCCAAATTATGCCTTATATAATGTAGCACAACATAGGCCTACTACCTATTACACAAGAAAGCAAGTACACACTAAAAGTTGTTTAAAATTAATAATGTATTCTATTCACAGCCATTATTGATTTATACAAGATGGCTATCTTGTTTATATAACAATGGAGTCAGCAGTTAAAGTTTTACTTTATGCTGGGATTTATGAAAAAATATATTGTCAAAATTACACTAACAAATGAAAAAGATATGGAATCATAATATGACTGTCTCATGCTTTGGAATGAGAAATAATCTTCAAGTATCCTCCAAATTCCACAGCAAATGTTGTTCTACAAGTTTTTAATTACACCTCATATTAGACCTCCTGAAGATGATTTTTGTGATAGAACAGTGTGTAGCTTTATACAATGATGCACTGATGAATGAGCAGATTTCATTCTTACAACATGAGCACCTTATGATGGACTTGGTTCACAGATTACGAATGTGCTTCATTCGGCGAAAGAGTAAGCAGCAAGATGATAAACCACTGCCTGCCTTTGCAAGTTCTGACATGCTAAGTGAGCGACGTGGGAAGTCTATACGCTCTGCAAAAACCTAAAAAACAGAATCAGTTTTACAACATTATGCCATGCTTCACAGATGATACTAAATGTAATTAATGTACTGGAAAAGCTGGAACAGATAAGTGGTACAAAATATGAATGATTAATAAAGGAAGGTCCCTGTGTCCATGTGAACTGACAATGACACAATGGGGGCTGAGAAGGGTGGCACAGTGCTAAGACAGGAGGACAGTAGTTTAAATCCATTTCATAAATCCAGATTTAGGTTTCCTGCAAGTTCCCTAATTTTCTTAGGTGAATGCCAAGATTTTCTGTCCTCTCCTTCTCCAATATGAGCTCATGTTCTATCTCTAATGGCCTTGTTATTGGTGGCACATTAAATGCTAATCTTCTTTCTTTCCTTCATTTGATGCAAAGGCAACTGCATAGAAGCTATTCATGTGACCAACACTAGAATGCTTTTCCTGCATTTGGAATCTTAATCAAATAGATTTGGCATCAGATATCACATGAATTCAGTGACCCACTGCTAACTTTATAACAGGGCGGTATAGCCCATACAGAAGTGTAATAAATGGGCATGGAACTTAAAGGGGAACCTTTGGAAGACAGGCAACATTATTCTCATTACATCCTGGTATTTGAGGAAGACTGCGCAACAGTTCTGCAGCCATTATTGTATATCTTGTGTAGGGATAATAAGAAGAGACATACATCTATAGTGAGGAGGTGTGTGTATGTGTGTGTGTGTGTAGCCATGGATCATCAACATTTACTTACATTAATCATATCACTGCACTGAAGATGTACAGTTACACAACACTTGTGTTATTTGATATGGATCCCTAGGTCATTGCATATACTGTAAGCCTACACACACAGACCTGTATTTGCAGGCGTCTAGCTGCCACCATCCGTCGCAAATTATGAGTGTTCTGAAAACTTTGGTCCACAGGGCTCATGTAGTGTCTAATGTTGACAGCCTGCAGGATGAGCTTGTACACCTGGAGGCAGTTTTTAGGAGAAATGGCTATTCGCAACAGCAGATTAAGAAAGCCCTGCAAATAAAAACTGCTGAAAAATCACACGAAAAGGATGAGGAAGTGGAAAGGGAAGTGAAATCTACAGCCTTTCTCCCATACGTGGGTAATGTTTCTTCTAAAATTGCTAGAATCTTGAAGAAACATAAAGTGGATGTGATATTCCGCCCACCAGCTAAGACTGCAGGCTTGTTGGGATCCGTTAAGGATGATCTGCTCTTGCAAAAGGCGGGAGTTTATGAAATCCCTTGTGAGTGTGGCAAATGTTACATAGGGCAAACCACACGCACCGTACAGGAATGATGCGCCAAACACCAGCAGTACACACGTCTTCTTCAGTCCAACAAATCAGCAGTTGCCGAACATTGCATTTCTACTGGCCATGCCATGGATTATAAAGATGTTAAGATTTTAACTACTGCTTCATCTTTCTGGGACTCAGTTGTTAAGGAAGCTGTAGAAATACAACTAGCCGACAACCTGGTAAACCGTGATGAAGGATTTCATCTTGACAGTGCTTGGAAACCGCTTATTTCACACCTTCGTTCGGAAAGAATTTCTGCATCTTCACTTCCGACAGATGTTACCACTTTTAAAGATTAATTATTTATTTACAAGCACGGTGGATTCGCAGCAGCACTATTTTGTTTGCACTCTGCGCATATATATTTATCTTTGCTATATACATCTTATCTATGACTAGCGCAGCAGTGACGACTTTGATATCTTTGACGCATGCGCTTTCAATCCTCAGCAGCTTTGTATCACGTGACTCTCCGTATAAATAGGTACGCGCAAACGCTATGAACTCAGTCTCTGACTCGCCTTGAAGATGGCTGGGAGGTTTCCAGCCGAAATATCGCAAGAAGAATTGCCGCTGTCCTGAGTGCACGCCCGAAAGATGACGGAACAGGTTGCAGATTGTTCAAGTACACCAACACCTAAGTACATCATCTGCAAATCACTGAAGTGTATAGCAGAGGATACCTAGCATTATATCACATGCAGGGTTTCTTTCACATCAATCATATATGGAGCATGGGAAGAATGACTGCTTAAATATCTCGATGCATGTTGTCTAATCTTGTCTTCCTGGTCGCTAGGTGAGTGATATGTAGGTGGGTGAAGTAAATCTCTAGATTCTTCACATAATACTTATCCTTGAAACTTTGCAAATAGGTTTTCACAGGTTTAATTGATGTTTATCTTCAACTGTCCACCAACTCATATTTTTCAGCCTTTCTGCGAGCCAAACAAACATGCTGCCCTCCTCTGTAAACATTCAATATCCCCTGTAAGTCCTATTCAGTGTGTGTCCCACACATTTGAGCATTATTCTATGATGGAATGCACAAGTTTTTTGTAAGCAGTTTCCTATTTATGAACTGAACTCTGCTACCTGCCTCCTGAGTCTATGTGATTATTCCATTTCGTATCCCAACAAATTGTTAGGGCTATGTATTTGAACAAGGTGATTGATTCCAATGGTGACTAAAGGATGTTATAGCCACACGACAATATTGCTGTACATGTTGTTAAGTGCACGATTTTACATATCTGAACATTTAAATCAAGTTGTCGATCCTTCCATCACTTTGAAATCTTCTCATGATCTGACCGCATTTTTGTACAGCTTTTCAGGTAGTACTTCATTATCGATAACTGCATCATCTCCAAATAATTCTGAGGTTCGTGTTAATATTGTCTACCAAGTCATTAATAGACAGCACGAACAGCAAGGATTCCAACACAATTTTGTGGTGCATGCCAGAAGTTCCTTCTGCATCTGTTAATGACTCATCATTCAAGGTAACATCCTGTATCCTCATCCTCCCTAAGTAGCAGCCCCCAGTCCAGTCATGAATTTCTTCGATTCTCCATATGACATTTCTTTTTTTTTTTTTTTAATAAACAATGCTTCTCATAAGTCAAGAAATACTGCCTCCATGTTATTATCTTGATCCATGGCTTTCAAGATGTCACGTTAGAGAAGTGCAACATGTGTTTTGTATGAAAAATGTTTTCAAATTCATGTTGGTTGGCATGGAGATCATTCTGTTTGAGATATCTCATCACCTTCAGTTCAGTGTATGTTCTAAGATTCTAGAACAGATAGACATCAGACTAAAGTTTTGTGGACCACTTCTGTTATCCTCTTTTGTAGCAGGTGTGAGCTATGCTTTCTCCCAATTACTGTGGGCATCTTTTTATTCAGGGGACCTATGCTACATTATGGTTAAAATGAGAGCTAACTTGAGCTGCATATTCTGTATAGAATCTGACAGCATCCCATCATCCTCATGCCCTGGAGCCTTGTTAAATTGTAGTGATTTTAGCTGTTCCTCCACGCTTCTGACAAATGGTTCAAATGGCTCTGAGCACTATGGGAGACTTAACATCTGACGTCATCAGTCCCCTAGAACTTAGAACTACTTAAACCTAACTAACCTAAGGACATCACACACATCCATGCCCGAGGCAGGATTCGAACCTGGGACCGTAGCAGTCGTGCGGTTCTGGACTGAAACGCCTAGACCCACTTGGCCACTGCGGCCGGCCCATAATTAGGCAGTTGTTTATGAGATGATTGGTAATCACATAAGCAGTTGGCAGAGATCTGTGGGGTAACACTTGCATGTGACAAAAGAATGATATCATAAAAGTTTACTTTGTTATTGTTTAATTAAACAGTGGCTTAGCTAAGGCAATATAAGTTTATTTTATTAGTCTTGACTTAAATTAAGATTAAACTGTGATTTTGTTCACACATAATTACCTTGGTAACATAAAGACAGCTACTCTTTACATGTGTACAAAGTACACCACGTGGCCACTCATGTTATGAAAAATGACATGCCTGCTCATGGGTTAATGGAATCTACCTGTTTACCAGCTTCTATTTTTTGCAACACATTTCATGTGAATGAACCAGTTCTGTTTCACTCACTCCGTCTTCAGGCCATGAGTGGCCTACCAGGACCATCCGACCACTGTGTCATCCTCAGAGGAGGATGCGGATAGGAGGGGAGTGGGGTCAGCACACCGCTCTCCCAGTCATTATGATGATATTCTTGACTGAAGCCGCTACTATTCAGTCGAGTAGCTCCTCAATTGGCATCATGAGGCTGAGTGCACCCCGAAAAATGTTAACAGCGCATGGCGGCTGGATGGTCACCCATCCAAGTGCTGGCCATGCCCAACAGCGCTTAACTTCAGTGATCTCATGGAACCAGTGTATACACTGCAGGAAGGCCATTGCCCTAGTTCTGTTTCACACAAAGAGTTTTTTTTCTTTTCTGAACTTATGCTGCTTTTTTAAGAGAAACGTATTTTACACCAGGAATGTCATAAGATTTGGAGTTAAAATATGATCTAAGATCCTACAACAGATGGATATTTGCAATACTAGTCTGTAATTCTATGTATCCATTCTTTTGCCCATTTTGTAAACACAGGTGACCTGTCATGTGGTACTATTCACAGCATGTGAGATTCTTGACAAACAGAAATAATCCTTTCAGACTAAGAAAATCTACACTGAAGAGAGAAATAAGCACATGTCAAGTTGTTCGTGTTTCAGTTCTTGACAAAAACATACAGCCAAAATCAAAAGGATCTTTCCTTTGCACTGGTATTAACATTGTCTACAATTTATTCATCTTTAAGGTGAATGATGGTCCACTGTTTCTGCAAAACAACACACTATAGCTGCTTTCTGTTTTTTGGAAACACTTATTTACATTCACCAGTTATTCATCATTACATTCTATACAATTATGTTATAAATGAAAAAAATCTGAACAAACATAATTGCACAGCACATTCAAAATGCTGTCTCTCCAACCCAGTTCAGGTTTCTATGCTTTCTTTAATCTATTTCAGGAAAATATCAACTTGGTTTCTTAAAGAATACCATGGCCGAGAGCCTTCTCCCTCCTTGTCCCATCTGAATTAGGTTCCATTTCCAGTTACCTTCTTGTCATCAAGAAACTAAACTCTAACCTTCCTTCCTTCTTAGATGATTGTTACATAAATAATACTGACATTTGTGTCCCTGTTTAAAATGTTAAATGCCCTATGAGTGTATAACTGATCCATCATATAACTACATCTATATATATACTCTGCATGCCAGCGTATGGTGTAGGGAAGAGGGTAACTGGTACCGCTACTAACCATTTCCTTTACTGTTCCACTTGCAAGTGGAGGGAGGGAAAAATGACTGTTCAAAATGTCCGTGCCAGTCCTAACTTCTCTAACCTTGTCTTTATTGTTCTTACGAGAAATGTACATTGGTGGCAGTAGAATCATTCTGCAGTTAGCTGCAAATTCCAGTGTTCTAAATTTTCTATGTAATTCACAAAGGATGTAGTTCACAAAGGATCTCTTTAATACTTACACAATGATCAAACCTACCAAAAACAAATCTAGCAGCACACCTCTGAATTGCTTTGATGTCTTTTAACCCAAGCTGGTGAACGTCCCAAACAATCATGCAGTACTCAAGAATTGGCTGCACTAGTTCTGTATGTGGTCTCCCTTATAGATGAGCTACACTTCTTCCAATAAACTGAAGTTGACCTTTCACCTTCCCTACTATCAATCATCTGTGCTTGATCTATTGCATACCACTTTGTTATGTTAGGCCTTGATATTTAATTGATGTTATTGTGTCAAGCAGCATGCTACTAATACTGTATTCAAAAACAGAGGATTGTTTTTCCTACTCATCTTCATTAATTTACATTTTTCTACATTTATGGTTAACTGTCATTCATCACACCAAATAGAAATTCTGTCCAAGTTATCCTGTATTATTCTACATCCACTCAACAAAGCAATTTTCCTGTACAATACAGCACCATCAGCAGATTAACACTCACCCTATCTGTCAATCATTTTATGTATATAGAGAACAGGAGTGAACATATCACACAATACCTGTGTCTCTGAAGACTGTGTATGAGGTTCTATCACTTAAGAAGTCTCCAAGCCACTTGGACCTACATTAACAATCTGCAGTGGGGTACTATGTCAAACACTTTCCGTAAACCTGGCAATATGGGCCCTGCTTGTTGCCCTTCATCCATGGTTCACAAGGATCATGTAAGAAAAGGGCAAGCTGAGTTCTACATGTGTGATGCTTCCTTAAACAGTGCTAACTTGTGGACAGAAGCTTCTCTGTCCCAAGGAAATTTATTATATTTGAACTTATAATATGTTCAAGAATTCAGAGGTGCCTTATTTATTTTCAACTCTTTCAGTTGCTTCTCTGTGCCAGGGATGCCTATTACTGTGTCCTCCATAGGGGAGTCCATGCAACGGTCAAATGATGGTATGTCTATACAATCCTCCTGCATAAATGATCATTTAAAATTTCAGCTTTCCTTTTTTTGTCTTCGACTGCTACATCAGACTGGCTCAAAAGTGACTGGATAGAAGCCTTCAATCCGCATAGTGATTCTACACAAGACCAGAATTTTCTCACTTTCTCAGTAAGATTTTTCACTTAGGTATGATGGTGGAAGCTGTAGTATGCTACCCCCATCGACCTTTTTGTAGATGCACGAATTTTTACTGATTTTTGCCTGTTAACACTTCCATATTCTTTTTTAACCGACAGAGCAACAATCTCTGCTTCTTCAACATTTCCTGAATTTTGTTTTGAACTGTGGTGGGACTTTTCCACCTTCAATCCCCTTAAAAGGCACATAATTCTCCAGAGTTTGATTTTACACGAGTTTAAACCCATAATTTCTCTACGGATCATATTAGAACTAAATGATGTTCATTCCTTGTCCAATTAGAATGCCGACAACAGCTTATCTGCTCTTTTCAGCATGAAAACTCTCTTACTCTTCCTGATGGATTTATTACTCAACCATTGTCACTAAGATGACATCGTGATCACTGAGCCTTGTCTCTATACTGACACTGTCGATATTGTCAGGCCTGTTTGTAACTACAAATCTTTCCAGTGCATGTGATTTGTCAAACTAGCTGCTGAAAACATCATGTGCCTATACAGTATACTGTAAGTGTGTACACTGACCACCCTTTCAGCACAGTAAATCTCTACTAGCTTTGACAATGGTGTACAATGAGGACTCACAAATTATTAACAGAGCCCTCATTCGGCTGAGATAACAAAAACACTTTAGTGTCATAATATTATAAAACCATGGACCATTCACAGGCGCTATACCTGCTGCCCGAATGTTGTGTAACTTAATTAGAACAGGAACACAAAGCTAGTAATCCTAGCGTACAAGGCACCAATAGGATATGTTTTAAGCTGTGAAACACAAAGAAACACTGTTCTTCACACAGCCTCAAGTGTGGCAGAAAATGAAGTGAGATATTCAGCAATAAAATCTTTGACCACATACTCAGTCGTGTAAAGACTTTAATAGAAAATTTATTTCATACACAAACTGAAATCATCTACCTGAAAGTTCCTTCTACTCCATAAAGCAGTTAAATAATTTTCGAATGTGTAATAATATATCCATATATAAAAGATAATGCCCCGACTGATTGACTTACTCACTGCCTCATCATTGCCCAACCCAAACCACCAACGATAAAAAACTTGAAATTTCCAGAGGGTGTTGATCTTACGCTGTAGGATTGTTGAAGAAGAGATTTTCTGAGATACCTTCCCTTAGGAGATGAAATAGGGGATGAAAGTATGAATGCATGCTTTCGCGATGATATCTGTTAATAAAACATTCTCGGGTTTAAAGACGCATCAAGTGGTTCACTGCCCACAAGCTTTCAGCAGAGATCTCCTCTGCCATTGTCTAGTGGATGACTGTTGTGTGGTTGTCATTGCCATGCTTATATAGCCATGCTGTTGCTCGTGACGCAATCATCACACTGAAGTAATGCAATGGCTGGCAGTGAGTCATGACCTAAACCCCATTGTGCTTAAGGGACATGCTTAATAGATGTGATCATGGTCATCCTTTTCCATCAGACTTGCCAAGAACTGTTCTATCAGACTCGCCAAGAACTATCATACACACCCATTGAAGAATGGGAACAAATACCACACAGTGAGCTCCATAGAATTAATGGAGCATGCCACATAAGAGCAGGCAGTGATAAATGCTCATGGAAGGCATACACTTTATTGAAGCTCTCAAAGCCCAATGAAAACCATCCATGATGACAGGACGGATGACTGTTTCCACTTTGTTTTTGACACCTGTCGGGCATTTCAGTTCTTTTTAAGTAAACAACTGAGGATGTAATGAAGTTTTGTTCTGTACTTAATTTGTGAAAGATAAAGATATAATTTGACAACATACCCATTCCTCAATTATTGCACAACAGAACAGAGCAAACACCCAAAGTCATGTTCCCCTAATTCTTTTGAGCGGTGTACTTAGTATTCATTATGTGCAATAAATCTTAACTTTTAGATAAAACAAGAAAATTATCGTTTTTACACTGTAATAATGTTAATGTCTGGGTAGTTTGGTAGTCAGCGGAAGTGTTTAAACTCAGAACAGTGTTCCTGGAACCACTTTAGCCATTTTGGATGTGTGGGATGTCACATTGTCCTAATGGAATTACCCAAGTCCATCGGACTACACAATGGACATGAATGGATGCAGATGATCAGACAGGATGCTTATGTACATGTCACCCATCATAATCATATCTAGACTTATCAGGGGTCCCATATCACTAACTTTACATGCCTCACACCATTACAGAGCCTTCACCAGTTTGATCAGTCCCCTGCTGATATACAGGGTCCATGGATTCATGAGGTTGCCTTCATATCTGTACATGTCCATGTCCATCCACTCGATACAATTTGAAACGATGCTTATGTACATGTCACCCAGCATGACCACGGAACATGTTTCTAGTCATCAACAGTCCAATGTAGGTGTCCACACTGATGGGCCCAGGTGAGGTGTAAAGCTTTGTGTCATGCACTCATCAAGGGTACACGAGTGGGCCTTTGGTTCTGAAAGCCCATCTCAATGATGTTTTGTTAAATGATTCACACAGTGACACTTGTTGATGGCCCAGCATTGAAATATGCACCAATTTGTGGAAGGGCTGCACTTCTACGATGTTGAACAATTCTCTTCAGTCGCCATTGGTCTCGTTCTTGCGGAATCTTTTTCCGACAGCAGTGATATCGGAGATTTGATGTTTCACCGGATTCCTGATATTCACGGTACACTTGTGAAATGGTCACATGCAAAGTTCCCCACTTCATCACTACCTCAGAGATACTGTGCCCCATCGCTTGTGTACCGACTTTAATACCACATTCAAATTCACCTAAATCTTGATAACCTGTCGCTATAGCAGCAGTAACTGATCTAACAACTGCACCAGACACTTGTTGTCTTATATAGGCGTTGCCGATCACAGTGCTGTATACTGTCTGTTTACATATCTTTGTATTTGAATACGCATGTCTATAGCTGTTTCTTTGGCACTTCAGTGTATGTTTACACTATTTTCTTTGCCCCATGTAGTTTTGTACACCATGTTATCGTACTTCTTGAATCTACTGATCCACTGATTAGATGCAGAGTAGTTTTTGATTCCAAGCATTCAGCTCAGCATTTTTAGAGTAACTGTCATATTTCATCTTTTCTAAGTTTTGCTCACTGTTACATGCACTTTTCTAAACAGAGTCTTTGTATTTGATAATAGAGTTCTGCACTGACAATCCCTAGACCCTGTGTTAATGCAAAACATGTTCTCAAAACTATACAGAAAAGATAGTTCAGAACACCACTCATGATGGAAATATGTAATATCTAATGACAACAAATAGACTTGACCTCTTTAAGGACATCCACATCAAAACTGGCATCAGTGGCCATGACAAGGTTGTGACAATAATGATTACTAAAGTACAACAGACAACTAAAACCAACAAAGGACAACTAAAACAAGTACAAAAGTGTACATGTTAAGTAAACTGGGTAAAAGAGCAGTAGTGTCATTTCTAAATGAGGAACTGGAAGTTTCAGCACAGGATAGGAGCACATAGAGGGACTATGCACTAGACAGATACGCTGATGAGCCAAAATATTATGACCATCTACTTAAAAGCATGTCTGTCCACTTCTGGAACGCAATTCAGCAGTGATTCTGCATGCCATGGATTCGACAAGTACTTGCTAAGTCTCCACAGGTTTGTGGCACCAGATTTCTGTGCACAGGTCATACGCTTCCTGTAATTTACTGGTGGTTGGTTTGTTGCCATGAAGCTGGCATCCTATTACATTCCAGTTGGGTTTAATCGGATTCAAGTAAGCTGAATTTGATGGCCAAGACATCAACATGAGTTAACTATCATGCCCCTCAAACCATTGCAGCACGATTGTGGCATTGTGACACAGACAGTTATCCCTTATAATGTTCACATAGTCCAAAGCTGTCACAGTGCCTTCAATTACTAACACAGGTCCAATGGAAGCCCAGATGAATGCCCCCATAACACAACAGTACTCCCACCGACCATCGTCCGTTGTGTGCTGCATATTTTGAGCAGCTGTTTGCCTGGAGGCCAGCATATCTAGACATGACTATCGACATGGTTTTGACATTAAACAGGATTCATCCAACCAGGTGACATGATTCCATTGATCCATGGTCCAATCTCAATGATTCCGTCCCCATTGTAATCATAACTGATGGTGGTGGTGGTGGGTCAACATAGGAGTCCTCTGGTGTGGAACACAGTGTTCAACACTGTGCGCTGATCAGTGTACTCCAAAACACTTGTGCCTGCACCAGCACTGTACTCGGTCTCAAATCTGCCACAGATTGCCACCTATCCTCCTCTAGAAAGTGGGCAAGCCTCAGATCTGTATGTTCTATGATAAGGTATGGATGTTCAACTTCTTGTTGCCTGCTTAAGGTTTCAGCATTCTTCAAGTACTTTCCACAGATGCTCATGGTAGTAGCACGTGAACAGCCAACCAGCTTCACCAATTTTGAGATGCTCGCTCCCAGGCACTGGACCACAACAATCTGGCTTTTGTCAGAATCACTTAAGTTGGGGGATTTCTGCATCTGCACCACTTATCGTCACTAGAATGATTCACCATTCATTTCTGCGCCATTCATACACTTGTCTTACCACCTCATGTGCCCTCAGTGTCAACAGGCAGGATACAGCCTTATGGTGGGCAGTGGTAATAATGTTTTGGCTCATCAGTGTATGTACAGCAGTAGAACAGTTCATAATGGAAGGGATCCTCCATGGTATACAATCACTGTAAAGAAAGTTCTAAAGTAACAGAGACTATGGCATAATAGGAGTAAAACAAAGCACAGGGCTGTAGATAGAGACTGTTCTGAATAAAATGCATTATCAAGAGAGCAATGCGTGAAGCCCTCAATGAGTACCAAAGTGGAATGTTGTCAAATGATCTTTCACAAAAGCCAAAGGAATTCTGGTCATATGCAAAGGCTGTCAGTTGCACCAAAGTTAGTGTCCAGTCACTTGTGAATGAGACAGGAGCTGAAATTAAGGGTAGAAAAGCAAAAGCTGAAATGGTTAACTCCATTTTCAAATGTTCCTGTACATAGGAAAACCCAGGAGATTGGCCCAATTTAATCCTCATACCACTGAAAAGATGTGTAAAATAAATGTTAGTGTTAGTGGTGTTGAGAAACAGCTGAAATAGTTAAAATTGAGCAAAGCTCCAGGGCCCGATGGAGTCACTGTCAGATTTTATACTGAATCTGTAGCCGAGTTATCCCCTCTTCTAACTATTATCCATTGTAGATTCCTCAGACAAAAAACTGTGCCCAATAGTTGGAAGAAAGCACAGGTTACACCTGTTTACAAGAATGGTAGTAGAAGTGATCCACAAAACCACTGTCCACTATCTTTGAGCTGGCCACTGTGGCCGAGCGGTTCTAGGCGCTTCAGTCTGGAACCGTGCGACCACTACAGTCGCAGGTTCGAATCCTACCTTGGGCATGGATGTGTGTGATGTCCTTAGGTTAGCTAGGTTTAAGTAGTTTTAAGTTCTAGGGGACTGATGACCTCAGATGTTAAGTCCCATAGTGCTCAGAGCCATTTGAGCCACTATCTTTGACATCAATTTGTTGTGGAATCTTAGAACATATTCTGAGATCAAACATAATGTGGTATTTTGAACACAATGACCTCCTACATGCCAATCAGCAAGGATTCCAAAAACAATGATTTTGTGAAACCCAACCTGCACTTTTCTCGTGTAACATACTGAAATCTTCGGATCAAGGCAGGCAGGTAGCTGCAGTATTTCTTGATTTCCAAAAAAGCATTTGACTCAGTACCATATTTACACTTATTGTCAGAAGTATTATCATATGGGGTACAGGGTGAAATTTGTGACTGGATTGAGGATTTTTTGATAGAGAGGCGGAAGATGTTATCTTGGCTGAAAAGTCATCACTAGATGTAGAAGTAATCTCGGGTGTGCAGCAGGGAAGCATGTTGGGAGACTTGCTGTTCATGCCATATATTAATAATCTTCTGGACAATATTAACAGTGACCTCAGACTTTCTGTAGATGACAGTTATCTATAGTGAATTACTGTCTGAAAGAAGCTGCATAAATATTCAATCAGATCTTCATAAGATTTCAAAGTGGTGCAAAGATTGGCAATTTGTTTTAAAATGTTTGGAAGTGTGACATTGTGCACTTCACTAAAAGAAGAAACATAGTGTCTATGACTACAATGTCAATGAGTCACAGTTGGACTCTGCCAATTCTTACAAATACCAGGGTGTAACATTTTGTAGGGATATGAAATGGAATGATCACACAGATTTCAGTTTATTGGTAGAATACTAGGAAGATACAATCACTCTACACAAGAGATTGCTTACAAATCACTCATGCGACCCACTCTGGAGAGTTGTTCAAGTGTGTGAGACCCGACCCAATTAGGACTAACAGGGGATATTGAATGTACACAGAAGAGGGCAGCATGAATTGTCACACATGTATCTGTTTATTTATTTATTCATTTTTGTTTCGTTGATCCAGTAGACAAAGGAATTGTATGAATATGAAACAAGTCAATTTTAACAAAGTAAAAACAAACATGAAAATTAAAAACTGAGATATTGTAACCATAAATGTGAACAGAAAACTAAATATGAGATAATTACAAACTGTAATACTGTGAAATTGGGAACAAAATAATTTAATTATTACAAACACAAGCTTAATCTACAGCAAAACTTAAGTATAAGACATTAAAATTATACACTCCTGGAAATTGAAATAAGAACACCGTGAATTCATTGTCCCAGGAAGGGGAAACTTTATTGACACATTCCTGGGGTCAGATACATCACATGATCACACTGACAGAACCACAGGCACATAGACACAGGCAACAGAGCATGCACAATGTCGGCACTAGTATAGTGTATATCCACCTTTCGCAGCAATGCAGGCTGCTATTCTCCCATGGAGACTATCGTAGAGATGCTTGATGTAGTCCTGTGGAACGGCTTGCCATGCCATTTCCACCTGGCGCCTCAGTTGGACCAGCGTTCGTGCTGGACGTGCAGACCGCGTGAGACGACGCTTCATCCAGTCCCAAACATGCTCAATGGGGGACAGATCCGGAGATCTTGCTGGCCAGGGTAGTTGACTTACACCTTCTAGAGCACGTTGGGTGGCACGGGATACATGCGGACGTGCATTGTCCTGTTGGAACAGCAAGTTCCCTTGCCGGTCTAGGAATGGTAGAACGATGGGTTCGATGACGGTTTGGATGTACCGTGCACTATTCAGTGTCCCCTCGACGATCACCAGTGGTGTACGGCCAGTGTAGGAGATCGCTCCCCACACCATGATGCCGGGTGTTGGCCCTGTGTGCCTCGGTCGTATGCAGTCCTGATTGTGGCGCTCACCTGCACGGCGCCAAACACGCATACGACCATCATTGGCACCAAGGCAGAAGCGACTCATCGCTGAAGACGACACGTCTCCATTCGTCCCTCCATTCACGCCTGTCGCGACACCACTGGAGGCGGGCTGCACGATGTTGGGGCGTGAGCGGAAGACGGCCTAACGGTGTGCGGGACCGTAGCCCAGCTTCATGGAGACGGTTGCGAATGGTCCTCGCCGATACCCCAGGAGCAACAGTGTCCCTAATTTGCTGGGAAGTGGCGGTGCGGTCCCCTACAGCACTGCGTAGGATCCTACGGTCTTGGCGTGCATCCGTGCGTCGCTGCGGTCCGGTCCCAGGTCGACGGGCACGTGCACCTTCCGCCGACCACTGGCGACAACATCGATGTACTGTGGAGACCTCACGCCCCACGTGTTGAGCAATTCGGCGATACGTCCACCCGGCCTCCCGCATGCCCACTATACGCCCTCACTCAAAGTCCGTCAACTGCACATACGGTTCACGTCCACGCTGTCGCGGCATGCTACCAGTGTTAAAGACTGCGATGGAGTTCCGTATGCCACGGCAAACTGGCTGACACTGACGGCGGCAGTGCACAAATGCTGCACAGCTAGCGCCATTCGACGGCCAACACCGCGGTTCCTGGTGTGTCCGCTGTGCCGTGCGTGTGATCATTGCTTGTACAGCCCTCTCGCAGTGTCCGGAGCAAGTATGGTGGGTCTGACACACCGGTGTCAATGTGCTCTTTTTTCCATTTCCAGGAGTGTATATCATAGTCCATATATATTCCAAGTTGTAAAATGCTAAAATTATACTGCATCATTAAACATTTTCATCTAATCTATAATGAAGAGATATTTACATTATAAATTTCATCAAGAGAGTAAAAAGAGTTTTTTAATACATATTTCTTCAGTTTACTCTTAAATAACAGCATTGCACTGGTAAGAGGTTTTATGTTTCATGAGAGTGCATCGAACACCCTTGTGCTGGAGTAATGTACTCCCTTTTTGTATAAGACTCAAGTTTTTGCTATAAACTATCCCATGAAAGCCTACAAAGTTTCAAGAAGCAGCTTTAAATGATGATTCTAGGAATATATGACCATCTCCTATTTTCACTCACATAGGGATCATGAGGACAAGTTGCAACGCATGCAGAGGCATTTAAACAATCATTCTTTCCACTTTCAACAGGTGAATGGAATGGGAAGAAACCCTAATAAGAGGTACAATGGGACATATTCTCTGCCATGCACTTCACAGTGGTTTGCAGAGTACAGTTGTAGATGTAGATCTGTTTTCACAATATTTTCATCCTAAAGCTGTGATGGAAAACACTGAACTTCTACTTGCAAAATGCAGGTTACAACACAACACTCAGATCACTTATGCATGGCTACAAATAATGCTACTTAGCACATAAAATTAACTCTTGTCTTGGTGGTTGATGGGATAGCTGTGTTGACTGAAATCAACTTGCCTCCGTTTGCAGCAATGGCTTTGTTGGCACAGTCAACCTTGACTGGTAGACGACACTGTGTTCAGCGTGTATGTGAATTATAAACATAACTCTATTAAAGTTACACATACTGGGACACGGATATCCTCTGCATATGATCATAATCATAAGATGAAATTAAAACTGAAACAATGTGCCTAAAATATTGTTAGCAAACAACAATTTTATAACACACAGTACTGGAAGCTCAGGTTGGTAGTAAGAAATGTTCATCCAAAGTAACACCTTCTTCTGACTTCTATGAAAACAGTTACGTCCTTCAGCTACCAAGTCGAGTAGAGGTTGGCAGCTGCAGGAGACAAACCAGTAGTGCCACAAATTGTTTTGACTTTTACCATTCCAGATCTACTTAGAAGAGCACTCAGGGCTCAATAAAATTAAGTGTTTAACATCTGTAAACACTACTTGAAGGCTAATTCAAAGACAGAGTCGTTTTATGCTAGCCACATCAGTTTTTCTCCACAAACTTTGTTTCATCCAGTGTAAATTGTGGGACAATTATAAATATGCTGACTCAAAAACAAGTGCAAATTAACTTTAAGAATGTAGGAACTTTGAAGGAGACAATAAAAATTGTTGTAAATGGTGGGGAAAACATTGATTCCAGGAATGTAAATGTGGGGTTTTACTGTAGTTACTTATCAGGGAAGAGACAAAATGATACTGTGAGTGAGTTATGTGGAATGTATCTTGGATCCTAACAAATAACTGGCAGAACTGTTAACAAATAACTGGCAGAACGTTCACTGCTAATGAAAAGTAGACTGTGCTTTTAAGAGCTAGTAATCATACTCAAAGAGAATACTTGATAATAAATTCAAAGGTGTCATGCAACTTGACTAGAACCGTTATTGTGCTATAGTTTCCTTGTCATTAATGGTATTAGATGCGATGAAAAATTAACGGGAACTTTTGCTTTTCTTGATGTATCTTTATTTATTCACTGATATCATCTTTGTCCCCTTCAGCATGATCCCCCTCAGATATAACACACTTGTGCCAGTGCTTTTTCCAATCTTGGAAGCACTTCTGGAACTCAGTTTTTGTTATTGTGTTCTGCTCCTTCAGCAATTCTGTTTTTATCTCATCAAACGACATTCTTTCATGAGTCTCTTCAGCATCAGGATTAGTGAAGTTGGAGGGGGGCCATGTCTGGCAAATACAGTGGCTGAGGTACTGTAATAGTTTTGTTTTTGGCCAAAAAATCATGAAGTACTGAGCTGTGAGTTGGAGCATTATCATGACGCAATTTCCACAATTCGTTTTACCGCAATTCTGGTTATTTTCTTCAGATTTCTTCATACAACCAGCTCATAACTTCCAAGTAGTACTCCTTATTGACTGTACAACCGTAAGGCAGGAAGTCATGATGGACTATCGAAGAAGGTTGACTGATTTGAGGTGGGGGACCTAACAGCAAGGTCATTGGACCCATCGCATTAGGGAAGGAAGGGGAAGGAAGTTGGCCATGCCCTTTCAAAGGAACCATCCCAGCAGTAATTTGAGAAAACAGTAAGAAGAACCTTCACATGTGACTCAACTTGTCAAATTTTTTTCTGTCTTGACTCTTCAGGCAGTTTCCGTTGGGACAACTGGCTTCCGGTTTCAACATCATATCCGTATACCAATGTTTTGTCACCTCTTATAACTCTCCTTAGAAGCTCTGGATTGTTGTCAACTTCATTCAGCAATTGCTGAGCAATATCCATGAGAAGCTCTTGGTCAACATTCAACAATTCTAGAACAGACTTTGCTGCTATACATCTCATGCCCAAAATAAATCCAAAAATTGGTTGGCATGAACCAAAGGATATGCTGACACCATCAGCAGCCCCTCTGATGGCAATTTGGTGATGTTCCAGAACCAATTTTTTTTAGTTCTTCCACTTTGTCATCAGTAATTGATTTGTTAAGGCATCCAGGGCAGTCGTCGTCTTCAATGTCTTCTCGACCTTCTTTTAAACGTTTATACCACTCGTTAACTTTTCTTACTCACAGCAGATTTGTCAAAAGCCACAGTCAACACTTCGAATGTGGTGTGGCACTACTCCATTTTTAAAGCAAAATTTAATGGAAATTCTTTGATCCATTTTTTTCATAAGTAAAAATTTGCCAAGCACTCAAAAAAATGTATAACCTTTTTGAATGTCAACAATACGCTGAACATTCAAAACAATTGAAAATGCAAATATACATCATGAACATGTGTACCAACAAGTTGATAAAAATGATTTGAAAATCGGACGTATATATAGCCTGTGAAATTAAAAAATTCCCGTTACTTTTTTATCACACTTCTAACAGGTTTGTAGTAATGATTTTAACTGTGGTTGTACTCATTAGGGCATCTGGTCACTATTAAAGCCAAATACTACCCACAGATGTGAACTTTATTCCTAATTAAGTAGTGTGACTTGAAAATTAATTAAACTGTGATAACAGTTTACAAGTAGGGAGCTTACAAAGGCTATCAGATGGCATGCAGTCTCGCATTGGACTGTGGTCATAATGTTTTGTTTCATTAGAGTATGATCCACAGAACATACAAATACCTAAATTATTATGCAAAATAGTGGACTCACTTTCTAGCAGCAGGTAATTCCCATTTTCAAGAATGGTCATCACAGACACACCTAACTACTGATGTCAATCTGTGTTGAAATTGAGGAACAAATTTTATGTATGGGTATTATGATCGTTTTGGAGAATGAAAAATTAATTAGTAGGAATCACCATGTATTCCAAAAACAGCCATCTTGAAAAGCTCCATTAAGTCTGTCTGTACACTACATCCAGGAGGTACTACACTGTTGCATCCACATTCATAGCACCAACAGAACTCAATGTGTCGTTAGTAATAGGGAGAAGTTGTCAGACTTTAAAGTAGGTTCAGGCATACCAAAAGGGATATTTCAAGATCATTCATGTTGATGGCTTGTTGGGTAACACCTGAAGCTCACGAGACCATTTGCAGGTGATGCTGTTGCATACAGGGAAGTGATAACAGAAGAAAATCCTTGATAAATACAAGAAGGTGCACTGTTGATTCATCATAAATAAATTTAGTGCACTGTGCCCAAGGAGGTGGAAGTACCCATTACTGTTACATTATGTGGTTGGTGACTGGTAACTGAAAACAGTCACAACCATTAAATGTGTATGGGTACACATTCACAATGATTAAATGGAGCAACCAAATAAAACTAGTTGTAGGAATACGCTAGAATGAAAAGCATAGAAAGGATTTTTAGGTAATGTGATTCACCTATGAAGGATGAATCTCAAATAATCATTGCTCAACAATTCTTGAGCACCACTCATCGTATTGGGACACATACCATGTAGTATTGAAAGAGGAGATTGTGATGATCATAAGAAGAGCAGCACATTTTGTCACAGTTTGGTTTGATAAGCAAGAGAATGTCATGGAGATGGTCATTCAAATCCAATGGCAGACTCCACAAGAGTAGTGCTGTGCAATATAGACAGGTTTACTGTCAAAATTAAGAGATGATGTCAAACAGCATATTACTATCTACATCACATGTCACAAAATTACCAAGACAGTAAAACCAGAAGATCAAACTCACATGGATTGTTTCTGATGGTCATTATTCCCACACACTATTTACAAGTGGGCCAGGAAAAAGAGGGGGATGGGGATTATAGAGGTAAATGAAGCACTCCTGCCACGCACTAAGGTGAGATAGATGTAGATTATATATGGGGAATGCTTGAGGGTTAATATCCATGACTACTATAAAGTCAAAGCCATCATGATGATCATTTTTTAAGTAAATGAATAATTTGTTAATATAATAGAGAGAAACATTCCACATGGGAAAAATATATCTAAAAACAAAGATGATGCGACTTACCACACGAAACTGCTGGCATGTTGATAGACACACAAACAAACACAAATATACACACAAAATTCAAGCTTTCGCAACCAACGGTTGCTTCATCAGGAAAGAGGGAAGGAGAGGGAAAGATGAAAGGATGTGGGTTTTAAGGGAGAGGGTAAGGAGTCATTCCAATCCCGGGAGCGGAAAGACTTACCTTGTTGTTGTTGGTGTGGTCTTCAGTCCTGAGACTGGTTTGATGCAGCTCTCCATGCTACTCTATCCTGTGCAAGCTTCTTCATCTCCCAGTACTCACCGCAACCTACATCCTTCTGAATCTGGTTAGTGTATTCATCTCTTGGTCTCCCTCTACGATTTTTACCCTCCACGCTGCCCTCCAATGCTAAATTTGTGATCCCTTGATGCCTCAAAACATGTCCTACCAACCGGTTCCTTCTTTTTGTCAAGTTGTGCCACAAACTCCTCTTCTCCCCAATTCTAAACAATACCTCCTCATTAGTTATGTGATCTACCCATCTAATCTTCAGCATTCTTCTGTAGCACCACATTTCGAAAGCTTCTATTCTCCTCTTGTCCAAACTATTTATCGTCCATGTTTCACTTCCATACATGGCTACACTCCATACAAATACTTTCAGAAACGACTTCCTGACACTTAAATCTATACTCGATGTTAACAAATTTCTCTTCTACAGAAACGCTTTCCTTGCTATTGCCAGTCCACATTTTATATCCTCTCTACTTTGACCATCATCAGTTATTTTACTCCCAAAATAGCAAAACTCCTTTACTACTTTAAGTGTCTCATTTCCTAATCTAATTCCCTCAGCATCACCTGATTTAATTTGACTACACTCCATTATCCTCGTTTTGCTTTTGTTGATGTTCATCTTATATCCTCCTTTCAAGACACTGTCCATTCCGTTCAACTGCTCTTCCAAGTCCTTTGCTGTCTCTGACAGAATTACAATGTCATCGGCGAACCTCAAAGTTTTTATTTCTTCTCCATGAATTTTAATACCTACTCCAAATTTTCCTTTTGTTTCCTTTGCTGCTTGCTCAATATACAGATTGAATAACATCGGGGAGAGGCTACACCCCTGTCTCACTCCCTTCCCAACCACTGCTTCCCTTTCATGCCCCTCGACTCTTATAACTGCCATCTGGTTTCTGTACAAATTGTAAATAGCCTTTCGCTCCCTGTATTTTACCCCTGCCACCTTCAGAATTTGAAAGAGAGTATTCCAGTTAACATTGTCAAAAGCTTTCTCTAAGTCTACAAATGCTAGAAACGTAGGTTTGCCTTTTCTTAATCTTTCTTCTAAGATAAGTCGCAAGGTTAGTATTGCCTCACGTGTTCCAACATTTCTACGGAATCCAAACTGATCTTCCCCGAGGTCCGCTTCTACCAGTTTTTCCATTCATCTGTAAAGAATTCGCGTTAGTATTTTGCATCCGTGGCTTATTAAACTGATAGTTCGGTAATTTTCACATCTCTCAACACCTGCTTTCTTTGGGATTGGAATTATTATATTCTTCTTGAAGTCTGAGGGTATTTTGCCTGTCTCATACATCTTGCTCACCAGATGGTAGAGTTTTGTCATGACTGGCTCTCCCAAGGCCGTCAGTACTTCTACGGAATGTTGTCTACTCCAGGGGCCTTGTTTTGACTCATGTCTTTCAGTGCTCTGTCAAACTCTTCACGCAGTATCTTATCTCCCATTTCGTCTTCATCTACATTCACTTCCATTTCCATAATATTGTCCTCAAGAACATTGCCACTGTATAGACCCTCTATATACTCCTTCCATCTTTCTGCTTTCCCTTCTTTACTTAGAACTGGGTTTCCATCTGAGCTCTTGATATTCATGCAAGTGGTTCTCTTTTCTCCAAAGGTCTCTTTAATTTTCCTGTAGGCAGTATCTATCTTACCCCTAGTGAGATAAGCCTCTACATCGTTACATTTGTCCTCTCGCCATCCCTGCTTAGCCATTTTGCACTTCCTGCCGATCTCATTTTTGAGATGTTTGTATTCCTTTTTGCCTGCTTCATTTACAGCATTTTTATATTTTCTCCTTTCATCAATTAAATTCAATATTTCTTCTGTTACGCAAGGATTTCTATTAGCCCTTGTCTTTTTACCTACTTGATCGTCTGCTGCCTTCACTACTTCATCCCTCAGAACTACCCATTCTTCTTCTACTGTATTTCTTTCCCCCATTCCTGTCAATTGTTCCCTTATGCTCTCCCTGAAACTCTCTACAACCTCTGGTTTAGTCAGTTTATCCAGGTCCCATCTCCTTAAATTAGCACCTTTTTGTAGTTTCTTCAGTTTTAATCTACAGCTCATAACCAATAGATTGTGGTCAGAGTCCACATCTGCCCCTGGAAATGTCTTACAATTTAAAACCTGGTTCCTAAATCTCTGACTTACCATTATATAATCTATCTGATACCTTTTAGTATCTCCAGGATTCTTGCATGTATACAACCTTCTTTTATGATTCTTAAACCAAGTGTTAGCTATGATTAAGTTATGCTCTGTGCAGAATTCTACTAGACGGCTTCCACTTTCATTTCTTCCCCCCAATCCATATTCACCTACTATGTTTCCTTCTCTCCCTTTTCCTACTCTCGAATTCCAGTCACCCATGACTATTAAATTTTCGTCTTCCTGCACTACCTGAATAATTTCTTTTATTTCATCATACATTTCATCAATTTCTTCATCATCTGCAGAGCTAGTTGGCATATAAACTTGTACTACTGTAGTAGGGATGGGCTTTGTGTCTATCTTGGCCACAATAATGCGTTCACTATGCTGTTTGTAGTAGCTTACCCGCACTCCTATTTTTTTTTATTCATTATTAAACCTACTCCTGCATTACCCCTATTTGACCAAAAGTCTTGTTCCTCCTGCCACCGAACTTCACTAATTCCCACTATATCTAACTTTAACCTATCCATTTCCCTTTTTGAATTTTCTAACCTACCTGCCCAATTAAGGGATCTGACATTCCACGCTCCGATCCGTAGAACGCCAGTTTTCTTTTTCCTGATAACAACGTCCTCTTGAGTAGTCCCCACCCGGAGATCCGAATGGGGGACTATTTTACCTCCGGAATATTTTACCCAAGAGGACGCCATCATCATTTAATCATACAGTAAAGCTGCATGCCCTCGAGAAAAATTACGGCTGTAGTTTCCCCTTGCTTTCAGCTGTTCGCAGTACCAGCACAGAAAGGCCGTTTTGGTTAATGTTACAAGGCCAGATCAGTCAATCATCCAGACTGTTGCCCCTGCAACTACTGAAAAGGCTGCTGCCCCTCTTCAGGAACCACACGTTTGACTGGCCTCTCAACAGATACCCCTCCGTTGTGGTTACACCTACGGTACGGCCATCTGTATCACTGAGGCACGCAAGCCTCCCCACCAACAGCAAGGTCCATGGTTCATGGGGAAAGACTTACCTTAGGGGGAAAAAAGGACAGGTATACACTCGCGCACACATACACATATCCATCCGCACATACACAGACACGTATGTGCAGATGGATGTGTGTGTGTGTGTGTGTGTGTGTGTGTGTGTGTGTGTGTGTGTGTGTGTGTGCGCGCACGAGTGTATACCTGTCCTTTTTCCCCCTAAGGTAAGTCTTTCCGCTCCCGGGATTGGAATGACTCCTTACCCTCTCCCTTAAAACCCACATCCTTATCATCTTTCCCTCTCCTTCCCTCTCTCCTGATGAAGCAACCATTGGTTGCGAAAGCTTGAATTTTGTGTGTATGTGTTTGTGTGTCTATCAACATGCCAGCATTTTTGTGTGGTAAGTCACATCATCTTTGTTTTTTGAATAATTTGTTACATAGATATTAATAACAAACATAATTGGAATATGTGGTTTCCATATTTAAATGTTTCTAGAGAATGAATGTACAATGCTAACCTTGCAAGACTCTGGAATTTCTTCAACTGATCGATGAATCAGAGTACCATTCACGTACAGAACATTTGCTGCTATATCTTCAGGTACTGTCAGCGTCTGGTAGCTGAAAGTTGCTTCTCGTTCAATACGCTGTCAATTAAAACATATTTTGCCATAAAAATGATATCATCTTTGTATTTTATTACACAATGTACTAATACATGTGATTGGTAAAGAGTTATATGACTGTAAAATGAAGAGATTACTGTCAAAATGCAGAGTATTCATAACCCATGACTGGAATTCGTGTTAATGTTCCTGCACTCAGATTAAGCTGTATAAACCCACCTCCATGGATGGAACATGTGGCTTTATAGCAACACTAACTTTGGCAAGTTCAAATACTAGCATTAAAACATTTCTTATTAAAATTCATGAACAGAACAGTTTTTGGCAGTTTAAATTTCCTCGCTGTCTGCTTTATGAAGTAAGCATAAGGTAGGTTATGGCTAGTGCGAGAAAGCAAATCATCACACAACTGTTGCAGTAATTGTCTCATTACATGACTGTTTACTACTGTTTCACCCTTCACAATAAAAATTAACTGCGCCTCAGGAAGGAACAGGAAGAATTTGAAGGCAAGTCTCAGTGCAACCTCATGTTGCATAAGTTCTTGAATTTGATTCCTGCTTCTGAATTATCTCCACGAGTTTAAGGAAAGGTTTATGCTCAGTTAGAAGTATCATACCAGCAGCTTACAGTGTTTGAGTACTAGTGGAGTTACAGAAAGGGGGGGGGGGGGGAGAGAGAGAAATAAACATAAAGAGAGGTAGAGAAGAGAGACAGAGAGAGGAGGGAGAGGCAGGGAGTGAGTGAGTGAACTTGGAATAACTGTCTAAAGACTGCCATTTTTTTTTCACTATAAAGAAACTTTCATAATCTATAGGAAATGTTGTTTCAGTTTCAATAGGTAAATTTATCGGTACCATTTAGTTTAATGATTGTACATGTACGTACCTTTAGAACTTCCTGAGCAGCTTTTCCAGCTCCAACACACATGACATCAGGTCCTGCCATGGATACCAGAGCCTTCAGGTGCCGTGATTCTGCTACCTGCAGAGTAAACAGAATTGCATCAAACATAGCTCTAAAGGTACTGCTAAAGACAATTATAGTCAGGAAAGGTGATGACTAGACTTTTAATAGACTTGTCTGGGAATATGGAAAGTTGTTTTCCAGCTATCACATTTTTTATAATTGGGTTTAACATGAAATGTATGTGCTGAATTTTCACACAAACACAAATCTTAAACAGTACATTTCCTTTACACTTTTATCACTTTGCTTTTTTTCTCCACCTATTTTTATGACACAGATATTTTCACTAACACCTCTCACCTCTTCATTCAGTACTGTACGATTTTGTCTTTCACTATCTCCGACAATGCAAAATTTATTAGTGTGTTTCTTTCCACACAGAGCTTCCTACTTAATGAAATACTTTCTGATTCTTTCTTGAGCTGATACATTTGCTCAGGTATGATGAACAGAGGCAGTAGCTTTTATTTACATCCATCACATCACCACAGAGCATTTTCTTCTACGCACCTGAGAAAAATCTACCTTTAAAAAACTCCAGCAATTGCCCAGGTGTGTCAGACGACATGCCACTTTCTTTTTGTATATCTGCTTTTTACACTAATGTTTGTGAATATTCCAGTAGTAAAAACAGATGTATGTAACTGAAATGAATGGCAATATGCAAATGATTATGACTCCTGAATAGTACACGATGACTCTTGGAACCTTATACAGTGCGCACACATAATTAAACAGCACACACCTCCATGGCAGGCCTCAAGAGGTCTCCTCACATCAGCAGAGACAGTGCAGCAAGTGCTATGCTGTATGCAGACAGCCATGTATATAAACTGTGCCCTCAGCTGCTCTAATGTTTTCATGACTAGGGATCTTTTAACTTTAGACTGTGCATTAATGTAACCTCTGATTTCATGTGTTGTACCTTTTACTACATTATTCAGTGTGTCAATAATTTCCTTTGTGGGGAAGCAAATTAACAGTTAGTTGGTGAAGTTTCTAACTTTGTGCTGCGCAAAGTTACAATACTTTGATGACAAGGATGGGACTCTACTTGAGTGTGTTTTGTTTCATGGTTCACTATGGCCAGTATACTTGTGGAAGAAATTCTTCAATCTCTTAGCAGTGAACTCTCACCAACCAGCAGCAGGCTCTCTCTACTACACTAAACAGTTTGGCAGCTTTGTTGATGCCCTGGGGTTCACTGCCAGTGACACAACCCCACAGTTTCCTCCATATAATGATAGTATGGATGATTCTGATGCATATGAAAAATGCCTTTGGCAACATTTCCAAGCTTTTGGTGTCACTGACCCCAACACGTGTAAGGTTTTCTTTCTGTCATGGATTTGTCCTTGTGTTTACCACCTTTTGGGTACGCTAATTTTTCTGCATGAACCTGCCACTTTCTCTCTCTTGATGAAAAGTGTCAGTTGTGCTCCAATTTTCACTGCAAGCATACTCATGTTATTGCTGCTTGCATTGCGTTTCACCATTGCCAAAAGCAGCCACAAAAGTCATATCAATGGATTAGCTGTCATTGCCAGTTTTTTACTGACACTCGCTGGGACTCAGATGCTGATCTGTTGGTTCATGAAGTTATAACATGCTTGGCCCCTGATAGATAAGTTTGTGAACACGCTTTAAAACATGAAAATCCCTCTCTCAAAGAGGTTTTGAACACTGCTAAATCTTTTGAAGTATCTAGGGAAGCAGAAAGCTTGGTGTGAAGTAGCCATCATTGCTTCTCTTCCTCAGCTGCCACTGATTAGCACACAGAGGGCAGACTGCGTCGTGTCTGTGCAGTCGCAGTCCCCACATTGCATAAGGCAGTGCCGTGCTGAAAATTCTCAAACCTATGTGGGTCTCTGGTCACTGGCGTTGTCACATCTATCGGCGGTTGGTGAGTTACAACAAACATCCTTATTGGGACAGTTTTATAGCCCCCAGCAGTTGTTCGGCCATGGACCTTTCTAGATGTACTTGATGCCAATACCGAAAACTTATTTGGGTTAGATGCCTTCAGCTTTTTGGATTCTCTATTTTTGATCAACTGTTGATGGATCAAGTTCCATACTAACAACTGGACATGCTCTGTTCAGAATTTTCGTCCCTGTTTTTGGACTGTTTAAGGAGTGGTACCAGTTTCAAGGTTCACGTCACAATGAAGCTGATGGCACGCTCCTATTTTTTTTTTCATGCCCATCCAATCCCCATTGCTTTACGGAAACAAGTCAAAGCAGAACTACTGATTTATGTCCTTGTGTGTTATCACCTCCGTCTCCTCTAAAGAATGGTCTACCATGTTGGTATTTGTCACAAAACCTAATGGCAACCTTCGATTCTATGGTGATTTTAAAAATTCTGTAAATTCACAGCCTGTTAGTGACACCTACCTCTTACCCTGTCTGGATGTACTCTTAGCTCAGCCTACAGGGGGAGAGTATTTTTCCAAAATCAACTTCTCTGAAGCTCACTTTCAAACTATCTCTGGATGACAATTCCAAACATTTCCTTGTACTGACTACTCCTCTTGGGTTATACCAATACCACCACCTGCCATTTGGCACAGCTACCACTCCTGCTACTTTTCATTGATTTTTAGAGCAACTCAGGGCCACCATGCCAGGGTGCATTAACTGCCTGGATGATACTGTGGTCTCTGGTTCCTCTGCAGATGAACACTTGCAGGTCTTCGTGCCATGTTCACTGTGCTGCAAGCCACCACGTTGAAATGCAACTTTGACAAATTGCAGTTTTTTCACCCATCTATTGTCTATCTCTGTTTCGGAGTCCTGAGAGCTGGAGCCAAGCCATTACACCAGCATGTCAATGCCATTGTGGCTTTGCTGCATCCTACCAATGTAAAAGAATTGAAGGTCTTTCTTGGAAAGATTGCCTCCTACCATAAATTTCTTCCTGGTATGCCACGGCAGCTCATCCCCTTTACGCTCTCTTATGTACAGGTGTTCCCTTTCACTGGTTGCCAGCCTGCGAGTGTGCTTTTTATCCTGTTGAAGTCAAAATTACACTAGGCTCCTTCCTTAGTTACCTTCCAATATCTTGTTTTGGCTACAGATGCCTTCCATCATGGCCTTGGAGTCATTCTTGCACACAAAGATGTGGACAGTTCTGAATGCACTACAGCATATCCTTCCAAAACCCTGAATCAGGTGCAACAGTACTACTCCCAGATAGAAAAAGGCACTTGCTATTGTGTATGCACTCAAAAAATTTCATGTTTTCCTCTACGGTTCTAAATTTCATTTGATTACTGAATCATAAACCTCTGTTTTCTCTATTTCATCCTTCAGCATCTCTTCCAGACAAAGCAGCCCATTGCCTGCAATGCTGGGCTCCGTTTTTATTTCACTGTAACCATGAGATTCACTTCTACCCCACAGCACATGCTAATAAGGAGGCTCTTTCTCAGTTGCGATTAACCACGAACCTGCATTACAATCTTGCATTTCATCAGGATGAACTGTTTTGTTTTCATTTAAACATCAAAGCCCAAAATGCCATGGATGGTTTTCCAATTACCAGTTCTCAGATTTTGGTGGCTATTGCAGCTGATCCTGCCTTACTGCAAGTCCACCATGACTGGCCAGAAAACACACCGAGACAAGTGTCAGATCCTTTGCTTAATTATTACGCTCTCTGCCACCCCCTTTCAGTTCTTGATGGTGTGTTACTATTGGCTGCTGAAGAGTCAGTGCCCATGGTTGTGATCCTGTCCGCACTGCAGTGGGAATCTCCATCTGGATCAGTGGCATGTTTCTCGTACGAAACTGCTGGCCCACAGCCAGGGGTTTTACCACATATTGACAATGAAATCAAACTTTTTATGTCAGCCATCTACAGCACACCACCCATCAAGTGGTACCACTGGTCTCTACTTCCCCATGGCCCACCTCCCACACCCCTGGGAGTGTATTCATGGTGATTTTGTGAATCCCTTCCTTAACTCCTTCTAGCTTCTTGTAGTTGATGCTATCTCGAAATTTCCTTATGTGGTTTGTTGCCCAACCACATCCATGGCAACTACGGTCATGGCCCTTGCAAAACTTTTTTCCTTGGAAGGATTACCATATACATTTGTGAAGGACAACAGTCCACAACTTGTGTCTCATGATTTTGAAAATATTTGTACAATGAGTGACATTTGGCATGTTATGGTCCCTAAATATCAAAACTAAGATGAAAAAATACAATACACAACCTTCTCCCAGGGAAGCCCTTGATAGGTCCTATTGGTTCACTTCAGTTGGTGACCGTAGCCTGGTGGAGCTGCTTCATAGCTGCCAGTCCCATACACTACTTCATCTGCTCTGGCCGACACCTGGCCACCCACCAGTGCTTACCTTGCAGTGGTTCCATCCAGGCTCCATCATATGGGCCCACATGTTTAGCGGGCACCCTATGTGGATACCAGCATTTGCCCACCACTGCTGAGGCTGTCACCTCTGTGTCACGTGCATGTCTGATAGCTCGGTGTCCTGACACTATAACCAGTGCTACCCAACGGCCCACGTGTGACTGATCACACACCAGATACCTTGCCACCCCTGCGGTTGCCTCCACAGTCTGCATCAGCCCCCACAGCGCAGCCCACACCCTCTTCAGCTCCTGCACTGTCTACTTTCTGGGTGCTGCTACCACCAGGCAAAGTAGTTAGTGCTGGGCTATCTCCATGGCCCCTGTTGCTACTGCTGCCACCACCTATGTCTTTTCTGCTACCTCCATAGCTGAGTGCCTGCCCAGAGGTGGACACGGGTACACTGCCCCCATCACCGGTGCTCCCTTATGGTCTCTCGTGGGGGAGTGGGTGCCATGCCCGTCCACGTCCACAACATTTCAGACCATATTCTCCTGTGAAGGCATGACATCTGACCCAGCAGTCACCCCCTTCCAATGAAGACATGGACCTCTCCACGGTGAACAGTTTCCCCCCAAGGGGGAAAGAGCATTGTAACCCTACACAGTAAGTTTGTACAATTAAACAACATGCGCCTCCACGGACGGCCTAAAGAGCCTGCCTCACATCAGCACAGATGGCACAGCAAGCACTGTGCTGTAGTCAAACAGCCATATATAAGCCAGTGTGCCATGCCCGCGTCGCTCTAATAGTTTCGTCACTAGGGAACACTTCATTTTAGACTGTGCCTTAATGTAATCCAAGACTTCATGTGTCGTACCTATTACTATGTCACTAACAGTGTGTCTGTAATTTACTTTATGTGGAAGCAAATTAAAAGTTTTTTGGTGGGAATTCTAATACTGTGTTGTGCAAGTTTATAATGACTGACAGTGATACAATACTGCCATGGTCTGCAATGAAAGCCCTTAAATGTTGGGCCATGAAATCAAAGATGGCCTACATGGTTATTTCCCTTCTTGTAGTGTATATGCGAGTACCCTTGGCAACAGTGGATGCGGAGAACTTCAATGAAAATGTTTCCCTCCAAACATCTTCAATAAGTGACATGCAGGTCAGGGAAGTAGTGGTACCTACTGTCCTGCAAAGAAGACTTACAACTTTCTTATCAGTTGTTATGCATTGCCATTGTAAAGTACAGCATATGAGGTTGAATGAAGGAGGGAAAATACCTCGAGCTTCCGGCCTCCTTGAAGTAGTGGCTGCTGTTCAATCAAACTGCCTTCAATATGTAGCAGTCAAGCTCACATATTGTACCCAATGGCACAACAGACCATAGCATTTGGTTTTGCCTGCTATGTTACTCAACCATGCCAACTACTAGTCTGGAACAACAATGATAGCGTAACACTTATGTATCTATGACAATAGGAAAGGTTAGAATGACAGTCATTTAAACACACTATATTTTGCCACTTAACATGCCAGAAATTGGATGCACTGGCTTACTGCAGGCTAAAGTGTCCATGATTTCTTGAAAATGGAAATCAACACATGGCATTCATTCATGCATTTGATCCAGTCCATGTCAAACAGCATTAAACCACCCATGCCGGCCTGTCCACATCTTTCCAGAATGAAGTTTTATGTCAACTTCTGCTGCAGTGCTTCAATATTGAGACAACGCTAGACAAAATTGTATGATCCATTACTGGGATGTAATCAAGATCACAGTCACCTCACGTTCTAAAAATTTGCATAAAGAAAGTTATTTCGAAAACACTAATTGTAAGTTTTGTGCTACTATGGTTCTCAGGAACCCTAAACACAACTGTTCATCCAAAGGAAACATGTTAGAAATAAGCTGTGAAAATGAGAAACAATTTTACTTCGGGAACTTGACATGATGAATCTCAGCAAAACTCACATCCATTATAGTAGGCAACTGACGGTGTTGTTGAGATAGTTATCGATTCCATAATGAATGCTTCTACGATCCTGAAAACTAAAAGATGCAGTCCAGACTCACTGGATATTCTGCAAAATGAAATTTGGGATCTTATATGGTAGCAATGTTCATGAGAGATAAAGACCAGGTTAATGATCAGTGATGCACAGTGTGCAGACAAGGAAGTACATACAAACATATCCGCTGGATAGGTCAGGAGTCCACTACATGCAGCAGGCTACACGGGTAGCAGGGGTTGTGTGGCATGGACTGGGCGGTTTTTTAGGTTAGATGGCCTCGGGCAAGTACAGAAAGGGCAATAGCCTCAAAGGGTGCGGGGCAAAGTCAGGTCAAGCGGGAACCAAGCAGCAATCGGTATCGTAATTGTACACTTTCGAAGCTGCACTGGTAAAGTGCCAGAACTTCAAGTGCTGATAGAAAGCACCGAAGCTGAAATCGTTATAGGTACGGAAAGCTGGCTGAAGCCAGAGATAAATTCAGCCGAAATTTTTACAAAGGCACAGACGGTGTTTAGAAAGGATAGATTGCATGCAACCAGTGGTGGCGTGTTTGTCGCTGTTAGTAGTAGTTTATCCTGTAGTGAAGTAGAAGTGGATAGTTCCTGTGAATTATTATGGGTGGAGGTTACACTCAACAACCGAGCTGGGTTAATAATTGGCTCCTTTTACCAACCTCTCGACTCAACAGCATTAGTGGCAGAACAACTGAGAGAAAATCTGGAATACATTTCACATAAATTTTCTCAGCATGTTATAGTCTTAGGTGGAGATTTCAATTTACCAGATATAGACTGGGACACTCAGATGTTTAGGATGGGTGGTAGGGACAGAGCATCGAGTGACATTATATTGAGTGCACTATCCGAAAATTACTTCAAGCAATTAAACAGAGAACCAACTCGTGGAGATAACATCTTGGACCTACCGATAACAAACAGACCCGAACTTTTCGACTCTGTAAGTGCAGAACAGGGAATCAGTTATCATAAGGCCCTTGCAGCATCCCTGAATATGGAAGTAAATAGGAATATAAAAAAAGGGAGGAAGGTTTATCTGTTTAGCAAGAGTAATAGAAGGCAGATTTCAGACTTCCTAACAGATCAAAACGAAAATTTCTGTTCCGACACTGACAATGTTGAGTGTTTATGGAAAAAGTTCAAGGCAATCGTAAAATGCGTTTTAGACAGGTACGTGCTGAGTAAAACTGTGAGGGATGGGAGAAACCCACCATGGCTCAACAACAAAGTTAGGAAACTACTGCGAAAGCAAAGAGAGCTTCACTGTAAGTTTAAACACAGCCTCTCAGACAAACAGAACCTAAACGATGTCAAAGTTAGCGTAAGGAGGGCTATGCGTGAAGCGTTCAGTGAATTTGAAAGTAAAATTCTATGTACCGACCTGACAGAAAATCCTAGGAAGCTCTGGTCTTACGTTAAATCAGTAAGTGGCTCGAAACAGCATATTCAGACACTTCGGGATGATGAGGGCATTGAAACAGGATGACACGCATAAAGCTGAAATACTACACACCTTTTTCCAAAGCTGTTTCACAGAGGAAGACCCCACTGCAGTTCGTTCTCTAAATCCTCGCACAAACGAAAAAATGGCTGACATCGAAATAAGTGTCCAAGGAATTGAAAAGCAACTGAAATCACTCAACAGAGGAAAGTCGATTGGACCTGACGGGATACCAATTCGATTCTACACAGAGTACGCAAAAGAACTTGCCCCCCTTCTAACAGCCATGTACCGCAAGTCTCTAGAGGAACGGAAGGTTCCAAATGATTCGAAAAGAGCACAGGTAGTCCCAGTCTTCAAGAAGGGTCGTCGAGCAGATGCACAAAACTATAGACCTAAATCTCTGACGTCAATCTGTTGTAGAATTTTAGAACATGTTTTTTGCTCGCATATCATGTCATTTCTGGAAACCCAGAATCTACTCTGTGGGAATCAACATGGATTCCGGAAACAGCGATCGTGTGAGACCCAACTCGCTTTATTTGTTCATGAGACCCAGAAAATATTAGATACAGGCTCCCAGGTAGATGCTATTTTCCTTGACTTCCGGAAGGCATTCGATACAGTTCCGCACTGTCGCCTGATAAACAAAGTAAAAGCCTACGGAATATCAAACTAACTGTGTGACTGGATTGAAGAGTTTTTAGCAAACAGAACACAGCATGTTGTTCTCAATGGAGATACGTCTACAGACGTTAAAGTAACCTCTGGTGTGCCACAGGGAAGTGTTATGGGACCATTGCTTTTCACAATATATATAAATGACCTAGTAGATAGTGTCGGAAGTTCCATTTGGCTTTTCGCGGATGATGCTGCAGTATACAGAGAAGTTGCAGCATTAGAAAATTGTAGTGAAATGCATGAAGCTCTGCAGCAGACAGGCACTTGGTGCAGCAAGTGGCAACTGACCCTTAACATAGACAAATGTAATGTATTGCGAATACATAGAAAGAAGGATCCTTTATTGTATGATTATATGATAGCGGAACAAACACTGGTAGCAGGTACTTCTGTAAAATATCTGGGAGTATGCGTGTGGAACGAATTGAAGTGGAATGATCATATAAAATTAATTGTTGGTAAGGTGAGTGCCAGGTTGAGATCCATTGGGAGAGTCCTTAGAAAATGTAGTCCATCAACAAAGAAGGTGGCTTGCAAAACACTTGTTCGACCTATACTTGAGCATTGCTCATCAGCGTGGGATCTGTACCAGATTGGGTTGACGGAGGAGATAGAGAAGATCCAAAGAAGAGTGGCGTGTTTTGTCACAGGGTTATTTGGTAAGCGTTACGGAGATGTTTAGTAAACTCAAGTGGCAGACTCTGCAAGAGAGGCGCTCTGCATGGCGGTGTAGCTTGCTGTCCAGGTTTCGAGAGTGTGTGTTTCTGGATGAGGTATCGAATATATTGCTTCCCCCTACTTATACCTCCAGAGGAGGTCACAAATGTAAAATTAGAGAGATTCGAGCGTGCACGGAGGCTTTCCTGCAGTCGTTCTTCCGGCGAACCATACGTGACTGGAACACAAAAGGGAGGTAATGACAGTGGCATGTGAAGTGCCCTCCGCCACACACCGTTGGGTGGCTTGCGGAATATAGATGTAGATCTTAAACAATATTACTGAGGAGGAATGACATACCAGATCCAATTGAGTGACAGATTACACAATGGCTTTCCCTAGAACATTCAAAAGTGCCTTCAAACTGTGAATTTATCTACCCTGTAAGCTGAAATACGAGAATAATATACTAAGTAGCAAGAGACTGTCAAAAGGAGGGACAGATCCTATTCAAGTATAATTTATACACTAATGTAGTACAATTCCAGACCAGTGGTAACAGTCCACAGTTCACAATTACTGAACACTTGCTTATCAAAACTTCTTTGTAAATTCCTCTGTTTCCTAGGTAATAAACAAAATGGAACCAGTACCCCATGTTCTAACAAAACGCACAGTTTCATGGGAATTGCATATTGAAGTCCTTCTCTCACTGTGTTGACAAGCACAAAAGGAATCTAGGATAGTTTCTGTACATAATTTATTGTTACTTTTTATTCTACATAATTACTAACTTGATAAGAATACTAACAATTTTTAAAAGACTGCATCATGAAAAAGACTCCCACAATATAGGTGTTTTTTACTTACATGCTAAAATTTTTCTTCCTTAATGTAAATCATAGGTTACACGAAGAATCATGTGTAAGCTTGAGGCTTCTGTCAATATGATGAAGAGGCAGTTCCAGCAGCCATTGAGGAGACAAGTGCACAATATGGCACATGTTGGAACAAACTATGCCTGTCTAGAGCCCTGCATCTGACGTTTCCACTAGCTCGAATTGCTCAGTGCATGTAGTTCCGCACAAATCCATCAGATGTCAATACTGCCGCTTTAGACTGAGGGGGCAACTGCACTCAACTTCCATGACACTTTAATTGCTCGATCATCTACTATAGTTACCCAAGTGCTGCTCAGTTGCCCCACTGCATTGACATTAGGTGTAGGATTTCTCGCTTTATGGCAGAAAGTTGTATATATCAGTTCAGAATTAAGACATTTTGCCTTGTCCTCTGATGGTAGCACGAAACACTGAAAGACAAGCCAATGAAATATAAGCCAGTATGACGAAGCCCAGCATTATCCAGGATGGAAGCATGAACGCATGAGGATGTACAGAGGGTATATGGACCAATACATATCAGAAAATGTGTTATCCATCTAGTACTGCACACTTTGCTTGTCAAGGTAAGGCTCTGTGAAATATGGTATTGGTGATATAAGAGAAAATCCCACACTTTAAGAAGATTTCATCTGCCACTGACCAAGGCACTAATGTAGGAAAGGCACTGCAAACCTTTCAGCATTATGCATGCATTACACATGTTTTGACACAGTTCTGTAACACATGTTGGGTCACAATTATTTGATAAATGGACTATGACTTATGCTGCTAAAGATAGTATCTGTTTCATGAAGAAAACTGGTGATGTGAGTTCGATGTAGACAAGCTTTAAGCAAGAAATGGAGAGTAAGTCAGAGAAGTTGTTTAGAATGCTACAGTTTGTAGTAGGGCAGTACATCAAAACTATGGAACTGCTTCCAGAAATAGGCATCTCTGAGAACCTTTCTGGTGGTGACAACAACACTGCAAAAGAGTGTGTGATTTTAGTGCCAAAATGGTGGAAAGTGACAAGTTCCCAACAACACAATTTGTTTTGTTATGGATGTACAGACTGAAAGGTCACTGTAATAGAGAGGTACATACGTTTAAATTAATGTAGTCATGCCGCATGTCCAGCAAATGAAAACTGCGCTTAATTACAAAATGCCAGTTTCAGTGTCACTGGTATTTTGGCTGTACAGTACAAAGGTCATATTATCATATTTTAACTGTAGTGAGAAAGTCAAAATTCTGGTTTTGCACAGAATATTAACAATTCTGTAGTCATCAAACCAATTATTGGAATGATGTTTGTTTCTGATAGACATGAGACATTAAATATTGTGCACCAAATGTGTGATGAAATACCAGTTTCTGATAAGATAGAACAAAATTATAACATCGAAGTAATATCTTACTCTGTTTTGACTAAATCTGTAAATATTTATTTATGACCATTGAGAGAATGTCAGCCACACTCAACTGCCATAAAAATGAAGTTTCTGTTTTTGGAGTGACCAGACAGTAGGCCACATCACACTCAATCTACCGATGAAGATAACTTGTATTAACCTGAATGGATAGTCTTGATGACTAATATCCGGCTGAGAGGTGAAAGTGTAACCATAGTCTCTTGCCCATATCAAATTTAGTGAGAAGAATGTATTGTGTTCCAGCTTCAAATGTGAATGGCGAAAGAAATTTCAGTGTGGTTTGGAATGTTATCTCGGATGGATAAGGCAAACTGTAATTATACCAATAGGGAATGATTTGGAAACAATTTTGTTCTTATTAGATATCTAATTTGTTGGGTGGTCAGGTTCACTATGTACATTTGAATCAATAAAGCAGATGGTGATACAAAAAATAGCAATGTGATTTTTCATTATGAGACTGAAGAAAGTTGGTGGTTACATAGTTTTTCTGTAAAACTACAAATTGTTTCCAGGTTTTCGTTATTGCATGAAGATTGCTATTTTCTCTTAAGGATCATAACAGAATTGCTATTAGACACTACCACCCAGGAATGTATGTCCATAGCATAACTAAAGTGATTTGAGTGTAGTTCCGTCGGCTGGTGGGAGTATATCACAAGTGACACCAGAGCCTGCACAAACATGTAGCTGCTACTAAAACAGTTGCAACAGCAGTGCAGTGAGCGCACCAGAACAGGTGGCCTCTGCCCTCCGCGCAGTGCCTTGTTCAACCACATTCTGCTTGCTTCAAGCATTCGTACTCAAGCAAGCCATGACCAAGCGCTGTGGGCTTGAGTGAGTATGAATGAATGAAACGCCCTATTTGCAGAGCACTTTGCCTGTCATCAGTGCTTTGAGATAGTACTTTGATCATTCCAGTGACTATCACGTAAGACCAAGCTGCCCAGAATTCATCATGGTTCCCTGATCCTAAGTCAAGCAGAAGGCTTGAACCAGATACTTTGAAGGTTCTGAAGTATGAAAATTTTATTCATAACAGATGTGGTAAGCTAGGCTTTAATTTTCTAGACTTGGGCCACAGGGCTAAGAACTGTGCAGCTTCACTAAATGATTCAGGGGTACACTACACATCAGACGTTGTTATCAGAATTTCAGTTGACTGAGTGAGTTGCACATTTGAGCTATACACATCAGGCAACTTTCAAGCCATCTCTGAAGTACTGGTGTATGCTCACCACAGATGAGACTTTTAAAATCCGAGTGATTAAATGCTGAAACATTCTTTCACATCCAAGTCCCAGAGTTTGAGCCACTCCTAAAACACAGTGGATCCCACATATTAGATACATCTAATTGGCTGAATACTAAAAGAGTGTTTAAGGTAAATACAGCTTGTCCATAAAATAATGTGCCTATTTCAATGTTCTATTATAACATTTTTATTCAGACTATTTATGACAAATAAAAAGGTAAACTAATCTAGTTTCTCTTACAAATCTTCAACATGTGCACCTTTTGTTATATGGCACCCATCCAACCTCAAAACCAATTCTTCCCAACATTGGTTAACAAGTCCAAGTAATGGAAGCAAAAGCCTCTTCACTTCTGTCTCTCACTCTGGCAAATCATTAGGTATGGCAACATAGACACTGTCTTTCATAAAAAAAAAAAAAAAAAAAAAATATATATATATATATATATATATATATATATATATATATATATATATATATATATATATATATATATATATATATATATATATATATATATATATATATATATATATATATATATATATCGCATGGTGTGAAATCAATATAGATGTGCAGGCCAGTGGAAATGGGCTTTCTCATAATGACGACTGTGACCAATCCAACAGTCAGGAACTTTGATGGAGAGAAGCCAATGGGGAGGGGATCCACCTTGTTGCCAAATAGTTTTCAGGTTCACCTCCCAACTGCGGAAACAGCCATTCCTGTAACATATACAGACAAGCCACCCCTGTTGTGGCAGCTTCAGTAGGAAAAAAAGGCCCTTACACTTGATGTCTGAACAGAACGCTGAAAATATTTAATTTTGGGAAATGGCTTTGACATTGTACACGTTCATGAGGATATTCAGACCCCCACTTAGATGAAAAGTTGTCTCATCGTTGAACACCACATGATCAAGAAAGTCATCTTCCCACTGTAATACTTTACTTGAAAAGTTATAATGTAAACCACAGTCATCTGGCAAGCATGTACCAACTGTAGCCGGTATGGATGCATATGTAATCATTTTTTAAGCCCTCCACACAGTCATCTTTAGCAACTGAAGTTCAATATTCACTTTCCGAAAAGATTTCTTAGGACAATGAAGGTAAGGTGCTCTGACATGGTTAACATCCTCTTCAGACACTTTTGGTCATCCTATGCTTTTCCCTTTACACACATCCGGTTGTTTCAAATGACTATCCATCAGCAAATGTTTTTGCCACATAGAGTATCACAAACTCTAAATGAAAAGCACGGTGAACTGAAATTGCAGAACAAAAAATGCTTTACTCTCAGGAGTTACCATTTCACCCATGCAACACTGCACGTAGGAAAACAACAAAGCAGTACTGGCACATGCACTTATCTAGAACTGTTTGAGTTATTTTTTAATTGTGACCTTGAACCTACACTGCAGTGATTACAGTTGACAGTATACTAAAATTTATAACTAAGATATCCTTTTATGAAACCCTGTATAAGTGTGTACCAAAAGGATAGGCTAACGGGAAACAGAGCTGTGGGGTATGTGTCATGGTAGACAAGAAACTCTAATCTATCGAAATACAAACTGAAGCTGCATGCAAGACTGGCTAAAACTCAGTATCCAGGATGGGTATAAACTTACACTTAGATGCTTCTATAGTCAACCAGACTTACCCCTAACCAAAAACTTAAGAGAAAACCTCATCACAGTAGTACTTAATTACGTAGCTCAACTGCATTAAAAAAACGAAGCAGATGTAACACTTATACAGTGTAAACAGTCTTGAGAATGGAGCTGTAGTTCCAAAATGTGTTGGATAATATAAGAAAATACAAATATTTTGACTGAAGATGAAATATTATTGTTTGATATAACTCTAACATAGATGTTACAGTCTTGGACACCCCATGATTTAATGTCTATTAATAATATACCTTAACAATACTGACATCATTGGAGGGAACTTTGACCATCCAGCAATCACTAGGATGATTACAGTTTTGTAATTGGTAGGTGTAATACGATATCCTACTAAACAATTCTACATGCCTTCTCCAAAAAGGCTTCAGAATCCCATACATGATGGAAATATATTAGAACTAGTGACAACAGATAGTCCTGACTTCTTTGAGTGTGTTTGCATTGAAACTGTTACTAATAACCATGAGCCAGTTGTAGCAAAGAGATTACCAAATTAAAAAGGCTCACTAAAACAAGTAGAAAGTAAACTAGATAAAGAGGCAGAAGTGTCATATCTCAAGGTTTTGAAACATTTAGCTCTGGGCAAGGACATGTAGAAGAACTGTGACTCACGTATAAAAAAAAAGACCAAGCACTAAACAGATGCTAACCAATTAGAACAGCCATTGACTTGAGAAACAGCAACTATTGCACAATGGTTTACAAGAAGCATAGGACCATAGACATACACATGCAAAAAAAAGTGTGAATGGTTGTCAAATGAGGCAATGTATGAAGCCTTCAATGGCTACTGAAACAGAATCTTATCAAAAGACTTCTCATAAAACTGAAAGAAATCATATTCAAATCTAAAGTCTTTCAGTGGCACCAACGTTAGCGGCCACACACTCATGGATGACTCAGCAACTGAACTGAGGATAACAAAGTAAAAACAGAAATGCTGAACTCCATTTTGAAATGCTCCTTTACAAAGGAAAGGAGCACTGCCCCACTTTAATTCTCTTACCACAACAGAGAGATGAATGGTACAGATATTAGTGTCAGCAGTGCTGAGAAATAGCTGAACAAACTACAGGTCCCTATGGAATCCCTATCAGACACTATTTACAGCTGAGTAGGCCAGTCTTAACCATAATATACCCTGGATCCCCAAACAAAAAACGGACCCAGTAATCAGAAAGAAGCATGGGGTTCACACCCATCAACAGGAGGGTAGCAGAAGTGATCCACAAAAGTACTGTCCAAAATCATTGACATTATTGTGTTGTATAAACTTATTGCACATTCTGAGCTCAAACAACGAGGTGTCTCAAATAGAATGACATCCACACCAACCAGAATGGATTCTGAAAAAACTGGTCAGGTGGACCGCAACTCATGCTTATCTCACATGATATCCTGAAAGCCATGGATCAAGGAAATCATGCAGCTGTAGAATTCCTTGACTTCTGAAAAGCAACAGACTCCATACCACACTAGCACTTATTACAGAAAGTATGATCATTTTGAGTATCAAAAAATGTTTGCGACTAGGATGGGGTCAGTTTTTATAGGGAGGACACAGCTTGCTACCTAAGATGGAGAATCATCAGGACACATAGAAGAAGGAACTTCAGGTACGAACAAGAGGATTGTGTTGTGGCTTTGCTGTTCATGTTCTATATTAATGACCTGTCAGACAATATCTATAGTAACCTCCGACTTTTTGCAGATAATTCAGTTATTATACTGAAGTACTGTGTAAAAAGTTGCACAATTATTGTCAGAGCTGATAAGACTTCTAAGTGCAGGAAAGGTTGGCAACTAATGTTAAGAATGTAAACTAGTGCACTTCACACATCACAAAAATGTAGTATCCCATAACTGGAATCAGGTGACTCATACAAATACCTGTCTGTAACAGTTTGTAGGGATATGAAATGGCATGATCACATACACATATCTGTAAGTAAAGCTGGTGGATCACTGGTAGGATACTGGGAAAAAGGCAGTCTACAAAGGAGAGTGTTTACGAAAAACTTGCATGACCCATTCTGAGAAACAGTAGACTCTTAACTAGCCAGCCTAATGTGGTGTGAGTTCAAGCCACACACTTCCGAATCTATAAATTCTTTCTTCTGACCTGGGCAATGCCATTCAGAACACCCTTTTTTAAATACCAAAACTCAATTTTATTAACATTTTCTGACTTATTATGTAATACATGCTAGTTATAAGTGTTTATTACATCCATACTACACCCTTCAAAAATTATTACACAAAACATAAAATGATCTGCATTGTAAAGTATGAATGTGTGATTACACAAGTGAAAAGCCACGCCTAACAAACAAGGCGAAACACAGATATTTTGAGGTTTTTAAAAAAGTCTTTGATGGATGATGTTTTCTCTCCTTTAGCCCTCTTCCATGGTGAGATATCCGTCAACTTATGCAAACAGACGATATCAGCTGGAGTTGCTTCCTCCTGCTCACTAATATACTGTAGTGCTGCTTCAATTGTCTTTATCCTTCCAAATTTGGGAAGAGATTTCTCCAGTCATCTACTAAGTTTGCATTCTCGTCTTGTGTTACTTCCCCCTGCCTCCCATTTCCACTGTGTTACTGGCAGTTAGTTCATCAACTTCACCATTTGCCATCCATTTTGTTGTACCTTGCATCGACATCCACAGGGCCCAATACATTTTTGACCAACAAAAAGATATTACCGTTTCCTTCTTTCAGTTCCATTTTACTCTTGTATTCAAAGTGAAAATGTCTACCTTTATGGTCTAAAAGAATGATCCTAAACCTTACACGAGTGATTTGTTCAGAATCCCTCCCCATGCTTTGGCCAACCACCTTATGACATCTAGCAAGTCAATCCTCTTCAGAATAGCTATCCAACCTTCATTTTTATCAGTTGATAATATCCACGAACTGAGAAGACAGTGGGATACTTCTTTAGCATTTCAAGGATGCCCTGGTTTATTGGCTAACAAAGAGTGGTCACATTTGGTGGTAAAAATATGATACTTCCATCTGCGAGTTCATCACTAGTAAGGTGGAACAGAGCTTTCCTCAGTAAACAGTTGTCTTTCAAATATTTCTCTACAATCGGTATGAATTCATTTTGGAACAAGGTTTTAAAGACTTCTGAATTCATCCATGTTTTTTTTATGAGTGTAGGGGCACTGATTCCTGATTTTTCAGGTTTTGGAAACTTCTAGGTTTCCATGATTCCCCTAAACTTGTGGTTGTCAGTTACATTTGCTGTGTAAGTCAATATGGTAACTTGTTCCTTACCTGTATCCAAGTGCTACTGATTCATTTTTTGAAGCAAGTGTTTTTGTAAGGAGCATCTTTTAATTTTAACCATTCTCATTGCTATTGCACAACTGTTCACCAGAAATTCTATTCTTTTCAATTAACATTGAAAGACCATTCTTATACAATGGCACAGGCTCTTTGTCAGTGCATACAGCCTCTCCACTAATGGTAATCTGGCAAATACCAAATCATTTTATCCATCAATCCAACCATTCATCATGGGCAGTAAATTCTGAATCTTCTGTTTTCAGCTGAAACTGCAATGCTTTTACCTGCAACATCTGTCCAATAATGGGTAAACCTTTTCCTCTTAAATGTTCGTGCCACAAAAATAAAGCTTCCTCAACTGCTTTATGCTTACTTTTCAACATTGTCTTCCTTCTTTTTATTCCACTTCCACTAAGTTAGACAGTACACCACTTTTCAATTTCTGCTCTAGTTTTCATATAGTCTCTAACAGTACTTTTTCTTACCCCTAACTCCCAAGCGATAGTTTTGACCACTACCCAAGAATCTAGTTGCATTACAGCATATAGTTTCTGATACACAGTCACTAAAAGGTTTTTTTTTTTAAGATTTATCACCCTTTTTGGACTCTTAATTAAGTCACAAAGGACAGCAAAAAACATCAGTTTAACAATGCATGCACTCCGGACATTGATATGAAACTGAAGAAACAGAGAACACATGGTTGCCAACAGAGCTGTTCTCTATGTGTGTTTATGGTTGTCTGTGAGCACTGAAAGAGGGATTATAAGTATCATTTGTTGAAGAGTGGTTCTGGTAATTTATTCAGTATTAACAACACATACAATAAAGTAATCCTTATTTTACCACAGAGAATTATTATGATGATACTAATTAAGTATGCCAAATAGTACAGAGGCCAGATATTCATGAGCCGGAAATTGATATTGCTCACATATGGGAAACTTGTTACTAAATACAACTAACGGGGGAACTGAACATATAGACAGAAGGGCAGCACAAATGGTCACAATTGTCTGACAAGGGAGATCATCATGGAGATACTAAAAACTGTGAACTGGAAGCCGTTTGAAAATATATGGCAAATACCCCACAAATGCATATTTACAAAGTTTGTCCCTCAAACACCTATTTACAACGTCTGAAGAACCAGTATTAAGTAAGGAATCTAATACTGTATAGCCTTACTTATCTCTCTTGTAATGACCGCGAAGAGCAGAGATTCATACATGAATGGAACAAGAAGAAACCATAATATAGAGCACAACAGAACATACCATCTGCCGTGTGCTTCAAAATACTTTCCACTATATACATGCAAAATAATTGCTTGCAAAATGGGAAAATTCACATCTTTGGAGAATATTAACAGAGTGTTTGCAACCTTATTCAAAGTATGGAAAAAATAACGCAGTGTCTCATTATAAAAGCTTTACTAATGAACAATTTGATCAAAGACATAAAGCTAGGAACCTAATTTAAGAAACTGCAACAGGAAGCTACTAACTCAGATGCCTTTAACAATATTGGAAGTAATGAAGTCTTCTCGGGTTATCAACCAAATCAACGCATTGTTCTGTGGTGACGTTTCATCAAGTTTCCCACTTATCTTCAGGTGAAGTGTCGGGTTCATGTGCTCTCTGGTTCTTTATAGTTGCTGGACCACAGGCTCCTCTACCTTGTCTGTGTTGGCAGCAGCAATCGTGCATCTCTGGAAGAGATGTCACAGCGCATGGTGAGGGAGAGTTGTGGCCGGTGGTGGTGGGATCTCCCTGCGTGTGGGCTGGTGCCGACATTGCATCCTGGTGAGGTGTGTCCATTCTGTCCACTGCCTTCGCTGGTTTCACATCGGAGCATTCTTGTTGTATTTTTGTTATCACTTCATCCCATGCAGTGCTAAGTTGGAAACTGCTACCTTGGTTGACAAGGTTATCATGCACCTGTATTTCCACAGCCTCTTTAAAGATTGAATCCCAGAGCCCATTCGCCCTGCACAGCAGCTCTGTTTGTTCAAAATCAAACATATGGTTTTTCTTGAGACTGTGTCCCATCACTTCAGATTTCTCTATTTGGTCTAGGCGAATGCTCCTTACAAGTTCTGAGCAACACTGCGATACACATTGCTGTGTCTGGCCGATTTACTGTTTGCTGCAGTCGCAGCTGATACTGTAGACTCCAGGCATTTGTATTGCTAATTTATCCTTCACTGAGCCCAGCATATTTTTTTATTTTAGCCGATGAGCGAAAGATGGTTTTAATGTTGCCCTTTTCTAATATCCTGGCAATCTTTGCTGCAGGCAGCATATGAAAGGAATGCCAAGTGCTTAGTGTCTTCTTTGCGTACGTCTCCTCTCTTCTTCTTGCTTGGAAAGGACGTCTTATCTGTGTCTCAGAAGAGCCATTCTCACAAAAGGTTCTTCTCAAGTGCTGCAGTTTGGCAGGTGGACTCTCCTTGTCGCATATGTCTTGTGCTCTGTGCACCAAGGTGGTGAACATGGATTTGTGTTTAGCTGGATAGTGGCAGCTACTCGCGTTATGGTACAGGTCGGTGTGCGTCTTCTTTCTATAAACAGAATTGTCTAACATGATGTCAGTCTTCTTCCTTATTATGATGTTGAGGAAAGGGAGACATCTGTTTTCTTCCACCGCTACGGAGAATTTAATATTGTCATGTATGCTGTTGGGGTGCTTAAGAAATTTTTGTAGAATTTCTTCACCATGAGGCCTAATCAGGAATATGTTGTCCACATAGCTGTAGAACATCTTCAGTTTCAGGTGTGCCATTTTGAGAGCTATTTCTTTAAATGTGTATAGGTTTGCAATACATGGCACCAGGGGGAAAGGGGGGGGGGGGGGGGGGTGGACCCATGGCCACTCCATCTATCTGTTGGTAGAATTTACCACCACATTGGAACTATGAGGTAATGAGTGCATGGCAAAACAGTTCCACTGTGTCTTTGTTGAAGTGGTCCCTCAGTAGTGTCAAGGGGTCCTTGTGAGGTAACTGTGTGAAGAGAGACATGACATCAAAACTGGTCAGGATGTCTCCTTTGTCCAGATGTGTCCCTTGAATTTTTTGACATGATGAGGACAATGGCCCATGAGAGGCTTCAACAGCTACACCAGGTTTTTGGCTATTTCACAAGTTGATGAATTTATTGCATCCACTATTGGATGCAGTGGAACTCCCTTCTTGTGTACTCTGGAAGTCCATACAGGCATGGTGGTATCGCTCCTCTGGGCCACAGCCTTCTAACCATATGCTTGTCCATTCTTGAGCTGTTTAGCAGTGAGATTGTCTTCCTTGTCACCATTGATGTAGGACCATTGTTCACTTGTTTGTAAACTGGATCTTGTAAAAGGTCATCCTAGTGGCAAGCAAATGCACTGCGACAGTTGACTACTGGCAGAAGATTTAGAGTGGAGAGCGAGCTGACCAGGAGAGATTATATGATTCACAGACAGATGGTTTACACATCAATCATTCTGTCCTTTTGTTTAAGGCAGTACTGCAAGGTCAGGAGATACATCTGACCAGGCAGAAACAATATGGTGTGATTCATTACAAAGTTCAGTGATAAATTCTGTATTGATTGTTTCTTCTTCTTTAATTGTACGAAGAGAAATTGCAGAAACATGCAAATTACAGAAATCTCCTCAGTTTTTTCATTGTATAAGTCCTTCATGGTCAGAAATCTCTCCCAATACGTTTTAAATACTCAAACTCTTTTTCACTGCACTATAATAATAAGAATTAGTGTCAAAATTATTAGAACATACTGCCATTACTTACTGACAATTTTCTCGTACATTATTCTTGTGAAGAAGCAACTGGATTTCACAATAAACTGCAACACACATCTTACCAGAATGGCATAATCACTACAGGAATGTTGCCAGATTTTGTTATTAATATGTGACACCCTAATCACTGTGCATATCTATCCCTGTGTGTGTGTGTGTGTGTGTGTGTGTGTGTGTGTGTGTGTGTGTGTGCGCGTGTGTGTGTGCGCGTGTGTGTGCGCGCGCGTGTGTGCGCGCGCGTGTGTGGTCCAACACAGCTCTCAGCAATTTCAACAAAACTTGGTACACACCAAGATTAGTACAGCAAGAAAATTACCATGAAGGTAAGCCTCTTTGTACAGATGGAGGTGGCAAAATGGTGAAATGTATAACAAAAATGTCACCCAAATTTGGTACAAATATGATTCAGTACCAAGATGCTGTTGCCATCAGAAGAGATTGCTAACAAAACATTTGTGTGACCCGTTCAAGTGTGTAGAATCTGTACTAGATAGGGCTGACAGGGAATATTGAATTTAGAGTAAAAAGGGCAGTACAAATGGTCATAGTCTTGTTTGCCCCATAAACTATCTCCTGCAAGCCTACTTACAAAGTTTCACGAGCCAACTTTTAATGAAGAATTTAATGACAGCTAATCACAATTCTTTCTCAAGCACCATGTGTTTGCTTGTTGCTTGTTTTTGTAGGTACATGAAGAGTGTTGGCAAGTGTGGCTCGCTAAATCCTGACAACAATGCCCCCCCCCCCTTTCAATCATTTCAATGTGTTAATCACAAAGTTATTTTACTCCAGCTACACAACTCTCTTATGTATCACTTCTATACTGACTGTGAAAACAAGGTACTAATTACAGTGTGCGTAGAGATCTTTAAGCAGTCATTCATTCCTGTACTCCACACACGAAAGGAATGAGAAGAAGCCCTATTAACTGCAACAATTGGAAGTAACCTCTGAGATGCAGTTAACAGTGGCCTGTAGAGAACTGCATCTAGTAAAGCGCAGTTGAGTTTATGCTAACATTTATGCTGATAGTGGTTTAAACTTGGCCCCAAATATTTTATGTTTTTCAAGAGCATATAGTATTCTCTTCTTCACGTGCATTTGTGAGTGTTCTAAATATGTTTTGTACTCTTTAGGTCCATGATTGTTTCAGAATCCTTCATATGACAGATTGCAATAATGTAACAGCTAAGACAGATTTGTCTTTCTGAACATATAAATCCAGGAATGCTATGCACTTTCTTGAATGTGGATTTCAGAGAGAGGGCAAGAAATGTGGGTCAGTCTTAAATAATCACTAAGCCATTCATGCCTTTCTTTGCAATAGTTCTGATAATGCAGATATTAATAATAGGGCTTCTGTTGTATCTGATGAAAATATGGGAAAAGGTACTCTGGGATTGCAGCTTCAACCAAGTTCTTAAAGCCGAATACCTCAAATTGAAATCTATGATTAGCATGGGTGTAACTATAAGGCACTTAGTCTGATCTATTACAAGGGTTCAATTTTTATTATTATTATTATTGTTATTATTATTATTATTATTATTATTATTATTATTATTATTATTTCATTCATTGAGGTTAGGAATAAATTTGCCACTGGCTGCAAAAATGATCTCCAATTTCTATTTATTGTGCCATGATTGATTTCAGGGCTGCCAGGCTCATTCTCAGGCACACCTGGTCTATGTACACAGACTGATATGAGGTAAGTTTTTCCTGTGATCATAGGTTTGCTGCTGTCACTGTCCAGTAAGCTATGATCCTAAGGCAGACAAACACCATACCATTCCATAAAATTTCGGGCATACAGCCACATAAATTCAGCTTCTTTTTTTAATATTTCGGCTGAATACTGTCCAGCCATCTTCAGGGTCAGCCGAGGTGACTAACGCTCCAGCATTTGCTTTGTCCTTTTAAACCCGAGGACCAAACCACTGCTTGGTTTAAAAGGACGGTGTAAGTGCTGGAGCGTTAGTCACCTTGGCACACTCTGAAGATGGCTGGACGGTATTCAGCTGAAATATTAGAAGAAGCTGAATTTAAGTGACTGACCGCCGAAATTTTATGGAACAGTCGCCGAAATTTTATGGAACAGTCTTTGCGCTGCAAAACACGAAGATGCATACCCTCATACTGATTATACTGAGAATGGAGCGGGTAACCCTGAAAGCAAACATGGCACTTTAAAAAGAAACTGACAATCATTTTGGCACTCTAAGGCAAATGTATTCCTATTCTAATTCTGCATTCCCACATTTCATCAATGATGGAAGGTATAAATATTACTATTATTGTTGTTGTCGTTAATGTCTACTGATCCTTCACAGAGTTTCATATCACAGTATCCTTTCCTCCTCCTTACCTATGATTACAAAGTGATGTGAATGAAGACTTGTCAGATATTATGCTCCAACCATAGTATTCATTTCAAAGTGAAATTAATTATGGCTATAATGGAATGTTACATACAACTGTTCAGTTTAGTTTACTGGATGCCTGTGATGATATGGATGAGAATTGAAATGACGGGAAACTGCTGGAACATATAGCATCCATGAAAGATGTCCTGTTTGTTCTGTTTTTAAGCATGGCCTTTATTTCTGTTTAGTTTCCCTTTTCTCTTTCAAAGCCTCTTAAACAGTACATTTCCAGCTTTTTCATGATCTTTCACAATTTCTGGTACCTTACAAACTTTATGGAAGCACCGCCTCATCAAAAGCACCTTTCAGTTTCCATAGTATATGTCATAACCACGTCCCTTTTAACTTCTTTTCTTTACTGAAATTACCTCTGGTCATTCAACATTTATAATTATCATCTCATAATAGCAATTCCCAAACAATCAGATTTAATGGATTATATGTTAAGTGTCTTTCCCATTCTTCACATTCTAATAATACACTTATTGCCATCTCCATACTATTGTTGCCATAACTTTCATTGTTCTACATTTGTAAAGAGCAAGATGAGATACACCAGTGTAGGTAGCAGATCTGTGCATTCTCACATTGTCTAGCAGCAGTCATAATACTCAAACAAAGAGTACAAACCTAAAGTGGGCAATCCTGTAAGCTACTAACTACTTTCTAGTGGCTATTGATTTTGTAACTCTCTACCTACTGTAATGATTTGCTGTGTACATGTAGCAATGAATATTGATTAACACAGATTATTAGCTTTCTGGCTGCATTTATTAATGACCAAAAGCATTTAATAATAAGCAGTACTGTGTAAAAACTAAACCATCAAATATTATTACCAGAATGTATAAACATATTTAGAGAATGAGTAATGGTTATACGGAAAGTATACATCATTTAAGGGAACTGGCTTGGTAGCCAGCCTTTTTAGCAGTTTTTTTGTGACACAGTAGTGGGTAGTCATGGATTCAACATTTAGAGAAAGCCTCAAAGCTGCTCTTACATGAAATACTACTTGGGGACCTGCTAAAGTGACTATAGTATTAAAGTATTTTGATAAGGAGTGTTGTGTTTGTCAGTGAAGTGGTTCACAAGACACTGCTATGTGAAGTCAAGTGTTTTGGTTTTGTAAAGTGAAGCTCCCTCTGTGGAACAAGTTCAATAATTTCCTACATGAAAAGTGCTTCTGTTGGCACTTGTTTCATTTCATGAGCAGCAAACAAATACCCTTCGTATCTTCTGTGATCTAAAGTGCTCATATTTTACAGTAGTATATAATAATGCTGTTACAAGGTGAAATGAATACTTCCAGTACATAATAAAAATAGTCAATTAAATCTTTACAAATCCAGCTTAATGTAGGAATTTTACTATGGGCTGTGAATGATACGATGACATCAACTTCCACAGGTAACAAGTCAAATTAATTTTCATTCAGAGGATGAACTGTTGTGAAATTAATGACAATGAAAACAGTTTCTTTCATTACACATGACAAAGTTAGACTATGAAATGTTCAAACTCTTACAGAGATATGTTCAATTAATTCATGCTTACCACTACAACTACTGTAAAGTGTTAAATTCAAAAACTTCATAATTAATTTGGAATGATCCTTATACAACTATGTACACAGATAACCAGCCACCACAGCGCACTCTGTACCTTCAGTGCAGTCCACATTATTTATACATTTTTTTACTATGTGTCTTTTACATAACTGTTATTTATTATTGTATGTTGTGTGTGTTGAAACTGAGTAGAAATGTATAGAAAGTGTTATTCAAAGTAAAGTGTCCTATTTATAGTATCTGTACCAACCCTCCCTCCAGCCATCTCATCTTTGCTGGAAAGATGTTAGTATGAGCAGCAACTCGTTCATTACTCCTATTGTAATTTTGATATATCATTTTCAAGTGTAGTAGCTTAAATTCATTGACTTGTCATTAGACACAGACTAAAAAATTAGTTTCAAAGCAGCTACTACAGGCAATTACTGTCTTGATTGTTGCAGTACAATGCCTCATGGTCAAATTAAAGGTCATTCCTAATTAGGAATAGGTGAAATGAAGAAGCATTAGCATCACAACATCCATAGCGAATCATTTGTTTTAAATTAGTTTTGAATAAACTAATTCTGATTTTTTGGGAAACAATCACTCTTATTCAAATTTTATACTCAAATAAATGCACTACTAGCTTTCTGTACTCAAGATTTGACACTTTTTTCACTCTCTACCTATTTCCGTATCTACACACTTGAGGTAGACAACTGCAACTCAAAAAACAACCTTATCAAAAGTGTATTATGGTCTCATTCCCTAAAAGCTACCAAGGCACCTGAATTCACATAATGATATCAGTGTACATACAGGGAAGTCTACACCATTCCTACATAGACAGGAAAATCTCTTGAAAAATGTTTTCAGTTATCAATACTTAAAGTGCATGACCTGTGTTGTCACTGTCAGGAATATTTCCAATATAATGGTATTCACCATGACATCTCCACTGCATATCTGCAACCTTCTTTTAAAAAGTGCTTTTCAGGGGCAAAAATTAAGATACCTTACATACCTTTCTGGGCATACACTGTTTCATTATCGTCACAAAAAAATAAATCCACCTTTTAATGCAGTTGTTATAGAATTAAAGAAATAAAAAATGAATGTTGCAAATAAAGGAGAAAAGGTACTGCAATACTTGAAAACTGTGTTACAAAATTTGTAATCTGTAAACAGTATGCTGGAAACTGAAGCAAGACTACTTCCAGCACTTCACTACAACACAAATATTTGTACAGTGCTTTAATACACACTATTTGAATAATATCCAAATGCTAAATTTATAACAAAATATTAAAAAAGATGTACTTGCCACAAAAAATGTTTATGACTGATGTACAAAATAATAATAGTAGTAAAATTGAAAGACAAATGTATAAGATGCAGAAAACCCCAATCTAAGAGCATGCATTACGTACAGGCTAGCAATAGAGCACAATAGCATACTGTACTTGAGGATTATCACACATATGCTACCTAATAACATTCTCAATGCAACTGACTGCTAACAGTGAGGGAGAGCTACAGAGTTTAAATCATGGCATGTGCACTGCAACAGACAGTAAAATGAATAAAAATGTAAATACAAACAGAAAAAAGTGTAGCGAGGTAACTTCTTTCTTAAGTCATTGTGATTTATACCCTGCTTACAAATACAACATTGTACAGTAACCTTTGACTCTGAACATGATATGTGCATCATTCCAATGGCATCCTAAAATGTCTGTAAGCTGCTCTAAACTACCCATGGGCCTTTTCCAAATCACTGACTCCATTATAAATCCCCATGATAAACCCTCACCACACCACTAGAAAGAAAGAAACTGAATATTCTAAATTCTTAGGAGTTTATATATAAAAACAAAGATGAGGTGACTTACCGAACGAAAGCGCTGGCAGGTCGACAGATACACAAACAAACACAAACATACACACAAAATTCAAGCTTTCGCAACAAACTGTTGCCTCATCAGGAAAGAGGGAAGGAGAGGGGAAGACAAAAGGAAGTGGGTTTTAAGGGAGAGGGTAAGGAGTCATTCCAATCCCGGGAGCGGAAAGACTTACCTTAGGGGGAAAAAAGGACAGGTATACACTCGCACACACACACATATCCATCCACACATACAGACACAAGCAGGTAAGTCTTTCCGCTCCCGGGATTGGAATGACTCCTTACCCTCTCCCTTAAAACCCACTTCCTTTTGTCTTCCCCTCTCCTTCCCTCTTTCCTGATGAGGCAACAGTTTGTTGCGAAAGCTTGAATTTTGTGTGTATGTTTGTGTTTGTTTGTGTATCTATCGACCTGCCAGCGCTTTCGTTCTGTAAGTCACCTCATCTTTGTTTTTATATATAATTTTTCCCACGTGGGATGTTTCCTTCTATTATAATGATATTCTTAGGAGTTTATATTGAAAAGACCCCTGAACTGGAAGTTGCATGTTGAAAATCATCTTAAATATCTAAGCACTATAATTTTTGCTATAGGGAATACTAGATTGGGGCATGTAAATTAAAAAAACTTTACTTACTCTTCATAGTTTCATGCTAAATGTGTTATGACATTAATGCAGAAACTCATGATTGAAGAAGAGAGTGTTGGTTGAAGACAACAGTGTAAAAATGATTATACAAACCTTTACAGTTATAATCAGTTTAGTATACTGATGGCAGCCTCACAGTACATTTACTCCATTACAACATTTGTTATCAAAAACCAATTACATTTTGAAAACAACAGTAGCATTCATAAACATAAAACTAACAGGAAAACAGCTTATATTATCCTTTACTCAGCCTTAGTGTGGCACAGAAAGGAGTGAGCAATCTAGCCATAAAAACCTTTGACCACCTACCCATGAAGTAAAGAATTTAATAGATAATAAAACTGACTTCAAACACCAACTCAAAGAAATGGAAGTATGAAATCACATAAAAAGCAATTACTCTGTAACAAACCAATGGAGGCCACAGATCCTTAATGCAAACATAATCTGGAAATATCACTGAAAAACCTACAAAAATTGGTTGGTTGAATCTGGGTTCACACTGTACATCATTCACTAAGATCTTGGAACTGAAGTCAAATATTTGGAATTTCAGATACTGATAATGGGTGAATGATAGACAGCTGAATTTTTATTTCAACAAATGTTAAACATTCATGCAACAATGTTCAAGAGCTGTTTATATGCCTATGTAGACCATCTGTCTTCAGGACATTAACATGTCTTTGGCATTGAATCTCACGGACTAGAGTAAAATTGTCTTCAGTTATGAGTCCCATTTCAAATTGAGCCCTGATGACCAGTGAAGACATGTCTGAAGATGCCACAGACAGCAATGGGATACCAACCTGACTGTTGCCCACCATATAGCCCAACAACCATGAGTGATGGTCTGGGACAACTATTCTTTTCATAGCAGGACACCTTTGGTTGTCATTCGTGGCTCCCTTACAGCACAATGATACATAAACAATATTCTATGCCCCTTATTACTGCCCTTCATGACAAGCCACCTGGGACTACATTTTAGCAAGATAGTGTCTGCCCACACATGTTGCGAGTTTCTACTGCTTGTCTTTGTGCTTGTCAAACCCTACCTTGGCCAGCAAGGTCACCGGATCTCTCCCCAACTGAGAATGTTTGCAGCATTATGGGCAGCACCCTCCAACCAGCTCAGGATTTTGATGATCTAAATACAATTGGACAGAATGTATCATGATATCCTTTGGAGGACATGCAACATTTCTATCAATGCCAAGCCGAATAACTGCTTAAATAAGAGCCAGACATTTAGCCCACTGCATTAGAAATGGCATGGTGAAATGCACTTGACAAAAAAAAAAAAAAAAAAAACTGTAACTCCAATTTATCTGGAACTGTAATCATTTGTTTGGCTGTACATGTACATCACAGCTACTGATTTCTGTCTCATTAGGATAATCACTTCATGGTGTCTAGTTGCGTTTGTCTCTCAGTGTATTACAAAAATTGAACTCTTTGATATTACATTCAACATTTACTATCCAGTAAATCTTCCATGCCTCACATTCTGATCAATTATCCTCTCTATTGTGCTTTCCTTCTTTGATCATTTTCCATTCTTTTGCAAGCTTTAAAGTTCTTGTGATGTGTGAAGACTTCAGACTTATTTATGAGTATACAAAAATGTCAGTTATTTGGGTAGAAATAGGAAGAGTAGTTTTGTCAGCAATGGCACTGTTACAGCACAAAAAAATAAGATGGCTGTTATGTGGAGTGATCATATTTTTCATTTGCAAGGCAAATTGGTGCAAAAAGTTATTGACAGCTTGGTACTTGTTTAGGGAAGCAATTAACTGACATGGGAAGTGACACTGTAGTAATTTCATTGTGCTGCAGAGATAAGGAAGACACAACATGATGTGGCAGGCTGTCTTTGAGACAGGCATTGGTCTTTGAGCAATTGGAAGCTTTGGTGTTGTCCTCACTATCATCCATGTGATCAACAGGGAGTTAGCTTTAGGCCATTGCAACAGAACTGGTATGGGGAGATGCACTTGATTAAAATAAAAACAAAAAAATAAAAAAAAACTGTAAATCCAGTTTCCTGACACCTATTCAAAAGAAGCAGCTGTACAAGCAATCTTAACAAAAGTGCAAGCACATTGAAAACTGGTTTTCAGCAATGTGAGTATAATGACCCCTCTCCCTTTTCCCTACCATTTGTGCTCAAATGCCTTGTCACCATCTGCTTGAGCACAAACTATTAAATTCTTGGCAATATTTTGCGATTCCCTGATCTTTTGCTGATCAGAAGAACCACCATGTGATAAAATATTTAACCAGTGGTGATTAGGCTACTACTAGAATGAGGAATAATAAATATCTAGGACCTGAAACCGCTTTTCTACCTCCTACCAAAAATACAGTTTTTTTATGAATACACATTGTGTCTACCAGAATAGAACACTGATTTCACTCCTGCAAATTTAAATTATGTTATGCTAAGGTTCATCCGTATTTGGATGCTATTTTGTGCTATTACACACATTCTAATTGATAAACAGAAAGCTGAGACACAATATATTTTCAAATTTTCTCTTTATTCTTATGTAATGAATCTCGTCTGAACAATAAACAGCTCTTGAAATTATGTTAAACAGATTAAATAAGTAGAACATGAGCAAAAAATCATACTTGCTTCTTAAAAAACATAAAATAACAGAAGATGGAGGGTTAAAGCTGATGAGGCCAAAGGTGAATTTAAAACAAATGAAACATAAGAAATACAATTCAATAGAAATAAAACAACTGCAATGAAAAAAGGGAAGAAGAGAAAGATAAAAAGAAGAGACAGAGAAAGAGGAGTAAAATAAAGAATTAAGATCCTTCTCTACAAGAAGCAATGATACTTCTCTACATGTGATTTGACTGATAAGTGATAGCTTCATTTATACAGCAGCAGTTAAAAACCAAATAGTATAAAACATTATGTAATAAACATCCCTATTAAATATTCAAAAAGAAATACATACTATATTGCACACTCACTCTTCTTCAACTGTTCCAGTCTACTATGGGTTGAGACTTGTTCATGTGCTTTTTCTAGATACTGTAGCATTGAAATGTTACAAAATCGCTGTTGTGACTATACCAGTACCAGCAAAAAGCATTAATGCACGAACACTACAGCAACCTGAATATGTTGCTCCATCATCATAAGAGCCATCAGTGTTGGCAATATGACAAGCACTGTAATAGAACAGAAGCAACACTCCATAACTAGTGCAGGGATGTGGCATTCTGTAAACACAGCCCAGCAATGGAAATAAATGTGTCTATTGGACTTCATCCATAAATTATAAGATAATATCATCAAAAGATAGCTTCCTTTTTAAATAAAACTTTAATAACAAGTGGACATACAGTCAATTTAAAATTGTTAGATTTTCTCAAGTAATTTCCTTTTACTTTCAATCCACTCATTTTTTTTTCCTTGCATACAGCCGAGAATCACAACACTGAGTTGTAAATGAGATGAACACAGAAGAAGTTGTTTGTGACACTGTCTCACTGCCAGTTTTTGAGAAAAAAAAAGTCAAAACATGCTAAAATTAAAACAAACAAATAAAAATAACCTATTAAATACTTCAATATTTTATTTCTGTTATATGAACTTAATTCCTCCTTCTCCCTCTCCTCTTTCTAAATGCACAAGCTTACTGCAACAACATAACTGATGAATTTATATGTTGTTGTCACTACTCAATCTCCTCCCCCCCCCCCCCCCCATTACTTTTCTCCATTACCAAACTGACTATTCCTTGATGGGCCCAGGTTGTATCCAATAAACCAAGCCCTTTTTTAAATCAAGCTGGGCGATAAATGTCCTTTCTCCGGTGTTTGATTCAGTATCTCTTCATTAGTTATTCAATCATTCAATCTCCCACTTTACCTTCAGAAATCTTCATTACCACCAACTTCAAAAGCTTCTATTCACTTCTTGTCTGTTCTATTTATCATCTAAATTTTGCTGCCTTATAAGGCTATGCACTAGACATTTACTTCCATAAAATACTTTCTAGCATTTAAATTTATATTTTATGTTAAAATATTTCTCTTTTTCAGAAAAGTTTGTTTGCTATTGCACATCCCATTTTACATGCGGCAAGTTCCGAACTTCGAAGTTGTGTTCAAGCTGATATTGTCCAACCAATGTCTGATTTCCTAATCTAATTTCCTCAGCATCACCTGATTTAATTCAACTGCATTCGATTACCTGTTGTTCATCTTCTAGAATCTTTTTGAGAAATGGATTCCATTCAACTGTTGTTCTTAGTGCTTTCCTGTCTCTGACAGGGGAGGTACGTTGTCGGCAAACCTCAGAATTTTTATTCTCTCCCTGGACTTTAATTCATTTTCAAATCTCTTCTTTATTTCTTTTACTGCTTGCTCAGTGTACATGTTGAATAACATTGGAATAGGCTATAACTCTGGCTCACTTCCTTCTCATCCACCGATTCCCATTGATATCCTTCAACTCTCGTACCTGTGGTATGGTTTCTGTAGGAGTGGTAGATAACCATTCACATTTTATATGGGGCAAGTTCCGAACTTCGAAGTTGTGATCAAGACGATATTGTCCAACCAAGCTAATCTTCACCATGGGAGGTTATACAAGTCATTCCATTCTTTTGAAAATAATAAATAAACACAATAAAAAACTCAGCATTTTGCAATCATGATTTGTTAGGATAACAGTTCAGTAATATTCGTACCTGTCAGCAGTGCCTTATCTTACTTTAGGCATTTCAATGCCTTCTTGCACCTAACAGCCTTCCCTTCTTTTCTTAGACCTATATTATACTGTCAAACTCTTTGGTAATTCTTTTATAAAAGCTCAAACTACACTAAAACAGCTGACTGGTATCAACAACAAACTGGCCAGCATTTTTTTTTTTTTTAACCCAGTCAGTTTCGTCTCTGTGGGCACGTCAGCTACATGAATCTCCAGGTTTAAGTGATTTCATTAATTGAGATAACTGACTGGCACAAGTATATGACAGCCGTACGCATCTTTTCACTTAGTCTTGGGTCTGAATGATTTCACTTGCATACTTTTTCAGCCTTTTCAGTAATTTATCAAAAATGACTAGTTTTTCAGCCTATTCAGTTATACAACAACTATGACTAGGGTAATCATCTCCTGTAAAGATAAATAATGTACATCATTTCAAAACAAGGTGAAAAAAAACTCATTTTTAAAAATGAAGTATTTTTAAAATTTATCTATTTATTTACTTAAACACAAATTTTTCATACTCTTGGCATTAAATATGGCTTTTTGGTTGATTTTAAAAGATTAGTAACTGGTCCTACATTATAAATTTATGTTTAAATAAAAGAACAAATGCTCTTTAATTTATTGTTTCTCTGTCTCTCTCTTCCTGCTGGTTTGCACCCATCACCAATAATTCTGTTTTGTTAAATGCTGAAGTGATGTGAACAGAAAGCAATCAATTTTTTAAATTGTTTGCTGTTTAAGTATATACTGTTACTTCCTGGAAGTGTGTAGGGAAATATTTGTTATCATTCGTTAATTTTATTTGAGCTTCTTTAATTAATATGGGTTCATAATATGAATCATATTTGAAGATACTGTATATCATAATGAATTTAACTTAAGGCTGTTTCTATTCCCACACCATGGAGTGTTTCAGAATTCTGATCCAGGCACAAAGTTCACTGTTAAGAAAAAAAAAAGAGAAGAACTGAAAGCTAATATCGGAACAGCAACAAGTGATGACAGGTGATGATAAAGCAGGGATACATAACACTATAACTGACTGAATCAACTGTTTTCATTTGGTTGCTCCCACAGACTACTTTCACTCCAAAGAATGAATGAAAAACTGTAGCAATGTAAAGTCTAGGTTGGAAAATCAACAACATTATGCAAAGGATAGAGTGCTACTCACCATAAAGATGAGAAATTCAGTTGCAGACAGGCACAATGAAAAGACTGTTACATATTGAGTTTTCAGCCGAAGTTTTCCTCAGAAAGAGAAACACAGATATTCACAGAAGCAAGCACACCACAGACACACGTGACCACTACCTCCAGCCAAAATGCAATTGTGTACATCGAATAGATGCAGCAACCTGGAGTGATGTGGAGAAGGGATAGCAGAGTACAGTTGGAGATGAGAAGTCAGCATGGAGTGGGAAAGGAGAGGAGCAAAAAAGTGGAAAATACCAGTGGGTGTACGGGCGGTGAGCTGTGCATAGTGAGGGTGATGGGATGTGAATTGACAGGAGATTATAGGACAGAAGGGGTGGAAACTGTTGGGTGCACAGTGGGGGGACAGTAGGTTACCGTAGATTGAGGCCAGGATAATTTCAGGAACGGAGAATGTATTGAAAGGTTAACTCTGATTGGTGCAGTTCAAAAGAGTTGGTGTCAGAGTGGAGGACTCAGATGGTCTGGGTTGGGAAGAAGCCATTGAAATCAAGCATGTTATGTTCAGCTGTATGTTGTCACAGGGTGGTCCACTTTTCTTTTGGCCATACTTGAGAGGTGGCTATTCATCCATTACCAACATCAGGATGAATAACCATGCTTGATTTCAATGGCTGCTCCCCGACCTGGACCACCTGAATCCTCCGCTCCACCATCAGCTTCTCTGAACCAAGCAGACAGCAGTTATCCTTTCAACCATTCTCCACTCCCAAAATCGTCCCAGCTTCAACTTACAGTAACCTATTGCACCAAACCCTCAACCTAACAGTCTCCACTCCCCCTGTGCTATCACCTGCCCCCAATTCATGTCCCCTCGCTGTGGACAGCTCACTGCCAATGCACCCCATTGGTCTTTCCCCCTTTCTGCTCCTCTCCAGTTTATGCTCCCCAAGACCCTTCCCCCCTCGCCTATCTAACCCAGAGCTTCCCAACGCTGCACCTCACAGCCCTGTCCTGCCACTATCTAATCCCTGCATGCTTCGCCAAGCAATGCTGACTTCTCTCCACCTACCCATACAATTCTATCCCTTCCCCTTCCCCAACCTACTCCAGATTGCTACTTTTGTACAAAATGACACAGTCGCATTTTGTCGGAAGATAGTGATCATGTGTTGCATAATGTGTGGTGGTATGTGTTTTCCTTCCTAAAGACAGCTTCAGAGAAAAGCTAAATGTGTAAGTCTTTTTGTTGTGACTGTCTGTAACTCAACATGTCGCCTTTATAGTGAGTAGCTATGTATACTTTGTACAACATTGTTGAATGAAAAATTCGACTAATACATAAAACCTCAACTAAATGAGTCTACTGTTTTCCAACAATCAACTGAATGCATTGTTTTCATTCAATTGTTCCCATTAGTATTTAGTATTGCCTACATGTGGCATCCAATCTTTCTCATAACACTACATGATCCTACAGCTTTGCATTACTCCCTTTGATCATTCTTGCTATATCATTTTGAACTTCCTGTCAATCTAATTTTTCAGATGTCAACATTTCCTTCTGCCTGCATCATTTGCTGCATTTTTATATTTTCTCTTTTCCTCAATTAAATTCGAAGTCGTGTTTGTTATTCAAGTGTTTCTGCTTAGCTTCATCTTTCTGGCCACTTGATCCTCTGCTGCCTTTATTATTTCATCTCTTAAAGTTACTCATTTTTCTTTCATTGTATTTTTTTTTCAATCAATCATTGCCCAACTGTTAAATACCAGCAGCTCTCTCAATTTATTCAAGTTCCATTTCCTCAATTTCCTACAATTTTTCAGTTCTGATCTTCAGTTCAAAATAATTTAACCATAATCACAGACCACATCTGTTTCTGCAAATGTTTCATTGTTTAGCACTTGAATCTTAAATCTTTCTCAATATTATGTAATGCCAAATGTAATCACCAGACACAAAAAATCCCACATTCTTATAAGCCCAACTCACACAAATACAGCCACTATTGTTTCCGGGCACTAAGGCACAATTTAGTACATGAAGATGGCAGTGGCTATGTGTGCGAGAGTTGGACTTGCTTGTGTAAATGTGTATGTATTTGATATACGTTGAAGGATTAGTCCAACAGTGGAATATACCTAGCATTCTTTGTCGTTATGCCTAACTGCAGCTCAATGACTCCTCTATGTGATGAGTAGTAATTATCCTTTTCAGACTGTTATTATCCCATCTTGGATTTCCCATTGTTTGATTTTACCATTACATAATATATACAGGGATATTATAATGAAAGTTAAACTTTCAAAACACTGTAGAAATAACACAACTGGTCAGAATGACGTCAAATTGCAATGGAACATTATTGGAGAAGGGGGAAAACGTAAGGCAGAAGAAAAAAAAATAAAAATTGTATGAAAATTGATCAATAGATGGCGCTGTATGTGTCGGAATACGTAAACCAAAACATCTGTCATGTGCATGACCCTTTGAAGTTGGTATAAACACACTGGGTACACGGCTTTTCCTCCTTTCATTTCTGCGACATTTGCCTGCTCTCTGCTTGTAAAGCTGTATTACAAGAATGATGACTGTCCACATGTTACTCTCCAGAAATTCTGGACACTGAAGGTTTTAGGAAAAAAGGCATTGGTCTGATGACTGCCATGGGTCTGGAGAAAATGATTCAGAAATTTGAAAACACGGGTTCTTTTGGCGTGCAACCTGGTAGAGGGAGGAAACGAATTGACTCAACGTCAGTGGAAGCAGTGGCCACAGCAATGCAGAAGGAGATGAGAAGCGGTGTGCAAATGTGTAGTGTACGGAGAATTGCCCGAACACTAGACATACCCGTGAGCACAGTGCGTAAAATTCTATGAATTGTCCTTCTTTGCCATCCATTCCAAATTACCCAGTGTACAAGTTGCTTCCTGTTGACCTGCCAGTAAGAGAGACCTTTGCTTTAGAATTTCTTGCTTGCATGGAAGTGGACAATGATTGCCAGTGGAAGATTTTGTGGACAGATGAAGCCCACTTCCATCTGGCAGGATGTGTCAATACACAGAATTGTCAAATATGGGCAGCACAAAATCCACACGCAAATCACCCAGTAACACTTCATCCTGAAAATGTCACAGCGTGGTGCAGGTTTACGGCATCATTTATCATAGGGCCACATTTTTCGAAGAGACAAGTGCTTACAGTCCTGTTACCTGTACCATCACTGGTAAGCACTATGAGTGTCTTTTGCACAATCACATCATACCAGATCTTCAACAGCGTGGATGTGTGTATGGGATCATTTTCATGTAAGATGGCACACCTCCGCACACTGCAAGTCCAATTGAGCAGGTGCTAGAGCCATTTCGGAAATGCTAGAATTATCAGTTGCCATTTCCCTACAGCCTGGCTGTCCCAGTCACCTGACCTTAATCCGTGTGACTTCTGGCTGTGGGGCTACCTGAAAGATGTTGTTCTAACATTCTGACTGCAAACTTAGCTGCATCGAAGGTATGCATTGTGCAACACATTCTGAATGTGACCCCAGAAACACTTCAGTCAGTTGCAGAACATGCTGTTTCTCGATTTCAACTTGTTGCAGAAAATGGTGGTATTGAACATGTTTTGCACCAGTCGCATGGAAGGTAATAATCTTATTTGATTTTGATTGATGCTTTTTATGCGGTTTTTGGCCTCAGGACCATTAAAAACTGATTTGAGCTATGCTTTTTATGCGGTTTTTCGCCACAGGACAATTAAAAACGGATGTTTCTGATCCAATGTGATATGACCTTGCCGTGGCGGACGGGCTTACATAACTAACAGTATCACACCTGTACACCCATGCACACTGAGTAGTACAGTTTGTTTAATGTCAAATGTACACCTTAGTCATTGTTGTATGATTCATTTGTCATTTGTAGTCAAGCACCATTAAATTACGTCTACAGGGCCATCTAATGTTAATTTTGTAACTATTTATTTTTCTTCTGCCATACGTTTCCCTCTTCTCGAAAATATTCCGTTGCAATCTGACATCATTCTGACTAGTGGTTTGAAAGTTTAACTTTAATTATAATCACCCTGTATATCTGAAACTTTCCTGTGTCTCTAAGACTCTTTCTGGTATACTATCTGTTTTTCTCATACTGAAATCAAGTAATAATGATTAAATCATGGAACGTGCATAATTCTATCAGGCAGCTCCCCTTTCATTCCTCTCCTCCAATGTACATTCTTACTATCTTTCCTTCTCCTCCTCTTCTTACTATCTAATTAAAGTCCCCCATCACAATTATATTTCTGTCTCCCTTAAGGCACTGAATAATTTTTCTTTCATCGCAGTCTGTTCCTCATCTGTGAGCTAGTAGGAATATATAGTCGTACTTCTGTGGTGGGTCTTGGGATTAGCTATAATAACATATTCACTACGCTGTTTGAGGAGGCTCACCTGAATTTCTATTTTCTTTTTCATTATTACGCCTACCACTGCATCACCCACATTTGACTCTGTTTATAACCCTCACTAGAAATGCTGTACTTAGTCACAACACTTCACCAGTTCCCACTATATAAATTCCAACAAATGCATTTCTATTTTCAAATTCTCTAACATTCTATGCCCCCCCCCCCTCCTCCCTACCCTCCTCTCCCAATGACATCATCCTCTGAGATGACCTCGCCCAGAGGGCCAGTTTTACCTCCTGAATATTTTGCTCACAATGATGCCATCATGAAATAAAAAGGAACTGTAGTTTCGCCTAGCTATCAGCCCTAGCACAGTACCAACTTAGGAAAACCATGTTACCTAATGTTACAGGACCAGATGAGCACTCATCCAGCCTGTTGCCCCTGCAACTACTAAAAGTGCTGCTGCTACTCTTCAAGGAAGCCTATGTTAGTCAGGCCTCACAACATGTACATGTCTGATGTGGTTACACTACTGGTATGACTATCTGTAGCACTGAGGCAGCACACAAGCATTCCAATGAGGTCTAAGAGAATTGTGATAAAAATGTTCATTTGACAATGACTGTCTCAAATGATTACAATTATAATTTAGCATACTGTACTATTTACTTCAGAATTTCATAAAAATGAAATTTATATGAGTGTGGTGAAGTAATTACTCAAAGTCTGGGTCTCTACATTATAAAATATGAGAGGAAACAAGGTTATGCAGGTGTATGGTCCTTATAAAGTGACCTCTGCTTGCTCTGATGCATATATGCCTAGGTACAGAGATGTTAAAAATAACTGACAATATTTCCTTGTGATATGCATTGCAGTAAAATACGCTGAAACTTTTTCACTGTAACAACTTATTTGGGGATTTCCCAATTTTCTGTTCTTCTCCAACTGATATATATATTTAAATGCACCTTATTTGTTCATTTACTATTGTGCTCCAAATTGGTTTGCAAATATTAACATTTCATGGCACTCAGCCATGTATTGCATTGCACTTTAGCATAGGCTTCTTGAACCCCAAGATTTGAAGGCAACACAACTTATGTCACTATCAACTTCATATTCAAAGAGAATCTTAGACTGCCAAAATCATATTGGAGGGGAATATTAAGGTAATATTCAAGTTATGAGCTTTTCTTTAAAAAATAAAATAAATAAAAAATCTTTTAACTGGTCAGCATGTAGCCATGTTTAAAAAATAATTTGTGATGTGAATATAAAATGACTCATTTCACATCATTATCACATAGTACACTAATTTGTGGAACGCGAAACTAACCAAACAATTTAGCACTTGTAATAGTTTTTTCCAGGCGTAACACAAAATAAATAAATTCAAAACTTAAGGTAATAGCTTTAGATGCTTTAATTCATGGATGAAGAGCCAATAGACTACTGTGCCAATCTGTGCGCTGGGGAAATCCTCCATGCCAATGCCATCAGTTTTTGCCCCTGCTTTTACTCTCACCTGTATCATGTCTAAGTTGAAGGTGTCATCGATGTCTACACAAGGTCTCACCTTGACCGGTGTGCAGGGAAATTCTGGAAATGCCGCTGCCACAGCTCTCGCTCCTGCTTCATTTGTCCATTCAGACAAACCAACAAAGAATTCGCGACCTACAAATGACAGACTGGTTGTATCACGAGGTAAAATTGAAGGATGGGTTTGGTGAAAAGCTAGATCATACAATTCAAAACTGACAAAAAGAGGCCAATGTAAGCCACATGTCCAACAAAATATAAATTCTCATAACTGTCAACCCTAACAGAAATAGAAACTTCATAGATTGATATGAGTATGTAGCATTATTTGTTCATCAATATAATACAAAAGCCATGAGAAATACGCCTATTCAACAAATGACTGTAAGCTTCATATTACAATCATTTTACCAATTGTGAACACATGAAAGAAGAAAGCAGCATAAGGCAAGTAAATGACTGACCCTCACAGGGAATTTCACAAAGAAAACTGTTAGCATTACAAAATTAGAAACTTTTCTCATATTACTTCCACAACTTAGTTGTCTTTTTCCCTTCCTTGATTTTCAGGAATAGATTTTTCGGTTTTGTATCACCTACAATCAAATATCCCCCACTGCCTGCACATAGAATATATCATTACTCGGTAATTTTTTTGGAAAATGTAGATATAGCCTACAGTAATTCAATTCTGAGAGCAGCAGATTGTTCTCCATTAGTGCTGGACTACTAGGAATGGAATGTGGAAGAAACAAATGTATTGTATCAGTGCAAAACAAACATATGAAAGAGCAAAAGCCATCTAGGCAATTCGAATTAGCCCTGATAAAATTTACAGTAACAAAAACCCACTGAATGTTATTCATCTGGATAATCTACCTTGAAAAGCTGCATGTAAAGCAATTTACTTTCCAATATAGAAATGAATTACCTGCATTCAATGCAATTACAATTAAAGTTACATTAAATTTACATCTAAAAACCTCTGAAAAATGTTTACACATCATAAATATTGTAAGTAAAAGCAGCCAACATTACCAAAGCAAATTCAATTTTTAAAACACGAGTCAGATCATTTTACAGCCTAGAATACAGATGTAAAATATAACATCTCAACAAGATCATTGTAGATGATTTAAGTAGAAAATGCTGTCACATACTTAAGCTGTTCATTGCCTAATTAAGTTCATGAATGAGAAATCTAAATATGAAATGAAAAATAACTAGCCACTTCAAATTGTCAAAACATTTTTAGTTAAGTCCTGTTTATTTGATAAGAACTACGAAATGAAGTAACAGATTTTCTATAAAAGAAATTTACTATTTATCCTTCAACCAGTTTCTTGTGGAAATGCAACGGTTAAGTTAGTGACCTGAATTCAATGGATTTGACAACCTGCTGATAGATATTACAATTTTTCATAACTGTTCCCTACAAAATAGATATTAAATCTTTGCACAATGTTGAAAACGTGTGAAAATGCATGTTTTCTCTGTTGTTCTCCCCTAATAGCTGTATAGACAACTGCATGTATGGGCAGTGTTCAGTAATACTTTCTTAACACTTACAGCACCAACAAGAATCCAAACAGTAGCTGTACCTGTGAACAAGACATCTCCACCATCCAGCTTTGCTGATTCATCTGCAATTTCAACAATTGGAAGGTCAAGTTCTTTCTTCAAAACTGCTCTTACAGTTTCCACCTGTAGGTTGAAACCAGACTATATTAAATTAACGAACCTACAAAAATGAGATTATCTGTGGAACATTTATTTGTTAAGATAGCAATAATAGGAAAGGGTTTTCATGTTTGATGTCAGTGTTGACTTGCATCGCATTAACTTGACAAGAACTATGCTGATTTATTGCATACAATTCAGGACCAAAAATCCGATTTCATTTCGAAAGTAAACTGATGTAATCTTAATTTCACTTTTACGTACGGAATTCGTGGGAAAAATTTCTTTAAATCCGTAAAATGAATTAGTAACAACAAAATATCCACCTCAGGTCCGAGCCGATTTATTCACGATCCGCTAAGGTACAGTCAAGTCCGCTCCCCTTTAATGTAAGTCGACCGAGAACGGTGCGCTACTATTTCCTGTAACAGACAGTGAAAGGAAGTGTTGTATGAGATCATCAATCGGCTGTAACAGGCGATAGTAGCACACATGACATCACTGTGCCGGTGATGTCATACGTGCTGCAGTCTCTGACCCACTTGAGAAAAGGCGCGACTAGATAGTGAGGACTTGACCAGAGCGCACTAATTTAAACGTCATGAACAACTACCCTATGGAGCTTTAAAGTCGTCTCTGTATCGAGCATGCGCACAACCGCTTTCTAGCTCCAACCCCGTGACCCAGATCTGGGAAGGGTGCTACATACACCCCACGAGATTCCCGCCCGTCTACCAAAATAAAACAATTGCATGTAATGACTGACGTCACTCCTGCACACGCCTCAACACTGGCGTTTGCTCACCTCCTTCGTGCGACTCGCCGATCCCGGTCGGGTGATAAGCGCTATTCCGTTGCATACGACGGCCGTATCCTCTACGTAAACGCATTCTGGCTGCGCTTCGTCCGGTGGCAACTCGATTACGTCGAGACCCAACTCGCGTAGAAGTCGCACGTAAGCTTCATGTTGCCGCTTCGCCTCCTCGAGCTCGATTTCGGCTCGCGTCCTGAATGAGAGCGGTATGCGACACACCACTGCGTGTGTAAACTTCAGAGAAGACGCCATGTTGCTTCTGTGGTCTCCGAGCTACTGCGGCCGCGTTCCAGCCCGGTGTGTGTGCGGCGAGGGGGGGCGGGTCGGCGGTGCAGTGGCGGCCGCGCCTCGTTGGCCAGAGCCCTCGCTCGACGCCCAATGGCTCGGCGCGTCTCCCCACTGCTGACGCTACCCGATGCAACAGGCGCCAAAGTGGAAAGGGGTAAACGCATCAAGGAGCCCCAACAACCCAAAAAATATATTTTCTTTGTGTGGACAACTTTTAAGGAAAGAAATTTTTTAAAGCTAACAACTAGTGCATCATTCTCCAAGGCATGCAAAATTAACTTCTACGTCTACATCTACATCGACATCTATAGCCTGCAAACCACTGCGATGTGCATGGTACCAGTTCACTGACGTTCCATCCCGTTCCATTCACGTGTAGAACGCGGGAAAACGATTGTTTAAATCCTTCTGTGCGTCTGTAATTAATCGAATCTTGTCCTCGCGATTCCTATGTGAGTGATATATAGGGGGTTATAATATGTTCCTAAAGTCGTCACAAATCCAGTTCCTGAAACTTAGTAGCCGACCGTGGTGGCCACGCGGTTCTAGGCGCTGCAGTCCGGAACCGCGCGACTGCTACGGTCGCAGGTTCGTTCGAATCCTGCCTCGGGCATGGATGTGTGTGATGTCCTTAGGTTAGTTAGGTTTAAGTAGTTCTAAGTTCTAGGGGACTAATGACCTAAGATGTTGAGTCCCATAGTGCTCAGAGCCTTTTGAACCATTTGAACCCGAAACTTAGTAAGTAGACTTTATGTCTATTTTCGAGAGTGTTCCATTTCGGTTTCTTCAGCATTTCTGCGACGCTCTCCCGTGGTGCAAACACAAACAAACGTCTGACCATTCGTGCTGCCCTTCTCTGTAAACGTTCAATATCCCCTATTAATTCTATCTGTTACGGGTTACACATACTTGGCCGGCCGAGGTGGCCGAGCGGTTCTAGGCGCTACAGTCTGGAACCGCGCGACCCACTGCGGTCGCAGGTTCGAATCCTGCTTCGGGCATGGATGTGTGTGATGTCCTTAGGTTAGTTAGGTTTAAGTAGTTGTAAGTTCTAGGGGACTGATGACCTCAGAAGTTAAGTCCCATAGTGCTCAGAGCCATTTGAACCACACATACTTGAGCAATACTCTAGAATGGGCCACACAAGTGATACGTAAACAATCACCTTTGTAAACCATTGCATTTCCCAGTATTCTACCAATAAACCGAAGTCTACCACCTTCTTTACTCAGGACTGAGGCATTATTTGTGTGAGCTGGCTGATACCAATTGGGTCTCACTGATATTACGGAACGCTATGTTTTTTTCCGTTTCGTTAAGTGCACAATGTTACAATTCTGACCGTTTAAAGCAAGTTGACAATCTTTGCACCTATTTGAAAACTTATCGAGGTCTGACTCAATATTTATGCACCTTCTTTCAGACAGTGCTTCATCGTAGATAACTGCATCACCTGCAAAAAGTCTGAGGTTACTATTGATATTGTCTACAACACGAACAGCAGGGGTCCCAGCACACTTGATATTGTCTACAACATGAACAGCAGGGGTCCCAGCACACTGCCCTGGGGTAAACACAAAAATTAACTTTTGCGTCTCAGGATGACTCTCCACCCAAGATAACATGCTGCGTCCTCACTGCCGAAAACATCCTGAAGTCCGTCATAAATTTCGCTCGTTATTCCATATGTTCGTACTTTTGACATAAGTGCAGATGGGTACTGAGTCAAAGGCTTTGCGGAAATCGAGGAATACTGGCGTCTACTTGACTGTCTTGATCCAAAGCTTTCAGAATATCATGCGAGAAAAGTGTGAGATGAGCGTTTCAATCCTACGAGGTTTAAATTGGGGCTATTCCCCTGGGTTTCCCTTTGTAAAGTAACATTTGAAAACGGATATAAGCTTTTAAATTTTTGCTTTACTATCGCCAACTTCCACCTTAGTAACTTATCATTTTGCAATATCGTGTTTTTTTCTGAGATTGTACAGGACAACTTTGGTATCAGAAACAGCCTATGGGCGTCTGGGATAGATGCATGCAAATTTTAAGTGTTACGTTGTCATGTTGGACGACGTAATCCACTGATTGGAACAGTACCTTCGTCACTGAACGAATACGGACACAAATAATTTCATTTATTTATTGTTACTGGCGAGATTAGGGCCATCAAGCGATATCTTATTAGAGCCAGCCATTCTATGCAGTGTCGACATGGATAAAACCGGCAAACTGCAGGGACGGATCCTGACTGGGAATGGAGGTGCTGTAAACATGTGTCCGAAATTCATCTTTGACATGGTAGACGGCGCTGACGAATGAAAGTTCCTCTGACCACGTGTCGTGTGTTCCTTGTGAGTTGCAGGCTGTGTGACTGACGCAGCGCACTGTAAGCAGCAGAATCGTCCGGTAGTCGTGCAGGGAATAAGACGAGATTGCGTTTGTGTACGGCCACGCAGATGGAAGGTCGAGAGGCAGCACAGCCATACCAAATCAAGTACCCCTCACAAAACAATTCAGGCCCTTTTTGAGCGTTTGTGTAATTGCGGGTCCTTTCAAATAGACGAACGTGCAGGGAAGACGAACCCTAGTTCAAGCTCTACGTAAGTGGTCTGTCAACATGGTGTAAGCTAAAGTGCGATTATGTTATCTTGCATGACAACCGCTACTATCCCTATCACCTGCAACGAGAAGAATTTTGTCGATAGTTTTTGCACCAAACCATCACAATTTTGGAATTTCTGTCATCAGTCCTCTTCACCGATGAAGCAACCTTCACCAGAACTAGCATCATCAATCTGTGTGATCTTCATCTGTGTAGGATTACCAGATCTCGGTATGCCAAAAAGAGGTCATTTTCCATATTTTAGGATGAAAAAAGAGGACAATTTCTATTTCTTAAATTTATTACATAAGAAAAAAAATAAAAACATCACACACATCTCACACACCTACGTATTTTTCATTTGACTGAATCGTTTTTAAAAGTTCATTGTTCATTTTCTTGACACAAATATTTTAAAAACTTCTTGCAATTCAAATTTCTAAAATTAAATTTCACCACTGCAATCCCCTTTACATTGTCAATAAAGAGTCTATTTCTCCCCTTTGTCCACTGTGCCTCTATTAAGGAGAACAACCTCTCCACACAAGCATTATGGGCTGGCAACGCGAAGAATTGTGCTGGTACAGTCCACGGATTTGTAACTGCTGTGGTAAAACACAGTATGGTAAGCAAGAGTTCCTTCAGCAGCATTTACTTTGGTGTCCAGTTCAGCAAAGGGTTCCGTAAAAAAAAATTACTCATTTTACCTGACGAACTTGCACCTCTAACACACTTCATATGTTTTTCTGTTTTCATGTGCATTTCCAGATCGCTGGTGCCGTGATTTGCTATAGATACATAGGTCCCTGGACAACAAATCATACATTCTGCTTCCCACTGAACTCTTCCAGGACGGAAGCTCGGATATTTTTCCCGGAGTTTAACCGCAAATGCACATTTCCTCTTTGGCATGACGAGAAATTATCTTAAACAAAAGTTAAACAAAGAATGATCAAAACCTATTGTTCAGCTAAACCATGAAAAAGTCTTCACTTACAAAACTTAATTATAATTCTGTGCCATAAACTATATTTTGAAATTCACGAAACTTACTCAATAAGATGAATACGGAAAGTAAAGATGCAGCTAGATGATCAACAAGTTTGCTAAAAACACGTGTGTCACACAAAAACAAACAACACGTAGACAATCACAGCTATGCTTTGACCATAGATACTACCTATGGTCGAAGCAGCTATCTCGAAGGTAAAAGATACATAATTTGTATGCAATACAAATAGATATTTTCGATTTTGTGAGTGTAACAGATCGAATTTAAGCTAATGACAAATGATGCAATTCAATGACCGTAGTAAAAAGTACATAAATTGTTGACGATACGACATGAAAACAAAAATCAAAAGATCTTCAAAAAAAAAAAATGGTTCAAATGGCTCTGAGCACTATGGGACTTAACTTCTGAGGTCATCAGTCCCCTAGAGCTTAGAACTACTTAAACCTAACTAACCTAAGGACATCACACATCCATGCCCGAGGCAGGATTCGAACCTGCGACCGGAGCGGTCGCGCAGTTCCAGACTGAAGCACCTGGAACCGCTCGGCGACACCAGCCCGCAAAAGATCTTCATTCCCAAAACCAAAAAATGCAAACGTTAACAGAAATCGCAAAACTGTATGCGGACGCTACATTTCACGTCGAAAATGAGGACATGACCGCGTAAATGCGGACGTCTGGTAACCCTACAATTGTGGGCTACAGACAGTCGTCGGGGAGTGGTTGAGACGTCTCAACAGCGCCGGTTCGGCATCAATGCGTGGGCAGGGATTCCTGATGACGTAATACTTGAACCGTTTATTATTCCACAACGCCGTAGAATGCTCTGCCTGGGGTGATGCTTCGCCTTGCAGATACCATGTAACCTGTCAAATTCCCAAAGGCATCCAGCGAGAATGTGCAAGATACAGCACCACCGCACTTCCGCATTACAGATCGCCGACACCTCAACATCTTCCCCAGGCGTTAGACAGATAGGATGTGGAGGCCCTGTAGTATGGTCTGCTTAGACAACCATACTTAAGCCCCCTGGATTTTTACTTCTGGTGGCACCTAAAAAGGACCGTGTATGCTGAACCAGTTCCTGATATGTACAGCCTTCAACAGTGTGTTCACGACGCCTGTGGCGCTGTTTGGAGAGAGGTCGGAATGTGCAAAAGAGTGCGGCAATCCGTGACGCGACATGTGAACGCGTGCACCGTAGCACATCGAGGCCACTTTGAACAGCTGTTGTGACGTGGCTGCGATGCGTCTCTGTACTGTGTTCCTGGACGGTTTCTTGTCGTTGTACGCACACCGTCCATTTCCGGACACATTTTCATAGTTTTTTCCCTCAATTTTCAGCAAGAATCTGCCCATGCAGTTTGTCGGTTTTATTAATATTCACACAATATACACCATTGGACATTAAAATTGCTACACCACGAGGACGACGTGCTACAGACGCGAAATTTAACAGACAGCAAGAAGATGCTGTGATATGCAAATGATCAGCTTTTCACAGCATTCACACAAGGTTGGCGCCGGTGGCGACACCTACAACGTGCCGACATGAGGAAAGGGTCCAACCGATTTCTCATACAGAAACAGCAGTTGACCGGCGTTGCCTGGTGAAACGTTGTTGTGATGCCTCGTGTAAGGAGGAGAAATGCGTACCATCACGTTTCCGGCTTTGATAAAGGTCGGATAGTAACCTATCGCGATTGCGGTTTATCGTATCGCGACATTGCTGCTCGCGTTGGTCGAGATCCAATGACTGTTGGCAGAATATGGAATCGGTGGGTTCAGGAGGGTAATACGGAACGCCGATCCCAACGGCCTCGTCTCACTAGCAGTCTAGATGAAACGCATGTCTGTAACGGATCGTGGAGCCGCGTCTCGATCCCTTAGTCAACAGATGGGAATGTTTGCAGGACAACAGCCATTTGCACGAACAGTTCGACGACGTTTGCAACAGCATGGGCTATCAGCTCCGAGACCATGGCTGCGGCTACCCCCGACGCTGCGTCACAGACAAGAGCGCCTGCGATGGTGTACTCAACGACGAACCTGCGTGCACGAATGGCAAAACGTCATTTTTTCGGATGAATCCAGGTTTTGTTAACAGCATCATGATGGTCGCATCCGTGTTTGGCGACATCGCGGTGAACACACATTGGAAGCGTGTATTCGTCATCGCCGTACTGGCGTATCACCCGGCGTGATGGTATGGGGTGCCATTGGTTACACTCTTGGTCACCTCGCATCAGTGGACGTTACATTTCAGGTGTATTAAGACCCGTGGCTCTACCCTTCATTGATCCCTGCGAAACCCGACATTTCAGCAGGATAACGCACGACCGCATGTTGCAGGTCCTGTACGGGCCTTTCTGGATACAGAAAATGTTCGACTGCTGCCCTGGCCAGCACATTCTCCAGATCTCTCACCAATTGAAAGCGTCTGGTCAATGGTGGCCGAGCAACTGACTCGTCACAATACGGCAGTCACTACTCTTGATGAACTGTGGTGTCGTGTAGAAGCTGCATGGGCAGCTGTACCTGTACACGCCATCCAAGCTCTGTTTGACTCAATGCCCAGGCGTATCAAGGCCGTTATTACGGCCAGAGGTGGTTGTTCTGGGTACCGATTTCTCAGGATCTATGCACCCAAATTGCGTGCATATGTAATTACATGCCAGTTCTAGTATAATATATTTGTCCAATGAATACCGGTTTATCATCTGCATTTCTTCTTGGTGTAGCAATTTTAATAGCCAGTAGTGTATTTTACATTCTGTTCGCATAACAACACAGTTGTTATAAAAATACGCCAACGGAAAAAATCGCAGCACCAAAAAATAATTAATGCAAGGTAATGAAATTCTGGGTATACATTTGTCTAGGTAACATATTTAAATGATTAACATTGCAAGATCATAGGTTAATGTAAGCGCAATGCAAGCCATTGCAAACGTTAAATTCTGGGATATTAATAACCGATGTAACCGCCAGAATGTTGAACGCAAGCATGCAAAACGTGAATGTGTTATGTTGAACAGTTGCCAGATGCCAGTTTGCGGGATGGAGTTCCATGTCTGTTGCGTTTGGTCTGTCAATACAGGGACGGTTAATGCAGTTTGTGGGTGATGGTTCAAATGGTTCAAATGGCTCTGAGCATTATGGGACTTAACATCTGTGGTCATCAGTCCCCTAGAACTTAGAACTACTTAAACCTAACTAACCTAAGGACATCACACACATCCACGCCTGAGGCAGGATTCGAACCTGCGACCGTAGCAGTCTCGCGGTTCCGGACTGAGCGCCTAGAACCGCTAGACCACCGCGGCCGGCTGTTTGTGGGTGACGCTAGAGTCCAATGATGCCCTACATGGATTCGATTTGAGACAGATCTGGTGATCGAGCGGTCAGAGGCAATATGACGAAGCTGTGCAGTGTATGTTGGGTTATAGCAGCGGTATGTGGGCGTGCATTGCCCTCTTGGAATGCTGTTCAAGAACGGCAGCTCAACAGACCGAGTGACGACACTGATGTACAAATATGCAGTCAGGGGTGCGTGAGGTAGTCACGAGAGTGCTCCAGCTGCCATACCAAATCTCACCTCAGACGGATAATACCAGGCGTTTCTAGCACGCAAACAGGTTGCTTGCAGGCCCTCAATTTGCCTCCTTCTAGCCAATACACGGTCTTCACTGGCACCGAGGCAGAACCACCTTTCAACAGAAAACACAACAGACCTCCACCCTGCCCTCCAATCACTGAAGCCGCAAATGGCGGTGGTTTGGGGTCAGTGGAATGTTCGTCACATGGCGTCTGGTTCGGAGCTGTCCTTGAAGTAACCGATTTGTAGCAGTTCGTTGTGTCACTGTTGTGCCAACTGCTGCTCAAATTGCTGCAGCAGATGCAGTACGATGCAACAGAGCCATAAGCCGAACACGATGGTCTTCCCTTTCGGTAGTACCACAGGGGTTGTAACACTTGCACGGAGTGACGCACGAAGCCTGGGGCTCTTGAAGAGCTAACCGGCTTTACGCAGATACAGGCTCACTAAGAAGTCTAATACACTACTGGCCATTAAAATTGCTACACCACGAAGGTGACGTGTTACAGACGCGAAATTTAACCGACAGCAAGAAGATGCTGTCATATGCAGATGATTAGCTTTTCAGAGCATTCACACAAGGTTGGCGCCGATGGCGGCACCTACAAAGTGCTGACATGAGGAAAGTTTCCAACCGATTTCTCATACACAAACAGCAGTTGACTGGCGTTGCCTGGTGAAACATTGTTGTGATGCCTCGTCCAAGGAGCAGAAATGCGTACCATCACGTTTCCGACTTTGATAAAGGTCGGATTATAGCCTATCGCGATTGCGGTTTATCGTATCGCGACATTGCTGCTCGCGTTGGTGGAGATCCAATGACTATTAGCAGAATATGGAATCGGTGGGTTCAGAAGGGTAATACGGAACGCCCTGCTGGATCCCAACGGCCTCGTATCACTAGCAGTCGAGATGAAACGCATCTTATCAGCATGACTGTAACGGATCCTGCAGCCACGTCTGGATCCCTGAGTCAGCAGACGGGGACGTTTGCAAGACAACAACCATCTGCACGAACAGTTCGACGACGTTTGCAGCAACATGGACTATTAGCTCGGAGACCACGGCTGCGGTTACGCTTGAGGCTGTATCACAGACAGGAGCGCCTGCGATGGTGTACTCAACGACGAACCTGCGTGCACGAATGGCAAACCGTCATTTTTTCAGATGAATCTAGGTTCTGTTTACATCATCATGATGGTCGCATCCGTGTTTGGCGACATCGTGGTTACCACACATTGGAAGCGTGTATTCGTCATCGCCATACTGGCATATCACCGGGCCTGATGGTATGGGGTGCCATTGGTTACACGTCTCGGTCACCTCTTGTTCGCATTGACAGCACTTTGAACAGTGAACGTTACATTTCAGATGTGTTACGACCCGTGGCTCTACCCTTCATTCGATCCCTGCGAAACCCTACGTTTCAGCAGGATAACGCACGACCGCATGTTGCAGGTCCTGTACGGGCCTTTCTGGATACAGAAAATGTTCGACTGCTGCCCTGGCCAGCGCATCTCCAGATCTCTCACAAATTGAAAACGTCTGGTCAATAGTGGCACAGCAACTGGCTCGTCACAATACGCCAGTCACTATTCTTGATGAACTGTGGTATCGTGTTGAAGCTGCATGGGCAGCTGTACCTGTACACGCCATCCAAGCTCTGTTTGACTCAATGCCCAGGCGTATCAAGGCCGTTATTACGGCCAGAGGTGGTTGTTCTGGGTACTGATTTCTCAGGATCTATGCACCCAAATTATGTGAAAATGTAATCACATGTCAGTTCTAGTATAATATATTTGTCCAATGAATACCGGTTTATCATCTGCATTTCTTCTTGGTGTAGCAATTTTAATGGCCAGTAGTGTAGTTCAGCACAGCTGCTCGCGCGAACTCGCTCGCGCCCACACCATAGCAGTGGGCAACCATGTATCGCTTCAGGTTGCCTCATTAACATGCTTCGTGGCAAATTTGTCTTCAAGACTGTTGTACTAACAAGAACTGACAATGAAATCCAGCATAAGAATAACTGACAATAAAATTCACATCTCTCTTAATATTTTGATGTCCAGAGAACGGAGGGCAGCTAAGTAAGAAACATGGTATTTCTTACGAGTGTTGCAGCCTTACGATGACTGCCCTTTTAGGACGAAATATAAATTGACAAACTTGTATTTCGTTACCATTTTATTTAAAAGTTAAACATAAAAACTCAGATGCCAACGAATAATTACTAATTTTGCTTTTTACTAAAGAATAATGTCTGGTATCACTCTTCGAGGAATGCCGGTTCGAAGGCAAGCTCTTAAGTTGAAGTCTGCCATTGAGCTTCTATGTGTGGATTTCGTTCTCTTCATTGTACAAAAAAGTAGCATGTACATGTGAGTCTAAACATCAACATAAACACACCTGCAGACTTGTAAAGTTGTGAAAATTTACATTGAGGAAACAGAAGTTTACGAACCTAATTTTGCTATGAAACTAATCACGCAAACGTCATAGTGTAGTTATATAATTTGTAGCTGTATTCGAGTTTTCACACTGTCAACATAATCCGAAAATCGGTGAAACAGCACAACATCTTGCGAGCTCAAAAGCAGTATGGTAACTTGATCTAACGGTAGATTCAGTCATTGAGTGTTCCCCCTGAAAACAAAAATGTACTTTCATACTAAAAAATTACTGAGACATTTTTCTTTCTGCTCCCGCATGACGAATACTTTCTCCAATAACATCGCTTAAAAGCATTTTTTTCCACATTCCAAGAGTCCATAATCTTTTACATGGGATCTATTATAATGTTGTTGTAAACAGAATTTTTTCGTTGTATTCAACGTTTTGAAGCATATTAAAAGACCACTAAGGCTATCAAGATACCACTGCATACAATAAACATATAGACTAGGCATCCTACACTGATACGTTGATGTTGATGTATCTGACCGCTTTTAAGTTTCTAACTAGGCCTCCATTTTGAGGGAGACTCAACTCTAAAACTTCACCTTTTAAAAAAAAAAAAATTAACGCCTTTTTCAAAATGGCTCTAAGCACAATGGGACTTAACATCTGAGGTCATCAGTCCCCTAGACTTAGAACGACGTTAACCCAACTAACCTAAGTACATCACACAAATCCATGCCCGAGGTAGGACACGAACCTGCGACCGTAGCAGCAGTGCGGTTCCGGACTGAAGCGCCTAGAACCGCTCGGCCACAACGGCTGGCAATGCCTATTTCACATCATTGGAGTGTACTCTTACACCCCAAAATGATTTGGCTGTAGTCGAATCACAAGTACGTCTAAGAAATGTTTGAACTACGGATAGCGTAACGGGTTGTGGCACATTTAAAGATGCCAACGATAATTTTTGATTTCTATCACCATCAAATAGAACCATCTCTACTTCGAACTTGACATAAACTCATACTGGAAAAAACAAGTAGCAAGATTTCCAGGACAACCGAAGCGAAACAACTGGCAGCCAGTCTTCGGAAATCAATTACTTTCCCTGCTGACTATGTAAATATAAATTTAGGGAAGAAACTGAAGTCCTGTTCAGTACGACCGGCCGGTGTGGCCGAGCGGTTCTAGGCGCTACAGTCTGGAACCGCGCGACCGCTATAGTCGCAGGTTCGAATCCTGCCTCGGGCATGGATATGTGTGATGTCCTTAGGTTAGTTAGGTTTAAGTAGTTCTAAGTTCTAGGGGACTGGTGACCTCAGTAGTTAAGTCCCATAGTGCTCAGAGCCATTTTTTGTTCAGTACAATCAATAAGCTCCAAGGAAAGAGGCAATGGCTTATAATCAGATATCAGACCACTGCGCCTTCTCAAGAAGACTGTGAGTAGATTTTTATTCTGCAAATTCGAGAAAAATTACAATAAGCAGCCTCATATAAGAAGGAAGGAAAAACGTTATGGTGCCAGTGAATTTTAATGAGTATGTGTCTCACAGTAACATTCATTTTGTGATAAAAGGTTAAAATATATTTTACCATAAGTTTGATTTTTAAGCTCAGTGCCAACTTATTTTATCATAAACATTAACCAATCCGAATGATATTTTCGCACGAAGTAGTCTTGATGCATTAATATTACTTAAAATGTAATGTGTTTATTTTATCATCAAATCTGCGTCCGATAAGTAAAGAAAATTTAAGGCGAAAATTTGAAATAAACACTGAAAACAAGTTATTAATATTTCTTATAAAATGAATGCACAAAACCGTTGAACTATGTCTTGTGAATGTACGTATAAAATCGGACATGTATAAACTGTGATGTGAGTACCAAAAGTTGGTTTTCAAGAATACCGTTAAAATCACATTAAAAATTCAAAACTCGAAAACCAGTGAAGTTATGGACTTCAAAACTTCGTTATCGCTATACTTTTACATTATAGACATGATTTTCGAATTTGGTTGCTATCTGCAAACTGGAAGAAAAGTTAAATTTTTGGGTAGAATCTCCTCTTGAGCACAGCGCTGTATATACTGTACGTTCGTGTCTATGGTTACGCCGAATTTAATTGTAGGGATTCCTCATATCTCTGCCTCGTGATGACTGGGTGTTGTGTGATGTCCTTAGGTTAGATAGGTTTAAGTAGTTCTAAGTTCTAGGGGACTGATGACCATAGATGTTAAGTCCCATAGTGCTCAGAGCCATTTGAACCATTTTTTTGATTCCTCATAAGGCAGTCCATTGTTTGCCCTTCTCCTGAGCTACCAGTCGGCCGTGCTGCCCTACGTAAAGGCGTCTGACCGTCCCATTTCACCGCGAGCGCTCACATCCCAGGCAGCGAGCGAAGTAGAGCTCACCTAGCCGCATCCTTAACAGGATTGCTGTGGTCTGCGATACGTGTTTCTAGAAATTAGTTTTAACATATGTTCAAAGGTTGAAAAATGCGAGCAGCCACTTTTTTTTATGATAATTTAATTTGTCTTTACCAGTTTCAGGCTGGATTGCTCATCTTCCAACGAAAGGTGAGTGTATGGTTTTAACTGCATGTCATTTGACCGCGTTTCTGCTGTATAGATTTTGATTCTAAGAATTACTTCACAATATTTACAGGAAAGCCAATGATTACATTAAATTACTTTTCAGTATTTACAAATTTTTCAATGATTCTGACGTTTTCTTCGTCAATGAAACTTCTTTGCATGGGCCACTTAAGTCAGAAATGATTTTAGGTTCTCATCAGTTTGGAGTTTCTTTAAAGACTCTGTAATCGTTTCGTCGTCTTCATTGCTGACTTTTTTCTTCTTTTCCCATCAAAGTTTTAAATCAGTCGGTCAAACTTGTGGTCGTGGTACTCTGCCATTTTCTCGACTATCTTTCACTAATGAGTAAACATTCGGATGAGCTTTTGATGTTTATGTATTTATTCTTCGATTGCATGCTTCTGAGACGTTATTAGTGCGTTGGCGCCTTTCACTGCAGTATCTCTTGGTATATATTCATAAAGTCATAAAAATCCTGGAGCTTCGGGTTTTCAGGCATGTTTTCCTGAATACACAGGCAACCATCATCCAACATTTCCAGGGGAAGATGTGCTAAAAGCAGAGTACATTCTTATGTAACAGCGTATTTCCTTGTTTTCATTGCAGGCTGGAACGAAGCGGCAACGCTGTACTTGTTTCCACAAACACTGATTAAAGTGATAATTGCAACTAGTAACCTCTGTTTCACGAAACTAACTGCTAGCTGCTTGAACGATAGCAATTCCGAAGTCCATTGTCAGAGATGCAGGGCTCCATTCAGTCACGTTAGTTTTAGAAGCTTTTAAAGAAACGTTCTTATGATTCTCGCATTTTATTTGGCAGCAAAGTGTAAATAACTGGAATGGTGTTTGTTTCCTCCCAAGAACTACTAAAGTCGGCGTGGAGTATAAACAACTGAACAAACTACTTGCTCGAACTCTTGAATGTTCCATCCACAAAGAATTATTCTTAGTTTTATGGACACGCGTTTCCCTTTCCCCGGCAAATAGAGGTATTCCGTTATTCGTTTATGGACACGCTTTTCCCTTTCGCCGGCAAATACAAGTATTCCGTTATTCGGTCTTCTGTTATTATCTGCAAGTTAAAAATTATTTTCTTCGATGAATATATCTCCAGAATCAGTGGGATCTTGTCTAATTCCCACGTGTTTTCGCCTAATGCGATATAACGATTGCTTCAGACTTCCGTGTGATGGTTGCGATGTTGCTAAGTAGTAGCCTCGATTGAAGAGCTGCCCCTTCTTCAACGTAAACTGTAGCGTCTATTTCTTTTGCTCGCTTCGTTGCGCTGGCAAAATGTTTGCGCACTTCATTTTCTTCTTCATCTGGAATGCAAACATGGCTACCTTCCCCTAAAACGCTGTTATTTTTCTGTGGATGGACTTCTCTGCATTTATTCTTTTTAAAGTTTACACTGCGCCAACAAGTCACTTCTTGTTTGTTTGTATACTCCACTACGTACTGGAGCCCACTGTAAATCAGTAAAGGGTGGTCTCGGTGAACTCCTTAACTCAGTTCTAAAATATGGAATACTTACTTGCTGGTCAGGGGTCAAGTGGAGGACTAAACTCTGGGAGAAAGCCACGCACACGACGAACTGGTACGGGGGCAGGGAACTTTGTGCAGGAAATGGGCTTTGGCCTTCCCCAGAATAAGTCGCAGGTAGGGGCGGGCAGGCCGGTGTATCCTGCTTTTGGAACCGTCCACTACCTAGTGTCCTGGATTCCGTTACAAATGTCAACATATTTCTTCTCCGTACAAGTGTAATTCCGTGCAAATGTCACAAACTCGTGCCACTTGGCCATCCGGAGCCCGGTCTTTTCGCGATTTTACATTCTCGTGAAATGTTCAAATGTGAGTAATTCTTAAGGGACTAAACAGCCAAGGTCATCGGTCCCTAGACTTACCCACTACTTAAACTGACTCATGCTACAACAACACACACCCGTGCCCAGGGGGCGGGAGGGGCCGCGCAGTCCGAGACAAGCCGCCTCAAACCGCGCGGCCATTTTCATGACCACAGCGGCCAGCAATAGTGTACAGTAGATACATTCCTGCCAAGTCTTTCTTCAGCATCGCAGAAGTAACAGCCAGATTGTCGTAGCCCAATCGTCCAAACTGAGTGAGATGATGATAATGACGTCTTTATCGTCTTAAAGGCATTCTTGACTACCACCAACTTACCACGTTCAATCTCAGAGGTAACTAACGATCACGACCGTTACTGCGTGTGTTTAAAGCAAACCTGATTTGCATCCTCATGGTGGCACTACTAGTGCAACTCTTACGCGACAGGCGCGTAATTTGAATAGCCATCATGTTTCAGATTTAAGAACACGCCTACCATCTTTTGTTTATGTCGCACAATTCTTTCTTGGTTCAAAAATGGCTCTGAGCACTATGGGACTTAACTTCTGAGGTCATCAGTCCCCTAGAACTTAGAACTACTTAAACCTAACTAACCTAAGGACATCACATACATCCATGCCCGAGGCAGGGTTCGAACCTGCGACCGTAGCGGTCGCGCGGTTCCAGACTGTAGCGCCTGTATTCGTCGTGGCATACTATCCACAAGTTCATCAAGGCACTGCTGGTCCAGATTGTCCCACTCCTCAGCGGCGATTCGGCGTAGATCCCTCAGAGTGGTTGGTGGGTCACGTCGTCCATAAGCAGCCCTTTTTAATCTATCCCAGGTACATTCAATAGGGTTCATGTCTGGAGAACATGCTGGCCACTCTAGTCGAGCGGTGTCGTTATCCTGAAGGAAGTCATTCACTAGATGTGCACGGTGGGGGCGCGAATATCGTCCATGAAGACGAATGCCTCGCCAATATGCTGCCAATGTGGTTGCACTATCGGTCGGAGGATGGCATTCACGTACCGTACAGCCATTATGGCGCGTTCCATGACTACCAGTGGCGTACGTCGGCCCACATAATTCCACCACAAAACAGCAGGGAACCTCCACTGGCCGGCCGATGAGGCCGAGCGGCTCTAGGCACCAGTCCGAAACCACGCGGCTACTACGGTCGCAGGTCCGAATCCTGCCTCGAGCATGGATGTGTTTGATGTCCTTAGGTTAGTTAGGTTTAAGTAGTTCTACGTCTAGGGGACTGATGACCTCAGACATTAAGTCCCATAGTGCTTAGAGCCCTTTGAACCATTTGAACCTTCACCTTGCTGGACAGTGTGTCTAAGGCGTTCAGCCTGACTGGGTTGCCTCCAAACATGTCTCCGACGATTGTCTAGTTGAAGGCCTATGCGACACTCATCGGTGAAGAGAACGTGATGCTAGTCCTGAGCGATCCATTTGCATGTTGTTGGGCCCATCTCTAACGCGCTGGATGGTGTCGTGATTGCAAAGATGGACCTCGTCATGGACGTTGGGATTGAAGTTACGGATCATGCAGCCTATTGTGCACAGTTTGAGTCGTAACACGACGTCTTGTGGCTGCACGAAAAACGTTATTCAACAGGGTGGCGTTGCTGTCAGGGGTCCTTCGAGCCATAATCCGCAGGTAGCGGTCACCCACTACAGTTGTAGCCCTTGGGCGGCCTGGGCGAGGCATGTCATCGACAGTTCCTGTCTCTCTGTATCTCCTCCATGTCCGAACACCATCGCTTTGGTTCACTCCGAGATGCCTGGACACTTCCCTTGTTGAGAGCCCTTCCTGGCACAAAGTAACAATGCGGACGCGATCGAACCGCAGTATTGACCGTCTAGGCATGGTTGAACTACAGACAACAAGAGCCGTGTACCTCCTTCCTGGTGGAATGACCGGAACGGATGGGCTGTCGGCCCCCCTCCGTCTGATAGGTGCTGCTCATGCATGGTTGTTTACATCTTTGGGCGGGTTTAGTGACATCTCTGAACAGTCAGAGGGACTGTATCTGTGATACAGTATCCACAGTCAACGTCTATCTTCAAGATTTCTGGGAACCAGGGTGATGCAAAACTTTTTTTGATGTGTGTATTTGGTCGAAACAAGTATAGCTGGTCGCCAGAGCCTCTTCTCAGGCGATCTCGTATTCGGCAGCACAACATCACTCGTTTGCCGACAGTGCGACCAGCTGCTCAAGTAGGCAATAATCCAGATCCTCTTACTATCTGGAATTTGCTTGTGACGAACGATATTCTGAGTGTCATATTGGAATAGACTAATGTAAAAATAAACCAAGAAAAACTTGAAAATGGTCCAAATGTGTGGTATGAAGCTGATTTATATGAACTAAAAGCATTTTTCGGTTTACTATTTTATTCACACATTTTCAAATCCAGCAGAGAAGATTACAAACGATTTTGTGCCACAGAAGGTAATGGATGTAATATATTTAGATACGTTATATCCTAAAACCAGTTTTGTGTACTGCTAACATGCTTGAGTTTCGAAGGCCCTGCAACACGTTTTGAACACAAGCAAACCGATCCTTTGGTGCCAGTGTCAGAAATTTTTACAAATTTTATTATCGACTGTCCAATGTTGTACAATATTAGAGAATGCACACGCATTGATGAACTGCTGGTATCATTTTATGGCAAATGCAGAGTCAGAATGTACATTCTGAACAAATCATGCAAGTACGGCTTGAAAGTCATGTGGCTCATGTACTGGTTATCAGTTTAATGCATATGTTTACACTAGAAGGAAATCAGCTGGACAAAATCTAAGTTCAGTAGAGAAAAAGTTCCAGAAACCAACTCAAGCTATGATTAGACTAGCTAAATCAACTGCACAGACTAACCGCAATATTACTGCATACAACTGCTTTAGTTCAATAGAGTTAGGAACATGTCTCAAATCAAGAGGACTGAAGTACGTGAGAACACTGGAAAAAAAAGAGGAACGGATATACCAGAAGAATTCTTACCTGCGAGAAACAAGGAAGTTAGCTCTGCAGTGTATGCGTTCGCACACGATGTAACTCCAGTTTTATTTGTGCCAAAAAGGGTAGGGTAGTGATTCTAATATCATCTATGCGCCATAATGAACGTAAAGATGGTGATACAGGTAAACCAGAAATAATTTCATACCATAATCACTTTAAAGGTGACGTTGATTCCCTAGATGAGAAGTGTGCCGAGCACTCAACAGCACGACGTACGCAATAATAGCCAGTGGCATTGTTTCTCCGCATGTTGGACGTTAAGTGGGGTGAATACCTTTGCCCTTCGCAAATCCTACAAAGACACTACTCCGCTTTAATTTTTTGAAGAAGCTTGCAATCGCATTGGTGACACTACAAATAGAAAAGCGAGTCAACAACTCTCACATACCTCGTTCAAATGGTTCAAATGGCTCTGAGCACTATGGGACTTAACTTCTGAGGTCATCAGTCCCCTAGAACTTAGAACTACTTAAACCTAACTAACCTAAGGACATCACACACATCCATGCCCGAGGCAGGATTCGAACCTGCGACCGTAGCGGTCGCGCGGTTCCAGACTGTAGCGCCTAGAACCTCTCGGCCACCACGGCCGGCTCACATATCTCGTGAACTTCGTGCACCCATTTACCGTGTTTTGGGTGTAGAAGAACCAAGAGCAGAACTCGTTGTAGAATGATCGGAAAAACGCAAAACATGCTGCACCTGTGCCCCAAAAGCATAGAGGAAGGCTTCTTATGTCTGCCATTGTTGCAAGTAGCCAATCCGCCTTGAACGCTCCAAAAAAAACTTGCAGGGCATACAAAGAAAACTTCTGAGAATGAAACCAAAAACCAAAAAAGCACTCGTGTAATTTTTTAAATGTTCTATGGAAGTTTCTTTTTTTATTATTACACTTCTAATAAACAATAGAAATGTAGCAAAAAGTAAAATTTGGAGTGCATGGTATTTAAGTTTTTATAGGTTTGATATTATTATGTAATGTTACGTTAATTTTGTGCAGTTCTGTATTCAAATGCGCTTTTTCGTAAAAATAAACTTCAAAATTTATTTGAGTCTATTTTGTGTGTGGTATTAATGGAACATTTTACATAAAAAGCTGAGCTGTCTCACTGACATTGGTAAATGCAATTTTTATGGCAATTTAAACATAGCGGTCTGTCAGACCGCACATGGGACAGTGTGTGACAAAAAAAAAAAAAATGATCTGGGAAGGTAAGGATGAAGTTAACCCGTAACTGGTACACCTATAAATTGTAACACATAAGGTACATCTGGGTCCTCGGGACCCACCCAAGTTTTGAGTATATTTTGGTAAAAAAAACACATTTAAATGAAATTTAAATATGAAACTTTTATTAATGTTTTGTTACTAATGTTTTAAAACCACATTCCTCATTTATGGTCATACCTTAAAGATGTTACAAAAAAGGACAATAAACTGCATAAAATACGAAATGTGAAAAATATACTTTTGGAAAGTCCTGCACATCAGTTACAAATAGTAAGATAGACAACTGAAACTTCACGTTTAAACACAAAATGTACTATGCTTCACAACAGTAAGCCAGAAGAAAAGTTCAAAATCAATATAAAAATTTCTGCAGGCACAACTTTTGGATAAATTTTAGTACATTTCTCAGCTAAATGACTATGTGATCTTTGAAAATAGCAGAAATTATGACAAAATATTAGGTTTCAATTATACAGCATCTTCACCAGTCCATTTCAGTTATTTCATTCATCCAGACTACCGAAACAGTTTGGACATAAAGCAGTGGAACATTCCAAACATAATGGTGTTCGACATCTGGCACACGCCCGGGATGCTTTCCTGTCTTTTTTAGATGGGCACACTGAGCATCTTTTCCTCTTCGATTTAGTAGCACCAGCTTCACTGTGAACCTGGGATGTTCCTGATGCCTTGGAGGGGGTCATGCCTAGAATATCACAAATGGAATTTCGGATATCTTTTCTCAAAAATGGAGAATCCAATCTTCTTTTCATACAATCACTTATGAGTTGTGTACCTAGTTCAATGAGGAATTCTCTGCGTGTCACATCATCAGTATCTTCTTTCCCATGGTACAAAACAAAAGCATTTACACCTGCTATATCTAGCATAGTGTAGAAGACTGCCATAGGCCACCGCCTTGTTCTTCTAGAAGTCGTGTAATTATGCGTCTTTTCGTCAAGTGCGTCAACTCCACCTTTTGTTTTATTGTAGTCATGGATTATTTCAGGCTTATTTTCCACCATACATTCTCCATGGTGCATTGTCGATATCAGGTTGACAACCTTGTTCTTTTTGGGGACGTGTGAAAGTATTGTTACAGAACCAGAGTATCCGTAGATTGAAGAAGACACATTTCTGCCCTTTGCTGTTGAAAAGCTTGGTGGTAGCTCAGCCTTGTTCTTTCTCATGGTGCCAATATAAGTCAAATTACAGTTCGACAACTCATTGACCAACTCCACACTTGAGAACCAGTTGTCCCCTGTCACATTTCTGTTACTTCCCTTGATTGGTTCAACCAACCGCATGACAACAGCTGTTGGTAAGAGGACACGGCGCGGGATGGCTACAGCTGATTTTCCCGAATATATCTCTGCATTCAAACAGTAGTGCATTTTGGCATCAGCTAGAATAAATATTTTTATACCGTATTTCCGTGGCTTGGATGGAATGTACATCCTAAATGGACATCTACCACGGAATCCTACAAGCATTTCGTCAACAGTGACGTACTCTCCGACTGAATAGTTTTCTTGACAAGCTTCTATCAATGAATTGAAGAGCCAAGAGATGTGGTACAGTTTATCTGTGAGTTTCCTTGCGTCACGGGTTGCTGCATCATCAAAACGAAGGCAACGTAATAAAAACAGCAAACGTTTCAAGGGCATAGTTGCCCTAAAAATTGGTCTACCAGTGCCGTTTGTAGCATATAAACCATTCAGATCTTCGTTGTTTGACTTGAAGGCTCCCCACAAATAACAAAGACCTATGACAGCTTTTATTTCAGTACTGTCTGTTAGATTTGAAAAAGAATTCTTTTTTGACTCAGGTGGCAATGACATAATCTTTTCATTGGTTCTGAGTACTACCTCTGCAATCATTTCTTTGCTGAAAAGTAGTTCCCAAAATGCTAGAGGGGTCTTTTCTGTTACCTGTCTAGCTGCATTACGTATGCCAGGAAAGTGAATTGGAGCAATGATGTTGGTTTGAGAGGTTCTTCCACGTATGCTGGGTGTTGTTGACCACTTGAATCTGTTTCTTCCATAGATATAATTAGTTCCAGATTGTTCGTTGTTACTGTCTCCATCATCACTTTCATCACTTCCAGTTTCATGTTCACTAATTTCATAGTCACTGTCGCTTCCACTTATGTCTTCAATATCACTGTCCAATGGTTCGTTCAGATTATCTGTAGTATCTTCCTCGCTCATTTTTCTGAAGCACTACACCGTAAATCCAAGATACCGGAAATAATGCCACGAAAAGAAAACTTTCACTAACGGTACACCTGGGTCCACGGGACCCGATCACCTTTATAGAAACAAAACTAACAAAGAAACGCCTGCAACAATGTTGTGGGCTGGTAGCCAGTTGATTGTTAGGAGAGTACAGGGAGAGGGAAGTCAGTGCTACCACACACATCACGGAGCTGGAAAAAAGAAATTTCGCTCGGGTCCCTGGGACCCAGGTGTACCAGTTACGGGTTAATTGTATTCTCGTGTGTACACTGCACCGGCTATGCCGCTAGGATAGGAGTACTTTGTAACACCGCGTCTTTTGTGCACCTGCTTTTCCTTAAAATTCTGGGGATTAGCAAAAATGTCCCTCTCTTATCATTTTTGTTGACTTGTTTCGATATTTGTTCCGTTTGACCCGCTTCCGAAATTTCATTGCTCTTTTTGTTCGCCGCCAAAGGACCCGCACATTGTCGGACTACAATACAATATTTCAGTTCAACAGTATCGTTGTTAGTCCATCTTGGACTCTCCATTGTTTGAGTATTTCAGTTAAGAGCCGAAACTAGAGAAGCTAGTGATGTTGGATGCTGGGGCCTGGACCGAGGTCGACATTTTTACTCATCGCAAAGGTGTTTCATTGGTTTCAGGTCGAGACTCTGAACAGGAAAGTGCATTTCAAGAATGATATTGTCCACAAACCATTTCTTCATAGATTAGGCTCTGGGCACTATGGGACCTAACATCTGAGGTCATCAGTCCCCTAGAACTTAGAACTACTTAAACCTAACTAACCTAAGGACATCACACACATCCATGCCCGAGGCAGGATTCGAACCTGCGACCGAATTCTTCATAGATGCTGTGTTATGACAGGACCCATCGTCATGCTGATACAAACAATCGTCGTCTCCAAACTGTTGCTCTAATGTACACAGTATGGAATTCTGTAAACTATGCCCATATCCTTCCTCATTTGGCGTTTTCTTTAGGGCAGCAATGAGACACGCCCTAATCACGAAGAGCACACTCTTCCCGTAATGTCACTTCGTGCTTCACTGTTTGCACTACGCATGATGGCAGGTAACGTTCTCCAGACATTCGCCAAACCCAGACCCATTAATCGGTTTGCCACACGGTATATGATTCATTATTCCAAATCACTCGTTTCCAGTCCTCACTATCCAGTGGCGACGCTTAGCATAGGCTACAGAAGTGTGTGGCTAGTGAGGAATTGCTCGATCACTATACCCTATTCTTTTTAACTTCCTGCATTTACTTATTGCTTGCTGATAGTAGAGTTCGCGCACAATACCGTGGCCAGCAGATGCACAGATGGGAGGGCATGCGTGGGGAGAGTGGTAGTGGTGGGGATTATGGGCAGGCGTCGTAGGGGGAATGCCGAGTGCTTGAGGGGAAAGCCGTTCTACACTGAAGCCTACACTCGCATTTTTATGAATATTAAGTGGGGCCCCTCCACGCCCATGCTTGCATGGTGACCATTCAAAAAGTTGTTATCTCTGTTTTGGTTAGTATCTAAAAAGAATTCCGCCAATAATCCAGCGATTTATTTTCGCCTGAATTGTTAAGCATTTGTAACTTTTAGAGGAGCATCATGAGTGGCGATATTTGAGTAAAACCTACACGTTTCTCTTGATGCCATGTTAAAATTTGCTGAGTTTGCCAAAACACAGCGGTGTTTACACATTATCACCTCACTAATATGTTGTGCAGATGTAATTGCGAGAAAATTCTGAAACAGTGAATTATTAAGTGAGGAGCTGAGGAAAACTAAGGCCAGTATCTAATGAAAAAGTACATCCTTGGTACAAAATAAATGTGTAATGTCTTCACTTATGTTGTACCAAAACCCATTGTATTTCTCGTTTCACAAGCTATTGATGGCCCATAAACATTACAATCTTTCATAGATAATGTCTGTAGTTAGTGAAATAACAGGTTAGATAATGAAGTTTTGCATAATAACCAAATGGCTCAAATGGTTCAAATGGCTCTGAACACTATGGGACTTAACTTCTGAGGTCATCAATACCCTAGAACCTAGAACTACTTAAACCTAACTAACCTAAGGACATCACACACATCCATGCTCGAGGCAGGATTCGAACCTGCGACCGGTCGCGCGGCTCCAGACTGTAGCGCCTAGAACCGCTCGGCCACGCCGGCCGGCGTATAATAACCACACGACAAAATGCTCTCCTCTTTGTGTGCTATTTTTTGCCACAATGTCATGTCGATATGTCAAACTGTCTATGAAATATGAGGAACGTTATAGATGTTTCACTCTGGCTTTATTGCTGGCGTGGTGCGATCGCAAATGTGTGCTACGACAGATCAGTTTTCTCGAGATAGGTGAGAGATAGTTAGCTAAATCTTATATGCGACAACGTATTATGTAATATGCACCAAACGCAAAAACATAACGAGCCCTATTTTTCACTGAAAACTTTTTCGAATTTGTCACGGTGTCTTACTTCCAAGTAAATATCACAAAAACTATGACCATTACATGAACCTGACATGCAAAGCTACAAGTAAAGCAAAAATGAATTTTTTTCTGAATAGTTTCTATAAAATCGGTTGAGAAAGATTTCAGGGCGTGCACTTCGATTCTGTCGTCGCCGACCGGCCAAAAGGTGGCAAACACTTGTCGGCCTCCCCTTCCAAAGAAATGAATGAACTCGCCCAGCGCTTTGGGCGAAAACTGGTCAGTGGGCATCGGCCACTGTATCCTGCATAGATTCTAGTACATTGAATTCATGGGCGATTCGCTCCGCTTATTTCGTGCGATTCTTACGGCTAACCTCCGCAGTGTTTTATTGTTCATGTCTGTCGGTAAATGAGATCTGCCCTGGTCTTGTTTTAGCTGTGGTTGTTCATTCACATTTCCACTTCATAATCGCATCACAATAGTCGACATGGGCCCATTCAAAATCACTGATATATCCTGGCGGACCTATTCTGTAGTTTCTACTTTTCTACAGTCAACAGAATACTCTCCTTTCATAATGGCGGGTACATCTCTCGTAATATCTATTGGTTAATTCCGCATTACGTACGGGTGTCCGGATACTTTTGATCAAATGGTGTATACTCATTGTTGCATTACAGATTTTTAATTAGACTGTATTACTGCAAACATGCATATAAAATGCAATGAATATTTATTGTTAAGAATGAAATGCCACATGACCGGCTTGTATAATTAGGTTATTGGAAATAGTGATAAATAACTAAAAACAAAACAAACTACATTCAGTAATCACGCGTCAAAAATTGATTTTTGAATAATATGAGAAAGAGTCTACGGTAACAGATTAGGCTTATGAGAAAGGCGCTATGTCAGCGGACAGAGCTTCGGCTCCGCTCACAAACGACGAAGATCGTAACTTAGCGAGTGAGGTGGGCGAGGGCTTTCAATCCCGGCACCCTACGCGCCTACTTCACATTTACCCGACAGCCGTCAAAATGGCGCCTTGTACTCGGCATGCCGTCGCGGCGGTTTTACAGTTGTCCGGCTGTTGTTGCCCACGGCATGGGGAAATAGCGAAAATATTATGCCACATGTTTTTATGAACTCATTTTTTCATTGAAATCTTTACTTTTGTTGTGAAAAAAGAAAAAAACTTTCTAATCATATCGCGTGATGTTTCACTTCCGTAACGTCTCTCAATCGGTTTTCAAGAAACTATCCAGTTAAAATACCTGATTTTTTTCACATGTGGTGGCATGGAGTCATTTCTTAATAAACTGAATAAGTGTTCCATAATCGCAACAGTCATTGTTATATGGTGCTATTTGTCAAGTAAATGCATTTGATTTACAAATATTGTACTGGTAAAGTATGATAGCATTCGCTAAGTTCTAGACTGCACATTATTACGATTGAAATATAGCTAAAAGTACAAAAGAGCTTTTGATATGGCAACGACACTAATTACTATCTTCTTTGACATGTAAATGCGAGTAGTTGCACGACGTCAGTACTACATGCTACACCATAAAAGACAGACAATTAATTCTCGCTTATATCTTACTATTACGTGGAATGTGCATTTCGTATTTGAAAGTAGGAGAGGAGAAAAATCTAATGTAACATGACATTTTGCTTTGGTTGGACCATAATATAAACTTTGCGTAACTATGTAACTGTTTTCTATTTGGCGATGAAAAACTACAGATGCCCATGTCTGATTAGACGCAAAAAGTTCTCGTTTAAAATTTTCTCTTTCGATGGAAACATCCCATAAATACTGACCGATATTTAGGAACGTTTTCTTCCTTAGAGTAAGATATGTGTCTCTCTGCTAGAATCAGTGTCACAATTAGCATCAACAGATTCTTCGTTACCAAGTGATTGCTACCTTCTGTAGAGGATCTGCCAGTTACTTTCTCCAAAATTTGTAATGTTTTCCATAAACATATGATTAGGTTGCCTGTCTTCTACTCATTGATTTAGAGGAACACTTACTCTTCTTTTTGCTTTCGTTACGAGAATCTCCAACATTTGTGCACTTTTTAATAACACTTTTGCGTGAACGCGGAGACAGAAACGGAGATATGTTCACACAATTCACGAGCTCCATCAATGCAGAGAAACCAACTTGACAACTAAACGAAAAAAAATTACTCAATTACAAATATTGTTTCAGCGCTAGTTTATAGCTTTCTTCTGTTTTTATCATTTCAGATATCTTGCAAGCCGTTGCACATTTATATTGTTTGGTCTCTGCATTGCGAATGCATGACTGTGTTTACGTAAGCGCAATGGGAAACAATTGCTGACAATTTCTTAACACAGAACGCCGTCCGAATAGGCCTTGGAGACCCAAGAGTACCGAACGCCGCCTTGTCGTTCTCAGCCCTTTATTAGGCGTCGCCGGATGTGGATATGGAGGGGCACGTGGTCAGCACGCCACTTTCCCGACAGCTATCAGTTATCGTGACCGGTGCCGCTACTCGTCATTCAAGTAGTTCTCTGCATTGAAGCTGTTGATAGTACACATATTTGAACTGTGAAGCCATGAAATTCAATGTATTTAAACTACAAAGGGTATCATCCACAGTGTTGATAACGGTGGCAGATTCAAAGTACTAGTTCATATAATTATGTCGTTATTGGAAGTTATGGAAAGGATTGTAACGCAAACATATTCAGAGCAAGTTCCATGTGGAAATCACTAGTAACTAAATATCTCGAAATTCATGAAGACAAACGTCTTCCTGGTACAGCAGGTCGCAAAATACCTCATTTTTTTCGTGGAGATGACGCTTTTCGACTGCACAGACAGCTCCTTCGATCATGAAGAGAGAATATATTGACAAATGCCAGAAGAATTTTCAATTACCGTCTTTTCACAGCTCGCAGGTAGGTTGAACGTGCCTTCAGAATACTGAGCAACAAATGGAGTATTTCTCTAAAGACCTTTCAACTTGCAACTTGATTCTTCTGTAGACTTTGTAAAAGTCTGTGTCGTTTTCCATAACTTTGTTCGTGACACAGACGGCTATGAAACTAAAGATACATTATGGATAATTGGACAATGAGCGCAGACAGCCGGCCGGAGTGGCCGAGCGGTTCTAGGCGCTACAGTCTGGAACTGCACAACCACTACGGTAGCAGGTTCGAATCCTGCCTCGGGCATGGACGTGTGTTATGTCCTTAGGTCAGTTAGGTTTAAGTAGTTCTAAGTTCTAGGGGACTGATGACCTCAGAAGTTATGTCCCATAGTGCTTAGAGCAATTTGAACCATTTTTTTGAGCAGGTACGAGGAGCAGTTTCAGTAAATAGTGTGAGAAACGTAATGATTGATTACTTTTTGACTCTAGCTGGCTCTTTAAATTGTCAGTTTTCTAAAATATAATTCTTTGGGATGATTGTTATTACTCCATTCAATGTAAACACATTTCTGAAAATGGTACAGTAAGATAAATATGAGAGTTTGAACAAGTTACCATATTCATTTTCTCCAAGTCGTTCACGTTTTGAAACGATCCACTAGGTTCCTTGAATATATCAATCCACGCATTTTTTTGCTTGAACCTTGTCATTGTGATTTTCTAGAGTTTTGTCACAAAAAACTGACCGTTCTTCCCTTAAAGAAATTAATCGTTCTATGTCTATTTCGCAAGCGAATTGTAGGACTACGAGAGTTACGAAAACAAAAAGAACGTTAAATAACAGTGGAACGACTGAGTTGATGTACACGCTGTGTTGGCTCGATTACTGCCATTCCCTGCCGCGCTATGCCTGACGCACGTGAAGCCACCAATGATTACAAGCCCGCACTGCCCCACGCGTCACCGTGAGAACGGCACGATAGCTGTCCGCTGCAGAGGGACTGCCCGGCTGTTTCATGGCTGCCGTGTGCCTCTTGGCTGACGGAAAAGTGGGAAACGGGGCGAACGTAGACGTCTTCATCGCCGTTTGCAGACGACATACGACGACTTAGCAGTCTACAACATCTACAGCTAGCTACATCTACATGATTACTTTGCAATTCAAAATTAAGTGTCTGGCAGAGGCTTCATCGAACCACCTTGAAGCTATTTCACTGCCATTCAACTCTCGAACAACGTACAGGAAAATCGAAAACTTAAATCTTTCCGTGTGAGCTGTGATTTTTCTTATGTCATTATGATGATCATTCCTTCCTAGTAGAAGGGTACTGGGACTCCGAGCACTATTTTGATATCAAACTAATAGGCAAATTAATTAAATTGATCGATTAATTACCCCCACACACACCCACGCCCACCCCCACCCGCACACCTGGATGAGGTCATGGGTTTTCTTCAGCCTGCAAGTGTGTCCCCACCCCCTCCTTACCACTTCCCTCCACCTCCTCCACCTACCCTAGGGTGGAAATTTCGAATTTTTGTGGGAGTTTCTTTGTCCCATGGCTGTGCTGACGTCCCACCCCACCCCACCCCACCCCACCCCACCCGGGAATTGGCGGGAAATTAAAAATAGTGGTGCCCTTTCTTGGACTCTAAACCTGGTCCTTCTGGATGTATAGCCCAAGTGCACCCCCCCGCCCCCCCCCCCCCCACCCAATACATGGACTCTGTCCAATTCAGGAGAGAAAGATTAGGTTAGCGTACTTTATTTATTTTGGTTGGGAAACTGAAGTAAAGATCGGTCCTAATTACAGAACTATACGCATAGTGCTACACAAGGAAAGCCTAAAATCACAATACAACTCAAAAACTGACGATGCCATCCAGCTGGGAATACATTTCACAGTACCACTTGAAACTAGTTGCAGACATACTCAAACTCTGCCCTTTTCCTATAATCTTCTGGGAAAAAAGCTGGGCTGGGAGGTACTGCCTTTATTTTTTTCATGGGAAATACGTAAAACGAATGACATGCTGGTGTTGGATAGAGAGGAGTTTAATTAGTGTTTTACTTGTAAGCATACAGCTGAGAACCGTAGCTATTGGCGTTTAACGTCAGAGTTCATTACAGACACCTGCTGCAGCCCTGGTAATCGAAGCCAATACAAGCTACCACAACGATGGTAAATGCTTTGCTGTTCTAATTACACATCGAAATTGCCGTGAAAAAAAAAATGGCAGTCGTAATCAGTGGATCATATGCAGCAAATGCACTGGGGAAAATTGTTGTCCCGAAAGATTGCAAAAGGGGGCGGCAGTTGAGCGCGCATTCTCCTTGATGTATGGCCAGGAAATAGCGAAATTACAGGCACTCCTACCTACTCTCAAGCCTCCCACTCCTCCCTCCGCCAACAGTGGGGCACAGGTATTTCCAGATGGCTTGCTGCTACTGCCTGCTTCCATGTGCTGCACCCTGCATTGTGACTTACTGGCATCCCCCCGTGGACGAGCTCAGGGTTGCTGGCCACCTTGACGCTTCCGATATGTTGAGAACAAAAACCGTCCGCGTGCTTACATTTGACATTTTTTGGTTGGCCGCTGTGGACGAGCGGTTCTAGGCGCTTCAGTCTAGAACCGCGCTGCTGCTACGGTCGCAGGTTCGAATCCTTCCTTGGACATGGATGTGTGTGCTGTCCTTAGGTTAGTTAGATTTAAGTAGTTCTAAGTCTAGGGGACTGATGACCTCAGATGTTAAGTTCCATAGTGCTTGGAGCCATTTTTTGCAATTTTTGCGCCATAACTGCATTTCTAACATGCATTTCTATTGACATGCATGTAAAATTTCTTTTATCCAGCAGACAATCTTTCGCAATAGCAGCAGATTATTGCGTTCTAGTTTTGTAAGCAAATTGATCGTCACACCTGCTTCATGCGATTTACACACGTCAGGAAAAACATTATTATTTCTAGGTTTCACAATCAGTAATAATTCAAATGGTGTCTATAAGTGTGAAATAACACTGGACTTGCGGTAACACCAATTTTTAAGCAAACGGTCATGATGTTAATAATAAAAACAGTCATGATTCCATGAGAATACATACATCCGATTTCTATTAGTTTTATGAGAGAAATCGATGTAGTTTTGAGAGAACTGCCTGCATCTAGACTTTAACCAGTTATACCACTCCTTTACCACATATATCGAAAAAACAAATACCATCTGCGTGTTGACATCAAGCATATTACATATACATGAATCGCCCCATTGGAGCACATGGCCAGTGCTTGAAGTCACATGCACAGATGTGCATAAAGTTTTGTTGACTCTACTGGAGGAAGACCATATCCAGCAGACTATCAATCACAAGAGAGGGTTCGTGTATTAATCCTTCATAAGCAGTTTAATACACTGTTTTTTTCAGCTGTAACACATCTAAGCAGTGTATGACTACAGCTTTATACAATGCCATCCACTTGGTTTTTCTATCATGACTGCAAGGTCTGCGTCAGAAACTAAACCGAAAGTTGATAGCACAGTGAATTTCAGCATTTTTACACTTGTTCTGTAATTTCAATGCCAGTCAATGACAAAGCAGAATGCTTTCCAATTTTTGTCACTAAATCACCCCTCCACTGCTTTGCAAGTACCATATACTAGATTGCGAATGCAGGTAGATGACTGCACAGTACGTCCATTTGGTCATGTACAGCATAAACTAAATTGTAAATGCAGATAAATGACTGTGCAGTACGTCAATTGGATCATATTCACCGAAGTTTATCAGCTGTTCCATAATTTCAAAGCCAGTCAGTGACACAGCTGGGCGCTTCCCAATTTCTGTATCATCACTAAATCACCTCTCCACTACTTTAGAGGTACCATATACCAGATTGCAAATGCAGATAGATGACTGTGCAGTACATCCATTCTGCCATATACCTCAAAGTATACCACACAGCTTCCTATACTGATACAATTAATTTATCTACATATTTCCAGCACATCGATCATAGTGCAGAATTTACGATTACGACTGGCCATCTTTCCCTGTGTGGATGAGTGTCAAAGAGTATTCCCGCATTCGTAGGATAAAGTCAGAGATTGACTGATCCCTCCCACATTGTCCTCGACCAATCCTCTCTGCAACACGGTCGCCAGTTTAATCTGCAACTGACCAGAAGTATGAGGATCCTACACCCACTACATTCCACGTCTCATGAAGGAACAGGGCGAGCTGTGTCCAAAGCTGCTGTTCGGTGAAGACTGTTCCACACCAATCTTACCCACAGCACCCATCCAATTGCTCAAGATCTCTCCAGATGCATGCAAGTCAAGGAGGATAGCTCCTCTTATCGGTGTATAGTAGATGTGAGGGTGTTGCATTGACGTAACAGGTGGTTAAGAAGAAACGTGTGGTTTATACATGATGGAGCTCCAGATGGATGTCGAAACATTTCACGGAAATCAACTGTGCTATCAATTCTGAAGTATTTCTCTACTGTCTGGAGTCAGTACTAGGCAGGTATCGGCATGAGAGGAATGATCATAGAGCATGAATACACACACCTGTGGTTACATGGTTCTGCACCTAAAAACGATATCTTTTTAAAGTCATATGGTTTCTGATGTATTAGTCATGCTGAATGCAATGCTCTTAATACTATAATGCAGGATATATTTGTCCAACATCGGGCATACAACCATTCCACAAGTTTCCATCCCAATCGCTATGGTGACAAACTTTAAAATGATAAAAATATTTCCTACTACACTATTCAGGTGTACTGGGAAGGTATCATCAGTGTATATCCGCTGCTTGAGCTGCTTATAAACCAACTAGAATGAAGTCAGGAGACTGCTGTTCTGTCTCTTAGGAAATTAATGGATTTAATATGTCTTTGTAAGTCAGAAATGTACACATCTTCAGTCACACTTCCCGCGTCAGTCGTAGTAGTATTGGTTTTAATGAATGCAGCTATGTCTCACTAGGAAATAAAGCGAGGAAAAACCGACATGAATATTTTCGATAGCTAATACATTGAGGCATCACCCATGCCCTGCTGCACAAAAATGCAGACGAAGAAGCATCAACTTCTTATGAGGGAGGAAACATCAGCATCATCAGCCAGAGGAGATGTAACAGTTTTATTGCTGCTTACAGCAGCATCACCACGGCTCTGGTAGCATTCCTCATGCACAAAGAAGTCCTGGTATATTGTAGGTAGATTTGTTCATAAGTAGGATAATATAGCAATTTCGTCCTAACACCACATCTCTTGCGAACTCCCCCTCACACTATTAAAGGTGATATCGGTCCACTCTCCTACAGAACACTCTAGGGAATGGCTGAAGTCTGATAAACACGTTGATTCTTCTCCTTAATACTTGTGAGAACCAACTGTAATTCGGTAATATCTATATTTGACTGCATGTGTGAGAACACTGTTCTGGATTGGCATACATGTGATTTGCCTGCTTTAATATAGGGCCTCTGTGTAATACTTATGTCGCCTTTGTTGAAGTATGTGCTACGAAAACCCATGTAGTTTACAGGGGAGGGAAGTGAGGGTTAAAACTGAATGCAGCCAGACCATAATTTTTAAGCTTTTCTCGGCCTTGAGTATCTGGGTACCCCAAACCCATCTCAGTTCCCCGCATTTCGTGGTACTCTTTCCCTAATTTTATGTATTCTTAGTCTATTTACGTAATTCAGCAAGTTTTTTCGGCGATTTTACATACTTCGTCGTATTTCCCCTCAGTTTTACGTATTTCCCATCAATTTGTCGCAATTATACCAAGTTTTCCTCGATTTTTAGCGATTTTATTTCATTATTTCATATTTTTTCGATATTTTTCCGTTTAGATATGGTCATATTGCTGGCATACCTATGCGTTGTTTTATTTTATACAAGGCTATTTGTGTCCTACACGTCAGTCTACTAAAAATATCCTAAGAATTCCCCTTTTCCTGCTGATCTAAATCCATGCATTTTGGGTAGGATGATCATGAATACACACCTAGTGATCATGAATACACACCTAGTGATACGTGGCTGGCGACCACGGGGCCCCGAGCTGAGTCCTGGCATTGCTTCCACTTACTTATGCCAGGCTCCTCACTTTTATCTTTCCTATCTGGCCACCCTCGGCCAACTCTTGTTTTTTTCCGACCCTGACGCTATTAGGTTTCGAGGGCTAGGGGTCTTTCATTTTCCAACCTATACTTCTCATGCAGCGTCTGACCCGGAGCGGGCGGCTGCAAAAGGGGTCTGTATCCCATGTTAGGGGCGGCCTCCAGAACTGCGGAAGGCAACGGAATACCACCGCAGATTATCTTCCCTGCATAATGCAGTCTCCATTTTATGCACAAAAAATGGCTTCCTCTCATGTTAAATCAGTGTCAGGAGGTAAAATAGTCCCCCATTCGGATCTCCGGGGGGGACAACTTGAAAGGAGGAAAAAAATCAAAACGAGAATTGGTACCTGGAATGTCAGAACTCTGCTACAAGCAGGAAAACTAGAAAACCTTAAAAGAGAAATGGAAAAGAATCATATGGACCTCGTAGGAGTTGCTGAGGTAAGATGGAATGGACATGGAGAGTTGCAGTCAGATGAATATGTATTCTACTACTCAGGAGGAGAAGTAAAAAGAATTAATGGAGTAGGAATGATTATGACAAACGAATTGGCTAAATTTGTGGAATATGTAGACTATGCAAATGACCGGGTTATTGGTGTAACGCTGAAAGGAGCACAAAAAGATTTACTGATTGTCCAGGTGTATATGCCAACTTCAGAACATGGTGACCAAATTGTAGAGGAAACGTACAATGTAATAGAGAGAATAATGGACGAAAATAAAAAATGCTGCAAAACAGTAATGGGAGACTGGAACGCCATTGTGGGAGAAGGGAAAGAGGGAAATATAGTAGGCAGTCATGGTCTTGGAAAGAGAAATGACAGAGGTGAATGGTTAATTGACTTCTGCAGGGAAAGGCAGCTGATAGCGGCAAACACATGGTTCAAAAACCATAATAGGAGGCTCTACACTTGGAAATCACCAGGGGATAAATACAGAAACCAAATCGATTTTATACTGGTAGAAGAAAGATACAGGAATGGAATCAAGAAGGTGCACACATTACCAGGTGCAGATATTAATAGTGACCACAACTTACTTATGGCAGAAATAGAAATAAGAATGAAAAAACTGAAAAAGGCGACAATGGTGAAGAAGTGGGATTTAGAGAAGATGAGGTCCAACAAAGAAAAAATTACAGAAATGCTGTCTCGGGACTTTCTAAACACATTACGAGACAAAGAAGTACCTGATAATGCCAACGAGTACTGGAATATGCTGAAAGAAGGAATCATTAAAGCAGGACAGCAAAATATAGGATATGTAAAAGGGAAAAGGTAAAAAAAACCATGGGTCACACAGGAAATGATTTCCAAGATGGAGGAGAGAAGAAAATTGAAAAACAAGAACACTGAAGATGCAAGAAAGATATACCGAAGGTTAAATAACGAACTGCGAAGAGAAACAGAGCAGGCTAGGAAAAAATGGCTAAAAGAAGAATGTGATGAAATTGAAGAACTGGACAGGAAGGGAAGATACGACTTCCTATACAACAGAGTAAAGACTATGACATGGGAACAAAACAGAGCAGGAAGTGCTACTATGGAAATTTTGAGTAAAGACGAAGAGGTAGTGTACAAAGATCGTGACGATGTCCTCCAGAGATGGGAAGAATATATAAAAGAGCTATATGACACAAATAGCAAACCAGAAACTCTGGAACTTGAATCACACAACAGTGTAAGTGATGAAGAGAAAGGACCGACCATCATAATGGAAAAGTCTGCCATTGCTGCAATGAAAAATGGCAAAGCAGTAGGTACAGATACAATACCGGGAGAAATAATAAAATGCTTGAACCACAATGGAATAAGAGAAATATTGAGGTTATGTAATAAAATATATGACAGTGGTGAATGGCCTGAGGACTTTTTGGCAACAGTAATGATTCCATTACCGAAAAAACAAGGAACCAAGAAATGCAGCGAGCACAGGACAATCAGCCTCATTTCACATGCAGCCAAAGTGATGTTAAGAATAATTAATAAAAGACTTGAAAAAGTAATAGAGGAGAATCTCGGCGAGGAACAGTTTGGCTTTAGACGGAATATGGGCACCAGAGATGCAATAGGGCTCCCACGAATCTTGGGAGAAAGGTTTATTGAAAAAGGAAGAGACCTATATATGTGCTTCATCGATTTAGAAAAGGCATTTGACAATGTGGTTTGGGACAAGCTGGCGACTATTATGAGGGAAAAGAGAGTGGACTGGAAAACCAGAAGACTTATAAACTCATTATACCTTAATCAAAAAGTTTCAGTTAAAGTGAGAGGAGAAAGTACAAACCGGATCAGACTAGGGAAAGGAGTAAGACAAGGATGCTGTTTATCACCTACTCTTTTCAACCGGTACTTGGAAAATATGATTGACCAATGCTCATTAGATGACAAAGGAGTAGAAATTGGAGGAAGAAGAGTAGGGTGCTTGAGATTTGCTGATGACATGGTCCTTCTAGCCACGGGGAAAAAGAACTACAGGATTTGGTGGACACGATTGCAACTGACGGAAAAAAATATGGAATGAAAATTAACACAAATAAAATAAAAGTATTGGCAATAGGAGGAAATAAGGAAATAAAAATTGTGCTGAATGGAGAAACACTAGAACAGGTACAAAATTTTAAGTATCTTGGAAGCAGGATAGATACCGACTGGAAGTGCACCACAGAAATTAAAACAAGGATAGCAATGGCAAAAGAGGCGTTTTATAAGAGAAGGAGAATCTTCAGCAGCGGTCTGGACAGAGAACTCAGAAAGAGACTGATAAAATGTCTTGTACGGAGTGTTCTTCTACATGGCGCTGAAACATGGACTATGAGGAGAGATCTGGACATGGCGGAAGATGGAAAGAATAAGTTGGATGGACAGAGTAAAAAATGAAGAGGTACTGAGAAGATTGGGAGAGAAAAGACAGTTACTAGATGTAATAAAGAGAAGAAAAAGAAATTGGATTGGGCATATGTTAAGAAAGAATGACGGACTGATAAAAACAGTTTTAGAAGGTTATGTAGAAGGGAAAAGGAAGCGAGGAAAGAAGAGATTCCAGATACTGGATGATATGATGGACGGTACAACATACAGCAGCCTTAAGAAGGAAGCAATGGATCGCAGAAAATGGAGAGGCAAAGGACCTGCTAATATAGCAGATAGCTGATGATGATCATGAAAAGTAGTTACACTCGCCTAACACTTAGATGAGACTCACTGAGCGGTGCAGATTGGAAACTCGCAGTTTGGAAACAAATCTGTGTACAGGTATGACACGTCAGAGAGCTTGTCTGTAGATTCATGTAGCGATGTACATGATGGAAACTCAAAGTGCCGCTATATTTTAGATGAACAAACAAGGTGCACTTCGGGCAGCCCTCATTTATATTATATAGTTTAGTTGGCTTTACATCCTTTTGTGTTGGTGAAAGGCTGATCGTTGGACCATCACTTCAAGGCGGCCAGTGACAACGTGCTCATCCGCAGGGGTGATGGCAGTAGGTCACAAAGCAGGGCACGGGTCGCGGTCGCGGCAGCAGCTGGCCGTTTAAGATACTTGTGTCCCCCCCATAAGGAGAGAGGGAGAGAGGGAGGGGGAGGAACGAGAAGAGGTAGAAGTGTCTGTAATTTCGCTAGTTCCTGGCCATACATCGAAGAATGCACGTCAACTGCTACCCCTTCTGCAATCTTTTGGGACAACGATTTTCCCCAGTACATTTGCTGCACATGACCCATTGATTATGACTGTTGATATTTTTTTTTCACGACAATTTGGGTGTGTAATTAGAACAGTGAAGCATTTTCCATCAGTTGTGGTAGTGTGTATTAGCTTCCATTACCTGTGCTGCAGGGTGATTGTTGAGCAGGCGTCTGTAGCGAACTCTGACTTTTGGAACAGCAATAGATACAGTCCTCAGCTGTATGCTTACAGGTAATACACTTCTTAAACTCCTCTCTGTCTAACACTAGCATCTCATCAATTGAACATATTTCCCACAAAAAAAAATGAAGATAGTACCTCCCACTACAACCTTTTTCCCACCAGCTCATAGGTAAAGGGCGGAGTTTGCGTACGTCTGCCACTAGTTCCATGTGCTTTTGTGAAATTTTTTCCAGCAGGATAACACCAGTTGTATGGCTTCGAAGTTTTTGAGGTGTATTGCAATTTTAGACACTCCTTGTGTAGCGCTATGCATGTTGTTTTGTAATTAGGACCGATCTGTATGATTAATTACGTAATGAGGACCGATCTTTACTTCAGTTTCCCAACGAAAATATCCTACTTCTATTTCACGATCGCTTATTTCAATATATGAGTTTCGGCATTCGTGCAATACATAACTAAAAAGAGGAACCGTATTACGATCTTCCGCGGTGAAACGGTTTCGGGAGACCAAAACTTCATTCACTCTGTCATCTTCCTCTTCCGTGTCAATATGGTCACTGAGGGAGTGAGAATATTAGTGCAATACGCCTACTGACTTTACACACGACCAAAACTTTTTGGAATTTTCAATCAAATAGCTTGCCAAAAATTTTACATTAAAATTCATTTAACGAAGGAAACTACGTCCCGTCGACAATAAGGTCATTACAGACGGAGCACAAGCTCGGAATATTTTTTTGTTAAGAAAGGGAAGGAAATCGGCCGTGCTCTTTGCAAGGAACCATCCTGGCATTTGCCTGGAGCGATTTAGGGAAATCACGGAAAACCTAAATCTTGATGGCTGGAGGAGAAGTTGAACCGTCGTCCTCCAGGAAAACAGTACAGTAGAAATTCATTCATTCAGCCTTTGTTTGTATACTAGGCTTTGGCTTCACTTAAATCAGAGCTGAATGTTTCTTTACTTAGGCAATAACGTTCCAACGTGGCTGTTGAAACACTGGGTCGTTTCCATACTTTATAACCTTGCTCTGCACAAACTTGTCTAAGGCATATTATACAACGATTTTGAGTTTTACACATGTGTATTCCACATGTTCGTCCACAGAGCACAATCCTGCCACTCTTGATAAACAAAAATATTTTTTTGAACTTTGCTCGTTATATGCGCAGCCATTCATGTTACCCGAGCCTTATGGTTACTGATTCCCTCCTGGACGTTAACTAATAAAAGTTTGGGTTATCCCCCCCACCCCCCGCCCCATCCACTATCGGCTGTAGCTATTTTAGCCATCCGTTTCGTTATATTATCATCGAGGGCCGGTATCTCGCTTTATGGAAATTTAATTTGCTGGGAGAGTAAGCAAGCAGTACAGCACGTATCGTTTTATTATCGACCACGTCTCCGTATTCCTACGAGTTAGTTATACTCCTCGAGCTGTTTGGTGACTACGAAAGTGTTAAAAATCAAGCCTAATGCAGAAGCCAAAACCAAAATATGTAAATAAAACTTTTTCGAAAGCTAACAACTGGTACTCTGTAAATGATCTGTCATAGATCTTGGATAAAACACAATACTTGCAGTTCTGTACTATTGTAAGGCCTGGCCCACCATTGGAAATAACGTGTGGTGGTAACTAATAGATGAAATACAATGTTACAAATTCTTAGATGCTTAAAGCGGTAGCAACCTGAAAAGAAATTCACATACCACAGATTTTGTTCTACAATTACACCTGCAGCCATACCCTAAATAACACTGCCAAGACCATGACAGAGGGTAACACACATGCAATCTAATCAAAAGTATCGGGGAAACCTATGTCAGGTGGAGTTGACCATTAGATGTCACTAATTTCTCACATCTTCTCTTCGTGGTCCTTAGGCGCAATGTATGTTACAGGCAGCAGGATCTCTCGGCAGTCAGCTTCAAATGCCGTTTCTCTAAATTTTCTCAATAGTGTCTCTCGAAAAGAACGTCGCCTTCCCTATAGGGATCCCCATTTGAGTTCATGAAGCATCTCTTTTGTTGTTCGAAGCTACCGGTAACAAATCTAGGCGCCCGCCTCTGAATTGCTGTCTTCCTTTAATCGGACCATGTACGGATCCCAAACACTCGATCCGTAGTGAAGAACACGTCGCACCAGCGTCCTATATGCGGTCTTCTTTACAGATGAACCATAATTTCCCAAAAATTCTCCCAGTTAACCGAAGTCGACCATTGGCTTTCTCCATCACAGTCTTCACAGGCTCGTTGCATTTCATTTCATATCGCTTTGTAACGTTACGCCCAGATATTTAAATCACGTGACCATCTCAATCAGGACACTGCTAATGCCGTATCCGAACATTAAGGGTTTGTTTTTCCTACTCACCCGCATTAAATACACACATCAAAAAACATTTTGCATCACCCCTGTTCTCAGAACTCCTGAAGATAGATGTTGACTATGGATATTGTATCACAGACACAGTCCCTTTGACTGTTCAGAGATGTCACTACATACAACCAAAGATGTAAACAACCATGCATGAGCAGCGAACATTAGACGGAGGGGGTCCGACTGGCGATCACTTCCAGTCATTCCAGCAGGAAGGAGGTAGACGGCTTGTCTGTAGTTCAACCATGCCTAGACGGTCAATACTGCGGTTCGATCGCGTCCGCATTGTTACTTTGTGCCAGGAAGGGCTCTCAACAAGGAAAGTGTCCAGGCGTCTCGGAGTGAACCAAAGCGATGTTGTTCGGACATGGGGGAGATACAGAGAGACAGGAACTGTCGTTGACATACCTTGCTCAGGTGGCCCAAGGGCTACTATTGCAGTGGATGACCGCTATCTACGGATTATGGCTCGGAGGAAAGCTGACAGCAACGCCACTATGTTGAATAATACTTTTCGTGCAGCCACAGGACGTCGTTTTACGACTCGAACTGTGCGCAATAGCCTACATGATGCGCAACTTCACTCCCGACGTTCATGGCGAGGTCCACCTTTGCAACCACGACACCATGCAGCGCAATACAGATGTGCCCAACAACATGACGAATGGACCACTGAGGACTGGCATCACGTTCTCTTCACCGGAGAGTGTCGCATATGCCTTCAACCAGACAATCGTCGGAGATGTGTTTGGAGGCAACCCGGTCAGACTGAAACACACTGCCCAGCGAGTGCAGCAAGGTTGAGTTCCCTGCTGTTTTGGGGTGGTATTATGTGGGGTCGACGTACGCCGCTGGTGGTCACGGAAAGTGCCGTAACGGCTGTACGATAGTGCAATCACATCGTCAGCATATTGACGAGGCATTCGTCTTCATGGACGACAATTCACGCTCCCATCGTGCACATCTTCTGAATGACTTCCTTCAGGATAACGACACCGCTGGACTAGAGTGGCCAGCATGTTCTCCAGACATGAACCCTATCGAACATGCCTGGGATAGATTGAAAAGGGCTGTTTATGGACGACGTGACCCATCAACCACTCTGAGGGATCTACGCCGAACCGCTGTTGAAGAGTGGGACAATCTTGACAAATAATGCCTTGATGAATTTGTGAATAGTATGCGAGGACGAATACAAGCATGCATCAATGCAAGAGGACGTGCTACTGGTTATTAGAGGTACCGGTGTGTACAGAAATCTGGACCACCACCTCTGAAGGTCTCACTGTATGGTGGTACAACATGCAATGTGTGGTTTTCAGGTGCAATAAAAAGGGCGGAAATGATTTTTATGTTGATCTCTACTCCAGTTCTCTGTACATGTTCCGGAACTCTCGGAGCCGAGGTAACGCAAAACTTTTTTTTTATGTGTGTACATTTTTCCACATTTACTGTCATCCATCACGCAAACTAGAAATTTTATCCAAGTCATCTTGTATCCTCCTACTGTCATCAACATGGGCACCTTACCGTACAACACAGCATCATCAGCAAACAACTGCAGATTGCTGCCCACCCTGACCGCCAGATCATTTATTTACATAGAGAGCAGCGGTCCATTCCTGACGGTACCCATGTCTCGGATGAGCACTCACCGTCGAGGACAACATACTGGGTTCTATTGCTTAAAAATTCATCGAGCCACTACATATCTGTGAATCTGTTCCATATGTTCGTACCTTCGTTAACAGCCTGCAGTGGGGCACCGTGTCAAATGTTTTCTTGAAATTTAAAATTTGGACCCTACCTGTTGCCTTCATCCATAGTTTGCAGAATGTCATGTGAGAAAAGGGTACGCCGAGTTTCACACGAGCGATGCCTTCTAAAACTGTGATGACTCGCGAACACAAGGTTCTCTGTCTCAGGAAAATTTATTATGTTCGAAATGAGAATATGTTCAAGGATTCTGCAGCAAACTGAAGTTAGGGGTATTGGTTGGGCGACTACCACTAGAATAAAGGAACACTTCGGAAAAGATGGATTTTTGTACCAATGTGACTGTACACGCCGCCACGAAGCAGAATCTGTGGGGCAGGTGTTTGTGGACAACAACGTTCCTGAAACGAAGTGCCTGCCCCGACGTGAACTCTTTAGGGATGAATTAGAACGTTGACCTCGATCTAGACTCCAGCGTCTACATCATCAGTACTTTCTCTGGTATCGACCCTTGAGAAAGAATGGGCTGCCACTGCTCCACAGACATTCAGACACCTCATTAAAAGTGATCGCAGCAAAGTTCAAGCGTTTCTAAAATCGAAGTGTGGACACCCTCCATATTAATGTTCGCTAACAGGTGTCGGTATACTTTCGGTCAGACAGCGTGTTAGGGTGTCTTCCCGTCCAGTTCAAGTATGGAGCGCGGGAAGAATGATGTTTGCAGGCAACTTAACGTCTTTCGTTCTGTCAATGAGAAGGCACATTAAGCGAACAGAAAAATGGTGTCTGTGGTACAAAATAGACAGTAAATCACAATTTCCTCTCATTGCCTCCACTTTAAAGCTTTTTCGTCAGCACTCCGAAACTGCATCATTGTCGTTTACAGACACGGTTTCTCTTCGCAATGCGTTTATTACTGTTCACGTGGAGTTTTTAGTTCCGCAATTTCACTTTTTTCCCGACACATTTATGTCTACCAATGCTCTGATGCCAACAGATACCACGTTACGTAAAATTCAACAGTGACTAAGGAGCACATTGGTAGTAAACATGGTTAAGGATTAATCCCAACTCTCGTCTGGAATTATATAACTGGCGCAAGAATGCCTACTTCAGGGTGGATGTTTTGTATGGCGCCATCTTATATATTTTACGTTGCCGTGAATATACAGAAAATCTCTTGTTCGTTTCTTGCCTGCTATTGTAAAGCGTTGGTAGGTTGCAGTGACAAAATCATTATGCAACCAGATCCCCAGGCAACATTGCTCATACTAGAAACGTGCAAGCAGATTAAAAGAAGAACAGTCATCAGACCGAAGTAAACTATCATAACCCAAGGCGCTATCGAGGTACTGGCATGCTGGCTGACCAATGTATTCTTTCATTCCAAAGAATTCCTGGCACAAACCTTTTTTAACAACACTTTCAGTATTCTGCAAACACTTCCTTCCCCTATCCCAACTTAGCGTGACAATTCGTTCACTGTGATGCGTCTGTCAGCAGTCACCAATTCGTTAACTCTCTGCACATTTTCTGGAGTGTGTGCAGTACGAGGCCTGTCGCTGCGAGGACAATCCTCAATGTTGCCGTGCCCTCTTTCCTCACGTAACCTGCCTGCCCGCCCACTAACTGTACTGCGATAGACAGCAGCATCTCCATACACCTTTTTCAGCCTCTTGTGGATGTTTCCCACTGTCTCGTTTTCACAGCACAGGAATTCTATGACAGCACGTTGCTTCTCACGAACGTCAAGTGTAGCAGCCGTCTTGAAGACATGCTGTGACGGCGCCACTCATTGGAACAGGTTGAACTAAGTTTGAAAACAAGCGGGAAGGAAATATCTACACACTGTAACACTTTCACGCATGCAGAATGAAAACCGTATTTTTACAAAAATAGTGTGCATATCTTTTGGAGTGACCCTCGTATCTCCTTCTTTTCATCAGATAAGGTAGGTGGTATAAAACAAGAACGGCAGACGATATCTCTGCACGTATTTGCCGTAGGATGACAAAGCACAGTATTATCTTTGCATGATAATTTTATTTCATTTAGAAGGGTTATTAGTAATTGATAAGTTGGTTAGAGAAGGAGGGTTTCCATTGTCCAAAGTTATATGACCATTAGTTAAAAACACGGATACTGCCAGTGGTATTTTTCTACTGCGCTTAGTCATCATTTCGTTAACATTACTTTACCACTGTGAAGTACTGTTGTCCATAAACCCAAAATTAAGAACTGCTTTATAACATCTGGAGTATCGTTCATCGTTAAATTCATTTACCTCTAATCCTTCTCCGTACCCCTCTATAGCTGTCACTGTCGATTGCTTCACAATCCGTCCTAAAGGAGCAGTTGTCCTTTTTGATGTTATTGACGACGTTATGCACTACCTAAAATAATGACGAGTTTTTTTTATTCAGTAGTGCCAGCATATTACATAGAAAAACTCGCAGACTTAATTTTGTTGTCAAGTGATTATATTAGGTGCTTCATGATATTCATCTTCAGTTTTTGTCTAGGAAGAGCAGCTTCGTCTAAACTAGGCACCCATGAGCAATAGCTGAATGTGGTTTTCGACGGATGCTATTTAGGGTGTATAACAAACTCGAGCCGCTGTCGAATGGAAAATTGTGTGGAACGCCATAGTGCTTTATTGTGCCTTATCCTACATTCCTCTGGACTGCGATCATCCACTTATATAGTTACTCACACAGCCATACTTTACTTGACTGGTAAAGGCACATCTGTCACTGATGTTTGACGCCCTCGTCATCTTACCTCACCAAACGTCCTGAAGTTTGTGTAAGCTACTACTACGATTTTCTGAAACGAAATGACATTGTAAGCTTTACGAGGTGATGTAAACAAGTTCTGCAGTTGAGCTAATATTTATACACTAGCTGAGTTTAACGAATACATTGTCTTATGAGAAGAACATTATGTTACATATATACACGTTTAAAGCAGATTGTAGTTTTCATTAGAACAATCAAATGAAGAAGACACTTGTTATCAAAGACAATTAGCATTTTCTGCTTATAGGAACACTTATGGTGAGTATACCATTTGAAGAAAATTCAAAGTCAATCGAAACTTGTAACAGATTAACAAATACAGCAACAGCATTTCTCGAAGTCTCCTCGTCTAACCGGTTAAATCCATGTCTTCTGCAAAGAAAATGCCGGTAACGAGCATTCGTAGGTCACCAGTTCTTCCTGTGAACTGTTATTACCCAGGCATCTTTTAGACCTTTTCTTTTCGTAATAATTGCGAGATAAGAAACGATGATAACAAAACTAACAGCAAGGTGACTGTGCCATTGGTTAAAAACATATCATTATTCTACGTCTGCTAATACTAGATTTTTTTTCAAAATACTTAAAATATACAAAAGCTATTTAAACACTGGTGGTACTTCCGGTAAGACAAACTGTAATGTAATTGTTTAGGCTTACCCACAGTACAAAATGAAATATACATAAGATGTCGTTATTTGCTGATTGATTGAGACATGTTCCTTTCCTTGTATCTTACGATTGCTGTACCAAGAATTGCAGCCAAACACGCATGTATTGACCGCTATGCCAAAATTGTAAAGGTAACGTAGTTATATTAGTTTCACCTTATTTCTTACGACTGTTTTGTCAATACACAAACAGTTACTTACACGTCCTTTAGAATCATAATATGGCGGCGAGCGCGAATGACACCAGTGACACTGCATAAGGTATGAAGACGGCATCTGTTCTTTTCGGACATGTCCGAAGGAACAGGTGTCATTGGTGACCGTGCAGCTCTCTAGAATGAAATTGCAATTAAATCAATATCGTTAGCTGCTGACGGGCGTTGATATACATCAACGGGACAGTTGAAAATGTGTGCCCCGACCGTGACTCGAACCCGGGATCTCCTGCTTACATGGCAGACGCTTTATCGCCGGCACGCTCCCCGTGAGACCCACATTCTCATCTTATAGTCCACACACTACACTCGTAGTGGCCCTGCCATTATACGCCTTACTCGCGGCAGACAATCTACAGAGTCCCGTAAGAGTTCAGGCAAATCGTGTGCATCCGCACTGAAGAAGGTCATCAGCCGGTTAGCCTTAAACGATATGAAGATGGCACCTCTTCTTTTCGGACATGTCCCGGGTTGGAGTCCCGGTCGGGGCACACATTTTCAACGCCCGTCAGCAAATGGCTCTGAGCACTATGGGACTTAACATCTGTGGTCATCAGTCCCCTAGAACTTAGAACTACTTAAACCTAACTAACCTAAGGACATCACACACATCCATGCCCGAGGCAGGATTCGAACCTGCGACCGTAGCAGTCGCCCGGTTCCGGACTGAGCGCCCAGAACCGCGAGACCACCGCGGCCGGCGCCCGTCGGCAGCAAATGGTATTGATTTAATTGTAATTTCATGCATAAGGTTTTGTCAGTCTATTAACGTATGTGGTCAATCTAAACCATCTTACAATCTGTAATTGTATACCATCCAAATGCCAGAGCTGAAAGTCATAGGTGGCTCGATCCTTAGTTAGACAAGAATGGGAGACGAATGGTTGTCGTAACCCACGAAAAGAATAAATCAAGGTGGCTAGATGGGGATTTGAATCGAGCACCACTCGAATGCGAATCCAGTGTCGTAACAGTGTAAACTCAGACTTTTGAGTTACAGATAATAGCTTATGCAGGAGATGAAAACAGCTGACTTTTTCTAATTTCACTCCGTAATATCTCATGATATCATATTCTGGGGTGATTCTTTATTGAGGAAGAATATGTATGTGGCACAGAAGCATGTTGTAAAAATAATATGTGGATTTTACTTTAGAGGCTCACGTAGACACCTCATTCAACAGTTGGGCACGCTGACTGCAGCCAACCAATAGACTTACTTACTCTCTTATGGAGATCGTAGGTAGCACGCATCCGAGATTAAAAAACAACAGTACCGGTAACAGTAGTAAACGATGCCACCAGGTATGCTGCATGAACTGTGGTGTAAAGTGCTTGAAGTGCTGTGGGGCGCCAGTTCACATAAGCTTTACCAGACACTTCGTTTTTAACTGATTCTACCGTTTTATCGCCCAGATTTTCTTCCTCAGTCTATTTTTTGCCAGAAGTGAATAATTCTCCGTTTTTGTTTAAGTCTGTTATGAATTATATTTTATGGAATGACTATAATCTTAAAACTTAACCTCCTGAAATATGACTTTGTTACAATGTTTTCGTTTTGAGTTAGCTAAAACAGTAGAAACATGTGACTTAAATATACTAGAGACATACAAATAAATTACACTTCTCAGTTCTACAATTCAGCACAGAAGTAAAGACAACTTTTTTAGTCCGTTGGACGCTACGGGCCGGCAGTATGCCCGTGGGCTGTTCGATCAACAAATACACCGGGAGAAGTTGAAGAATCGCGTCACATTCCCAAAAGGATTGTCTATTCCATTACAGAAGAACGTAACTGGAAAAAAACAAAAAAAAACGATATGTCAGATTACATCCTCCATGCATCCCTTCAGTATATTATGTACACGAAAGGACTGATGCCAAAGACTTTCTTTCTGCAGTGTAAAACTGTTTCAACTAAGTGTAAATATTTGCATGAATGACCTGTATGAGGAGCTGAGCAGTTATCGAGATTACCTCAACAGCAGTGTGGACAATTCTGGTGATTATGTAACAAGCTGGCTTAAATTCTTTTCTACAGTACCTGAGCAAGGTGCAGCAAATATTTCAAAAGCTGTAGATTTTTTGTCCAGTATCCCTGGTTCCAATGCTTTTGTGGAGCGAATTATTTCATTCACGAAGAATAGCTGATGTGGCACATGAAACGTGTTTATCAGACTTAATCAAGGCAGAACTCCAAGTGACAATGAACAGCGAAAGCATGCCCTGTTCCGAAATGTTTAAATTTGCAAATTATTAAAAAATGCCAAGGGTTCAATGAAATACTATTACAGTCAATCTAAATCTGATTGATTATCCCTTGAAAATGATAATGTGCTTTTTGTGTTCTTTAGACATGTACTTCCGCACTGTTAATATTTTGTGCATTCTATTAAATATATGGAAGCGCTATGTTATTTTTTGTGGAGTATAATATATGTGTGTTTTAGTTTTGAAAATATTTTTATAAAAAGTAACTCCTTGTCTGTTTTACAAAAGATGCCAACCCTAGTTCAAACCTGACCATCCGCAATTGTTTGCCATTTAGTATTTATCATTTCTGAAAGGTTCTCGGGATTTCTTAAGTTTGTAATGCTTGTATACTCTGGAATATTCGATGTCTGTGTAAATAGCTGCACTCTCCTTCTAGGAGCTCAGTTCTGTTGTAGCTGTACATTGGTGTTCGTTAGAAACGTGCTTTCGGTGCTAACTGTTGTACTGGGTAGTTCATTTACGACCTTAGTTTCGGCTGTGGACTCCATTCTGGTTCGATGTGACAGTGTAGTACTAGAAGCGGAAATGATTGTACACTGTCCCTCACTCAGACCTCGTGAGGCACAGAAAGGAGCGACTTATTGAGCAAAATAACGTTTTACCACTTCCCAGTAACATAAATGGAAATGAGCGTTTGGCGTCATTGGCCGGGAGGCCCCTCGCGGGGCAGGTCCGGCCGCCATATCGCAGGTCTTATTACATTCGGCGCCACATTGGGCGACCTGCACGCCGGATGGGGATGAAATGATGATGAACACAACACAACACCCAGTCCCTGAGCGGAGAAAATCTCCGACCCAGCCGGGAATCGAACCCGGGCCCAGAGGACGGCAATCCGTCACGCTGACCACTCAGCTACTGGGGCGGACAGTAACATAAAGAATCTAATAGATAATAAACTTAACTTTGCATGCAAACTGGAATCATATCTTGTATAAAAAATTCTCGGTTTTGTCGCTTTGTGAAATTTGAGTGAAACCTCAGACTTTCCACGATCACCCCCATCACTCCCCACTGGAGTACAGCGCACAGCAAATTCATACTACCACATCAAAAGTCCTCATTTGGAATGTTGTTCGTCTTGTGCTTCACGTTGACTCGAATGTCAGTCATGTTCTCAAAGCGTTAATCCATGTGAATTTCTGCTCTTTGTTCTTTTGTGACAAGCTCGTGTTGATACCACCAAGTCTCGTCACCCATCATGATTTTTCCCAGAAAAGAAATGTTCACGTTTAGCATTTCAGTCGGAACACAATAGGTGTCCAAGTGTCGTTTCTGTTCGGGAGCGAAGGAGTGCGGGACAGACTTCGCACACCCTTTTCTCTTTTTCAGAACATTGTGGTAAATGTCTTGAACACTCAGTTCAGAGATGTTTCACCATTGCAAATCTGTGACACGATGATATTAATACACTATGGTCGCACGCCCACTATTTAACAGTGCTTGCTCTCAACTGACTGGTCGAATGCACATCTGTTGTTTACAGTTGTTAGTTCTAGCGGCCACCATAGATATTGCGTTGTCGTCCCTTATAATCCCGGAATAAAATCAGTCTCGTAAATTTTTGGACGGACGCTGCAGAGTTGAAGCTGCTGGGTACCATGTATGCATATCTGTCATCCAGGCTCAGTTCCACTCGATACCCAGACGTGTAGAGCCATTGTTGCTGCCAGAGCTACGTGGACAACTTTCGTTATTTTCTGTTCTTACTGATGTTGGAATTTTATTACCCAATGGTACAAGAGGCGTTCAATAAGTAATCAACATTTTTGTCTGAAGGTAGGTTGGTTATATTCGGGATTCCAATACTTCATATTATTCCATGCTCTTTCGGCTAAACAATCCTATTTTTCAGCATAATCTCCGTTCAATACGACGGCATTACGACACCTTACTGGGAGGGCTATGATAACACACTACTGGTCGACATTGGAGCTATCATATTGCTTTGTCAATAACCTCCTCCTCACCCACGTACTGCTTCCTGCGGAGTATATCCTTTATTGGGCCAAACACATGGAAGTCGAAAAGTGCGTAAGCGGCGAGGAATCCGGCGGGCACACACCTCTGAGTACTCAAACAGGTGAACGAGCGTGTCAGCACTACCAGTGTCCAGTTATGCAGCGAGGTGTTTGATTCTGATTCGTCGATCACCTCGAGTGAGAGTGTCCGCACGTTCCAACCTTGCAGGAGTCACAGATATGTCAGGCTGGCTGGCATGCGGGTGATCAGTCAGGTTTGCGTGACCATGTTGGGGTGACTGACGCCTTGCCCAACCACTCACCGTGCTTTTGTTCACTGCCAGGTCTCTGTAGACATTCTGCAAGCACCTATGAATATCTGAGATGTTCTAGTTTTCCGCTGAAACGAACTCAATGACAGCTCACTACTTGGAATGTACCTCTGTTACAGAGGTCATTTTTAAGGCTACGTATAGCGCCACCACCTGTCGAAAATTCATGAAACTATAGGGGCTGAAGCGGGAAAATTCTACGATGTCCCATTACACATTCCGCATTTTTTCGAGCGAGATTGGCCTCTTGTATATTTGTAGTGCTTGCGGACGCTACCTGAATTACAGTGGTTAACGATAAGAGATTGCATTGGTACCATATTGTCTTACTGTTATGACTCAAGATGAAATTAAGGATACAGGGTACTTTTCCAGCTCAATAATATGTAAAAATCAACACCTATTTCTTTCAGGCATTGTTTATAATGTATATGTTTTACAGATTTTTTATTGATATCAGGTAATGCAGCACACTTTCTGAACAAATTAGAAGTATTTTGAATATTTTTGAACCTGCTTAGTGTTATTAAAAAACTACAAAGAAATTGATGCAACTTTTTTCCAAAATGCTTCCTCAAATTGAGGTACCATTTAATCCAATGTTATACATTTGAAGGAGACCAAATTTTTACCAGATATGCATGACATGATGGCTGAGGTACTAGACCCATTTAATTCCACCTATTATGTATATTACAAGGATAAAAAGTACCACATCTTACATTTTAATTTTTATAATTTTTTTCCTAGTAAAATTGTTATTTTTCCTATAATTTAGTAGATTCTGCAATAAAGATTAGGTCTAATACATAAGTATGGATTATTTCAAGTTACAGAAAAAAATTACAGCAATGCTTCATAAACTTTGGGAAATATTTGTACCTGAATTCTGAAAAATACAACTTGCAGGAAATTGCGATGAAGATATGAGTCAAATTAAACTGTGCCTCAGAACATTCCTGAAGCATAGTCTTCATCCTGCAGGATTTCTTCATCTTCAAGATTCCTCTTAGCAGTCCTTTTAGCACTTCTTGCTTCTTTGGTAAATTGAAGAGCGAATCTTCCAGCTTCATGCACCCATTATCTGTCACACACAAGCAATTGATCTTCCATATTTGTGCCACATTTTATACCTAAAGTTCTCAGGACTTCCAACCTTCCTATGACTCCATCATTGAAACATATCACTGCATCTAGTACACTAGCTTTTAATCTATTTAGTCCTACAAAAACATTCTTGGGTAATCTTTTCCATACGCAATGGCTGAAACTTTCATTTGCATTCTGAGTGCCCCCATGAAGACATTTACTAAGCAAAACAGGGTCACTCAGGTCTCTAAAAAATTGGTTTTATTTCATTCATAGCAGGCTCAGGAAGAGAATGCTTATGATGGTATATTTGACAACTTTCTTTTGCTTTTTGGTAACCACACCAAGAATCTGCTCCTTTAGGGCAAAGTCCGTGATCATGGTGGTCATCTGGGGACAACTTATAAAAGTAGGTGGCCCATACAGCTTTTCTCATTGATGTAACATCATTCAGAGGTGCAGTTCGTCTAATGGCCAGTCCATAATGACTCTGAAGCAGGTCTATTCCAGTTTCTGTCAATCTGCCTTGGCCAGACAGAGATTTTCCATCAGATAGCAACTTTCCTTTCATTTGTCTTCGTAGCTTTCTCAATCTAGCACCCATACTCTTTTGCACATGTCCACAACATTCCAGTTTTGTTACCAAGGTATCACCATAAACACTGAACTCATTAATATTAATTTTATTGAAAACTTTAGAGTCCCCATCGCCTAGGTACTTCCTACATCTAACATTATAAACGGTCACAGACCTCTGAAATATTTTTAGAGTTCCATCACACTCCGTACCTCCACTGTAACCACCATAATTCTTAGAACACTGATGTTCAATATGTCCTTCAGTGTTACCATGGCAGGTGTGTCAGTACCTGATAAGCACTCAATATCAACAACTTTTCCATTCCCCAGACAAGTAGCACTTACAGCACCATTCAGGAAACGATGTCCTCGACGTTGCCATGTCCCATCGAGTGCAACAGATATGTCCCTGATTCTACTAATATTTACAGTTTCTTCTACTACACGGTTCATAGATGCTTTAGACACAACCGTCAAGGCACCTAAAAGTATTTCAATGTACTTGCTGAACCAACTGGGAGGAGGAGGAAGGTCCATCAAACCACAAAACTTCCTGGCAGATCAAAACTGTGTGCCGGACCGAGACTCGAACTCGGGACCTTTGCCTTTCGCGGGCAAGGGCTCTACCAACTGAGCTACCCAAGCTCGACTCACGCTCCGTCCTCACAGCTTTACTTCTGCCAGTACCTGTGAGGACGGGGCGTGAGTCGTGCTTGGGTAGCTCAGTTGGTAGAGCACTTCCCCGCGAAAGGCAAAGGTGCCGGCACGGTAGCTCAGCATGTTCGGACAGAGATTTAGCTGCAATCTGTAATAAAAAAAAACTGAGTTAATGGATCAACAACGAACTTAAACGGATGTCTTACGACGTCCACCCCGAGCAGATGCAACGAACAAAAGCGAACAAAATGAGACTAAAAAAAAAGTTGGTAGAGCACTTGCCCGCGAAAGGCAACGGTCCCGAGTTCGAATCTCGGTCCGGTATACAGTTTTAATCTGCCAGACAGTTTCATATCAGCGCACACTCCGCTGCAGAGTGAAAATCTCATTCTAAACCACAAAACGTTTGAACAGACTTTTTTCCTTTTTCTATTGCACGCACTGCATAAACTAGCTTCAAATTCACATCATATGAATTAAGCACAATGTTCTAAGTCATTTTCGAGGTAGATTTATTCCAGGATCTACACAGAACAACTAGTTTTGACGCTAAACCCTTCCTGATACTTTGGTGTTCAGATATTTCCAGACAGCCTACACCATCACATTGTTTACATTTCGCCACTTCCTTTATCAAAGAAGATAAGATGCTCACATCAACTACAACAAATCCACACAAACAGCGTCATTGTTAACACAAAAATTTGAAGAACTGATACATAGGCTACTTTCAACAGTGTGACTTACTTTGTTTGTGAACTGGTTAGCACGGAATTTCCTTTTACTGAAATGGCTCTGAGCACTATGATGTCCATAGGTTAGTTAGGTTTAAGTAGTTCTAAGTTGTAGGGGACTAATGACCTCAGATGGTAAGTCCCATAGTGCTCAGAGCCATTTGAACCATTTTTTAAAATCACGCAAAATAAAAGTAAGCACATAAACAACATGATCATATGATAACAAAGAGACAACCGAGATTCACGCACCAAGATGCCATATGGATCACGTCACACCAAGCAAGACGTAAGCATAGGTGCCATAAGCAAACATAGACTAACATAAACGTAAGGAACAATATTATAACTATTAAATCGTCTTCACAGGTACACTTCATGATGGCGAAACGCTGCAAGGAGCTCGTCGTGTAACATTTATCATTACGAGCAAAAAATAAATAGTGCAACAAAAAAGCTTTGTATTTAAAATAATATAACTGTCTTAGAAAATAAATTTGTCACTAAGTGCATTAAAGAGCCACCATGAAACGATACATACGAATTAAGAAGCTATCTTGTTCTGATCCCTGACCCTCCCACCTCTACCTCACCCCCGCCCCCCCCCCCCCCCCCCCCTCCTTTCCACGTAGTATGTCACCTTGATTAGAAGGTTGCTTCGGGGGCTCTCACAACTTCAGTATGTATTGCACAATAATATCGTGTCAGTACATTGCGGGAAAGTGCAAGGCCAACAATAGCACAATATCATTGCGCGAGAGGGGCCATTATTACTGCTGTGGTGTGAGCGCAAGCCAGCTCACATGAGCAGACTCGAAATAGTATCTATGGCAAATGACTGCATTCATTTACAGGTTGCTGCGTAATTTAGAGGATCTGCAACCTGTACGCTCGTGAGTAGGCCTGCAACCAGAAAGCGGGAACAGATGCAACAGACGACACGCTCTCCAGCGCGGGAAAGCTTTCGGCAAGGCGTCACAGTCACTGAGACGATCTCGCCGCTTCCTAAGCGCGAATGCATATCGCTACGCCACATTCGGAAGTGAAACGTGGACGATAGACAGTTCAAAACCTAGTTCTTCAGATTAGCTCCGTAGTTCGAGTAACTAATGACGAGGTACTGAATCGAATGCGGGGAAAATGAAATTTATGACCAAAAGAAAGGATTGATTGATAAGACACATCAAGAGGCATCAATGAATCGTGAGCTGAATTGTGTAGAGAAATGTGGAGGGTAAAAAATGTAAAGTGAGACCAAAGTTTCACTACAGTAAGCGTGTTCAAATAGAAGCAGTTGCCGTGCAGAGATGAAGAGGCACACAAAGTTAAGCTGCATTTACACCTGTGCGCGTTGCACCCAGCCGCAATGCACCTGACTTGCTCCACACGCAGGTAGAGGAGCACATGTAGATGGATGTCCCTTTCTCAACATGTCCGCATGACTCATCCCATTCACATGTGCAGGGAAGCACGCAAGCTACTCCAGTGATCAAGCTGCACCTGCAAATTAAGTGCGCATATGTGGCTGGCCAGTGTACACTACGTTTGTTTATCTGGGCCGACCTGGTGTGCTGGCGATATCCACTAGCAAGGCTGCATCGTAAAAGCGTCCTCTAAAGGCAGGCTGAGGACAAACTAACATTACTTATAACGCTTACTGCGAAGAATATTTACAGTTGACAGCTCAAAACCATGCAAGTACATGTATTTTATTTATCTCAAAAAACGTGTAATCATGATGATGAGTTCTAAACAAGAGAAAGCTTTATGTAGAAAAAGAGTAATAATCAGCAAATCAATATGCTTGTAAATTCCTTCAGTTTATATTATGAATGCATATTTTTGCTTCGTTTGGAGAAACATTAGGAAGAGTCTGAAACGTCTGGAGGTTTTGTTGCCGGCCGGGTTGGCCGAGCGGTTCTAGGCGCTTCAGTCAGGAACCGCGCGACCGCTACGGTCGCAGATTCGAATCGTGCCTCGGGCATGGATGTGTGTGATGTCCTTAGGTTAGTTCGGTTTAAGTAGTTCTAAGTTCTAGGGGACTAATGACCCATCGTGCTCAGAGCCATTTGAAGTTTTGTTGTTGCTCTAGTGAATTGGTTCACTAACTAAATTGGATGCGTTGGTAGTAGAAATTTGTGAAGCAGTGGGGAGCAATTTCTCCGGTATATGTATATGCAATATAAAAGGGCTGGCTGGTAGCTAATGAAAACGTACGAGACAGATGTTTGGTTTGCGATTCGATTTGCAAATCAGAAAGTACTTTATGATCGCGCATTTCTAGAAGAAATTTCAGTGTTCTTTTATTGCTCTCATTTGTGAATGAAAGCGGCTCGTGAAGGACTCAGGACGGCTTCGGCAAATGAGGGCCCCAGAATCAATACTCTTCTTCAGCATGTATTTATCGGAACGAAAGCCTTTTATTTTGATCACGTTAGCCTTTGTTGTTTCCAGGTTGTTCTTATTTGCCAGAAATTGTAGTAAGTTATGCAGATTAGTTATAATTTTATAATCCACGGAACTAACGAGCCAGAGAAAAGGAAATGCCTATAATACTGATAATACTTTCTTAAATTCCTTATGTTTCTTGGACCACTCGGCCAAAGTGCTAACGCAAAGGCAAATATGAATGAGTGCTGATTTGAGACGTGTTTCTTCAGAATGTTAGGACTGTAAGCGTATAATACTGAGGAAAAAGTTGATACTTTTTTTTTAAATTTTGACTGTCTCAGTTGCATGAATATACGATTCATTGCTGCAATGGTTACAGGCTTTGGGCTGACTCGCCCATTCTCAAACCACTCGTCTTTTTACTATCCGTAACTAGTCACACAACATAGGTGCTTAAAGGCACTAACTGCTTCAGAGAAGAAAGTCAAACAAAACGCTCATTGGTATGACAGCCTACGTGTCTACTATACTGACGAAAAAAATCACAGCACCAGGGAGGAGTTGTGCAACATAAACAGAAGTTGGTAGGTGTGTTTCTACATCTGAAAGGTGATGTCTATTCAGGTTTTGTCCCAATCGCTTAAGAGTGGCGCTGGTAGCGCCACTGGAGAGAATGCAAATAAGGTTTGCTTTAAATACACTCTGTAACGGTCGTGAGCGTTAGTTACCTTTGAGACTGAATGTGGTGGGTTGCTGTTGGTCAAGAATGCCTCTGACGAAACAGCGACGCCATTATCAATACCTCACTGACTTTGAATATGATCGTGCAATAGGGCTACGAGAAACTGGACGTCCCTTCTGCGATATTGCAGAAATACTTGGCAGGAATGTAGCCATTATATATGATTGCCGGTAGCGGTGGTCACGAGAATGTGAGAAGACTGGGCTCCGGACGGCTGCGTGGCACTACCGAGAAGGAAGACCATCGAGTTCGGCGTACGGCTCTGGCGCATCGTACTGCATCTGCGCACCAATTTGAGCAGCAATTGGCTCCACAGTGAGACAACAAAGTATTATTACAAATCGGTTACTTCAAAGACAGCTCCGAGCCAGACGCCCTATAGCGAGTAGTCCACTGACCCCAAACCACCGCCATTTGCGACTTCTGTGGTGTCAAGCGACAGCTCATTGGAGAACAGGCTTAAGATCTGGTTTTCTGATGAAAGCTAGTTCTGCCTCGGTGCCAGTGGTGACTGTGTTGGCTAGAAGGAGGTCAGCTATGGCTTGCAACCAACCTGTGTGTGTGCTAGACACACTGGACCTCCACCTGGAGTTATGGTCTGGGACGCGATTTCATGTGGCAGCAGGAGAACTGTTGTGGTTATCCGACGCACCCTCACTGCAAATTTGTACGTCAGTGCAGTGCCATTCACAAACAGCATGCTAGGAACTGTTTTCCAACAGCATAACGCTTGTCCACATACCGCAGTTGTAGCCCAACATGCTCTACAGAGTGTCGGCATGTAACCTTGGCCTGCTCGATCACCAGATCTGCCTCCAAGCGAGCATATATGGGGCACCGTCGGACGACAACTCCAGCGCCAACCACAACCAGAAGTAACTGTCTCTGTATCGACCGGTTAGGTGCAACAGGCATGGAACTCCACCCCACAAACTGACATCCGCCACCTGAACAACACAGTGCATGCGCGCATGCATGCTTGTATTCGACGTTCTGGTGGTTACACCATTATTAATATACGAGCATTTCACATTTGCAATGGCTTATTTCGTTTTTACATTAACCCATGATCCAGTAATGTTAATTACTTGAACATTTTACCCACACGTATGTATTCGCGAAATTTCATATCATTTCTTTCCTTCTTTCACTTGCGCCTTTGTCCCGCAATGTGCGCAGGGTCGGCGTGATTACAACGGATTTGGCAAGGTTAATTTAAAGGGGTGGCCGAGTGCCCTTCCTGCCGCCACCCCATACCCCCCAGGACGGAATCAGGGTTCCCTAGCTGTGTGCATTTAGTGTAAACCATGAAATAGTGCGGAAGTGTTAGAAATGTCTGGCATCGTGTAACTGAGGCGGGATGTGGGGACCAGCCCTGTATTCACCTAGTGGGATGTGGAAAACCGCATAAAACCACATCCAGGCTGGCCGACACACCGGCCTACGTCGTTAATCCGCCGGGCGGATTCGATCCGGGGTCGGCGCGCCTACCCGAGTCCAGGAAGCAGCGCATTAGCGTTCTCAGCTAACCTGGCGGGTATTCGCGAAATTTCATTACTCTAGATTAATTACTTTTTGGTGATGCAATTTTTTGCCGTTGGTGTATTTCACCAGAACCACACAGTCAAAACTTACCAATTTATCAAAATTATATCAATATGAATGCGTGAGAAAAACTCATTCAACAATGCGGAAGTAGTAAAAGAAAGCACCAATTGGAAACGTTGCACGCGTCTCCCCGTCTGTGATGGGCCGACTCCTGCGGCATCGCATGGTGGCCCGGGCGCACAAATTAGAGGCATGCATTAATTTGCACCGGTGCATGCGCCTCCTTGCCCCTTCGTGGAAAAGACGCATGCGCCAAGTGCACAAGGAAAGGTACACAAGAGTGAATGCATCTTTGTAGTATGGGTTTTGGATGAAGACCAAACACATGTTTAGCCTCTTTAGTCTTTTGCTCAAAATGGTTCAAATGGCTCTAAGCACTATAGGACTCAACATCTGAGGTCATCAGTCCCCTAGACTTATACCTACTTAAACCTAACTAACCTAAGGACATCACACATATCCATGCCCGAGGCAGGATTCGAACCTGCGACCGTAGCAGCAGCGCGGTTCTCGAATGAAGCGCCTAGTCTTTTGCCATCTCCTTTAAAAGGCCTTTCATTTCTAGGGAATCCATGTGAAAATGAATACTAAACGCCATATACGTCTAGGAAACGCAACTGGCTGAGTATCGAGGCGTCGGCTAGCTGAGGCGACGTATTAGGAGGCAAGGGCAAGGCAAGCGTAGGCGACGGCAGGCTTTGTTCGCAACTCGTCCGCATCACTTCACATTTCAGTTCGCGCGTTTACAGTGGGATACAAACTTACTCTAGGCATCTTCATTTGTTAAGTACGTTAATTTTTAATAACCACGGCATGCGAATCAGTTGATGCTCTCCTCCATTTTCTTACATCTTTCGCTAATCCCTTCCTCTCCGTTCAACTTGTTTACTTGTGTGTGCTATCTGTGCCGGGCTTTTTCTGTCCCTACAACAATGTCCCTCTACTGCTTTCTCCACTGCCAAGTTATAAAATTTCTTATCGCATTTCGTAGCTATATGTCTCTCGTTCGGTGTGGCCGTGCGGTCTAGGCGCTTCAGTCTGGTACCGCGTGACCGCTCCGGTCGGAGGTTCGAATCCTGCCTCGGGCTTGGATGCGTGTGATGTCCTTAGGTTAGTTAGGTTTAAGTAGTTCTAAGTTCTAGGGGACTGATGACCGCAGATGTTAAGTCCCATAGTGCTCAGAGCCATTTGTCTCTCGTTCCAGTAAGAATTATTGACGTTTCTTTCTTCACCTATGCTGACAGAAGTGGAAAGTATAACACTATTAAGCACTTGTCCGATATTTATCAAGCTTTATGGAGATATTCATCTCATAATGGATATTAAATGAATAAACATTCCATTCGAAACTGATGTTCATCATTACATCAGTATAAATGTAGCCCCCATAGATCCCCTGCAATCTTTTATTCGTTTTGGCATGGAAGCAAACAGCCTCCAAATGTAATCCTGAGGAGTTTCTTGCCGAGCCTGAAACAAGATAGTGTCATCTAATGTAATTCTTCAGGCTTTCCCGGTGAGGCATTGCGTGTTGAACAGTCAGGTTTCTGCCGGTTATTCGAATCTTTATTGGACGATATTGCAACTCGCAGTCTTTTTCAGGTGCTGTCTGATACTTATTTCAGTGTGGAACGAGTCCGGTATTCATGCCTATATTATGCCAGGAGCTCGGTACGCGCCACGTCAGGTGCTCCGTATGTGTTACGCGCCGAGCAGTAGCAGCGACTGTAACGCTTACTTCTAGCCACAGCAATTCCGTACGCTGTTCGCGTACTTTTTGGTTATCGTCCCTTGTCAGTCTTGCTATATGAAGTTTTGAATGACGTCTAAGTCGTGCTAGGCATTTCATCTTCCGATTGCCATTTAAGCCCTCTTGTGATCTAGTACGTTATTTTACCGTGGTGTGCCCTGTCACGCGTTCTTTCCGAGATCTGTGCCCGCCGTGAGAGGCTGCAGTGTTATTTGCAGGCCACTGGTATTCGAATTGGCCTGAGCCATCGTGGCTCGCGGATCTCTGCTACCGAGCGCTACACGTACGTGAGTCGGAATGAGAGCTCGATCAGAAGTTCAGTGCTATGGCCGCAGCGAAAAGCAAATCGCCGGACTTTGTTTTAACAACCAAATAAACTGTTTTGCTCTTCGCGCCACAGTATGGGAAATAAAGGCTACGTAGAAGATACCTGGTGCCACAAATGGGCCATCGGTCGTGCAGCTCACTGACTCTGCCGACCAGGCGAAGAAGAAGCGAAAAGAGGAGTCGCAGCCTGTTCCCCCTCTGAAGATTAATTGCGGAGGCTGGTGGACAGCGCTGTTCGACTTGATGACAAGCTGTACAAAGCACGAGGCGATCTATTAGTCTGTGGATTCAGACTCGACGATCTGTGTGCAGGCAACGAACATGGCCGACCAAGAACGCCGAGGCCGCCGAGATTGCCAGAGAAGACCACTGCTGAATGAAGTGCTTCAGTGCCAGGGCGAGGGCCATGTAGCGAACTACTGCCGCAACGCAGTGCAGTGCGTTAAGTGCTCAGGCGAGCATGACCGCCGTAGCTGGCCGGTGTGGCCGAGCGGTTCTAGGCACCATAGTCTGGAACCGCGCGACCGCTACGGTCGCAGGTTCGAATCCTGCCTCGGGCATGGATGTGTGTGATGTCCTTAGGTTAGTTAGGTTTAATTAGTTCTAAGTTCTAGGCGACTGATGACCTCAGAAGCCATTTGAACCATTTGACCTCCGTACCTGCGACCTTGGCAGAGAAGTTCTGCCGTCCTGTGCTCGGTGCCACACGTCGCCAGCTGGCGTGGCTGTCCGGCTTTTTCAAGCCGCGGCCGCACCAACGTAGCGGAGGAGAAGACGACGACGACGGCGGCGGCGGGCTGAGACCAGCCCAGTATAGCAGAATGACAGCACGGAGGCAGCTCCTCCCGCCAACAGTGGGGACGCTCAGACGCGGATGCTCGGGCTACAACTCCCGTCCCCGAGAAGAGCAGCGGCGACGAACTTCGCGCCGTCGTGGAGGAAGCGACAGCGTCCCTCAGAGCTGTCATGCCTTGGCTGCGGAGAAGGAGGAGGCATCGAGGTAACTGCGTGCAGTCTTCGCCCAAGGCCTACGATCTGAAGCAGGGGTGCAAACTACGGCGAATGCTCCTGCACCCACGCAGATGAGCGTAAAAGTGCGAGGTCATACACAAGAGTGCTAAAAAGAATTCGTTAAACTTCGGTTACACACGAAATCATTCTAATCCAAAAGCCGTAAATCCAACTAAATACCTAGGTATTACAATTATGAACAACTTAAATTGGAAGGAACACACAGAAAATGTTGTGGGGAAGGCTAACAAAAGGCTGCGCTTTATTGGCAGGACACTTAGAAAATGTAACATATCTACTAAGGAGACTGCCTACACTATGCTTGTCCGTCCTCTTTTCGAATACTGCTACGCAGTGTGGGATCCTTACCGCATAGGACTGTCGGAGTACATCGAAAAAGTTCAAAGAAAGGCAGCACGTTTTGTATTAGCGCGAAATAGAGAGAGAGTGTCACAGAAATGATACAGGATTTGGTCTGGACATCATTAAAAGAAAGGCGTTTATCGTTGCGACGGAATCTTCTCACGACATTCCAACCACCAACTTTCCGGTCCGAATGCGAAAATATTTTGCTAACACCAACCTACATAGGGAGAAACGATCACCACTATAAAATAAGGGAAATCGGAGCTCGTACGGAAATATGTAGGTGTCCATTCTTTCCGTGCGCTATACGAAACTGGAATAATAGAGAATTGTGAAGGTGCGAGGTGCTGGGGCTAGCAGTGTATTTAACAGTAAATTCATCTCGAATCTTCATATGGAAATGATGCTCTAAGCCCCCCCCCCCCTTTTCTAACTCCTACTTTTGCTGTTGCACACGGATTAAGAAGAAACGCGATCTGACTGTAATCGACCCTGCAAGTGGAGTAGAAAAGTTTGGCACCTGCAATAATTTAATTTGATAGAATTAATTAGATAAAGGAAAGTTTCATTAACGTAGTGAGACATGAAAGGGTTGCTTTACCGATCCACAGAATGAAAGTTCTGTCCAAACTGATTTATTATGACTAAACTCAAAATAATAAACAAAACACATGAAACATTTACAATACATCAAAATAGATCAAATTGGATACTCAAATAAATATTGTGAAGGTGAAGTTGTCCATAAACTAGATTGTGACATTTATGACGAAGTGGTATGTGGAGCCAATCCCTTGCAACTCAAATCTTAAGAGAAACACACAGCCAACCCAACATTAATTGCTGCTACAGTAGTGAGAACTCAGACAATGAACACCCAAGACAGAACAAAGTTAGAAAAAGACGAACAGGCGCGCTCTGCTGAGCTCTGATTATCACAGTGCAAATTCCCTAATCTGCCGGTGCTGCGAACATACATTACCAAGCTGTCTTCTTAACTGCAAGGACACGATCTGGCATACCGGAAGCGATGTCTGGTTGCTTCGACGTCCCGTCGTGGTGATGATAATGTCGCGAGCATAGCCCGAAACAAATTGTCCTGGTCTGGTTGTTCCAGACTAAAGACCTCCTATCAATACAAATGCGCCTCTGAGGGAGACGAAGAAGGCTCGCCACACAATCACTGACGGTACAGTGATTGATTTTAACAAGTGAAGTCACACAGTAACTCCGATACAGTCAACTTTAGCCAAAACTGCCCAAGACAGACAATATAGGCCGCTTGTACGCAGAACGCTGAATTGCCAACTGTACTCGGAAAGTTACATTGAAGTCGAAACTTCAGCAACTTCGTTAAACAGTTACAATCAAATAAAAGTACATTAGACAGCCAACGGAAGGCAGGCTGTCCAGAGCAGCGAGAGCTCACTCTTGTAACCTACTCCGACCGAAAGGCGAGAGCCGACTACCACAAGAGCACCCGTACAAACCAAACACAGAACATTCCCGCCCCCGTGACAGTGGTCGTGGTTAAACGTTCCAATCAGCAACTCGAAAACCGGCGGAACATTCCACTCTATTGCCGAAGCACTACCATTCCGCCAATGGAGATTCTTGGGGCCAATTTCTGCGCCGATTTTGCTATGCCCTGAGCAAGCCAATCACAGTTATAATTTTGCAGAAAACGCGGGAATTTGCCCGCCAAGACTGCATGGGAACACAAGTCATTCCCACGCCTCGCTGGTAGCCCGCCAGAAAGTGTTTTTGCTAAGTTTCTGCGAAGTAACGGAATCTCTAGCCCAGTCGCTCCTTCATTATATAGATCCTCCTTAATGATATAGATCGACAGTAGACATGCTCAAGAATTAACTACCATTTGCCAACGATCTACATTCTATGTCTTTTGAACAAATTATGTTATTATGCAGGAGGAAGTTTTACTGAGTTATAAAGAACATGCAACTATTCTACTTTCGCTCGCCGGTCGTCCCTCGATCTCGGGTCTGTGGTTTGGTGACCTGAAAAATAGCATCCCAACAGGCGCGCGCCCAACACTTGTGGTAGAAAACCCCCACAATATTAAGGATCTAGTTATTGTTAAATCCTAAAGTTTAACTTATCCTAGTATATGGTAATTTTTTTTACCTTATACAACACTCTTACATAATACCTGTTACGCTGAGATGTCTCGTTGCTCGCCGCTATTGACGACAGTGATGTGCGCGCCGTACGACATGGCCTCCGAGTTCTCACTACGCCTCACTGAAACTCCAGAGACTGGGTTAGCCATGGCTATACAAGACAATAAATTTATAGTTGCAACTTCTTTTTCTATGTGATGCGGTTTTCGCGATCAAAACACACCTTTCCAGAGGCAATGTAATATGACCAAGCCAGGACTGGTTCCTGTCGAGGATTCCGTCGCCCACCACACACCAGCTACACAGTATGTCACGAATCTCCAAGTATAATTCCTTGGTTATTCATCTGTGACAGTCACAAGCAGCACGCTAAATCCCCAACCAGCACATTGGCATGGTAGGCTTTATGCCCGCATTTCTACCGTCTAGGGCACCATTGGAGTCAAACGCTCACAGGTTCACACCGACTTGCAAGACAACGATGCTGGCGCATCACTGTAAAAACTATACTGCCCATATTCATCCTCGAAATCACGCAATATACCACAGTCTTGCAGTGCACTAACGCGTACCTGCAAGCATTGGTATGAACGTATCACGAACTGGTTGTGGCCGCTATGGAGCGTATCACGACTTCTCAGAGCGCTTCTAAGAGCACGTTCTTGTATGCGCCCGTTTGTGCGACATCTCCTCACTCACCATTATCCTTCAACATGGACACCCGACAGGAAAGGACACTGGGTGGGAAGTCCGCATGTGAAGGAATAACAACTTTTCACCGCATGCAATTAGAGAGGAGAATCGAATTACTCAGAGTAAGATAGAAATACGAGAGGGGGCTTCTGCCACCTCTCATAGCCCCTACGCCATTTTAGATTGTAATTGGTGAGCAGTTGGCTCACTTAGGAGCAAGGTAGTGAGTCAATCGCCCAAGAACAATCTTGCAAACTGACTCCACATGCCGCACTCTATAAAAAAATCACTGCAACTGAAAAATGCAGCTCATAGAGGGACGATTATTTATGATGTAGCCAACTTCACCTTCTTAATATGGAACTCTAACACTCACATCACACATCCATACCCAGGGAGCCCCTTCCCAACACCGATTCACACAGACATTCACGCTCTAAATATGGCCCAGGCACGTGAGCCAAATATGGAGCAGTTTATTCTTTACAATCAGAGTTGGAGTGCTCTGCAATTAAATGCCCAAGATGTTACAACAATTTCAATCATTAAACTAACCTGAACTCAATCACACATGTTAACAATCTCTTTGTGAGCTTTCAGAATCTAATTACAACCTCCGATTCATTCTGTCTCCCTGCAGCAAGAATAACCTTTACAAAATGTTCCCTGAACTGATGGTCCATTCACAATGACAGTGGTGGTATCTGCTTTAGGTTATGGGGACTTCAGGCACTCTGTTTGCATACACACAACAAAAAATACAGAATACAAAAAAAAAAAACATGGTGTAGAGAACAATACAGTAATTTGTAATTTGTGCGCCCTACTCTATCACTTTGTAACAACAACAACGCTGTACTATTGTACATATAATAATCTTTTCTTCTGATTTTCGATAAATTAGTGTAATCGATGTTCTGAATTCATTTCTTTTCTTTTCATGTCATTATGTTAAAGAAAGAGTAAACAATTTTCGATGTAAATATTAATGTTTATGTCAAATTGCAAGCAATATTATAACAAAATTGAAATGTAAGAAATGTTGAAACTGTTGTAAGATGTTAAAGTTGTAATTGTGCGCCTGGTCCATACGTAGGCAATGTATTAGGATATGTAGAATGCAAAACCTCGGGAGAATACCCTGTCTGTAGGGGAGCGGTAAAAGGTGGATGGTAGGCGAGCGCGGGAAAACACACACGGGCACTATACGGCATAACGGGCTCAGCAGCAGTAGTCGGAGTTGTGCATCGGTCTGAGAAACACGTTCTGGATCGAGGAGGCTCTCCTGGAAAACGTGATTTCGTTGAGCCTCGGATGTGCCGTTTCCGACGCCTATACATCATGGCAATATTCCATAGGCACTAAACGGAAAAGTATTGCGACGCTAAGAAGAAGCAAAGTGCCGATACATCAAGAGCCATTGCTGTGATTGTATGTGTGCTCTGTGCCTCGCCATCTCGTCGCCTGCCGACCGCCGCATCGATACGAACAGGTTGAAACTTTTAGTACTGTATTCGTGTGGACCAGTGTTACTTTTATTCCATACTGTTCAATAACAACTTTAATTTTACCAGAACTGCCCTATCAGTTAATTATCCTCACAACTAACCTAGATAGGGTCCTTTCCACATGTTGTGCAATCCGAATAACCCGAGATGAAGAATTAAAATTTTTGTTAATAATAATTACCTGCAGACCTATCTATGTTAGAATGATGTTTAAAGAACTTTGTTGTTAATGAATATATAGGTAAATAATATAGGTCTGACAAAGTTGGAAGATAATGTTGAAATTGGTTTAGTAATGAAGTTTAATTATTTTGATGCAAAAATAATGGTAGTTAAATGAGCAGGAAATAAGACAAAAAGAGTAGTAATTCATATATTGGAAATCTTGAGTGCTTAATGCTTTCAATAGTTAATAGTTTCAATACAGTGATCATAACAGTTTCAGGGCCCCCCCCCCCTTTTTTATTCATTTGAATTCTGAAGTGTTCTAAACTGATTAGACCAGTAAAGTTAAAGCCAATATAAAACCCAAAATTTATCAGTGTTTTACATTTATCAAAATTGACATTGTGTGTGTGTTTCGAAAGTGCTATTTCTAGGGTAACCTATGCCCGATTTTAATCAGATCAATGGACAGTACGAAGTTTTGTAGTAAACATTATAGTGTAATGTTATATATTTATGGTTTACCCATATTGGTACAGAAAGTGAAATTATTAGTTCAGTAGATTTTCTGGTTCTAAAATTTACCATGTTATGCAGTGTCATTACGTATTGTTTTGTATGAACGTACATCAATTTGTACAGGGAAGAAACTCAGTTAATGCCTAATTAGGCTGGCGACCGTATTATTAACAATTTGGTAGCATCTGCTGTGTTGTTTCTTGTCCGTCCTAACATGTGGTTGCACTTCGGACTTGCTTGCTGTATCAATATTATTACTGAGTGGATGTAAGTCTAATTTTGCCTCCATTTAGGTACACGCGGTCAATATCTATACAAAAATCCTTACTCTTAAGGTGAAGCCCGTCAACTTACCATAGTACAGCTTTAAGGAGTATCGTGCGCCCGAGCGTAGTGTTACAACTTACGTAAGAATTACAGTGCAAATTCACAAACACATACAAGGTATAACATACATTACAAAAACAACACTAGAGAAAGAAATTTAAGAAAAAAAGCAAGGTTCATGGGGTGTCAAGTTGTGCTTGCACATTGGATATTGTTCACGACTGTGCTGAGAAGAGGCACTAAATCACATTGTTAGAAATATTCGAAGCACTTCATAAATTCGTTAGTTTCTCTGAGCGGGTTGGTATGTTGAGTCATATGCATTGATGCACGTGGTTCCATGTCTTGAGCATCGGAGGGGGGCTTTTGGGTTGGGGCCACAGTACTGACATCACATAGGGCTAAACGGCGGGTGTTGTTGCTACGTTGTTGCAACAGCAATAGGGTGTGCTGGAGCATCTGCAGTACGCTGTTGAGATTGCAGCAAGACCCACGCATATGATCACGGCAGTATGGTAGGAAGACATAGGCTCTCCTCATGTCGATTAAATGTCTCTGAGGTCTACTAGTCGGGATGCATCACTAGTCCAGGTCTCTTCTCTCCCTGGACAGTACTTTACGTTTCCCAATATTGCAGTTCGACAAGGGATGATGGCACGTGGAGTGACTCCACAAGTGTGTGAAGTGATCCAGACAGGATCGAACTAGGAGCGACGATTGCTACAACTGCTCTCTAAGTGAGAGGAGAAGTTAGAAATGAGACGATTCATTTGTTAGAGTTTGTGGCACGATACTGCTTTGTGTATGCAGATCGGCCAATGCTAGTGAGTTGTGAAAACTCAAATAGGTGATTATATAGCTTCCCTTTCTGTCCTGAGGCACATGAGGCGCAGGTTCTGACACCTTATGTGATCTTCGTGTACTCACGACAACGTGGTCTGCCGCAGGGAATCCCTCCAAATGGCTGCCGCGTCCAGAGAGCTAGCTGGCTGCTGCGTGCTGGTCGCGTGTCAGTGTCAATGGCCAGCCACACTTTCGCTTGTGGCCCGGCGAGGGCTGTCCACCGCCTAATCCCTCAGGTATACGGCCCGGTGACTGTCAGCTTGTAGGACCGGACGCTGCCGCACCCTTCTCATCAGGTGGCGCGCTGACGCTCCCCTTCTCGCAGATAGCCGATGACCTCTTGTTTTTTGCTCCGGCCGGCCTGTGCATTGCCACAATTCCCGTCATCCGCACAGTTCTGACAAAAATCTTATGCCTAACAGTTTCCCATGACCTTCTATGTTATGATAAATTTACATAACGATACATTGATGGTCTGTCATTTCAGACACTCTTATTTTAATTTTATAGTTATCAATCTATGGCTATCATTATAACAAAATCTTGGTATATCTAATCTAGACACGGAAATAATCTATCTTGATATCTGTGTAGAGACCGATCTCACTACTGTACATGGTGTGTGACGCTATATTGGATGAACAACTAAATGTGTGGGCCCGCACTAATATTACTATTAATTATGTAGATCGACAGTAGACATGCTCAAGAATTAACTACCATTTGCCAACGATCTACATTCTATGTCTTTTGAACAAATTATGTTATTATGCAGGAGGAAGTTTTACTGAGTTATAAAGAACATGCAACTATTCTACTTTCGCTCGCCAGTCGTCCCTCGATCTCGGGTCTGTGGTTTGGTGACCTGAAAAATAGCATCCCAACAGGCGCGCGCCCAACACTTGTGGTAGAAAACCCCCACAATATCAAGGATCTAGTTATTGTTAAATCCTAAAGTTTAACTTATCCTAGTATATGGTAATTTTTTTTTTTTACCTTATACAACACTCTTACATAATTCCTGTTACGCTGAGATGTCTCGTTGCTCGCCGCTATTGACGACAGTGATGTGCGCGCCGTACGACATGGCCTCCGAGTTCTCACTACGCCTCACTGAAACTCCAGAGACTGGGTTAGCCATGGCTATACAAGACAATAAATTTATAGTTGCAACTTCTTTTTCTATGTGATGCGGTTTTCGCGATCAAAACACACCTTTCCAGAGGCAATGTAATATGACCAAGCCAGGACTGGTTCCTGTCGAGGATTCCGTCGCCCACCACACACCAGCTACACAGTATGTCACGAATCTCCAAGTATAATTCCTTGGTTATTCATCTGTGACAGTCACAAGCAGCACGCTAAATCCCCAACCAGCACATTGGCATGGTAGGCTTTATGCCCGCATTTCTACCGTCTAGGGCACCATTGGAGTCAAACGCTCACAGGTTCACACCGACTTGCAAGACAACGATGCTGGCGCATCACTGTAAAAACTATACTGCCCATATTCATCCTCGAAATCACGCAATAAACCACAGTCTGGCAGTGCACTGACGCGTACCTGCAAGCATTGGTATGAACGTATCACGAACTGGTTGTGGCCGCTATGGAGCGTATCACGACTTCTCATAACGCTTCTAAGAGCACGTTCTTGTATGCGCCCGTTTGTGCGACATCTCCTCACTCACCATTATCCTTCAACATTGACACCCGACAGGAAAGGACAAAAACATTGCTCATGGAAGGGTAGTGTCTCCTACGCCATCGACATTGGAAGTCGCGAACATAAACAAAAAAAAAGGATAGCAACAGTAAATTCTTATGCGAGACAACGCAGCATGTTAATACTTTAGCAATCTTAATCTATTAATGCAACGATTATTGTTCCCCAAAGAAAGGTTCATATATTTGCCTATTCTACTATGTACACCACTTACACTACTACTATAGCAAGGTTCATGTATTTGCCCATTCTACTATGTACACCACTTACACTACTACTATTCCACGAACTTCTTTATGTGAGAGATGTGGTGGAGTCCTATGGACTTCTTTCCTTTCAGCGTCTCCAATTCATAAGCATTGTGGTGAGCTGCTCTCCTTATACGGTACGGGCCGTTGTAAACAGAATAGAATTTTTGGCATTTCATGTTTTGTTTGTTAGAGAGTCGGAAAGACTTCACGAGCACCCTTTGTCCAATTTGGAAGTGTCGTAGACGAGCTCCCCTGTCGGCACGTTCTTCCTGACCTCTGCTGCAGCCCGTATCCTCTTGAGAGCCAAATCCACTATGGCTCGGTGCTGCGTTCGCGCCCTTGGTGGGAAGTTTACGACCTCGGTTATCAAGTCCTTAGGAATCCGGTTTTTCAGTGCTGTAATGGGTGCCAATTTTGTTATCCCATGGGGTGCCTCATTGACCACCTCCTGGAAGTCTTTAAGGAAACCGTCCTATGTCGTGTGCTGTTTGTTACAGTACAACCGGCACAAGTTTCCGAGTTCCTTAATAACCCGTTCTGCAGCATTCGAGCTCGGATGGTGTGAAGATATAAAAATGGGATCAATTTTACATCGACGCAACGTCTCCTTCGATGTTTTTGACTTAAACTGTGGCCCGTTATCAGAAATAATTCTACTCACATGACCAACCTGTGGTAGGAAATCCCGGATTAGGGCTCGTGATACAGTTCGTCCTGTCGCCCTCTTCAGTGCCGTAAACGTAACGTATTTGGACGTTAGTTCAACAAACACTAATACATAAGTATATCATCTTCTTGTTCTTGGCAAAGGCCCCATCAAATCTGTTGCTGCTAATTGTCTTAATTTGGTCGGTACGATTGGGTATAATGGTGCCTGCATGCTCACAGTGGTGTGCTTAGCCTTTTGGCAGTCTTTACACACCGACAGTACCCTCCGTATTCGACGCTCCATGTTTCGAAAGTAACACATGGTTCTTAGCTTGAGATTGCACTTGCGTGGTCCGAAGTGTTCATAGCTGAGGTGAGTATGCCATATAACCTTGTTTATTAGGTGTTCAGGGATGCATACCCCCCATTCAGTGTCATTGGCATAATTTCGGTGGAAAATTATGCCTTTCCGCAAGAGGTAGAACTGCCTGATGGTGGCGTGTCTTCTGTCTATCCATTTCTGTTTCAATAACACTAGGGCAGGGTCCTTGTCTTGCTCCTTCTTGATGTCCTGCATACTACAGGTAATAAAATTTTCAAAGGCTACTTTCTGCATATAGAAAAGGCAGTAGTGATTTTCCTCCAGATCTTCTTCCATGTTATGCTCAAATCCGATCGGTGACCGTGATAAGGCGTCTGCAACAATGTTATGACTGCCGGGGATATATTCTATCGAAAAATTGTACTGCTCCAGATATGATGCCCACCTAATGAGCCGCCTGTGATTAAGTTTTGCAGTCATCAGGAACTCGAGTGCCTTGTGGTCTGTGTAGACCCTCGTCTTGCGACCAAACAGAAGGTATCTGAATTTTTCAAACGCCCATACAATAGCCAGTGCCTCTAACTCGGTTACTGAGTAATTCCTCTCACTCTTGGCTAGTACTCTGCAACCAAACGCAATTGTCTTCCACACCCTGTTTCCTTCATGTACATGGTCTTGGAACACCATGACACCCAGACCTGAGTATGAACTGTCCGTTACTATGCAAAGCTCTTCTGCTAAATTAGGGTGTGAGAGGATGGGTGCTTGTAATAATGCGAATTTTAATGCTTTCCATTCGGATTCGGCCTCATCCCATTCCCAAGGAATCTTCTTTCCTGTAAGTGCATGCAACCTAGGACTGCTCTGAGTTTTGACATGTATAAAGCGGTTGTAAAAATTTATGATCCCTAAGAACCCCCTTAACTGCTTCTTTGTCGTAGGAATGGGAAACTTTTCAATCGCTTCGATCTTTTCGGGATTTGGCGCAATGCCCTCACCCGTGATGATATGTCCTAGAAATTTGACAGAGGACGTACCAAAATTCGATTTTTCGATATTGATAGTCACTCCGTATTCCTTGAATGTCGCAAGGAGTTCACCGAGGACCGCATTGTGCTCTCCCCGAGATTTCTCCGCGATCAGCAAATCGTCCACATAGCTGGTGACATGACAAATTATCGCTTAGTATGCCGTCCAGCCCCCGAATGAATGCGGCAGACGAAATGCTCAAACCAAATGGTAGACGACGAAACCGGTAACATCTTCCAAATGCTAAAAAGGCTGTGTACTGTCTGCAATTTGGGTGGAGCTCGATCTGCCAGAAACTCGATTTTAGATCAACTGATGAGAAGATTGATATTCCATGGAAGTTTTGTAAGAGTTCCTCTAATCGTTCCTGTCTGTCTGTTTCGGGTTCTATTATGGTATTAATTTGTCGCGAGTCCAAGACTAAACGAATACTACCATCTGCCTTCTCGACTACTCTTAACGGGTTATTATAGGCTGAAGCCGTAGGTTCTATTACTCCTTCACTCAGCATTCGCGTAATTTCAGCTGCTACTTTCTGTCGATATGCCAAGGGGATTGGGTAGGGTGGCACATGAAACTGGTTGTGCGGACGTACGCGGAATTCATATTGGAAGTTCTTTATTGATCCTGTCTTGGGAATGAAAACCTCCGCATGTTCTACTAGTAATTTATGAAGTTCTTTGCGGTGGTCGCACCTTATATGCTTTATTGCTTCCACTTTTTCTCCTATTTTCTCCTTTATTTCTCCCATTATTCCGACTTCATTCTCATCCGTGTCCTCTCCCCTACCCGTCGACCTGTTCTTCCTTTCTGTCTTTCAGACACGCATAGTTTATCCGTACACAGTTAGACGGTAGTTGAGCTGGGATCAGCTGGTCGTCGAACTTAATGTGGACGGGATTCCCTTTCCTCAAAACCACTTCACCTCATCCTAGATCAACTATCGCTTCATGCTCATTTAGGAAGTCCGTTCCTATTATCATGTCGATCGTCAGACTTGGCACGATCCAGAAGTTAGACTCTATTTTGTGTCCTTGGTAGGAGAATTCCAGTCTTGTTTGTTGGGTAACCTCCGTACATTTACCCGCTAACACCCCTTTTATTTTGGTTTTCTTAACCAATAGGACAGTCCAGTCCACCTCCTGAGAGCACCTCTTGTATGCTGCCTCAGATATTGCTGTTATGTAGCTTCCACTATCTATTATCGCATTCATCCTCTTTTCAGCTATTGCTACTGTGATAAGAGGCTGCCGATCCGGTCGAGGAGTTGTTTTATGTTCTTCGAACAGGATTTCTGATAAATCTTCGTAATTTGTCATCCACAGTTGGCCAGGTCAGAGATTACGTGCGAAATTCCGGCGGCCTGTGTTCGCACTAGTCTGGCGTCAATCCCTTGTTAAGCTCCCCCTCCCCTGACGTGCTTTAGGATTTGCGGGTCTAGTTTCAATCTCCTCGCTCCACTGTTGTCCTTGGTTTCGCTCTCTCCAATTACGGTCGCTTTGCCGTTCGTTATTCCTCCTATCCCAGATTCCTTGTCTAGATTGATCCTGCTCCCTGACGTTCTGGTTTCCGTGTCTCTGGTTTCCATAACCTTGAATAGCGTAACCTTGACTTCCGTAACCCTGGTTTCCTAACTGACCAGTGCGATTATGCGATCTGTTGTCGTCTTCCCTTCCTGGCCCGTGGTATTTGCTACTTTGCCCCTTCTTCCTGTCCTTTGCGTCTTGTTTACCAAAGACTACTTCGAGTTCGCGCAATAGACTCTTGAATGTTTCTATGTCAGATCCACACTTCCCGACAAGTGTTTGTTGGCACCTAACTGGCAATTTGGAAAAGCAAAATTTAATGATTTCTCCGTTGCTATACGAACTATCTAAAAATTGATTCTTCTTGAGTAAATCATCAAGAAATTTGGTTGCGCTCCTATGCCCGGACACTTCCAGTTCAGGACAAAATATTATTTCCTCTTTAATCCTGTCTTGCGTTTCCTTTGACCAGTAGGTCCGCAGGAATGCACCAACAAATTCCTGATAAGTCCGACACGTCGCTGCCAGACCTCGCATCTTTTCCGCGGCTTGGCCTTCGATGTGTCCACACATGAATTCTAATTTTGCCTGGGTTGGCCATGATGCCGGTAATGAATTTATAAGCTGCATCACCCAGCTCTTTGGATGCATCGGCCCTCCATTTTCTTTGAACTTCTGGAATTTTAGTATCGACAGGAAGCAATTGTGATCAAAATCCTGTCTGATCCTTGCACTGGTGTTGTCACTCGTTTCCGATACTTGCACGTCTGCTGAGTGTCTTGTTCTATCTTGCTGATAACTGTGATGTGCTACCTCTGTACCACAGTGGAAGAGGCACTCAGAATTCACTCTCCTAAGTGGGCTACAATTATTGGAGCTATTACTCGCTGTTTCTGCGTGTGCATTGTTAGTTCCGCGCTCGGTCAATGGGCTGGAGCACGGCGGGCTTTTCCTCGCAGACACAATTCTGTGTACTCCATCATTGGTATCCGAACGCGCAGTGCTCGTGTGCCCGTTTTGCTCTAGTTTTGCTATCCGACTCTCTATTTCTTCCATTCGTTTCGTGGTGTTCGCAACCGCTATATTAACTTGAGTTTTTAAGAACGCTAGGGATTTTGAGTGGGATTGTGTTGTACGTCACAAGCGCCCTGCGAGTTTAGAAGTTGCTTCCGCGACTTTCATTGCCCCTATTGCTGCCGTTTTGGCCAGGCCTGCTACTTTTTGTGCAGCCATTGACATTTGTTTTATTTCTCCACATTCTTTCTTTATTGTTAGTAGTCCTCCTCGAATTTCTCCTATATGCGAAATTATTGCCTGAGTGTCCTTCTTACGCTGTTCGTCAGCTTCTTCCTTCTCCTTCTTACGCTGTTTCTCAGCTTCTTCCTTCTCCTTCTTACGCTGTTCGTCAGCTTCTTCTTTCATTGGTTGTAGGAAGCTCAGTATTGGGTTTATGTCATCTTTTTTATCCTCTTCAAACATGGGCGATGTAACTCTGGACACCTGGGCGCTAGAGCTCTGACGTGACCGAGCTGGCCCCTGTCTGCTCTCGTTCGTTTGATTATAAACTTCTGCTACCGTCTCGACCTGTGTGCCTGTCTCTGTTTCATCCTCTACGTCACTATCATAATCTTGGCCGCGACGTTGCTCTAAGATCGCGTCCAAATCACCTTCCTCATCAATGACCCTGTCGTCCTGTCCTGCTAAAAATGTGCCCATCTCATCTCCGAACCTATCTCCGTCAGTAAATTGCCCCTTATCCATTATGCTATCCTCTTTTGTTTTAGCTTCGCTGGATAATAGTCGTGCCTTACTTCTCGTGATTATTCATGAAAAATTAATTGATCTACAATGCACAATAAAAATAATGTACTCCATATATTTTTCCACATAAACATAAAATGTCAACAACGCCGTTCCAACGCTGTAATTACATGCACGATTTGTTGTGGTACAGAAACTGCACACAAACCCGACAAAATGTGATGTGGTGCGGACACCACATCAAAGAAACACATAAAACAATGAACAAACAAACAAATATATACGCTGAAAACAAAAACAGTAATCATGCGCCGCTACTTAAAACTAATCACGGACTACAAGAAAAAGAACTTGGGTATTAATCATTAAAAAAAAGTAGAGAATAAAAAATTGAATGTTCCTACTAGGAATACTGTTTGCTTATCAGTGATTCACAGGAAAGATCCGAGGCTAAGAGTCGCCATTTTATGCGAGGTGCCGGGGCTAGCAGTGTAATTAACACTAAATTCTTCTCGAATCTTCATATGGAAATGACGCTCTAAGCCCCCCCCCCCCCCCCTTTTCTAACTCCTACTTTTGCTGTTGCACACGGATTAAGAAGAAACGCGAACTGACTGTCATCGACCCTGCAAGTGGAGTAGAAAAAGAGTTTGGCACCTGCAATAATTTAATTTGATAGACATTAATTAAATAAAGGAAAGTTTCAGTAACGTAGTGAGAAATGAAAGGGTTACTCTACCAATTAACAGAATGAAAGTTCTATCCAAAATAACAATTTGATTTATTATGACTAAACTCAAAACCATAAACAAAACACATGAAACATTTACAATACATCAAAATGGATCAAATTGGACACTCAAATAAATGCTGTGAAGGTGAAGTTGTCCATAAACTAGATTGTGACATTTATGACGAAGTGGTATGTGGAGCCAATCCCTTGCAACTCAAATCTTAAGAGAAACACACAGTCAACCCAACATTAATTGCTGCTACAGTAGTGAGAACTCAGACAATGAACACCCAAGACAGAACAAAGTTAGAAAAAGACGAACAGGCGCGCTCTGCTGAGCTCTGATTATCACAGTGCAAATTCCCTAATCTGCCGGTGCTGCGAACATACATTACCAAGCTGTCTTCTTAACTGCAAGGACACGATCTGGCATACCGGAAGCGATGTCTGGTTGCTTCGACGTCCCGTCGTGGTGATGATAATGTCGCGAGCATAGCCCGAAACAAATTGTCCTGGTCTGGTTGTTCCAGACTAAAGACCTCCTATCAATACAAATGCGCCTCTGAGGGAGACGAAGAAGGCTCGCCACACAATCACTGACGGTACAGTGATTGATTTTAACAAGTGAAGTCACACAGTAACTCCGATACAGTCAACTTTAGCCAAAACTGCCCAAGACAGACAACATAGGCCGCTTGTACGCAGAACGCTGAATTGCCAACTGTACTCGGAAAGTTACATTGAAGTCGAAACTTCAGCAACTTCGTTAAACAGTTACAATCAAATAAAAGTACATTAGACAGCCAACGGAAGGCAGGCTGTCTAGAGCAGCGAGAGCTCACTCTTGTAACCTAATCCGACCGAAAGGCGAGAGCCGACTACCACAAGAGCACCTGTACAAACCGAACATTGAACATTCCCGCCCCCACGACAGTGGTCGTGGTTAAACGTTCCAATCAGCAACTCGAAAGCCGGCGGAACATTCCACTCTATTGCACACACAAGTCATTCCCACGCCTCACTGGTAGCCCGCCAGAAAGTGTTTTCGATAAGTTTCTGCGAAGTAACGGAATCTCTAGCCCAGCCGCTCCTTCAGGCCCCTGTGGGCGTGTCTCCGCCGTTATTTTGACAGTGTCGGCTTCTGGAAAGCATTCACTCGACCCCCTCACACCCGTCGGCTTAACCTTTTCAAGATCCGCAGAGCTCGCCTATCACCGGACCACCCGGGTGTCTTTCTCGTGAGGAAATGTGTGTGAAATCTTATGGGACTTAACTGCTAAGGACATCAGTCCCTAAGCTTACACACTACTTAACCTAAATTATCCTAAGGACAAACACACACACCCATGCCCGAGGGACAACTCGAACCTCCGCCGGGACCAGCTGCACAGTCCATGACTGCAGCGCCTGAAACCGCTCGGCTAATCCCGCGCGGCAGTCTTTCTCGTGAGCCTCGGTCAGTACGTGAGCGACTCATTGTAACCGCTCTCTAAGCTGGACCGTACAGACTTCCGAAGACGGCCGTAGGTACTCGCATCAGTTTGTTTTCTTCGGACGAATCGGGCGACGTTTCCGCACCGAAAACACGGACAGTATAATTTTTTGGGCTCAGTACAAGAAAGAGGTACTTTGTGACATCCCGAGGATGAGAAAAGCCCGTCGTCTGAAAACGCTACTTTGTTGGGAACCACAAGTTTCGAACAACTTGAATAATGATTAACTGAACGTTGTGCGCGTTGTGTGGCTGCCCAGCCGTTTCAGTCTCAAGTGTATACTTCATGCAGTATGTCATACGAAACAAGGTAAAATCTGCGTCGGAGTTTTCAGGCGTAGAATGTAACTCTGAAAACAAATGAGAAAAGTGACTATGATAATTTTAGTACTTAAAGTTACTATATTAACCTTTTTTGGATCGTGATGGGTAAGCATTAGCTGTCCACGAATTATTATTACTGCGTTTTGGCGTTTTTATGCCAGTTGAGAGGTGACTGTTATATGAGGTGGTTTGCAACCGTAATGCACGTCACAGTCTAACATTAAACTGTGATGCATGTCTTCCCACTTTTCGTTGCCTTAGGTGTCTAGAGTATCTTATTCTAAAATTTACGTTTGTGTTTCACACATACGCTGAATGACAAACATTGAAGGTTAATTGTCATATATCTTGTAAGAGGTCCATGACTAAGGAATTTATTGCTAGCGCACTCGAGCAGATGTAATTTCGATGGATTGCTCACGCACTGCCTGCGGTATGTAAGCTATAAGAGAATCTCAGACCAGAGAGCAGTGTTGACTGCAGTAGGAACTGTGTGGAAGTAGGAGTAAGTAGTAGCTAGCAGTCATGTGTATCGAGTTGGCTGGGGCTGTCGTGGCGAGCGATGGCGGTGCCTGAGCTATGTAGTATAAGGTAAAAGCAGCCTCGTGCATATGTATTATTGTTATATCAAGTCCCATCTAAATGTTTTTAAAAAATCTCTTAGTTAAAATCTTTCTTATAAAAATTAATTTTTGACAATCATTCATCTCAATTTAAAGAATTTACTAATTTCTCCAATCCATGGTCATATGGTCATCGCGATTATTGTAAAGAAAAATCAGTTGCTTCCTTTTATACATGACAAATCTATCGGCCAGCATTGCACTGGGCTGTGAAAGAAAAATTTCTTATAGGAGCAGATATATACGCGTTATCCGGCGACTTCATTAAGGTAAGAATTTTCAATTTATTCAGTATGATCTTTCAGGGCCATGACGCAGCACTGCTGACGTCCAAATTTACCAGTTTAGATTCACAGTCACTTAATTATTGAAAGGTTATAAGTGAGCCACAATTTTATTGAGAGGTTAGTCACGTTATTATTGTCAGGTTCAAAAATGGTTCAAATGGCTCTGAGCACTATGACACTTAACATCTGAGGTCATCAGTCCCCTGGAACTTAGAACTACTTAAACCTAACTAACCTAAGGACATCACACACATCCATGCCCGAGGCGTAATTCAATTATGGGACTGTAGCAGTCGCGCGTTCGAGACTGAAGCGCCTAGAACCGCTCGGTCACACCGGCCGGCTACTCAGGTCATCCATGTGAAAAATTCCCTTGTGTGATTATGGCTGCAAGACGGGCATTAACACATTTCCAACACGGAATGGTAGTTGGAGCTAAGCGCATGGGACATTCCAGTTCGAAAATCGTTAGTGGAGTTCAAGAGAGTGTCGAGAACACCACATTTCAGGCATTACCTCTCACCACTGACAACCCAGTGGCCGACGGCCTTCCCTTAACGACTGAATTGCGTAGAATTGTTGGTACTAACAGACAAGAAATAGTACGTGAAATAACCGGAGGAATCAATGTGGGACGTACAACGAACGTATCCGTTAGGTCAGTGCGGCGAACTTTGGCGTTAAGGGGCTAGGACAGCAGACGACTAAGGCCAGTGCCGGTGCTAACAGCACGACATCGCCGCAGGTTGGACCTTAGACGATTGGAAAACCGTGGCCTGGTCAGATGGGTCCTGATTTCAGTTGGTAAGAGCTGATAATAGGGTTCGAGTGTGGCACGGGTCCATGGATCCAAGTTGTCAACAAGGCACTCTGGAAGCTTGTGATGGCTCTGTGATGGTCTGCCTTGTGTTTACATGGAATGGACTCGGACCTCTGGCCCAACTGGACCGATCATTGACTGGAAATGGTTATGTCCATTGGAAACCATTTTCAGCCATTCATGTTCCCAAACAAAGATGAAATTTTTGTGGATAGCAATGCGCCATTTCGCCGGACGACTGGCTTGAAGAACTTTCTGGACAGTTCGAGCGAATGATTTGACGACCCACATCACCCGAAACGAATCCCATCGTACATTTATGGGATATAATCGAGAGGACAGTTCGTGCATAAAATCCTACGCCGACAACACTTTCGCAACTATTGGCGACTGTAGAGGCAGTGTGGCTCAGTGTTTCTGCAGGGGACTTCCAATGACTTGTTGAGTCCATGCCACGTCGAGTTGCTGCACTGCACCTGGAAAAAGGAGGCGCGACACGATATTAGGAGGTATCCCACGACTTTTTGTCACCTGAGTGTAGCTCATTCACATGCATTCGGCGTCGTTTTACTAGCAGAAGCCACAATGCAGGGCTCTTCTCCAAGCACAGAGACGTCGTGGCCTCCGACCAGCGCAGCAGGTCTCAAATAGATTCTAACCTTGTTAGAATAAATCCTAACCTCCTTGATCCCGTGACGAAGGATATCGGATCCTCTGGGACCAAGCTGTCGGTCGATACAGTTCCCCACAGTCGTTTAACGAACAAAGTAGGAGCATATGGGCTATCAGATAAATTGTGTGATTGGATTGAAGAGTTTCTAGATAACAGAACGCGGCATGTCATTCTCAATGGAGAGAAGTCCTCCGAAGTAAGAGTGATTTCAGGTGTGCCGCAGGGGAGTGTCGTAGGACCGTTGCTATTCGCAATATACATAAATGACCTTGTGGATGACATCGGAAGTTCGCTGAGGTTTTTTGCGGATGATGCTGTGGTATATCGAGAGGTTGTAACAATGGAAAATTGTACTGAAATGCAGGAGGATCTTCAGCAAATTGACGCATGGTGCAGGGAATGGCAACTTAATGTAGACAAGTGTAATGTGCTGCGAATACATAGAAAGAAAGATCCCTTATCATTTAGCTACAATATAGCAGGTCAGCAACTGGTTGGGGGGTTGGGTGGTTTGGGGGAAGAGACCAAACAGCGAGGTCATCATCGGTCTCATCGGATTAGGGAAGGAAATCGGCCGTGCCCTTTCAAAGGAACCATCGCAGCATTTGCCTGGAGCGATTTAGGGAAATCACGGAAAACCTAAATCAGGATGGCCGGACGCGGGATTGAACCGTCGTCCTCCCGAATGCGAGTCCAGTGTGCTACCACTGCGCCACCTCGCTCGGTCAGCAACTGGAAGCAGTTAATTCCAAAAATTATATGGGAGTAGGCATTAGGAGTGATTTAAAATGGAATGATCATATAAAGTTGATCGTCGGTAAAGCAGATGCCAGACTGAGATTCATTGGGAGAATCCTAAGGAAATGCAATACGAAAACAAAGGAAGTAGGTTACAGTACTCTTGTTCGCCCACTGCTTGAATACTGCTCACCGGTGTGGGATCCGTAGCAGATAGGGTTGATGGAGGAGATAGAGAAGATCCAACGGAGAGCAGCGCGCTTCGTTACAGGATCATTTAGTAATCGCGAAAGCGTTACGGAGATGATAGATAAACTCCATTGGAAGACTCTGCAGGAGAGACGCTCAGTAGCTCGGACGGGCTTTTGTTGAAGTTTCGAGAGAATACCTTCACCGAGGAGTCAAGCAGTGTATTGCTCACTCCTACGTATATCTCGCGAAGAGAACATGAGGATAAAATCAGAGAGATTAAAGCCCACACAGAGGCATGATCGACAATCCTTTCCACGAACTATACGAGACTGGAATAGAAGGGAGAACCGATAGAGGTACTCAAGGTACCCTCCGCCACACACAGTCAGGTGGCTTGCGGAGTATGGATGTAGATGTAGATGTTATCTAGCTACGGCGTCTGGCTACTTTGTCGGTGCCATTGTAGAAGCAGCCTTTGACAGTGGTACCTTAATATGTCACTATTTATAACTCAGAAACATGGTGCTTTTTTCATAGAACTCATTTCTGTATAGTTCCACACTTTAGAAGCTGGGCAATTGGAGCCGTTACCGGAAAGCGATTCCCTCTCTAACAACGTGCTGAACATCCTTCAGGTAAAAACACCTGCCTCTTTTTGTTCGCTTCTATTTCAGGAAAGGTATGTTGCGTGAGAAACCAGTCTTAGAAATTACTATTAAATGAGGAAGAAGATTTGTGTTCTTGCTGCAAGAGCTGAAACGTTGCCGGAGAAGGAGAGAAGCCAGATTATATAAGCCACACCCTGACTCTCCGCCGCATAAACATGACCAAACATCGTCTAAATCATTTTCTTGCGTCTGCTCTGGCATGAACCCTAGAAGGAGAGTGCGGCAGCTATATGAAAACATTTCATTCTGATTTTATAACCATTTGCTATTCTGCACAGAATGTGTCATTCGCAAGTCGTCGGCACTGCAGGGAAGCTTGGTATTATGCCATAATGAAGGCATTTGGAATGCACTATGAAAAAAAAATTTTTTAAATTTAAGTGGACGAAAACTGTTTAATATAGTTGCTGCACACTGACAGAACTAGAAAGCACGGCACATAAGCAGGTTGTAAAGTTTTCCTCCATGTTAGTATGCTTTTTTCTGTCATCAGTTGGTCCGTTTACACTTATTCAGTTTCACACAAATGCAATCTCAAAATCGTTAATATAGTGACGGAAATGAGAAATTTTTTTCGCAATGAACGGCTCGACCGAACGCTACTAACTCGATACACCAATACTTACATACTTGTGGGATATGTTGATTAACATTTTGTGGTATCGATAGCTACGATGCCACGGCGCAGGTGCAAGTTCTTAAGCTGGCACTACGCCAGACACCGACGACAGCGCCCTCTAGTCCAGATTCAGCCCATGTGTCGGAAGTTCCATGCGGCTTTTCGCGGATGATTCTGTAGTATACAGAGCAGTTGCAGCATTAGAAAATTGCAGCGAAATGCAGGAAGATCTGCAGCGGATAGGCACTTGATGCAGGGAGTGGCAACTGACCCTTAACATAGACAAATGTAATGTATTGCGAATACATAGAAAGAAGGATCCTTTATTGTATGATTATATGATAGCGGAACAAACACTGGTAGCAGTTATTTCTGTAAAATATCTGGGAGTGTGCGTGTGGAACGATTTGAAGTGGAATGATCATATCAAATTGAAACGTCCCCTTTGAACAATTATACAAGACTGTGCTTAAGCTGACACACAATTTTTTTTTTTTTTTTTTTGCAACGCAATCTGACTTTCAGTAATCCCTACAAGAGAACGGCCCTGACTAAATTAATCTATACGTTTCACAAATCACTTACCTCACAAAAATCTTCGTTACTCGAACTACTGCAATACATCGAGCGCCACTACTGCCAGCTAAATAAAAGATTCACACTACAGAAGGCACTAACTACTGATAGGCATAGTTAGCAAATGAAAGATTTTAATAGAGAACAAACAATGTATTTACCTTAATAGTCATCAAAAGTCATAATATATATAGCAGTTCATGACATCCATTCTTAAAAATCCGCCATCTCACTTCCGCACATCCACCACTGCTGGCGGCTCACCTCCAACTGCGCAACGCTACGCGCTGTTCACATCCAGCTGCCCAATACTACAATGGCAGACAACAATGCAAACTAGCCACAGACTGCACACAGCACAGCCAGTAATTTTCATACAGAGCGCTACGTAACGTTGCCAATAAGAAAACATAAACAGCCTACTTACAAAATTAATTGTTGGTAAGGCGGGTGCCAGGTTGAGATTCATTGGGAGAGTGCTTAGAAAATGTAGTCCATCAACAAAGGAGGTGGCTTACAAAACACTCGTTCGACCTATACTTGAGTATTGCTCATCAGTGTGGGATCCGTACCAGATCGGTCTGACGGAGGAGATAAAGAAGATCCAAAGAAGAGCGGCGCGTTTCGTCACAGGGTTATTTGGTAACCGTGATAGTGTTACGGAGATGTTTAATAAACTCAAGTGGCAGGCTCTGCAAGAGAGGCGCTCTGCATCGCGGTGTAGCTTGCTGTCCAGGTTTCGAGAGGGTGCGTTTCTGGATGAGGTATCGAATATATTGCTTCCTCCTACTTATACCTCCCGAGGAGATCACGAATGTAAAATTAGAGAGATTAGAGCGCGCACGGAGGCTTTCAGACAGTCGTTCTTCCCGCGAACCATACGCGACTGGAACAGGAAAGGGAGGTAATGACAGTGGCACGTAAAGTGCCCTCCGCCACACACCGTTGGGTGGTTTGCGGAGTATAAATGTAGATGTAGATGTACATCAACAGCAGACGGCCGGGGCACTTCGCTTCATATAGAGACTGCACTACTTACGACGGGTCTAAGACTTCGCACCTGCGTGCTCATCATAGCAAAGTTAAGTAACCATTTATTAACTTGGTTTTTGCCTGTAGTAAACATCTATAATTTTACACGCCGTACCGAAGTGTTTTACCTCTCCTGCTCCTACTCGCTTCCGTCATTCGGCGAACCTTTCAGTTTTCAGGAGCAGACCCACGCGTAGCCTTCCAGGCGGGATACAAAACATTTGATCGTTATGCGAGTTTCTTTTCATTGTTATGAGTACAGCAAAACACGATTCCTACAGATGAACCTTGCTGTGGATACAAGAAGGACTGCTGCTTGTCTTTATGTTGTTGGAACTTTCCATGTGGAGATGGCAGCATAGCATGCCTAGAGGACGTCCACTTGCAGCGTATGGTCAACGTTCGGACTTTGGGAAACGTCCGATCATTGGCATGAAGGACACGGGAGCTTCATGCCGACTAATCGCACACACTGTTGGCTGCAGTGCTATGGCTGCGGAAAGAGTGGTGACAAGATGGACTCGGGACACGAAGAACGGGCACGGATCCTTCCACAAGGACAACACCACGACAAGATCTCAAGACTGTTCGATTATGTCTGACGAATAGATGGATGACAACAGCGCAAATCCAGGCAGGGGTTACAGGGTGTCACCACCAACTGTCGGGAACAGATTACCAGAAACTGCTTTGAGAACTTGAATTGCCACGTGCCACTTAGCTCTGCAGCATATTGCAGACGACAGAGATTTACACGGTGTAGAGTCAGAGTGAAGTGGGGCATCAAATGGTACCCTGTGGTGTTTAGAGATGAGCCTCGCTTCTGTTTGTTCTGGTAATTTCGACTATCGACTACAACATGTCCGTCGGTAGCCTAGTAAAAAGTCACAGGAAGCAGCGATTATTGGCACTCTAACCTAGAGTTCTAAAACTACGAGGCGTGTTTTTTAAGTAAGTACGGTTTTGAAATTAAAAAAAAAGACTTGCTAAGATATCTCAATAATTTTATTTTTTACATGAAAGCTTGTACCTTAATCTACTTTTCTACATAATTTCCGTCAATATTGAGGCACTTGTCATAACGTTGTGCCAGTTTTTGAATACTTTCCTCATAGAAGTCTGCCGCCTGACTTGTTAACCACTTCATCATCACTGTTTTGACTTCGTCATCGTCTTGAAGGTGCTGACCGCCCAGGTGCTTCTTCAAGTGCAGGAACAGATGGTAGTCACTGGGAGCAAAATCGGGCCTGCACGGAGGATGATCAAGAGTTTCCCATTGAAAAGATGTGATGAGATCTTTGGTCTGATTCGCCACATGCGGACGGGCATTGTCTTGCAGCAAAATGATGCTCTTGCTCAACTTCCATGGACTGTTGCTTTGATTCTGGTGTGACGTAGGCCGCCCACGTTTCATCGCCCGTAGCGATTTGGTTTAAGAAATCATCACCGTCGTTGTGGTACCGCTCAAGGAAAGTCAATGCACTGTCTAAACGTTTGGTTTTGTGTACATCCGTCAACATTTTCGGTACCCAACGTGCACACAATTTTCGGTAATTCAAGCGCTCGGTCACAATGCCATACAAAACACTACGAGAAACGTTAGGAAAGTCATGCCGCAAGGAGGAAATCGTAAAGCGTCTGTTTTCTCTCACCTTATTGTCCACTTCCTGCACCAAACTTTCATTAACGACCGAAGGACGCCCACTCCGTTGTTCATCATGCACATTTGTGCGGCCATCTTTAAATGCTCACACCCACTTTCTTGCCATTCCATCACTCACAATGTTTTCTCCGTAAACTGTACAGATCTCACGATGAATATCGATCGCTTTTAGGCCTTTACCACTAAGAAATCTTATATCAGCCCGTACTTCACAGTCGGCGGGACTCACGGTTATCGGAGGCATCTTAAACACTCGGTACACAACGTAAACAAGGAGGAATCAGACTGTAATGGCGTCAGTGCATAGATTAAGGTACAGGCTTTCATGTAAAAATAAAATTATTGAGATATCTTAGCACGTCTTTTTTTTAATTTCAAACGGCACTTACTTAAACACGCCTCGTACCACAGGCTACCGAAGGCGTAGGCTACTGTAATTTTGCTAATAGCTTTGGACAATAAAGGTCGCGCCCTCTTTACCTGTACTTTGGGTATGTTGCATACCTATCAGGTGCTATCTCGTGACGATCACTTTCTTTATGTATGCGATCAGTAGCTTGCTAGATTTGCCCTAGAAACTGGAAGCAGTGAAACATTTACGAACTGAGTGAGAAAATATAAAGGGCCACACAACCTACGAAACATCTTTGTTCGACATAATTATCCTTCTGTCTCTTACTTAAAAGTAAACAGTATTTATAGCAAAATTTAACCTGTCAATGTTTAATTCAGGTGTTATTAAAAATTGTTACTTTGTAACGTGAAAGAGAGGGATGTTGTAGTGAAGGTAAAGAAAACAATAAAAATAATCATACAACACTAGAAAAAGCAATTTACTCAACAAAAAAGGCAAAATAAAACAAACAAAATATATCAAGCATCGCTTCAATACTCTGTCAAACTAACACAAGCTATGTTTCTGTTATTCATAAACATCTTTCGCATTTATCAATAACAGGAAACTCTAACCTTTGATCATGGTGAAAGACGCTGAGTACAAAAAATAACAACAATAATTATTTAATTTTTTTATTTTTGCGCATGTAGACAATTGTAATTGATTTGGTTGTATAAAAACACATAAGTGATCAACTAATTTTTATTATTATGTAAATTAAAGGTGGAGGTGACAGAAAGGAAGGAAGGAACTAATGGTATCAGCTGCATCAGGAGTTTGTGCGGAATCAGCGGCAACGACTGAAAATGTATGCCGGAGTAGGACTTGAACCTGGAATCTCCTCCTTACTAGGATGTTGTGTTAACCGCTGCACCACCACGCAGACATGGAGTATATTGCAAACGCGGGGTCTATCTCGGCACGTTCGCAGGCCTACCCACATTCCCACCTGGCACCAACTATCCGCAGTCCCTGTCCATATCTGTCTATGTCCTCCATGCTCGCAAACTTTAGATTCCCGCTGGACATAAATGGGCATCCACACTGAAGGTTCTAGATTTATTGGTATGCACTCATAATTTTTATTACTTATAAAATGTAATTTATATTCTCTACGGATATAAAATACACAATGGGCTAACAGATGATGCGCAGTTGTATTCATGTGCAAAACAAAATAACCAAACAAAAGAGAAAGAGAAATCATCAGATCCCAGTTTCTCTCTTACATCTTCATTTATGTTTCATTCCCTACCACTGCTATCAACACTACCAGCAATCCCACCATTTACTACACCATTTATGTAGTGTACCAAAACTACTGAATCGTAGTTTTGGTGGACCACAACTGTACTCATACCTCTCCCACGTCTGGAATAACGGTGTGGGCAGTTAGTGGATACGAAGACAGGTCTGGTCTGGGAGTCTAAATGCTCACCAGTATGTGCTAATAATGGCAGAGTTTGTCATCATATCCTTTACGACTAGGGTATCAAATGGGATATTCCAGCAGGGTAATGTGAGACTGAAGTTCATATTGAGGAACATGTAGATCCTTCACTAACATGCCTGTTACCCTGATTTGTTACTCATGTATTTCACGGACGCAATGAGAAGCCTCCGGCCATACCAGCCTCCAGCTAGTAATGTTCGTGAACTGGTGCTGCATGTGTTTCAGGACTGTCAAGAAATTCCTCAGGACTATATCTGGAGTCTGTTTGCTTCCATGCCACAATGAGGGCCACAGTTATGTGTCAGTAAAACGAAATAAAATGACTCGATAACAAATCTGTTGAGTTCATTAACTTCAAAACAATGTTCTCGAATAATTATTAGTTTATGTATTTGAGGTGATTAGTTTTGCCTTTATTTATCTGCGGAAGTCGCAAATGTGATGTTCGTTCTCAGCAACTCTACAATCAAGGCAGGCCTACATTTTACTAAGTACTCCATATTGCCTGACACATCATCTTGGACTTCACAATATAATAACAGAACCAGCTACATCCATAGCCAAAACCCGAATAATACATATCGACCTTCTACCCTTGCACTTAATGAATTACATAGTTTTAATACTGAGCGTACATTCACAGTAATTATTGCATATTACCGAAAAGTTTCTTTTGTCAAACCATGAAAACACTTTTTCTGCATTGTAACTCACACGGTGTCTGCAGGCGATGTGGACTCGCTAAAGAGTATCACGGGAATATTCTGAAGTACAGCAAGTGTCTCCTGCTTGGTAACACCATTCAAACGACGAAAAGTCACAGGTTTCCATATTACCCGACTCTTCCATAATACCCAAAGTTCATCTATACAGGGTTATTCACGAAGATGTGCATAATCATTTTAATATGTTATTCTACAGGCAAAAATGAAGAAAAAAGATTCGTATAAACATAGGTCCGCAACTGTTTAGTTACTGAGTTACGGCTACTAAAAGATTTTGTCTGAAATTTAGCAACTTCACTAATATGAAGCCATCGCAACACTGTACGAGGTTATAGTACAGCACGATTTCCATTTATTTTGTTGTTATCGGTATGGTGAACCCAAAAAACATGTGCCAGACGTGTATTCCAGTACTTTTCCAGAACATCCAGAGAAGCAAAGATTATTATACAAGTAAATTTGTTTACTTTCCATTAAGAATGTAGAAAAGTTTATGTCATTGTTGGCAATCGTTGGTGAGTTGTTTCGGTCGTTTTCTAACCTTGGAACGAGTTAGTTTTCTGTATTGTTCAGTGAAAGAACATAATAGCAACAGTGCATTTTAAGTGAAACCACGTAGTTACTGCTGTGGTTCGTAGATTATTTATGATATAGGCATGCCTTTCAAACTTACGACAGAGAAATACACCGATATGGTGTTTATTTATGGCAAATGTGGTGGTATTGCGACGGCGCAGTTACCGAATATCGCGTACGCTATTCAACTCAGAGGATTCAGAATGCACGAACCATTATCGGAGTATTTCGAATGTTACGGAAAACAGGTTATTCACCTACCGTTCATAATCAGTACGAGCGTTCGATTCGTGAAAACGATGATGAAGATATTATGGATGCTGTTCGACGTAGCCCGGGTACCAGTATACGACGTATCTTTCAACGATTAGGCATTTCACAATCTAAGGTATGGCGTACAATGAAGTGCAATAGTTGTATCCTTACCATTAACGAAAAGTACATCGTTTACATCCCGGAGAACCTGCCCTTCTCTTGGAGTTGTACAACTGGTTAAATACTAACCGGCAGTTACACAAATAAATTTTATTTACTGATGACGCACAGTTTACTCGAGATGGTATAAGCAATTTACATAACGAGCTCGTATAGTCCGAAGCAAACCCACATGTAACAGTGCAACGCAATTTCCAGCAGCGATTTAGCATAAATGTGTGGTGTGGTATAATCAACACACACTTTACTGGACCGTTTATTTTCCCAGGACGTCTAACTGGCGAGACGTATTTACAGTTCCTTCGAGAAGAAATGCCCCGCTTGCTCGAAGATGTTCCACGTGCTACGCGATTGCAAATGTATTTTCAACATGACGGCGCACCTCCACATTTCACCAACGCCGTTACTACATATTTAAATGAACATTTTCTCCTGAAATGGATTGGTCGTAGTGCTACACGTCTATGGCCAGCCAGATCGCCCGATTTAACACCAATGGATTTTTGTATGTGGGCATGGATGAAAGACATAGTTTATGAGAATAAAGTCAACGCACGTGAGGTATTACTTGCTCGCATTATGAATGAATAGACGAAATTAAGAGCAACCTTGTGAAACTGAAACTAGCAACAGTATCGGTTCATACACGTGCAGCTAAATGCATTGAACTCGGTGGAGACACTTTTGAACATTTATTTTGAATGTATTGTGAAATTGTATGTACACTGTACAAGTTCCGTAACAATGAGCTTTGTTTTTTTCTGGTTAAACATGAATTCACGTGTGCTACGGTATTAATAAAAGCACGTTATCTGACACATTCATACAGTTTCAGTTAATATTATTATCCTTAATTTTTCCAACATAAAATGCTCTACAACTTCTGTCGAAAACTTTGTGCAATTGTCTGGAATTTAAAAACTAGATTGGTCCAAGTAGTTAATAAGTCAAAAATTTTACGAAATTACGTCTTCTCTGGATGTTCTGGAAAACTGCAGAGACACGTCTGGGACATGTTTCATTAGATTCTCCAGATCAATAACAACAAAATAAATGGAAATCGTGCTTTACTTTGACCTCATAAAGTTTTGCGATGGCTTTATATTAGCGAATTTGTCAAATTTCAGGTAAAATCTTTCATTAGCCGTAACTCCATAACTAAATTTTTGTGGACCTGTGTTTATATGATCTCTTTTCTTTGGTTTTACTTGTAGAGCAACATATTAAAATATTTGCATATCTTCGTGAATCACCCTTCATATACATGCCGGGAAAAAGTACACCTGAAAGACGACGTCGATTTTTATCCGATGGCGGCATATGCCACCTGGGGGATAGTAGAGGTACTGATAATCGTTTTAACATCATCCGCCAACAGATAGCATAGTCGCATAACTACCTAATCGCCATCTGTTTCCACCCTCTAGTAGGGAATGCTCACAGCCAAAAGTTTCAGTGTGGTGCAAACGTGTGAAGCAAGCAGGCAACCATGCCATAGGGACTCACTCGTGCTTCCCACAGCCAACTGAGCAAGTTCGAAAGGGGCACATTGTGGCATTCCGAATGGCGGGTTGGTCCTTTTGGAGAATTGTCACAGAAGTTGGGCGTGCTGTGTCAGTTTTGCAACGATGCTGGTATTAGTGGTCACGTGAACATTCTCACAGCCGTAGATCTTCACAAGGATCGTCGTATCGTAAGGGCAGCAGTGGCAGATCGTACAGCTACCACAGTACAGATAAAAGGGCCTGTGAGCCCAGAAGCGTCAACACGAACTGTTGCAAACCGGTTGTTACCAATGGGACTGTGTAAACGCACACCTCCAGCCCTTCTTCCACTCATGCCACAGCATCGACGTGCATGGCTCGATTAGTGCTGTCAGAGGATCACTCGGAACATAGGATGGCGCGCCGTCGTTTTCAGCGATGAAAGCAGATTCCGCCGGCACACGAGTGAAGGTACTGCGTACGATGTAGACCTAGCCAGCGCTGTCTCGTAGAGTGCATTCCCCGAGACACACTGGCCCCAGCTCAGGCCTTATGGTATGGTGTGCGGTATGCTACAACTCTTGTCTACTTTTGGTGTTTCTGGAGGGGACGCTAACCAGCGATTGGCATTTCATTTTGCGACAGGAAGGTGAGGTGTTGTTCCAAGAGGATAATGCTCGGCCACAACTACCCGTGATACTCAACTTGCTCTGCAAGACGCGCAGCGACTTCCCTGTCCAACATGATCTCTGGACTACAATTGAACATTTATGGTATATGATGGGACAAGAAGTGACTCGTGCGACTCATCAACCAGCAACTCTTACAGAACTACGTGAACGGGTCGAGCAGGCGTGGCATAACGTATCCCAGGGCAGTATTCGCCATCGGTACGATAGACTGAATGCCAAATTCAGCGCCGGCATTGGCGCCTGTGGAGGCTACACCTTGCACTAACACGGGTGTTTCAGCTTGGGTACCTCAGAATCGCTTGTACTATTGATCTGTAAGTGTAATCGTTTCATGTACTCCATATGCATTCCTGCAACAATAAATCTTTAGTGTATTGCAAACCTCTAAAAGGGTGTACTAATTTGTTCCCGGCAGTTTGTATATAATATGGAAGCATTGTTGAAAAATTCTCGAAAAGCTCTTGATCCTGCAGGAGAGCTTCTGTAAAGTTTGGAAGGTAGGAGACGAGGTACTGGCAGAAGTAAAGCTGTGAGTACCGGGCGTGAGTCGTGCTTCGGTAGCTCAGTTGGTAGAGCACTTGCCCGCGAAAGGCAAAGGTCCCGAGTTCGAGTCTCGGTCGGGCACACAGTTTCAATCTGCCAAGAAGTTTCATATCAGCGCACACTCCGCTGCAGAGTGAAAATCTCATTCTGGAAATATCCCCCAGGCTGTGGCTAAGCCATGTCTCCGCAATATCCTTTCTTTCAGGAGTGCTGGTTCTGCAAGGTTCGCAGGAGAGCTTCTGTAAAGTTTGGAAGGTAGGAGACGAGATACTGGCAGAAGTAAAGCTGTGAGGAGGGGGCGTGAGTCGTGCTTCGGTAGCTCAGTTGGTAGAGCACTTGCCAGCGAAAGGCAAAGGTCCCGAGTTCGAGTCTCGGACGGGCACACAGTTTTAATCCGCGAGGAAGTTTCATATCAGCGCACACTCCGCTGCAGAGTGAAAATCTCATTCTAGTAGATAATTTGTTTCTCACATGTATATTCTTTCTACCTACATTTGTAGCTTTAAACAAAACTTTTGTATACGTCAACGTTTTTTTTTTGTTTTCTTCTCTGCAATCGGTTTGAAAAGAACACAGGCAAGTCGTGTTTATGACTTATCAGATTATGATTAGAATACTATTACAGAATCTGAACCGTATGAAACTTTATAACACCCATCAAAACTATGTGAAATATTGTAACTGAAGCTACCATCGTCACAGATGCAACAGTAAGAGATGTCTCTCATATCCTCATATCCCATACACTAATGATCACAACAAATATACCCATCATTTTAAGCGACTTCAGTTCCCAGTCAAGGGTTCGTTGGCAATAAGAATAAACAAGGCTCGAAATCAGAGGAAGAGGGAAAAGGAAATGGATAGAATGTGAGGAGAAAACGGTTATAGAGAGGGGAAGAAGGGGATGGACAGAGAGATGCATGAGGAAGAGATGGAGACAAATAGTGGGAGGAGGAGACGGACAGAGAGAGGGGAGATGGGGTGTTGGACAGAGGGAGAGCAAGGAAGAGGACATGGGCAAAGAGAGGGAGGAAGGAGAGATGGGCAGAAAGAAGTGGGAGAAGGCGATTGGGATGTATACCCAATTCCCATATATATTTAGCAATTGCGGAAGCATTGTTGGGTTCACTAGTATATCTATCGTATTGTATAACAGCAGTCAATAAACTACATTAAAAATGTAGTACATTCTGGAAATACTAATACATCCAATTTACTCGTTTGTATTGTTCTCGAATTGTCTGGAAACGTCTGGAAGCGTCTGCTGGTGTATATTATCAAAGTGCAGCGCCGCTGGTGTGGCTATAGTTCTGCACAGAGTTTAAAGGCAAGCTGTGTGAAACTTGTTCCTCTGATGTAATTACTACGTAGTAGAAGACTTTGAAGTCGACATCTATTATACATATCTTGAAGCACAAACAGTCTTGGTCGCAACCAAGATTGTTTGTACTTTCGTATTCTTATCACTCGTTGCTGTGCCGCAGCGCCATGGATTGGAAAAAGTATTATTGCATCCACACACAGCAGATTTTATGAGTATGATGTGGTTGAAGATGATAATCAGAATAAAATGGTTCAAATGGCTCTGAACACTATGGGACTTAACTTCTGAGGTCATCAGTCCCCTAGACTTAGAACTACTTAAACCTAACTAATCGAAGGACACCACACACATCCTTGCCCGAGGCAGGATTCGCACCTGCGACCGTAGCGGTCTCGCGGTTCCAGACTGTAGCGCCTAGAACCGCTCGGCCACTCTGGCCGGCGATAATCAGAATAAAATTACAAGATTAAAAAACAGTATTGGATTCCGTGAAAGCTATTTAAAGAACCTTTAAAGAATTCCTATGAATTTAACAAAATGATTACACCAGTGGCCAGTCTACTGAAAAGACAAGCGAACCTTTATTATATTTTAAATTTTATATGTGCTGCCTATTTATCCATGGGAACAAACTGCTTTGCAGTATCTTTTCAGATAGTTGGGATGCAAATTCACTACTGACATTTTCAGCACAGAATAGTAACGTCTGGAGCCCAGTGTAGGACTGGCTGTAATAAACATTGCTGGAATTTAATCATCGTTTCCTTGCAGATAAAATGAAAGAACCACAAATCAATATTGTGTAATGGATATTAACAAGACCAAAAAGAGAATTAATCATTAATTCAAGGATCGGAAATTGCGCAGTACGACATAACAAAGGAAGCACAGACACGTATGATTATCAATTAGACGAAGATTAATAAAAATGTTTTGATGGATCGTTTCACCAGGCAACGGAAGAAAAATCAAGCTAACCGTTGATGCGTATTGAATATTATAATATTTTGAGAGGAGATATTAAAAAGAATAGTCAAAATGAACAATAACAAAAACAAGATGGCCGCCGAGTAAGTGACGCCAGAAACCATTTCCAGAAAGTTAAGTGATTTAGACAGGAATATAATTTAGTTTAACGCCGACAACAAATTAAATACGTGAATTAGTGTATCGTTTAGTCTTGCCGTTAAAGGTTTGACTTTTCTTTGCGTATTTTTTCAGAAAACACGAAAAGATCGTAACTTCGCGAAGTCGCGCTTAGGCTTAAATTTTGTAAACGTGTTTGTTTCTTGTTTCACGGTAATTTAACTAGTTTCTCGGTAACAAATAAGTAAACTACCGTAAATAGCGTATAACTTCATTGTTTTAATACAGATTTCAGAAAAACAGCGTAACTTTATATCAGAAACTTGCATATATACATTTGTTTATAGGCCTAATTCTCGTAACGTTTTTGGAGAATCAAAGTTAAAGTATCTCGTTTAATTGTCCTTTTTTTTCATTCCATCGAGTGAAATATATAATAAATAGCGTATACCTTCGTTGTTTTAATACAGATCTCAGAAAAATAGCGGAATTTTAAATCAGAAACTTGCTGATATACATTTGTGAATAGGCTTAATTCTTGTAACGTCTTTTTTGATTTTCGGTAATTTAATTGATTTATTCTAGCTAAAGTATTATTTTTGCCATGAGTGAGAAGTGCCTGATTTGCCGTAGAATTGTTAGTTCCGGGGTTTGGTGTGATGGATGCAGTAGTTTTTTTCACTGGGGGGACTGCAGTGGTGTGGGTGTTGGGAAAGTGGATCAGGCTCATCAGTGGTTATGTAGGATTTGCAGCAGAGATAGGAAGATAGTGGAACAGGAGGGGAAAATTGCTGCCCTTCAGGCTGAGCTAGATCAGGCTAGGGAAGATCTGGACAGGTTAAGGAGGGAGAAGGGCAAAGAGAGGTGGGAAGTGGCAACAGGTAGCAGAAGGAATAGGCCTAGAACTAAGTCTGACAGTTTTGTGGTGAATGTCAAAAATAAGTTTGACCTGTTGCTTCAGTTAGAAACTGATGAGCCTCAAGCAGAGGTAGGTGTAGACAGGACACAACAAACTTTCAATAGGAAATTGAAAAAGAATGTAGGAAAGTCATCGAAAAGGAAGAAAGTTTTGTTGTTAGGCAGTTCTCATGCCAGAGGTGTAGGCCAACTTCTGCAGGAGGAATTAGGACCAGAATACCAGGTCACAAATTTTTTCAAACCAAGTGCTAGTCTGGATCAGGTGACAGAGGATTTAGGTTCACTCTGTAAAGGATTTACCAGGGAAGACACCGTGGTTATTGTGGGAGGGCCAGGGAACAGCATCGACAGAGATCCTGGGTACAGTATAGAGTGTGACCTGGTAAAGATTGCGTCAGCATCGAGACACACCAATGTTGAATTTGTATCTGTCCTGAGACGCCATGACCGGCCTCATTTGAACTCTTCTGTTGGGAGAGTTAATTTGGAGTTGGAACGGCTGCTTGGATCGGGTGCGGGGGCTCATATTGGTGTGGTTCCTGTTGATTATCTCAGTAGGTGGGACTATACCAGGCACGGCCTACATCTCAACAGGAAAGGGAAGGGGAAACTGGCTGGGGTAATAGCAGGAAATTTAAGGGGGGGAGGCACTGCCATGAATGGTAAAATACCAGTGGTTACAGGTGTTGGAGCAGCACCTTTTTTAGGATAGGTAAGACAGAAAGATGTCAAGTTCTACGAGAGGTCAGGATTGAAACAAATCTTCAGTTTAGGAAAGAAATTCAACAGCACAATTCTAGCACATTGGATCACCAATCACAGCTATCAATTATAAATTTTCACCAATCACCAGAAATTTTATCCCCACCAAGTTGTATCTCAGTCCTAGGTAATTCCATTGATGAATTAAAGTCACCCAACCCAGTTGACATAATCTGCCTCTCTGAACACCATGTGACCACTGGTATAGGAACTAGGCCTAAGCACAATGAGAAACTCAGACAGGAGAGTACTGCAAATGTTAGAATAAGGAAAGGTTCTCATAAAAGTATAATTAAAAATAATGTAAGTATATTTCATCAAAATATTGGGAGTTTAAAGAATAAAGTAGATGAGCTTCTGGTTTGTTTAGAAGATTTAGAAGCTGAGAATGAAATAGATATACTATGCCTGTCTGAGCATCACATTGTTACTGATATGGATAAGGTAAATGTAAGTGGTTATAAGCTCTCTGCACATGTAATGAGAGAAAATATGGAGAAAGGAGGAGTTGCCATATATGTCAAAAGTTATCATTATGCAAAAAGTATAGAAACAAAAAAGTTTTGTGTAGAGAAACATATAGAAGCATGTGCCTGTGAGCTTAAATTAAATAAAGGCACATTTATAATTGTAACTGTATATAGGTCCCCATCAGGAAATTTTCATCTATTTCTGAAAATTTGGACTCCTTGTTGTGCTATCTGTCAGACAGGGGGAAGCAAATTATTATTTGTGGGGACTTCAATGTAGATTCTCTGAAAGAGGGTAATAGGAAAAATGACCTTGAAGTATTACTCGGTTCTTTCAATTTGACACCCGTTATTGATTTTCCTACTCGGGTGGTAAAGGATAGCAGCTCACTGATAGATAACTTCTTTATAGACCAAGATAAGTTTAACCAGATAAATGCTCAGCCTGTTGAGAATGGTCTTTCTGATCATGGTGCACAGCTAGTTACAATATATGACATAGCTCCATTCAGCAATACTAAACAGTCCTCCAAAGTAGTACGTTCAGTCAACGATTTAACAATTGCAAATTTCAGGGAAAGCCTACAGCAGTTAGACTGGGATGAGGTGTACCGTGAACCTGATGCCAATTTAAAATATAATTTATTTCATGACATTTTTGTAAATGCATTTGAAAACTGCTTCCCCAAAAAAATAGTTAAATATACTCGTAAGAAACCTTGTAACAAACCATGGCTTACTAAGGGTATAAAAATATCTTGTAACCGGAAAAGGGAAATGTATCTGACAGCAAGAAAGAGTAGTGACCCAGAAACTATCAAAAATTATAAAAACTACTGTGTTATATTAAGAAAAGTTATTAAAAAATCCAGGAGTATGTGTATCATGTCTGAAATCAGCAACTCTGATAATAAAATTAAAACAATTTGGAATATTATTAAAAGAGAAACAGGTCAACCAAGAGCAGAGGAAGACAGTATTACCATCAAATTGAATGAAAACTTTACAAACAAAAAGTCAGAAGTTGAAAATATTTTTAATAATCATTTTCTAAATGTTGTGGATATAGTAGGATCCAGGTGTTCATTAGAAGATGCTAGGCTGTTAATGGAAGAGGCCATACCTATGCAATTTGATACAATTGAAATCTCACCTACTTCTCCCTCTGAAATTAGGAAAATAATAAACTTGCTTAAAAGCAAAAACTCACATGGAATTGATGGCATTTCCAGCAAAATACTAAAAGCTTGTTCTCAACAGATAAGTAAGATTCACAGCCACCTGTGTAATAGCTCTCTGGAGCAGGGCATTTTCCCTGATAGACTGAAATATGCTATTGTTATACCTTTGCATAAAAAGGGGGATAGATCTGATGTCAACAATTACCGTCCAATCTCCCTTCTAACAGCTTTATCCAAAATTTTTGAGAAAGTAATGTATTCAAGAGTAGCTTCACATATCTGTAAAAATGATGTACTAACAAAATGTCAGTTTGGTTTCCAGAAAGGTTTTTCAACAGAAAATGCCATATATGCTTTCACCAGTCAAATTTTGAATGATCTGAATAACCGAACACCTCCCATTGGGATTTTTTGTGATCTCTCAAAGGCTTTTGATTGTGTAAATCATGAAATTCTGCTAGACAAGCTCAAGTATTGTGGCATGAGTGGGACAGTGCACAAATGGTTTAATTCGTACCTAACTGGAAGAGTGCAGAAAGTTGAAATAAGTAGTTCTCGTAACATGCAAAGATCAGCACATTCCTCAAACTGGGGAACTATCAAGAATGGGGTTCCACAAGGGTCAGTCTTGGGTCCTTTGTTGTTCTTATTATATATTAATGACTTGCCATTCTATATTCATGAAGAGGCAAAATTAGTTCTCTTTGCTGATGATACAAGTATAGTAATCACACCTGAGAAACAAGAATTAACTGATGAAATTGTCAATACTGTCTTTCAGAAAATTACTAAGTGGTTCCTTGTAAACGGACTCTCACTGAATTTTGATAAGACACAGTACATACAGTTCCGTACAGTGAATGGTATGACTCCATTAATAAATATAGACCTTAATCAGAAGCATATAGCTAAGGTAGAATATTCCAAATTTTTAGGTATGTCCATTGATGAGAGATTAAATTGGAAGAAACACATTGATGATCTGCTGAAACGTTTGAGTTCAGCTGCTTATGCAATAAGGGTCATTGCAAATTTTGGTGATAAACATCTTAGTAAATTAGCTTACTACGCCTATTTTCACTCATTGCTTTCATATGGCATCATATTTTGGGGTAATTCATCACTGAGGAATAAAGTATTTATTGCACAGAAGCGTGTAATCAGAATAATAGCTGGAGTCCACCCAAGATCATCCTGCAGACATTTATTTAAGGATCTAGGGATATTCACAGTAGCTTCTCAGTATATATACTCTCTTATGAAATTTGTTATTAACAACCAAACCCAATTCAAAAGTAATAGCAGTGTGCATAACTACAATACTAGGAGAAAGGACGATCTTCACTATTCAAGATTAAATCTAACTTTGGCACAGAAAGGGGTGAATTATACTGGCACTAAAGTCTTTGGTCACTTACCAAATAGTATCAAAAGTCTGACAGATAACCAACAAGTATTTAAGAAGAAATTAAAAGAATTTCTGAATGACAACTCCTTTTACTCCATAGAGGAATTTTTAGATATAAATTAAGAAAAAAATGTAAAAAAAATAAAAAAATAAATAAATAAAAAAATAAAAAAACACAAAAAATAAAGTTGTTATATTAACTTAAGTATGTTGTTAAATTAACCTAATTATGTCATGTATTGGAAAATTTGACTCGTTCCACATCATTACGAAATATCGTATTCATGATCCATGGAACTAGTATTAATCTAATCTAATCTAATCTAATCTAATCTAATCTAATCTAATCTAATCTAATCTAATCTAATCAAGAAAGGCGACAGAGAGAATATAGGTGAATGTCAGGATATGTTTGAAAATGGTTATGAAGGTGATGCAGGCAAAAAGCCGAATTTACATGAGCTACTAAACTGTATATTAGCTAAAATGGAAGAACTGAACACAAAATTACGATCAACTAGTGAACACTTGGAATCTAAAATTTCAACTGTTCAAATGAGTCCAGAAACCAGACAAGTTAGAATCACAAATTAAGGCAAATTTTGACTCTCTAGGTTGACAAATGGTAAAAATACAAACTGCTGTTAGGATATGTAATGATCAGTCTAAAGTAATTTTAGCTGAGATAATATTACCAGTGAAAAACATTGACAAAAATAAAGTGGAATCTGCTGAAAATGAAGAATCTCTATCTAACACAGACACTTTGTTACAACACAAGACACCAGTGTGAACACTACATTATCTTCAAACTAGGTTCACAGATATTTTAGAAAATGTGCTATCAAAAGCGTAGTGGAAAAAAAAGCAGAAGCCTACATTGAACAAACATGTAGGAAAGTCAACAGTTGTTTCACATTAACAGCCACTAGAAAAAAAAACTTTTGATTACAAAAGGGTACAATAAAGACTTTTACTTTAGGAGTGCACTAAATATTTTGCAAACTGAAATGTATGACAACAAATTTTCTAACATGATTTTTTGGTGTGAGTTTACCAACAGTGTTCAGGGATGGAAACTGACTACTTTGTAGGCACCAAAGAATAGAAATTGTACTCAGAGCTGTAACAGAGTCAGAATTCTCAAACTGTACAGACCATTCAATGATGATAAACCAAAATACTGACTTTCAAGAACTGTGATATCAGAGACATCAGTTGGTCGCATGTTTTATGTGATATGGGTTTTGTGCATCCAAAGCCATGAGCTCTTGAAGTGTTCCTTCTATATTTTCAAATTTCTGTACTTCATGTCTTCTTCTTCCATCTTTAAATCTTTTAAAGCTATCTATTGCTATCTATATATCTTCTTCAAATGTTCAAATGTGTGTGAAATCCTATGGGATTTAACTGATAAGGTCATCAGTCCCTAAGCTTACACACTACTTAACCTAAATTATCCTAAGGACAAACACACACACACCCATGCCCGAGGGAGGACTCGAACCTACGCCGGGACCAGCTGCACAGTCCAGGACTGCAGCGCCTGAAACCGCTCGGCTAATCCCGCGCGGTATATCTTCTAATAGTAATGATACACAGTGGCCAAATAGTCTCATCCTAGGAAGCTATTTAAAGAACTTTAAGAAACCATGACTGTTTATGCTGACAGAAAGATTATTTACATTTTGAAATAGGTATTACTATGAAGAAGTTGTATGATACTCAGAAAATGTTACTGTCTGAAAGCAATTTCATTCATTCATATGTCAGCACTGTTAGGGATCTGGTGAAAGAAAGTAGTAGTGAAACTCTGTCGTTCCGATACAAACAAGCACATGAAAAAAGAATTTTGGAAACTTTATTTAAGGTGGACTCAGGCAGAAACTCGCTCTGTTTCAGTTAACTCATAAATGTAACACAGTAAACAACTGATGTATTAGTGCATGTAAGGCGTTTAAGAAAAGAGAAAGTTTTTGCAAGCTATGTCAGTGTAGTGAAGTTTTAGTGAGAGAAAGGGAAAGTGAAAACTGGAATTTGTCAGACCAGTGTGCGGCAAATATGAGTTATTAAGGATTTGGTTCAAAGGTAAGGTTTGCTACTGCTATGAAGGAAGTATATAAGCATTATTGTCAGCGCATTTTTTATTTGAGGAAGGTATTTGAGGCTGAGATTTTCTGCAGTTACTTATAAATGATTATGATGGTTCAATGATGATATTAATAATTCAGTAGATTTGATGATGATGGAGAATGAGGATTTTTGATAAACCAGTTGGCAGTAATGATGAAATGTTCCAGAAGTGAAGTATTAGGGGTTTCTTTGCACTCTGTTTTGTAATATCTTATACTGACATTTGTTATGATATGCTGGATAAGGTGACTGTAAGAAACATTAAGGTCGGTGGTTGTATTAAGGATTGTTGCCAAGTTCTTGGGAGATGTGTCAGATATATTACTATTTGAAATTCAATAAATAACTTTGTACGTAAATGACATAACTTTGGCCTGAGAATATGAAATGTTAGTAATATACATTACTGATGAATATATAAAAATTTCGGCAATTTACAACAATTCATAAAAATAAGAGAGTTTTCTGACTATTTTAATAAATGCTCATAATGAAAAATGTGGGAGATTATTCAGACTTAAGAAAAGTTAGGTATAGTTCTGTAATTAACTAAATGGGGGACTACCTTATCGAACTGACTCAAAATATCAATTGAGCTGACACTGTGCTCTTTGCTTTGCTTATATATGGGACTGTTAAGTCCATTTTGAAGCATTTACTTAAATAATAAAGAAAATTATTTTTATTCTAGAGAGACTTTACTGTATATTATGATTATCCCTTATTTGATGATTACTTACTGCCTGTGCTGAATGATCAGCACTTAGACAGTAAAGAAAAGCTTGCTAGTGTTCTAGTATTGTTAATTTTTGGCTAGTTTTGAAAAACAAGACGTGCTGGACAGTTCTTTTCTTGGAGTACTCTCTTCAAAGTACTATGTTAACCATTCACTACCTAAAATTTACACGTTTCACTGTGATAACTGAAAAACATGAGAGAAAATTCTGAAATTTTATCATCTTATTTTGGCACATGATTGTTGTTACAGTCAAGCTACATTGCAAAACACTGGCTTTATGCGGATATAAGATTGAAGTGGTGCTGTCCTGGCATTCAGGCAAGTTATTCTTTACAGTTTAATTTTGTTGAAATGCTTAGCATGACTTACAGTCATTGACCATGACTTAAAATGAGATTTACATATTTATCTTGATGGATGCTATCATTGTGATCTGCTCAGTAGTTATAAAGTTACACTTGTCACACAACTCTTTGTCTTGTATTTACCTTGGTTATCAATCAGAATTTTGTTATAATTCAACACAACTCATGTCCTAGGAGACATTATCGACAACACTACAGTAAAGCTATAGCTTTGCAGGAAAAGTAAAATACTTTCTCCCATTATGACACGTGGCGAAGAACCACTTAAGTAAAGCATAACAATTTTTACATTTGCCACTGTACGATTACAATATGAACCAAATAGAAGTTAATGGATTTGGTGCGAGAAATAACAAGACTGTTAAGCTGCCAGACTAACGCAAGCAGCTTTTTGACATTTCACTGCCGAACGCTGGCGGGGTATAGAACGGCACGATATAAAAGAAGAGGACAAAATGCGGCATCTGGGTGGCTTCGAGGATTCTGTTGTCGATCGACTCGTTATCAAGGTTCCAGAACTGAAATGTATTTCAGGGATTCGGATAAGGAAGGAGCTAAGAGATACGAGACGACTGACTGTAGTTAATACCTTCAGTGGCTCGAGTATTCAAACAGTACGGTGAAATCCCTGCTGCATGCTTTTGCATCACACATAGCTCGATCAGAAAAATTATCCCGTGTTTAAGTTAGTAATTTTCATCACTTTTGTTTGTAATTAGAAAACTATGTTAGGTGAGAACCTAGGGAGCGTGCGGTAGTGCTGCCGTTTTGCCGAATATTATTTCATTCTCTTTAAAAATTGAATGACATTCGAAGCTATATTGTTTCTTTGCTCGTCTCTTTTTACGTCTGAACTGGAACTGCTCACACTATTGCACGTTAGTTGGACCACCTGGCTGGCTAGTGATGTCCAAGTTACATCGGTAACGTAACGGTGGAACATGCGGGAGTTGGACTGCGGTTGATCCGTGTGTGTGGACTCGCTTTCAAGGTGCCTTCAGAGTTAGTAGTATCTACATTCCACCCATATGGAGACGTAATTAGTCATACAGCTGAAAAGTTGGTTCAGTTCACTGCATATCCAGTTCTCAGTAGAGTACGACAGATCTGCATAGAGGAAACCAAATACGTGCCGTCGTACTTATGTATTGGTGGATGCCGTGCAATTATAATTTATGATGGCTAGCCAAAGACGTGCTGGGGATGTGACCAGAAGGACAACTCCGTTCCAGCTGTACGCATTGGCCGGCCGGAGTGGCCGTGCGGTTCTAGGCGCTGCAGTCTGGAACCGCGCGACCGCTACGGTCGCAGGTTCGAATCCCGCCTCGGGCATGGATGTGTGTGATGTCCTTAGGTTAGTTAGGTTTAAGTAGTTCTAAGTTCTAGGGGACTGATGACCTCAGAAGTTAAGTCCCACAGTGCTCAGAGCCATTTGAACCATTTTTGTACGCAATGCAGAATCTCACAGTTATCGCCTCGGGGCCAACAGCCCACGACCGCCCCAACGGTGCGCCCACTGACGTTTGTCGGGGTTTTCCATAGCGACCCCCGACCGCAATCACCACTGGCTCCTAATACTGACAAATCGGCATCTCCGGTAGTGTCTAATTCCTACTCTCTCGTGCAGTGGTGAGCAATCTCTGGTGCAGGGGATGGCCCTTGTCTCCATGGTTGTGCCTACCGATGCTTTTGTGCCTGACCATCCGGATCCTCAGGTGTCTTCGGACACTGAAGATCCACGCGCGCAACAGTCGCCGAAGAAATGGCTGATCGTCCCACCTGACACCTGCAGGGTGTAATCTCAAGACGATGAGGATCGCACCTCTCAATATGTTCACACAATGGACGATTCCGTGGTGGAGGCACCAGCCTGCCCCCTGTCGGAGGTTCAACCATCTTCACATGCACAGTGCGCTGTGCATGTGGACGCTGAACAGCAGATGAGCCAAAACCATTCCTTCAACGCTGACGTGACAACGCCTTCAGACTCGATAGGTGCTCCACTGGACGTACACCATCCATGAACGTTTGCTTGGCCTGATTGTGTAAAAGATGAAACACCCATCGTTGTGGCAGCAGCAAATGCTGCTGCTCCAACCCGCCACTGCTAATCGACAGGGATACTAGAGGGGATGTGCAGCCTGTTGAAGCGACATTGTCTTGCTGCTCGTCACTTCACTGCCTCTCCATCATAACACGCAATAGATTCTTACGCGACTAATGAGGCATTTGATTCGTACTGTGGAGGAACACCGAATAGTCCACTGCAGATATCTTTTTTCCCGTAGTTTCCCTAAATCATTTCAAGAAAATCCCAGAATTTTTCAGCAAGAGCCCAAGTGCTTCAGAATTTCTCTCCAACTCAGGTAGTGTTCTCAATATAGTGAATTCGAATGTCACAGCTCATTCAATTGTAACCTTCCTACTTTTTCAACACCACTAACTAACATGTAGCTGTTTGGAAGGATTTTCCACCCTCACTTTCATTCAGCACTGTTGCTGATTAGCAGTAGTAGCACTTTATTTGTGATATAACTATTTGTGGTTGGATGTAATGGCTGAATGTAAAATATCTTGTAATGTGGATAAATACGGGGTTCAGAAGAGGAGGGTGTCGCAGAGGCTAATTATGGGGACATGCACACTGCAGCAACATCTCACTCCATGCCTGCGGACATTCACTGCTATGCGAACTATACGACATTGCAGTGCCTGTGTCATTGAAAAAAGTTTTCTCTAAAAGTTTAGTGGACAGGGCAAAACGAATTTGTACGCCGGAACATCTGGATACGGAACTGAATCATCTGAAACAGGCCTTCGAAAAGAATGGGTACTCAAACGAAGAAATTAATAGAGTTTTAAGACCTAATTACAGCATGCCAAAGGACAAGGATGGTACACAACAATGGAAGAACACGGTGTCTTTACCTTTCATTAGTAAGGTTGCAGATCGAATCGGAAAAACTTTGCTGGAACATAAAGTGAAACCGGTATTCAAACCTACCAGAAAATTAGGACAAGAACTTCGTTCTGTTAAAGATAAGAGGCCCCCTTTATCATCTAGCGGTGTGTATAAAATTCCGTGTACTTGTGGCAAGGTCTACATTGGTACTACGAAAAGAAGTGTGAATACGAGGGTAAATGAGCATAAAAGTCTTTGCCGACTGGAAAAATAGATAAATCGGCCGTTGCGGAACATGCACTTCAGTCAGGTGACCATGTAGTTAAGTTATCTGAAACTACAGTTTTAAGTGCTACCACGAACTATTATCCACGACAGTATAGGGAGGCTATTGGAATTCATAAACATGAAGATAATTTTAATAGAAAAGAAGAGGCCTTGAAATTAAGCGAGATATGGACAGTGGCGTTACAGAATCGATAAGTGATTTTAATCTATGACGGACCATTATCGACCGAGCGAGGTGGCGCAGTGGTTAGACACTGGACTCGCATTCGGGAGGACGACGGTTCAATCCCGCGTCCGGCCATCCTGATTTAGGTTTTCCGTGATTTCCCTAAATCACTCCAGGCAAATGCCGGGATGGCTCCTCTGAAAGGGCACGGCCGACTTCCTTCCCCATCCTTCCCTAATTCGATAAGACCGATGACCACGCTGTCTGATCTCCTTCCCCAACAACCAACCTACCAACTATTATCGATTTATCTTTGACTAGTTTTCTCTCTGCTACTATGTGCAAGCTAGACCACGCCCACTTTCCTCGGTATTTAGGCCGCTTACCGACGCCCGACTCGTCAGTCAGCAGGACCAGCCATACCTCTGAAGATGTCCAACGTAGTATTGGACGAAACGTTAGGAATAGAAGAATTCCATGGGCCGCGGCCATACAACCCAGAATTATCAACAACATTGAAAATTACGATGAAATTTTCCTCAGCGCATGCATACATGCGGCGACTAAGGCCGTTATGAAGTGCATGAAATATGTTTGCAGTTACGAATATGGACGACCACAACTGTGTAATGGAGTGATGACAATAAAAATTTATGCCAGACTGACGCAAATTTTCACTGTCGTCATTCCGTTGTACAGCTAATGGTTGTTCATATTCGCAACTGTGAACACATTTCAAGTATGCGAAATGGCTATCGTAGTGTCAAACGCCAAGAAGGAGGCAAGGCAAAGTTTAACGTTCTTCGGCAAATAGGTATCACAGGCACTACTAGGTCGAATAAGGTTAAGACATGAGAAGAGATGGACGTTGGCCTTGTTGAAGCAGTCATTCCTGCCTTGGCCTGATGGAAAACTACAGACAACTATAAATCAGGATAGCGTAGACGCGGAGTCGAACCCTACTACCCCTGAATACCTATTCAGTGCCCTAACCGCATCATTTTTGCTCAACGCGTCGATCACCAACAAGTCGACAAAAAAGAGGGAGGCTACTACACTATGGACACACTGCTCTCTTAGCTTTCGTCTCCTAGGAATCCCTGAAACCAAATAATACTCACAACATGGCACTATCTCGCGTGGATGCAGGAACGTTAGTCTTCGTTGGAGGTGCAGTATGGTGCAGCGAAACGGAAAATTTTGAACGTTAGTGTTGACAACACTGTAGCGTCCGGAACCGATGCGCAGTTGTTCTGCAAGCGCTGTTATTTAGTAATCATGCAACAATGGAGTCGTATGGAACTTGTAATCGCTGTGAGAGCGTTTCACAAGCAGGGTGATAGTGTGACTGCTGCGCAGAGAGTATTGCGACAGTGTCAGCAGCTAGGACGTCCTGGAGTGTCCCATCTGCGCACGCGATTACAACGTTGGTGCGTGTTTTTGAAGAAGCAGGTTCCGCCTTGAAAAAGAAGCCTCCAGGTAGCGTTCGAACGCTAGACATCCAAGAGAACATTGCTGCTGTTCGAGTTTCAATTGAGAGAACCCTCGTCGCTCCATTCTACAACGTAGATCTGTACTAAAGATTGGGTGATGAAGTGTAAAAAGAATACTGCACGAATTAAAGTTCCACTTCTACAAGTTACGTGTTGTGCAGCAATAAAATCAACGAGGCACTGTGTCAAGTAGGGAGTTTAGCGTATATGATGTTAATTAAAATTTACTACACTGAAACACCAAAGAAATTGCGTATTCAAATACAGAGATATGTAAACAGGCAGAATACGGTGCTGCGGTCGGAAACGCTTATAGAAGACAAGTTAAGTGTCTGGCGCAGTTGTTAGATCGGTTACTGCTGCTACAATGGCAGGTTATCAAGATTTAAGTGAGTCTGAACGTGGTGTTATAGTCGGCGCATGAGCGATGAGACTCGCCGAGGTAGCGATGAAGTGGCGATTTTTTGTACGACCATATCACGGGTGTACCGTGAACATCAGGAATCCGATAAAACATCAAATCTCCGATATCGCTGCGGCCGGATAAATATCCTGCAAGAACGGGACCAACGACGGCTGAAGAGAATCGTTCAACATGACGGAAGTGGAACCCTTCCGCAAATTGCTGCAGATTTCAATTCTGAGCCACCAACAAGTGCGAGCGTGCGAACTATTCAATGCAACATCGTCGATATGGGCTTTCGGAGCCGAAGGCCCACTCGTGTACCCTTGATGATGGCACGACACAAAGCTTTACGCCTCGCCTCGACCCGTCAACACCGACGTTGGACTGTTGATGACTGGAAACATTGCCTGGTCGGACGAGTCTCGTTTCAAATTGTATCGAGCGGATGGAAGTGTGCGGATATGGAGATAACCTCATTAATCCATGGACACTGCATTTCAGCAGGGGACTGTTCGAGTTGATAGTGGCTTTCTAATGGTGTGGGGCGTGTGAAGTTGGAGTGACTTGAGATCCCTGATTCGTCCAGATACGACTGTGACACATACGTAAGCATCCTGTCTGATCACGTGCATCCATTTATATCCATTACGCATTCCGACGGACTTGGGCAATTTCAGCAGGACAATGCGACACCCCACACGTTCAGAATTGCTACAGGGTGGCTCCAGGAACACACTTCCGCTGGCCACCAGACTCCCCAGACTTTAACATTATTGAGCATATTAGGATGTCTTGCAACGTGCTTTTCAGAAGAGATCTCCACCCCGTCGTTCTCTTAAGGATTTATGGACAGTCCTGCAGGATTCATGGTGTCAGTTCCCTGCAGCACTACTTCAGACATTAGTTGAGTCCATGCCACGTCGTGCTGCGGCACTTCTGCATGCTCGCGGGCCCTACACGATATTAGGCAGGTGTACCAGTATCTTTGGCTCTTCAGTGTATAACGCAAATTTCCTTAACGGCGTAGGATGTCAGAGGGAGTCCACTTTCGTCTTGACGGACACATTAACAAACGGAATTTCCAGTTTCCGTCCCTGGGCACAGGAAAATCGTTGTCACTCTCACGAGCGTCCTTTGCATATCGCCGAGGTGTGCGCTGTATCATGTCACGGTGTACTGGCCCTTGCTGTTTTGAACTCGAGGATGGAATTGCAAGAACGGCAACATCTGCTCGGTTTGTTGGTATGCTTTACACCGAGACTGCAAAATCTTAACATCGAAAACATCTGGTTTCTGCAGCACGGAGCCAGGTCACATACTGCTCGACTATCGACGGGAACCGTTCGGCCATTTGTTTGGAATTTTCAATGTCAAGAAACTTTACCAATAGCCGTATACTTTAAGATATTTTATTTTATTCTGAAAGCAACCAGTTTCGGCGTATCATTTTGCCATCCTCAAGCCCCATACGCTTTTATGTAAATAAACGAACTTGTCGTATAACGCTATAAATCACTGGATATCGTGAATTCCAAGTGTCATGCACTTGTTTCATACGAAGTAGGTAGGTGGGCTCAATTGCTGTCACGTCTTCGTATGAAGCAATGGTATAACTACTGGAATTCACGATATCCAGTGATTCATGGAGCTGTACGACAAGTTCGTTTATTTGGATAAAAGCGTATGGTAACTGAAAACGGCAAAATGAAGTGCCGAAACTGGTTGCTTTCAGAATAAATTAAATATCTCAAAGTATATGGCTGTTGATGAAGTTTATTGACATTGAAAGTTACTTATCAGCCGATGTCCCCTAGCCATGGTAGACCAACAGAGATTTGTTTGAAAGGTGAATCATTTCACGTTACGGTGACATTTCATGATCTGTGAGATCCCCAATTCTTGGTGAATGTGATTTCTTCCTGTGGGGACATCTTGAATCAATGTCTACCGTACACGTGCTGCAACTACCCGTGAACTGAAACAGAAAACTGAAGGCGAAATCATTACCATGCCCCAAGACATGCCATACCGAGCATTACTTCATAACAGGCTATTAGCATGTGAACCCCAAAATAGGGGGCACAATTTCAAATGGTTCAAGTAGCTCTGAGCACTATGGCACTTAACATCTGAGGCCATCAATGCCCTAGAACTTAGAACTACTTAAAACTAACTAAGCTAAGGATATCACATACAACCATGCCCGAGGCAGGATGCGAAACTACGACCGTAGCAGCAGCGCGGTTCCGGACTGAAGCGCCTAGAACCCCTCGGCCACAACGGGCGGCGGCATATTTTCAATGACACCTTTAACAAGTGAAGAGATCGTTTGTGACATTTTGTACTAGAAACGTAAATGGCACTGTGTACATGCTCTTTCGTCAGTTCAAATGTTTTTCCTGTGTTTAATCGCGCCAATGATGTTACTTCAAAATTTTCCGTTTCCCCACGCCACCCTGCACACAGAGGTGACAAAAGTCATAGGATAGCGATAAGCACGTATACAGATGGAGATAGCATAGAGATATAAAAGGCCGGTTCATTGGCGGAGCTGTCATTTGTACTCAGGTAACTCATGTAAAAAGGATTGTGGCCGCACCACGGGTATGAACAGACTTTGAATGCGGAATGGCAGTTGGAGCTAGACGCACGGGACATTCCATTTCGGAAATCATAAAGGAATTCAGTATTCCGAGATCCACAGCGTCAAGAGTGTGCCGAGAATACCAAATTTCAGGCATCACCTCTCACCACGGACAACGTAGCGGCCGACGGCCTTCACTTAGCGACGGGGAGCAGCGGCGTTTGCCTAGAGATGTAGGGTGGTAACAGACAAGCAACACTGCGCAGAAATCATTGGGGGACGTGCGACGAACGTATCCGTCAGGACAGCGCGGCGAAATTTGGCATTAACGGGCTACGCCAACAGACGACCAACGAGGGTGCACGATATCGCCTACAGCGCCTCTCCTGGGCTCGTGACCATATCGGTTGGACGCTAGAAAACTGGAAAACGTGACCTGATGAGATGAGTTTGATTTCTGTACGTGAGAGCTGATATTAGGGTTCGAGTGAGGCGCAGCCCCCACGAAGCCATTGACCCAAGTTGTCAACAAGGCACTGTGCAAGGTGGGTGGTGGTTCCAAAATGGTGTGGTCAGTGTTTACGTGGAATTTAGTGGGTCCTGGCCATTTTAAGCTACTTGGAGACTTTTTGCTGCCATTCATGGGCTTCATGTTCCAAAACAACGATGGAATTTTTATGGATGACAATCCTGCATCAGTGACACCATTGCAGTTATGGACGGTAATAGAGACAGCTTGGCTCAGTATTTCTGCCGGAGACTTCCAACGACCTGTTGAGTCCATGCCACGTCGAGTTGCTGCACTACGCCGGGCAAAGGACGTCCAGTGTGACATTAGGAGGTATCCCATGGATTTAGTCGCCTCAGGGTATAATTCCCGTGCTTTCTGCGGCGTTTGATTGAGGTCGTTTGTCACGAAATTTATCTTGTGGAAATCGAATGAGGTAAAGTGATGCTCAACACTCTGGACTCGTAGTCAGGAGGATGAGTCTAACATCCCTGCCTGGTCATTTAGATTTGTCTGTGTCCGTAGTGTCCATAAACAGCTTGGCTCGAATGCAGTAACATGTGAAAAGGCAGTGGCTCTAATAACCTCGTTGTCATCAAAACCCATTCAGGGATTAGTGAAGACAGGGCTGTCGTAGCGAGACTGAATATTGTCACCCCCAAACCCTCCAAAAATAAAAGAAAAATATACCAATTCAAAAAAGCAGATAAAAATTCACTTGGCGCCTTCCTGAGAGACAATCTCCACTCCATCCAGATTAATAATATAAGTGTAGACCAGATGTGACTTCAATTTAAAGAAATAGTATCGGCAGCAATTGAGAGTTTTATACCAAATAAATTAACAAACGATGGAGCTGATCCTCGTTGGTACACAAAAAGCGTCAGAACACTGTTGCAGAAACAACTAAACAAACATGCCAAATTCAAACGAACACAAAATCCCCAAGATTGGCGATCTTTTACAGAAGCTCGAAATTTAGCGCGGACTACAAGGCGAGATGCTTATAGCAGTTTCCACAACGAAACTTTGTCTCGAAACCTGGCAGAAAATCCAAAGAGATTCTGGTCACATGTGAAGTATGTTAACGGTAAGAAACAATCAATGCCTTCTCTGCGCGATAGCAATGGAGATGCTATCGAAGACAGTGCTGCCAAAGCAGAGTTACTAAACACAGCCTTCCGAAATGCCTTCACAAAAGAAGACGAAGTAAATGTTCCAGAATTCGAATCAAGAACAGCTGCCAACATGAGTAACGTAGAAGTAAATATCCTCGGAGTAGTAAAGCAACTTAAATAACTTAATAAAGGCAAGTCTTCTGGTCCAGATTGTATACCAGTTAGGTTCCTTTCAGAGTATGCTAATGCACTAGCTCCATACTTAACAGTCATATACAACCGTCCGCTCGACGAAAGATCCGTACCCAAAGACTGGAAAGTTGTACAGGTCACACCAGTGTTCATGAAAGATAGCAGGAGTAATCCAGTTAATTATAGACCCATATCATTAACGTCGATATGCAGCAAGATTTTGGAACATATATTGTGTTCGAACATAATAAAAAACGGTCTATTGACACAGTCAACATGGCTTTAGAAAACATCGTTGTTGTGAAACACAACTAGCTCTTTATTCGCATGAAGTGTTGAGTGCTGTTGACAAGGGCTTTCAGATCAATTCCGTATTCCTGGATTTCCGGAAGGTTTTTGACATTGTCGCTGTACCACACAAGCGGCTTGTAGTGAAATTGCGTGCTTATGGAATATCGTCTCAGTTATGTGACTGGATTTGTGATTTCCTGTCAGAGAGGTCACAGTTCGTAGTAACTGACGGTAAGTCATCGAGTAAAACAGAAGTGTTCCCTAATGTAGTGTTATAGGCCTTTTGCTGTTCCTTATCTATATAAACGATTTGGGAGACAATCTGAGCAGCCGCCTTAAGTTGTTTGCAGATGACGCTGTCGTTTATCGACTAATAAAGTCATCAGACGATCAAAACAAATTGCAATATGATTTAGAAAAGATATCTCAATGGAGCGAAAATTGGCGGTTGACCCTAAATAACAAAAAGTGTGAGGTCATCCACATGAGTGCTAAAAGGAACTCTAACAAACTTCGGTTACACGATAAATCAGTCAAATCTAAAGGCCGTAAATTCAACCAAATACCTAGGAATTATAATTACGAACAACTTAAATTGAAGATACACATAGAAAATGCTGTGGTGAAGGCTAACCAAAGACTGCGTTTTATTGGCAGGACACTTGGAATATGTAACAGATCTACTAAGGAGACTACCTACACTACGCTTGTCCGTCCTCTTTTAGAATACTGCTGCACGGCGTGGGATCCTTAACAGATAGGACTGACGGAATACATCGAAAAAGTCCAAAGAAGGGCAGCATGTTTTGTATTATCGCGAAATAGGGAGAGAGTGTCACTGAAATGATACAGGATCTGAGCTGGACATCATTAAAAGAAAGGCGTTTTTCGTTGCGGCGGAATCTTATCACGAAATCCCAATCAGCAACTTTCTCCTCCAAATGCGAAAATATTTTGTTGACACCGACCTACACATGGAGAAACGATCACCACGATAAAATAAAGGAAATCAGAGCTCGTACGGAAAGATATAGGTGTTCGTTCTTTCCGCGCGCCATACGAGACTGGAATAACAGAATTGTGAAGATGGTTCGATGAACCCTCTGCCGGCACTTAAATGTGATTTTCAGAATATCCATGTAGATGTAGATGTCGTCGGGAGTTTCAGTGCGAATCTTTCGCTCTTCCACATGTTGTGTTAACTGGCACAGAACATCTATTGTCTGCAGTGTCCATCACAAATCCTGTTGTACACGTCTAAATTTTTGTCCACAAACTGACCTTGTTGAAGGAATGACATTTACTCTGGAAATATTTCCACAAACTGCTCGTTTCCAAAGTTGCAAGAAAAGAAAATCGACTCACATTTTAAATCTCACAGCAGTAATCTACGTCTGCATACATACTGTGCAAGCCACCACAAGTCATGACTGAGGATACCTGACCACTGATGATCATTACCTTTCCTGTTCCACTTGAAAATGAAGCGAGGGAGAAACAGCTGTCTGTATACTTCCGTATGATCCCTGATTTCTCTTTTCTTTTCTTCGCGGTACCTAGGCGAGATGTATGTTGGTGGAAATAGGATAGTTCTGCAGTCTGCCACAAATGTTGGTTCTCTAAACTTTCTTAGTTATATCTGGAAAGATAAAAGTGTATTTTGACACAGTAAGATCACTGTTTAATGTTAATGGACGTCCTGGATGCTATGTAATTGAATAACGCCACCTAACTCATTATTCAAAAGGTTATCTTCTCAGTTTTTTAATTTTTAAAATTAACTGTTTTTTATTTTTTTAGTTTTTACACTCAGTGGATGCTCTGTACTACGCATACTGTGACATATAGCTTCCACTTGCGCTCTTGCGCTGATGTAACTATGTTTTTAACGAGAAGGTTCTTTATTGTCTGGAAGTGGGATTTTTAAGACTGATGTCAGCTTTTGCACAGAAGGACCTCGGTGTTTTATATGGGGTGCCATATAGTTAAAATTAGCAGCTTTAACGTTTATGTTACTATATATTATATTTTGTGTTTGTATTTGCGTTTATCAGCGTCCCCGACGTAGATGGCACACTTGTTTGGCATCCGGACACAGCATTGACACTTATTATAGGAGAAGAAGGCGTACCCGCCTAACAGTGTATAAAGTAATAGACAATATTTCTATCGAGACCGAGAGCTATGCAGGCGCACAAGTCGTCTTGTACGGTCCATCAGTTTTCTGTGGTCGAGTTCTGAATTTTACCCTTAGCAACAATGATGCCAATCAGCAAGGGAATGGCTGGGTCACCGTTGCTTTAGTAATTGGATCTAAAGTCGATAAAGTTGCAGGGTTAGAAAATTTTAACAGCCGCGCCTTCATTGCTTATCGGACATTTCAGATCGCAGAGGTCTACAGCAGAGATATTGGTAAATCGTATTACCTGTCGTCTTTGCCTTTGGTTCTCAGGACGATCTCGTGCATCGGGGGAAGGGGGAGGGGTGTAGATTCTGGAGTTAGGGAGATTTGGTATGCATAATGTTGTTGGCTACAATACTACTTGGAACACTCAAAATTGATGGTCGGAGCTCCCCTATGGACTTTTATGCTTTCTCATTACGTATTTTTTATGCAGTCTACTTTATTTTTTTATTTTTATACACTCTGATATTTCTGGCTTTTAATGAAAGCATTTTATCAGCAGTCTTTTAGATCACTAGTAATCTGTAATAACTGTCGTGCTTTGTTGTTATGACCAGATTTAGCAGTTGAACACTATCGTAGCTCATAGCCTGCAGGCGCCATATGCCGACAGCTGCATGCACGTCTTAGCGGCCTAGTGTGTTTTCATATTCAGTGTGATGTGTGCAACCAGATTATGCACTACACCTGACCATGTTCATGATGTAAGGCTTTACTGTACGCCTGATCCCGTTTGGTTGATGCTGGACTGCGCCACATGCAGTAATAAGGTAATCTGCTGCTTCCTTCATATTTCCAGTGTGGGTTGTCAGTTTAGGGGCAAAGCCAGTTACATTTTTTTTTATAAATACCTTTCTGTCATCTTCTGTTTTATTCTATTCTATTTTATAGGACGTTGCGCAGTGTTAAAGCTCTGACAAGGGCATTTACGTGCTATAGTACCCCATGTACCCAATTCTACCAAATATCAATAACTTGTTTAATATTTTCTTGGTTGGGTCAGGCTACTAATCGGAAATTTTGTGCTCCTTCTGTAGACCAATCCGAAGAACCTAAATAAAGCTGAAACGCGTCATTGGGAAATAATAAAAAATTTTAACACTGCAACCATGACTACCTGACTCTTCTTTTCTCAGTTGTATTTCTTCTCTCCAGGGATTCCTTTTGAGTTCACGAAGTATTTCTGTAATACTCCTGTGCTTATCGAATCTATTGGTAAGAAATCTAGCAGCACAACTTTGAATTGCTTCGATGTCTTCCTTTAACCCTACTTGGTGTTGATCCTAAACACTAGAGCAGGACTTTAGAATGGGTCGCACAAGTGTTCTGTACGCAGTCTCCTTGATAGATAAGTTACACTTTCGTAGAATTCTCCCAGCAAACAGAAGTCGACCATTGGCCTTCACTACAACCAACTGACGTACTCGTTCCATTAAATGTCGCTTTGCAACTTCATCCCTAGGTATTTAATGCCTAGGTATTTAGCCGTGACAGCTAATACTTCATCCGAACATTGCAGGACTATTTTTCCTCCTCATCTGCATTGATGTACATTTTTCCACATTTCGACCAAGGTGCCATTCATCATACCAAATGGAGATTCTGTTCAAGTCTTCCTGTATACTCGTGCAATCACTTCAACATGATGTTACTTCGTACGTCACAGAGTCATCAGCTGACAGTCACAGAGTCATCAGCTGAGAGTCACAGAGTCATCAGCTGAGAGTCACAGAGTCATCAGCTGACAGTCACAGAGTCATCAGCTGACAGTCACAGAGTCATCAGCTGACAGTCACAGAGTCATCAGCTGACAGTCACAGAGTCATCAGCTGACACTCACAGATTGCTGCTCACCTTATCCGTCAGATCGTTTATGTATACAAAGAACAAGAGCGGTGCTGTCACATTTCCCTGGGACTCTCCTGACGGTACCTTTGTCTCCGATTAACACTCGCTGTCCAGGACAACGTAATGAGTTCTATTACTTAAAAAGTCTTCGAGTCATTCACATATCTGAGATCCTATTCTGTATACTTCAGCCTTTGTTAAACATCTGCTGTGTGGCACTATGTCAAATGCTTTATGGGACTCCAGGAATGTGGAATCTGCCTGTTGCGTTTCAGCCACAATTTTGATGGTTGGCCATTTTCCTTAACTAGAAGAAATGTTCCTTAACTAGAAGAAATGTTCGACATGACGTCCATCACATTAGCTGTACAAATTGCATCTATGTAGCAAATTCTGATGTACTGGGCCAATAATACTTGGTGGACTATGAATCACATGCGCAACCTATCAACCAAACAAACAACTATTTCTCGGACTGTACAGGGGTCTTTGACAAGCGAGTCCTCGTGTAGCTTCGTCAGAAACCGGCTGGAGGAGCCAAATACACCAATTTTCGTCTTCGCTGATCCAAATACCTTCTCCAGAACTTTGCGTCCATTTAGACTCGAACGGAAATTGTAAAATGTGCTTGTAGGAGTTACCTTTGGAAGTTAGCTACCATCATAAGATAATTATTCATGAGTTCTTAATTTACTGCATATTAAGTGTGTGTTAGTGTTTTCCGGTTTATTGTAAAAATAAAGTCGTGTATGATAAATGTGCACGTTGTCGTGCGTCAGTGAATGTAGAAAAACATATCAGGCCTGCAGTGAGGATTATACCGTGGAGGCCAGTAAAGTGTAACTCACATGGAATTATAGATTATGCATACAAGAAAATCGTGGAACAGGGAAGAAAGATCTGTGTCTTCAGACAGAATTTCAAATTACGTATTCTGAATTAGATAGATTGAAGGGGGAAGAGGAAAAGGGAATTGGGGAAAAGTAACTATTAATAAGGGAGGAATTTTTGGTTAGGTCAGGAGAAAAGTTAAGTACAAAGAAAAGAGTGCTGCTGCTATGTAGCAGTTACGGGAAGGCTGTAGGCCAGATGCTACAGGAAAAAGCTAGATGTAGACTAATAGGTCACAAACGTCTTGAAACCCTGTGCAAAGCTCAGCTACATGACAAAGAACATAGAGGTTTTGTGCAGAGATCTTGATGGAGAAGATCAGGTACTTATAGTGGGAGGAGCATGAAACAGCTTGGCTAGCAACTTAGAGCATGAAGGTGTTAAAGAAGTAAAGGTGAGCTGAAGGAAATAGGAGCAGCAACAGCACACACTGATCGGAGTTCATGGTGGTTTTGCAGTGCCGTGACCTACCGTGTGTTAACACAGCCGTCAGCCGTGTAAACAAAGAGGTGATTGGATTTCTTTTGACTGCAACTAAATCTCATACCTGTGCTGTACCCGTTGCTGCAAGTGGGAGATGGGAATACACGAATCACGTCCTGAATCTGAGTAATAGGGAAAGGATAGATTAGCTGAGCATCTTGTAGAAAATGTAAGAGATGTCACAAGTATACAAGACAAAATCCATTTGATTAGTGGACGGGCAATTGTTTAGGTTAGAGTCATGTTATAGGCAGACATTCTTGATAGAAATTAGAACAGAGCCATAATATATGTAAAAGAAAAGTAGAATCAGTTCATTTCATCAGAATATCAGGGTGCTGAAAAACAAGATGTGAGCTTCTTACTCGTCTGGATGTGGAAAATTCTGAAGTGATAGATTTTCTGTGCCATTCTGACCATGTGACGACAAGCATGGACAAGTTAAATATCAGGGATTATAGGCTACCATCATTTTCGTTAAGTGTTAATATGGAAAAAGGAGGAGTTGCAACATATGTAAAAGTTGGCCACAAAGCCAAAAATACTGAAACAAGCAGTTTTGGTGTAGATCTGATCCTAGAAGCTTGTGCTTGCGAGTTGTTAGTGCAGAACACTTCTCTTGTAATTGTAACAGTCTACAAATTCTCTCTAGAAAACTTTGAGCTATTTACGAGAAAGCTAAATGCATTCTTCAGCTATCTGTCAGGCAAGAAGAAAGTGTTAGTAGTTCATTGAGATTTCAGTGTACATTTATTAAGAGTTTTTGATAGGAAAGTGAACTGCAATCATTTTTGTTTCAATTTGATTCCAGTAATGAATTTTCCGGCTCACATGCAAAAAGATAGAAGGAGCCTGATGGATAACATTTCTATAGACAATGTCGAGGCTGAAACAATTAACGTGTACCTTATTGTTACTGGAATACCTTATCATGATGCACAATTAACGGAAGTAAATTATGTAGCACCTCACATGTTTGTACAAAGCGGTGAAGCTTATTAATGAGAACAGTGTGCCTTGTTTTAAAAGTAAGTTAAAAGAGACAAACTAATGTGAAGTTCAATATATTTCATAGTAAATTTGTGTTATTCCTTGAAAGTAGCTTTCCTAAAAATTTATCGAGAAAGACTTAAAAAAGTAAGCAATGGATAATTAAAGCGATTAACATCTGTTTAAGAATATCTTCTAAATACCGTGAGCTGTAAAAAACCAATATTCGTGTGCATAACCCATTTGTCAGTGGTATGTTATATATCTCTATACCAATGACTTGCATGTCTGTCATAAATTATTTGTGATGTTTAGCTTGATGTGGACCTCAAAAGCGAACAATCATGTGGATATGCAGGATCAAACTGCAACCTTGTCTAGGTTAGTATGATAGGACATGAAATCCAACCTATCTCACATGACACAGGATATCATGAATTCATGAATGTTACTGCCATATCAACAGAGGCATGACTGTAACTGGGTTCTAGGTATCCACATGATGTTTGCTTTCTACATGCTCATTAAGTTGAACATCATAAACAATTTATAACTGAAATGCATGTCATTGATATGGAGATACGTAATGTGCCATTGACAATGGGTTATATACCTGAATAACATCTCATACGCTAATAAAGATTTAAAGTTCAGCTCATGGCGTTTATAAGACGTCCTTTAACAAACATCTAAAATCTGTGAAGCGCCAAGTATTCTGCATTAAATCTCACACAAGAGGGAAAGAGAACTTCATATAAAGACCCAAATAAGTCAAGATCCTAGATTACTTGTAGTCTCCAAAAAAGTATTGTCATATTTTTATAAAAGTTGTTAAAATTTTCAGAGTTATTGGAATTTCCTGACAGAAATTAATAATGCAGATAATAAGATTAGATGGGATATTGCGAAACAGGATACGGAACAACCAGTCAGTGTACAAACTACCATAAACGTTAAACTAAACACTGATGTTGACACTGATAATTCACAAGTTGCCAGTATTTTTAACTATCACTTTCTAAATGTAGCAGCAAAAATAGAATTACACGATTCAATAAACGATGCAAGAGAATATATTAAATATGTCATTCCACAAAACATTAAGCAACAAGATGTAGCACCAGTATCCTTCACCGAAATCAATAAAATCATAAAAATTCTAAAAAACATAAACTCATATGGTGTTGATGGAATTTCAGACAGAATTCTCCAAAGCCGTTCTGATTTAATAAGTAATGTCCTTATTGATATATGTAATGCATCACTGGCATGGGGAATTTTTCCAGACAAATTAAAACATGCATTTGTAAACTACTTGGTAAAAAAGTTACCAAGAAGGAATTAAATAATTTTTTCAAAATATTCCAAAACGTAATTTACTCAAGACATCTCACAAAACGTAATGTACTCAAGAGCAGTCTCCCATTTATTTATCACACCAAAGTTTGGATTCCAGAAGGGTTGTTTGACTGAGGATACTACTTATACATTCCATCACTAAATATTACAAGCCTTAAATAATACAATACCGCCACTAGGTATTTTCTGTTATCTTTCTAAGGCATTTGATTGTGTAGATCAAGTTACAGCTTACGTTTTTTGGAACTGATGGCTTTACACATAACTGTTTTGAGTTACACTTAACATACAAAACGCAAAAAAGTGCTGAGTAATTCAAACAGTGTTGCACAGAGAGAAAATTTTAATGATTGGGGAGAACCTTCGAAGGAGATCCCATACGATTCAATGCTAGGTTAGCTCCTACTCCTAATATACGTGGATGATCTTCCAATTGATATTCATCTAACAGATCTCGTACGCTTTTCAGCTGATACTACTGTTATAATAAAACCTGTTAGAGAGAAAGCAATGGAAAAAAATGTAACGATGTTTTTCGAAAACTCGTGGTTCTCTGAAAGTGAACCCTTCCCAGATTGTGAGAAAACACTGTATTCAGTTCTATAAAACTGTCTGAGGCATATCGACAAATGATGTAGCACACGAACAGCAGTAAGTTAAAAGGGTAAAATACTTTAAATTTTTGGGTGTATGTACTGAGGAAAATTTGACAGGAAGAAGCATGTTACTGAGCTCCTCAAACAATTAAGTTTGCTCTTCGTGTAATTGTTAATATTGAAAGCAAACAAATAAACTTCCTTAACATACTTTGCATTTTTCCACTCAATAATGTCTTATGGTATAATTTTATGGGGTAAGTTACCACTTAGAAAGAAAGTATTGTTTGCACAAAAGCGATCAGTAACAATAACATCCGATGTTCGCTCGTGTACGTCATGTGGGTAACTCTTCATGGAGTTAGAGATCTTAACTACCCCTTCAAAATACATACATTCTCTAATGAAATTCGTCATAAACTGTGCACCATAATTTGAGAAGAGTAATGATGTCCATACCTACGACACTAGAGGAGAAAGTGAATTTGTTACCTATTATTAAAGCTGTCAGTGGGTCGGAATGGATTTTAAAATGGAGCAACGAATAATTTTGAATATATTCCGAAAAACATAAAATATGTGACAGGTAGCAAAGTAAGTTTTAAATCTAACCTAACACCACTTCCCCTGGTAACTTCTACTATTTTGTGAACGAATTTTTATTTAAAAACTGATAACCATTAACTTAAAGACCTAGTTTTTACTTGTAGTGTATGATTAGGACTAAAATATGAATATGGTAACGAATGTTAACGCTAATATTGTGTACATATCCTGTAAACTGACTCGTTCTACATCATTTCGATAAAAGAATCGTTCGAATTATGTACGGAACTTGTAACTAACTGACTGACTGACTGACTGACTAACTAGACATTGGATGTTGGGTGATCGTATCAGGTAAGTACTACGTAAGAGAGTTTAGATTATAAGCTTATTTTTAAATAATTAGCGTGTTGTATGTGTGCAGGTATATGCGTGCAGATTCGGTGACAGTTGACAGATGCACCAACTGCCTGGCCTCTACGCTCTCGGGATCTAAACCGACTGAGCTTTTATTTGTAGGGGCATTTGAAAGCTCTTGTGTATGGAACGCCAGCACAAGATTTTCAGAGTCTCCGTGCCCGTATTATGGAAGGCTGCGAAACCATACACAATACTCCACGGACACATAAGCGCATCTGAGATTCACTAAGCCGCGAGTTGATGCGTGTATCAGTGCTCACGGAGGATATATTGGTCATCTTTTGTGAGAAAGAATTGCATATGATATGCTGGTGCGTTCCGTTGTATGTATTTCCCATGATTAATGAGTTGTAACACAGAAGCAAAGAGCGTTCATATAGCATAATTTGTTCGTCTACATGTGAGGAATGTGCCCTGCAATTTGTGCCGTACGTTTTTGTTACACCCTGTATACTGAAATCTCCGCGTCACAGTACCGTAGGACGCCAATGGAGGAACCAAAGCTAAATGTACCACCACATAGAATCGGCGGACTATCGTACGGTAATTCGTTTTCTGCCTGTGGAGGGGAACAACGCTTCTGGGCTAGTGGAAGTGTACAGCGTGAGGCAATAATGCACCATCATATAATACAGGGGATGAGCGGCGAAGACGATTCCAGTGGGGTCAACAAGTCTGAATGACAAAGAACGAAGTGGCAAACCATCTCTCTGTAAAGAACTTAGAACTGCAAGAAAAGCAGAGACCCTTGTGCTCGAAGACAAGCTTATGACAGTGGAGGGAACAGAGGAGAAAGCGAAAATTCTCATGAATCAGTTTTCAACAACTTGCACGACATTTTGAACGTGACAAATGTCGCCGATTGCAGCATTCTGCTACTGCTCTTACCCGTTTACAAAGCTCACCTATTCGAGGCAGCAGTAGAAATTTAGCAGATGAGTGAGGCTTTATTAGATACCTAACCTCCGTAGGTAAGTGCTGGGTCTGTCACTATGACCCCGTGGTAAGGAGCAACGCAAGCAGGGGAAACATGTGGATTCAGCACCGCCGAAAATGGAGAGGACCTAATCTTCATCGGACAAAGGGATGGTGAGTGTTTTTTGGGGTTGCCATAGTGTGATGCTAACTGATTTGCTCGTAAGGGGCGAACCATCACAGGAGCATTCTACGGGAATCTCCTGAGATGTTGGAGGAGGCTGGCAGGACTACACGTGGTGGGAAGCTGACCAAAGGGGAATTTCTGCCCACTAACACCGCCCCAGCTCATTCTGCACAAGACGCAGTCATACTTACTGTTATCTGGACTATCACATTTTGCCTCATCCCCTTATTCTCCAGACCAAATGAGTTCTTCGACATTTTTGCAAGAAGAAACCATTGCGTGGCAGGCATTTGCAGAATGACGACGAGGTGATTTTCCGGGTGAAACAGTTCCTAAACAGCCAAAATTGAGACTTTCATAACGAAGGTCTCCGCGAAGTCGTTCATCATTGGGAAAAACAAATCATATTGAAGAATGAATATGCAGAGAAGGATAAGCACGAAGTTTCATGATCGCAATGCTCTCCATGCTGTTACCTCATTACCTGTTCGATCCGGCTGGTCTCCTGATCCACCTACAGCTCCTGCCGCCCCTGTCCAAATGACAGGCCAGTCGCACACGAATGCTGCCATACAGCTTACAACTGCTTATGCTCACTCGGTCACACTCGACGTAATGCGTTAGTTCACAAAATATTTGCCACCAACTCTCCTTCCCTTGTGAATCAAATATGGTGATGACTTTCTTAAATATTGTTGACCCGTCAATCGTTACTTATTAATAATATTGTATCAATTTTTCTGACGTTAAGTCTAAGAGAAACTGAATTAATGTGATTTATGATTTGCCGTACGCATTTAACTCAGTTTAATGAACATCTTCAGCGGTAGCTTTGTGTTGATGTTGCATTACACATATTATTGTCTTTCTGCCTGTGAATCTGTTCATCTCTTTTCAGCACTTTAACACTTGTCAGCACGGCTAAAAAAACTGTGCACACAGTTTTTCACTGCATAGAATGACTTTTTCTCCATGCAATTGGTCTAATTGCATATATTCAATTTCACAAAGATGTAACATCAAAATGATTAACGCAAATGGAAACGGAAAATGTTACACCATGAAAAACTTGACAGAACGCTGCCAAATTGAGACTCCAGTTTTGTAAGCCTATGGGATATGTTGATTAAAACTGCATCCTTATGTGAATTTATTTTCAGTATTCTTACTAAAGAAAAGGAAAACTGCTAAAGGTGAAAACTGGTGTCAGTACATTATCTCTGCTGAGTGTGCCTAATGTTAGTGGAACTTTTCATGTGGAGACAGCTAAACATCACGTGCACTTGTAGGTTATCGCCATCGTTTGGACTTGTGGGACTTGGGAGCATCATATTGACAGATCGCACAGACAGTTGGCTATGATGCAGTGGCTACAAAACGATTGCTTACAAGACTGACCACTGATAACAATGTGGCATTTAGAGGAGCCACGGTCCTTTCCAGGAGGACCACACCACGAGAAGATCGTAGGGTTATTCGGCTGGCTCTGACGAATAGACAGGTGACAACAGCTGAAGTCCGTGCAGAGGCTATAGGCAGAGGGGCAAGAACGGTCGGGAACAGATTTCTGGGAGTTGGGTTGAGATACCTAGCTGCTTTGCATCGTTTATCGGTGACACAACAGCCAGGCGACAGAAACTTGCATGGGGTAGAGACAGATCAAGTGGGGCACTGAACGACATTCTCCGGTTTCCAGCGATGAGTGTCGCTTCAGATTATGGCGATGAGATCGTAGACAACGTGTCTACAGACGACTTGGTGAAAGATCATAGGAAGCAGCGATTCTCAAGTCTCATATCTCTCCTGGAATGATGATGTGGTGTGTCATAAGAACATGACAACAGGACTGATTCTGTAATGATTGAAGGGAGGCCGGATGCTCGCAGTGTGTGACAAGAATGGTAAACTGTAATGTGATACGCATCATAACCAGGGTACCAAATGGGATATTTCAGCATGATAACGCAAGACTCCATACTGCAGTTCACACCACAAAAGCATTGAGGAATGTGTGGATCCTTGAACGTCTCGCTTGTCCCTGATTTCTCACCTACAAACATATGTTGCATGCGATGGAAGCCTACAGTCAGAAATCTTCGTGAAACGACACTGCGTGTGTTTGAGGCATGAGAACAAACTCTTCAAGATGACATTCGGAGACTGTTTGCTTATATGCCACACCGAATACAAAAGTATACTCTTGCACTTGGGTATTACAACTCGTACTGATGTTGACGGACATCTGTTGCGGATGGAATAAAAATTTAATCATTTAATCTGCACAAGGTTTGATAAATATCGGACTGGTGCTTTATCGTGTAAAACTTCCCATTTCAGCTAGTGTATAACGCTGGCGACGAATGTTCCTTCCACCGTCGGTATTAGACAGGTTACTTCTGAGTCGAAAACTGTTGCAGTGGCGTGTGGGGCGAACGCTCGTCTCGTCCTCTACTGTAAGGGAATTCAGCTCTTATAGTAAGTGCACTAGAGAAAGCATAGAAATGTATTTAGAAAATTACGAATAATAGACAGAAGCGGTATTGTCCAATGCTACAGCTGTATATAACAGGAAGGAAGATCTACATCTACATGATTAACATGGAATTCGGGCTTAAATATTTATCAGAGGGCTCGTAGAAACACTCTAGACTGTTTCTCGACCATTCCACTCTCGAATAGTAATTGAGAAAAGGAACACTTAAATATTTCCCCGCTCGCTCCAATTTCTCTTATTTTATAACGATGTCATTTCTTCCTATGTAGGAGCGAGTCAACAAAATTTTTGGCTTCCGTAGGTGAAAATTAGTGATTGCGGTTTCATGGAAATATTAATTGATTGCCACTCCAGCTCGCTTATCGTATCTGTGACACTTGCTTCTCTATTTCGTGATAATAAACAACGAGATGCCTTTCTTTGGACTTTCTCGATATCCTCTGTCAGTCCTATCTTGGAAGGGCTCCGTGCCGTGCAACAGTACTACAGAAGAGAGCGGACAATTGTATTGTAGCCAGGATCTTTAGTAGGCCTGTTGCATATTATAAGTGTTCTGGCAATAAAACGCAGTCTCTGCTTCACCTTCCTGACAACATTTTCTATGTGATGGTTCAAATTTAGGTTGTTCGTAATTGTAGTCGCGACATATTTACTTGACCCGGTAGCCTTTAAGTTTCTGTAACCAAAATATAAAGGATTTCTTAAGTATCCATATGGAGGACTTCACACTTTTTTTGTTCAAGGTGAGTTGCCACTTCTCGCACCGTATAGATATCTTGTGTAAATCATTTTGTAATTCGTTTCGCAATGATTGACTGTTCCGTCGGTTGTTGCTAGACTATTTAGTAGATCATGAATGAAAACACACACAACATTGGTGTAATATTCTACAATATTTTAGAAGATTACACAAGTATTGTGTGTTTTTATTCATAATTTAATTCGTTTTGATGTTCCGATTGCTTTACTAGACAGAACGTCGGTATCATAGGCAAACAATCTAGAAGGAGAGCCCAGACTGGCTCCTAAATCGTTTATATAGATTAACAATACCACAGGGCCTGTAACAGTTCCTTGGGGAAACCCAGATACATCCTCGATTCCATTAGATGACTTCCCGTAAATTACAACGAACTGTGTGACCTTTACTACGAACTGTGATCTTTCTGCCAGGAAATAATGGAGCATGCGCTATCAGCTGTTTCTAGAACGGGTGTGAGTCAGCTTGTTTGTTTAAGCGCCTCCTCAATTGGCGTCACGAGGCTGGGTGACCAGCAATAGCGCTCGCCGCCATTCCACTCCGGCTCTATCCTGGCAGCTCCTTAGAAGCCTTCATGAGACGCAATCTCTAGCTTTCCAAAAACTCGCACTATCCTGTAGAAAAATCCGACGACGCAACAGGAACCGAACAGATGCATCTTCATTGCAGACAGTAAAACAGCTGGGCTGTGAGCAGTATGAGGAGTGTTCAGTAAGAAATGCAACTCAATGTTTTTTGAAATCGGATTTGTTTTATTCAGGATTGCAAAACACCATATTTTTCCCCACTCTTTTTGCTGTAAAATCTCATTTTTCAATATGATCTCCGCTCAAGACGACGGCCTTCTTCCACATTACTGGAAGGGCCTATATTCCAGCATCGTACCACGCCACTGGTCGATGTCGGAGTCAACTTATTTCTGCGTCAATGACGTCCCTATCATGCATGTACTGCTACCCGTTGAGCGCATGTTTCATTGGGCCAAACAGATGTAAATCCATCACCTCGAATGAGAGTATCCGCATATTCCAACATTGCAGGAGTCGCAGCTGTGTGCGGCTGACCGGCACCCGAGAGATCGGACAGGTTTGCGCGACCTCGTTGTGATGATGGCGGACGCATCGCCCGACGACTCACAGTGCTTTTGTTCATTGTTTGTGGAGATCTTGAAAGCGCCTATGAATACCTGCGATGCTCTGGTTTTCCGCCAAAAGAAACTGAATGACAGCTGTCTATTTGTAGCGCAACTCGGTTACTGATGACATTTCGAAGGCTACATCTAGCGCCGCCACCTGTCGGAACTTAAGCTACAAGGCTGAAGCAGGAATATTCCACGATGTCTCACACCAAATTCGGCACTTTTTCAGCCTAAAATGGCCGAGAAAAGAAGGTGTTACATTACTTACTAAACGTCAGTCGTAGTATCGGACACTCCCATCAGATTAGATCAGACGGCAGATCTAAGGAACGTGGATGTTAGGCTTGACCACGAACCGGTGAGGAATGTGAGCTCCCTTGTCAACGGGGAGCAGCTACAACTAAAAGTACACGGTGATGCAGTAACGTACACGCATGTGAAAAAGGGCTTTCGCAGTCAGATTATGGAGGTTTTCTATTTCGCTCAATTACGTGGCGTAAGATTCTTCTTTTTTCTAACTTTGCGATGCATAAGATTTTATGATATATTCAGATTTATGATTGCCCAAATAAGAAAGAATTTGTGTATATTCCTGAAACGTCCAATGATACTATTAAGTGAGCTGTAACGATATTGTTTAGTACTGTTCCACTGTATTAATTCAGTCACTTTTTTATCTGTGTGCGTTTAATTTCCGTATTGTTCTTTTAGTTTTATCGGGTGGTGTTGTCATGGATGTTTACATTTAAATTTTCTTGTTCCATCCTGTTGTTTGACTGTATACAGAGTTATACGGAAGGGGCAACCGTAATTCTTATTTCTTGTGTTTGGTCGGACCTCAAGAGGTAGTGTACTGGAGCGCTGTTACAGAACTACATGAGATGTTAAGAGATGTAATTTCGGTACTCGTCGTACTTAAAACCATGACGCAACATGGAGTCACATAAAAAGGCGTGAATATTGAGTTTCCTCAGTTTAAATACACTGAGGTGATAGAAGTCATGGGATAGCGATATGCACAGTTACAGATGGTGATCGCATACACGGGTTATGTAGGTGTCAAATTCTACTTCTATAAAGTCTGAGTATTCATATCTTCAGTGTCATTGTCGCCCAGTTGTCTTAACTGGATTCTTGCAGCCACTGAATCATCAAGTAAATATAGTAGGCGTTATGCGGAGGCATAAAAGGACAGGGCACTGGCGGAGCTGTCATCTGCACTCAGGTGATTCATTTGAAAAGGTGTCCGACGTGACTATTGGTAGTTGGAGCTAGAGAGCTCGTTGCGGAATTCAATACTCCGAGAGTCTGCCGAGAATAGCAAATTTCACGTATTGCCTCTCACCAAGGATAACGCTGTGGCCGACGACCTTCATGTAGCGACCGAGAGTAATGGGGTTTGTGTAGAGTTGCCAGCGCTAACAGACAAGCAACACTGTGCGAAATAACCGCAGAAAACAGTGTGGGACGTAAGACGGACGTACCCATTACGACGAACGTATCCATTAGGACAATGCTGCCAAATTTGGTGTTAACTGGCTATGGCAGCAGACGACCAACGCGAGTGCTTTTGCTAACAGCACGGCATCGCCTGCAACGCCTCTCCAAACTGTTGCCTGCCTGCCTTAACGAAGGAACTTTGCATTGTCATTCGGAATAACACAAGCACTCCAATATCGTACACTACTGGCCATTAAAATTGCTACACCACGAAGATGACGTGCTACAGACACGAAATGTAACCGACAGGAAGGAGATGCTCTGATATGCAAATGATTAGCTTTTCAGAGCATTCACACAAGGTTGGCGCCGGTGGCGACACCTACAACGTGCTGACATGAGGAAAGTTTCCAACCGATTTCTCACACACAAACAGCAGTTGACCGGCGTAGCCTAGTGAAACGTTGTTGTGAGGCCTCGTGTAAGGAGGAGAAATGAGTACCATCACGTTTCCGACTTTGATAAAGGTCGGATTGTAGCCTATCGCTATTGTTGTTTATCGTATGGCGAAATTGCTGCTCGCGTTGGTCGAGATCCAATGACTGTTAGAGGAATACGGAATCGGTGGGTTCAGGAGGGTAATACAGAACGTCGTGCTAGATTCCACGGCCTCGTATCACTAGCAGTCGACATGACAGGCATCTTATCCGCATCGCTGTCATGGATCGTGCAGCCACGTCTCGATCCCTGAGTCAACAGATGCGGACGTTTGCAAGACAACGACCATCTGCACGAACAGTTCGACGACGTTTGCAGCAGCATGGACTATCAGCTCGGAGACCATGGCTGCGGTTACCCTTGACGCTGCATCACAGACAGGAGCGCCTGCGATGGTGTAGTCAACGACGAACCTGGGTGCACGAATGGCAAAACGTCATTTTTTCGGATGAATCCAGGTTCTGTTTGCATCATCATGATGGTCGCATCCGTGTTTGGCGACACCGCGGTGAATGCACATTGGAAGCGTGTATTCGTCATCGCCATACTGGTGTATTACCCGGCGTGATGGAATGGGGTGCCATTGGATACACATCTCGGTCACCTCTTGTTCGCACTGATGGCACTTCGAACAGTGAACGTCACATTTCAGATATGTTACGACCCGTGGCTCTACCCTTCATTCGATCCCTGCGAAACCCTACGTTTCAGCAGGATAATGCACGACCGCATGTTGCAGGTCCCGTACGGGCCTTTCTGGATACAGAAAATGTTCGATTGCTGCCCTGGCCAGCACATTCTCCAGATCTCTCACCAATTAAAAACGTCTGGCCAATGGTGGCCGAGCAACTGGCTGGTCACAATACGCCAGTCACTACTCTTGATGATCTGTGGTATCGTGTTGACGCTTCATGGGCAGCTGTACCCGTTCACGCCATCCAAGCTCTGTTTGACTCAATGCCCAGGCGTATCAAGGCCGTTATTACGGCCAGAGGTGGTTGTTCTGGGAACTGATTTCTCAGGATCTATGCACCCAAATTGCGTTAAAATGTAATCACATGTCAGTTCTAGTATAATATATTTGTCCAATGAATACCTGTTTATCATATGGATTTCTTCTTGGTGTAGCAATTTTAATGGCCAGTAGTGTATTTATACGCCCACCCCGGGCAAGCGACTTTCAAGCAAATCGTCTCCTCTTTACGGGAATATACGCAATGGGTGTACGAGCACAGGTTATAGACATATGGTTGACGAAAAATGGAAGCTTGGATTTGGCCTTGAATCGTACTCGCATGGCCAGACGGTAAGGCGACAGTTCGCGATAAGCGAGAAATCCGCGTTCGAGTTCCGGTCCGGCAAAAATTTTCATTTTCGTCACTCCATTACACAGCTGACGGTTATTCATATTCACAATTGCGAATACGTTTCATGTATTAAATGTTTAAGGTCTGTAAGAACTGACTTCAACTACAGGTTCTTGTAAACAGCATAAGCATCTAAAAATTTAGAATATTCTATTTTATTTATTGGTTTTCTTTCATGCATTATTTCTCGTGCTGCGGTATAGTACTGCATTGCATGTATTGTGTTTTATCTAAATTCAATTACAGTCAGTTTGTAGAGAATCAGTTATGAATTTCCAAGAAAATATTTACATTTTCAGATGTGTACGTTTCTCCATTAAGCTTGGTTATAATATCTGCGTGGTCAACAAAGAGAACTATTTTTACTTCTTGAACATATGATGGCATATCAATATATGATGGCAGATCATTTACGACGAGAACAGGAGTGGCCCTGTGGTACATCTGAAATGATTGTTCCCCATTCTGAATATGGTATTTCATTGTGTACACTCCCTGGTTTTCTTAATGCGTCCTTTTAGTTAGGTACGGAACATGCCAAAATAAAAAAGGACAGAAAGGAAGAACAGGATCCGTCAAAACTAACTCACAGTGCATCATTGAAAAAACGCGCATTATACGTGTTGCAATATTATTTTTCTAAAAAAAAGACAAGGATATAATTGTTTGCGATAACCTGCAACTTGGTTGAATCTCCGAACTACCAAATTGAGCTATCAAATGGAGCACTTCTCCTCTTAGATCTACATCTACATAGATACGCCGCAAGCCACCCTGTTGCATTACTAGCTATTTCCTTTCCTGTTCCACTCGTAAATAGAGCGAGTGAAAAACGACTACCTGTAAGCCCTCAAATGAGCCCTGTCGCATCGTATCTTCGTGGTCCTTACATTCAATGTATGTTGGCGGCAGTAGAAGCGTTCGGCAGTCAGCTTCAAATATCGGTTCTCTAAATTTTCTCAGTAGTGTTTCTCGAAAAGAACGTCGCCTCCCCTCCAGGGATTCCCATTTGAGTTCCCGAAGAATTTCCGTAACACTTGTGTGTTGTTCGAACCTAACGGTAACAAATCTAGCAGACCGCTTCTGAACTGCTTCGGTATCTTCCTTCAATCCGACCTGGTACGGATACCAAACACTCGAGCAGTACTCAAGAATAGGTCGCACCAGCTTCGTGTATGCATCCTCCTCTACAGGTAAACCACTCTTTCCTAAAACTCTCCCAATAGACGGAAGTCGACCATTCGCCTTCCCTACTACAGTTCTCACATGCTCGTTCCATTTCCTATCGGTTTGCCACGTTATGGCCAGATATTTAAACGACTTGACTGTGTCAAGCTGGACGCTAGTAATACTGTATCCGAGCATTACGGGTTTGTTCTTCCTACCAAACCGCATTAACTTACATCTTTCTACATTTACAGCAAGGTGCCATTCGTCGCACCAACTAGAAACTTTATCTACGTTGTCTTGTATCTTCCTACAGTCAGTCAACTTCGACACCTTACGGTACAGCACGGCATCATCAGCGAACAACCGCAGATTGCTGTCCACCCTGTCCACCAAATCACTTATGTATATAGAGAACAACAGCGTTCCTATCACACTTTCCTAGGGTGCTCCTGACGATACTCTTATCTCTGTTAAACACTCGTCGTCAAGCACAACGTACTGGGGTTCTATTGCCTACGAAAAAAAATGGTTCAAATGGGTCTGAGCACTACGGGACTTAACTTCTGAGGCCATCAGACCCCTAGAACTTAGAACTACTTAAACTTAACTAACCTAAGGACATCACACACATCCATGCCCGAGGCAGGATTCGAACCTGCGACCGTAGCGGTCGCGCGGTTCCAGACTGTAGCGCCTAGACCCGCTCGGCCACCCTGGCCGGCTATTACCTAAGAAGTCGTCGAGTCACTCTTGTATCTGTGAACTTATACCACAGGCAGGCAGGCACGTGAACATCAGGTGTAAAACGCTAGTGCGGTGACCAGCAAACGGAAGAAGTCAGGCATTTGTTACTTAAGTACGGAAAGTACAATGGGTGGACGAAAATATGAATGGACCTGAGCAGCCAAAATTGATGCAGAGTATGGGGTCTATGGAACACCAACTACAAGTTTGGCTAGGTCGTCTTCTGTCTTCCTACAGTCACTCAACTTCGACACCACAGCCACTTCGAGAAACTCACGTATCTGTGAACTTGTTCCATATGCTCGTTCCCTCGTCAGCAGCATGCAGAGGAGTTAGCAACCATGCTGTGAGATAGATTTCACAGCTGAAAATGTCTTATGTTTTTGAAAGAGTCCCCGGCATATTTCTCTCTTGAAACATAAATGCGGTCAGAAATTGGGAACAGTGTGCAACAATACTCATCCGACCAAATTATTTTCCTCCATTGCTCCGTCGGTCAGGTTTTATGGCTTCGGCACCATGTTTTCCAGTTACGGGCATTTGCATCACTAATGCGTGGTTCTGGAATTCCAGCTCGCCGTGCAATTCCCTGCTTACAGAGCTCCCTTCGTGTTGTTTTGGTGATGACAGAATACGCGAGTGCGACATTCAGTTCTGCAGTGACTTTTGCAGCTGTTGTCCTCTTATTTTTTGTCACAGTCCTCTTCAATCACCGTCTGTCGCGATCGCTGAACACACACTTTTTGTGTAGTTTTAATACAGTATTTTACAGTGAAATGAGCATGGTGCAATAGAGCTGAAAGCCCTATAAATAAATAAAATGGGGTCTGCGGCATGTAAGCTTGTAAATTATAATTGAGAGTCAAAATTACACACATCTAAAACGTACTGTTATTGTTAGTCACACATTTTACAGTTATTTGCACAGTATGGACTTACCGGTTGGCTATAATTAAAAGTGGAGCTACTTACATAGGTCCAGTGTGGGCTGCAGTGTCAGCGAAACTTGGTAGATATTGTAATGCGTTCGTTCGGAACCGATTTATGCTGGGAAAAAATTAGTTCCAGTTTTGGTAACCAGGTGTAAATCTGGCGCTGTGAATACAAGAAAGGGGTGTAGAAATGTTTTCATACGTAATGGATTACTAACTGGACGTCGGCAGAAAAGGTCAAACTAGTGGGAAAGGCGTAATGTCGGTTTTATTGCTAACCGCCGCTTACTCCGTTTGTTCAATTGAGCGTCAGAGTCGTTGACGAGAGGTTGCATCCGTAAAACGATGTGATCGGCAGGTGCTCGCAGCTGTTCCGGAGGAATCTAAGCAACGTGTTCCTGTATATTGGCCTTCAGAACAGGTAGAAACCGAACGTGTGCCTGGTAACCGCTTTTTCTTCAGATATCTCCAGAGCCAAAAGCCACATGGATTCAGAACAGGTGATCTTGTAGGTCATGCATCTGACAAACCTCTGGAGACAACACGTTCGTGGAAGATTGCGTTAAGCAGATCTCTCAATGCGCAAGTGACGTGAGTTGTTTCCCTGTCTTTGATGAAAACAGTGGTTTCCACACAGTTGCACTCCTCCAAAGCAGGAGTCACAAGCTGTTCAAGGCGGTCTCGATAACATGCGGACGTCACGGTACACCTGCCATGGGTGTGCTCTCTTCAAAGAAGAACTGACCAAGAATGAAGGTTCTTGTGAATCCATGCCACAGAGTCACATGCGGCGAGTGCAATGGCCTTTCGTGTACAAAACACGTTTTAACAGCACCCCATATTAATCAGTCCTGTGTATTCAGTGCAGCCTGTAGTGTGAAATGTGCATCACTCCATAGGGTGTTGCCCGGCAACATGACATCAACTTTGATCCGTGCCAAAAACCGAAGAACATGGTTAAAAATTATGAAGTTTCAGTTGCAGCACCGTCTGCTCTAAAAGAGATCGCAAAATTTTCCATGCTGTCGACGATGTGATGTATAATTCTCGTGACACTGCACCACCCGCTCCACATACTGCATAGTCAGTTACAGACTCACCAACCTCGTGAATAATTTCCATCTGGATAGAACGCCTTCTTCTTCCAGGAGCACACCAAGCTCACCTATGTTCTCGGATTTCGTTAAGATCTTCTTTAAGCCGTTCGATGACATTGTGCGTCTCATCAAACCTTTCAGTCGGCAGCACTCCCTGAACGCAGTACTTAGTGCTGCCGTTATATAAAACAGACTCACACCTTTCTTTTCGATAGACATACTGTTCACTCACGTTATGGCATGTCAAACGACAGTCTGGATGTCATACCGTCATACAAACAGCGTAAAGCGCCAGATTTGATCCTGGTGGCCAAAACTGTAACTATTTTTTTTCACTGTAAATCGATTCCGCATTAACACGTTAGCATATATAACAAGTTTCGCTGATGTACGATAATTACATGTGAGACTGGACCTCCGTGCGCAGCTGAATTTCATTTATAACCACGCGGTGGATGTATACATGTCTTTCCTACATTATAAGATGTAAACCAGGGCTGTCCAACCTTCTAGCTCACCTGAGCCACAATGGAAAAGACAAGTAGTTTTGGACCGCACATGATGTACTTAACATTAACAATAACTGAACGAGGAAAGAAAAAAGAAGTACCGAATGAACGAATGAGAAAATATCTTGTGGCTCGAGTTTCAAATTGAAGTTCAAGTTATCATAACTATACATACACTTTTTTCCAATCATGTGATGGGTGCTCACTTCGTGGACCACCTTAATACTTGCTTTGGGCCGCATGTGGGCCGTGGGCCGCGCGTTGTACACCTCCGATGTGCTCAGTGATATAAGAATAAGCTTTTTGTAACCGACAATGGAGAGGATCAAAAGAAATTGGGGCTGTTTTTGTGCAAATTTCTTACATGAAACACAGATTTCGCAACTCCTGCAAATGTGCAAATCTGATCATAGTAAATATGATTTGGCGCACTTCAACGTGAAGATATATACCGCCATAATATTTATCAGTATGACTCCAGTGAAAAAGTAAGATTGTGAAATCAAAATAGAATGAAATAAAGCATGTAAGATATGAATGGGCCCTTTAGGAAATCGTTGCAGAAGCTGGATACACAAATGCATATCAATATACACTTGTGTAAATGAAATAGTTAAGGAATCGAATAATCAAGTTCGCGTTTACAGGTAAGTATAGGGATACAAATCTGTTTCGTACATCCAATGCTGTACAGAAAATGGCACTCCTCTCAAAATCTGGTCATATATTGCAGATATACAGGTAAAACACGTTTGCTCGCGGTAAAGTACCTTTCAAGAGAGAATCCAATCGTTTCCTAAACTCTGTAAATAGAAAGTACCTCTCAGTGCGAAGTAAAGGACTGTTTAATTGAGTGACTTGCAACTTCCTCACCGAAGGTCACTAATTGGCAGTGCTTCGTAATGAAATGCTGGCTGGCAACGTGGTGCATAGACGGCGGGTTCCCCGTAGTCTGTTAATAACAGAGCTTTTTCCTTCGTCTTCTTGACACAGAAGGGAGGAAGGAAAATTAGAGACCTGTCGACGTCAAAGCTAGAAGAGACACGGAACAAGACTGAAAAGCATATACTGAGAAAATTAGTAGCCAGTACTACCGTTTCACAGTTAGCACTTTATTTCCATAGAAATTACATAGGAATATAACCATTGCAACTCGGGCAGCAGTACCCTTGGACAAATTTGTAGCATGAGGAAGCTGATAGACAAATTATAAACAGCTGCAACACGTGGTGGCATTGATAATATTTCTACAGACTTTCTAAGGTCATTGAGGGAAAAAACAAAATGTGTAAAATCTGTGAGCCTGGTTACATAACATCATCCATACGGTTCTCAGAATAGTAAAGATAAATAAGTGGGACGATTACCACACGAACACCTTGACATCTCATGCAACCGATCTGAGGACGAGAATAATACACAGACGAATGGAAAAGAAAATTGAGGATCTCTTAGGTAACGATCAGTTTCGTTTTAGAAAATATGAAGGTATCAGAGACGCAGGTCTGATGCTGAACTTGAGAATGGAACAAGACTTCGGAAAAATCAAGACACATTCATAGTATTCTTCGATCCAGAAAAAGCGTTCGAAAATGTGAAATTGCATGATAGAAAGAATTCCGCTAGCAGCTGATAAAATTGTTGCTTATTAAAACACAACAGGTTTCGCGGCCTATAGCCACATCATCAGGTGCACGCTACATGGTAAAGAGCAAAGTACAGTGTCACCACATTTTGTGGATATTAAAATTAATAAAGGCCTGTCTAAAATATACTCACAATGTTGGAAGATCATAGGCATGTCCGTCGCCCTTAGTCCAAATTTACTATTCAGTGGGTGCTGTCACTACTATGGTGAGCGAAAGGTAACGAAGACGTGCTTCATTCATTTAGGACAAATTACTGATAGATGAAACTTGCGGTTCCGGAGCCGTGTTTTAAAATTTACCTGCATCTAAAGAGAAAAAATAAAATATTTTGTAGAGAGAGGACACAAAAGTTTTTAAAGGGGGCGGACTGGCGAAAAAGATTTTCACTACTAACATCATTAGTCGTGGCACTATGCCAATTACTGTGTGGAATATATCAGGTGGCAGTGTCTTACCGGTGTGACGTCAGGGCAACCCGGTGATGGGTAAAGTAAAAGCGGCTAGCACGAACGACAAAGAGAGACTAGCCGGCTGGCGGAACGGAAGCTACCCAAGCGGACAGGTATGACGCCATACACTCATGAATAGGAGCTACCTTTACAACCGAGAAGAATACGGAATTTTATTACGTACTAATATTGTACCTAATCGTATCAAAAATCGAAATTAGCTAGAATGCTGTGGTGCTTTAATTCTAACTGGTTATTCAACATGAACTGTAGGTTTTCTTTTTCGTGTCTAAAATTTCTACTCCCTCTAATATACTCAAAATATGGCTTTTTCTTTTTTATAGAGTATTTTTAAATTTTCTGAAGGGCTTGTGATATTGTACGCTTCTTCTCGTAAGTGCGCTGTTAATGCAGATTGAGGATTATTTAAGTTAAGGTGTTCCTGAAATCTTATTCGTATTGACCTGCTGGTTCGCTCTATATATTTCTTAGGCCAATCGTTGCATAATATAGTATACACCCGCTTCATCATATTTATTTACCACAGCTTTTTCCTTGTGCCTGAGTTTCCTAAATAAATCCGAAAAAGTGAAATACGCAGGAAGAATGTTTTAGGTCTCATATACCTGACAGTTTTTTTCGGGTACTGCGTATTCTACAAAAAAAGTTGAGTGGAGCTTTGTCTGCTCCGCTCATCTTATCCTTATGAAATCTGCCTCTGATCCGCTATGATGGAAGGTTTTCGTTTTTCAATATACTTTTATTAATTGCGTTGACAAATGGTTCAAATGGCTCTGAGCACTATGGGACTTAACATCTATGGTCATCAGTCCCCTAGAACTTAGAACTACTTCAACCTAACTAACCTATGGACATCACACAACACCCAGTCATCACAATTGCTTTGACAAATTCTGGACTGCAGCTGTTTTGATACGCTACATGTTGTATATTCAGCCATTTGAGCTTCACTAGTAAGGGGACCTCATGCATACGGTTTGACGTGGCTCTTAATGCCGTGGACATATATTTTGGGTGACATGACTACCTATGTATAACAAGATCTGTCGTGGTTGATTTTCGGTAAATATCGAAGCCTTTATTTCCAGATTTTACGGTCAGTTGGAGGTCCAAAAATGATAAGTGGCATTCTCAGTGCACCGCACAGTAAACTGTATCTTTTGGTTCAAACGTTTTATATCCCGGAGAAACTGGTCGCTTTCAACATTATTACACTCAGATCATATGAAAACATCGTCAACATATCTGTTCCATGAAATTAATCTTCTAGCACGTTGAGGGAATTTGGCGTAAGTTGTTGTTCAAAACTAGTCATAAAAATATTTGCCATGAAATAGGCAACTGGCAAGGCCATGGCTAAGGTTTCTTGTGGTGAATAAAAATCATCCCCAAATTTAAAATAATTAAAAGTATTTTTTAATAAAGCCAGCATTTCTTCCAACTCCTTAGATGGTCTCTCCGAAAATGTGTACAGAATCTCTGCGATAATGTTTTGCACCTGAACAACAGGTATATCAGTGTACATGCTACTGACATCACATGTGATCATCCATGTTGTTGGTGGTTTGAATACACCCTGGAAATGGTTATTAAGCTGTTTTCTATTTTTGATATTGATATCAGTAGGACGTCAGAAATGTTGATTCAAATACTCAGCGAGCTTTTCTGCTTCGCAATCTGCGCCCCCTCTAGCATTCACAACCCGGCATAACGGTTTACCTATTTTGTGAAGTTTTGCAGTACCACGTAATTTTGGTGCAGTTGGGTGCGTTGGTAAAAGTCGTTTCTTTTGAAATTTTTTAGGAAATATTTCCAATTAACCAAAAAACTTTTCTATGTTCGCTACATTTTTGCACACATCTAATTTTCATTATATTATTCTGTGCAAAAAAATTTTGTTTTGAAATTCACTTCTGCCGTCCACCTCTAAGATTACTACCGCTGACTTACTTTTGCATCCTGTACTATATGAGTGCTTGATGCTCTGATAGCTTATTATTAATTGATCTTATGATGACACTGTAAAAGTGTAAAAATGGGGCATGACGTTGGAGATTTTTTTAGAAAAATAGATGTAAGCTATAGGGAAAGACAAGTGTTACACAATACAGATAAGCACCAAGAAGTAACAATAAGAATCAAAGGCCAATAATGAAATGATGGTATTAAGAAGGTTGTAAAAGTGGGATACAGTCTTTCGCCCGTGATGTTCCATCTGCACACCCAAGTCGCAGTGATGGAAATTTTAAAAAAGTTCAGAAGTGGAATTAAAAAGGATATCAGTGATGAAATTCGCTGATGACATTGCTATCTTAGTGAAAGTGATAAAGAATTGCAGAACGTACTGAACAGAATAGACAGTCTAACGAACACTGCATGTGGACTGCCAGTAAACAGAAGAAAGACAAAAGTAAAGAGATGTAGCGGAAATGAGATCAGTGATAATATTAACAGCAAAATTGGGGAAGAGATGAAAGTAAAGAACTTTGCTAACTTAGAAACAAAATAAAATATGACGGTCGAAGCAAAGAGGATATAAAAAGCAGACTTAACACAGGCAAAGAGGGCAGTCCTGACAAAATGAAGTCTACTGATATCAAACATTAGCCTTAACTTGAGGGAGAAATTTCTGAGAATGCACGTCCGGAACGCAGTTTTGCATGGTAGGGAATCATGGACTGTCGGGAACCGGAGAAGAGACTCAAAGCGTTTGTGATATGGTGCTACAAAAGGATGCTGAAAACTAGGCGGGCTGAAGGGATAAGAAGTGAAGAGGTTGTCTTGAAACGTCCCCTTTTTGAAGAATTATACAAGACTGTGCTTTAACTGACACACAATATTTTTGGCGCAACGCAATCTGGCTTTCAAAATTCCCTACAAAAGAATGGCCCTGACTAACATTAAACTATACGTTTCACAAATCACTTACCTCACAAAAATCTTGGTTACTCGAACTACTGCAATACAGCGAGCGCCACTACTGCCAGCTAAATGAAAGATTCAAACTACGGAAGGCACTAACTACTGATAGGCATAGTTAGCAAATCAAAGATTTTAATAGAGACCAAACAATGTATTTACCTTAATAGTCATAATATATATAGCAGTTCATGACAAATTTCAAAACTCCGCCATCTCTCTCCCAACATCCACCACTGCTGGCGGCTCACCTCCAACTGCGCAACGCTACGCGCTGTTCACATCCAGCTGCCGCTGCCCAACACTACAATGGCAGACAACAATGCAAACTAGCCACAGACTGCACACAGCACAGACAGTGATTTTCATACAGAGCGCTACGTAACATTGCCAATAAGAAAACATAAACAGCCTACTTACATAGCCCCCATGCTCCCCACAAAAAATTTTACAAATTGTTTTGGGCAGTGGCCAATAATGATTTGAAAAAATTTTTCATAATTACAATAACAAAGATATCAAATGCACACACTTATTGATGCATTGTTGGTCAAAAGCTAAAATTTTCTCACAGTCCATAAAGACAGTCCTGATCGTTCATCACAGTAACATTGCAGTGTTTTTCTCAAAGTCTGAGCAGTAAAAGAAAATGCACACGGAAGTAGTGGATTTCCATGCAGTCTTGAAGAAGTAGTGTTGCCCTTCCAACGGAAAGACAGTGCTGACTCTTGACATGCAGACTGGTAATGGGCCACAACAGAGCAAACCCACCACAGAGTCATTCGACGTTTTGAAGAATATTGGTAGGTAGGTCATCACAGAGCAGACCCACTGCAGTCCTGGTAGAGATTATGGTATTGGTGGGCCACCAAAGATGCAGACCCACTATAGCCCTTGTAGAGATAATGGTATTGGTGGGCCATCAAAGATGCAGACCCACTGTAGTCCATGTAGAGACGGCCAGCAGCCATCTGTTGCGACTGTGCAGGTGCACAATCACCATTGAAGAGTCTTGCGGACAATACAGCAAGTCCATAAACCACCACTTGTGTACTCACAAAACATTTTGGAATGTCCTTAGAACCAGCAATGCTGTTATCCAGTCCCTTGCTGAATTATCAACACACGTGCAAACACTAACAGTCCCTACTTCTCACATATTGTCCATATACTATGACCAACAGAAATGTGTGCAGTGAAATGTAACTTACGAGTTACTTAATTTGATGAACTGGTGCCAATTACAATTTTATAACATAAGAATACAATAACAAAGGTACAAAATCATTAAAGAACATAACAATACAGATAACATTTGTAGTAATACAGGCTTTACAAAAGAATAGAAATAAACATATACATCAGTGTTACAAGAATTATGACATAAGTACATACATAAAGATCAGAATAATTATTGAAACATCGACTTCACACATGAGCATTAAAACAAAACAGAACAAATAATGTTTAAACATCTTTACAAAGAAAATAATACAGTATTTGAAAAATTCTACAACATAAATCTTATTAGCTAAACACATAAAGACAGGAAAAAGATAAATACACAAGTGTACATAAACACATAGCGGAATAATACAAAAGGAAAGGACAGGGTTCGTTTTCAGTGTGACATTTGGTACTGCAGTCCAACCCAAAACTTCATTCCATAGATCTTTCGTCTTATTTCAACATTTGTTTCCACCAAAAAAATCCTATCCAAGCATGCTTTCTGTATTTATATGTTCACATATTTCTTACCTCATTATTTATTACCTCATCATTTATTTCCAAGAAAATCCTACCTAAACCTGTTGTCCCTAAACCCTACTTTTTTGGTTCATATCCTCTTTCAAAATCCTTTTTGGCCAAACCATTTTCTTATAGCTTCTCAATGCATTTCTTCCAATTCATCACAACCCGTTCTCTTATATAGTCTACCCCCTCTTAAGCTAACTTAAATCTACTGAGCTCAGATATATATACCAAAGGACGAGGCAATGCAGCAGCACATAACAATTAACACAAACAGCAATGACAAAAAAATGCAGATTTGCAAAGGAAGCAGCATTACAGAAATTAGCAAAGCAATAGCAATATTACAACTAATATAACGCAATGTGCAGCAAACAATAAAAATAAAACAGGAGTGAAACTGGCTTAACAGAGTAATACAAAGTCAAATTCAGTAACACTATGCCTGGCAAACAGCAGCAGAAAATGAAATAACTTATACCTAAACATGACATAGCTCAAGCAGACAAAATATTACAGTAAAAACAACAATGCATATAAGGGAAATGTATAATCACATCTTAATGTCTATCTAATTAAAGTGGTGCACCACAAGAAGTTATTCTACCAAAAAAGTTACCAAGTACTTGAAGAGGAAATTAAGAATGCAGTTCCTGTGAAGGTAAATATCTTTTTGTGCTCCCTCATTTCTTTGAAAAAATTATTATTTACTCGATCTGTAGACAGAAAATATTTATATTAGTACATCTATAAAATTTTGTTTTAACCAATGCTGCAGTGCAGCTAGAAACTAGATATTAAATGAAATAAGCAATTACACAAACCAAAGCATAAAAATATCATTCAATAGTCATGTGACATTTCATAAGTTAGTAGAAATTATCTAAACTCTCGTAGAAAGGCGCTTGTCATAATCAGGTGTGCAGATGTAAGTATCTTTCTAAGTAATGAGCGTGTCGTATTTGCGACGCTTTCTACAAAGGAATGTCAATAGCGAGGATAATGGCCTTTTTTTTCCTCTCCACCTAATGGCTCTTTCTCCAGGCAACTGGCCCAGCTGGGCGCCACAACGCATTGCATCAAGGTCACTTAGCTTTCTTACCGAAATATTTACGACAGCAGTTTCCGCTACAGTGGCAGTCACATATTAAAAAAAAATCACAGGTTGAGAATTTGAGTTACAAATGTGTAGAAACAAAATCCTATTGATATAACAGTGTCCAAGAAATTTTCGTCGGCATTGTAATACACTCACGCATTTACATACATTTCATAACTCTTAAAGTACGATTCTCGGTTTCCAACATCCCTTTTCACAAACCAGAGTCCCTAACTTCTATTCATTATTCATATATCTTATTCATCGACACTTCTTCAATATTTCATCATTACAGATATGTAGCATAATCAAATAACTCATATAGCATCAGCTTACTGATCATAAACATACCGCTACAGCATAATACACATAGTCATCGTAATAATAACATCATAACACCTCAGTCAACTCTCAAAATCGTCGTAGCTTCCTCCAATAATTTCAAAACCTAAAAAAATTCACTGCTCATGTCAAAAGTGTCATTTGCCTCAAACGCACTTCAAAAATCATGATCCCATACCAAACACATCATTCAAAGCTCTCATAGTATCACAATGGTTCCGAAAAAATATGAACAGTTCACAAAGTACAGACAAAATACAATTTCGTAAGTGTGAAGTTATCCAACGGTCTAATTACGTAAACATCTGTCACTGCCGTAGTAAAGAAGTTTGTCTCTCTCAGTTAAATGATCAGATAGCTATGTAATTATGTGTTAGAGAAATATGGTACCGATGTGTAAAGTTGTGTAAGCATATACCATATTAGCTATGGCTCCTTGTGCTTGCCAAACACATGGTACACAAAGTAAGCGTGTACCCCCCTGAGGATTAATGTATATATACCCTCAGGTGTTACAGATTACAGTAATGGAATGAAATGTATCACGGAAAACTTTCTTTGTAATTCAAAAATCTTTAAAAAGAAATGTTTTAAGTACAAAATTAATCACTCAAATACGTATCCTGTAGCGATAAATGTGCGTCTTGCTGTAAGATAATTCTGTGGAACTGTCGTAGTTATCGTCCTCTGTAAGCAAAGTTCTGCTGAAGTCAATGTACTTACCTCATCATAAACAAAAGTGAAATGCTTTGCGTATAGATATCTTAGTTATTACGCTTATTGCCGTGATGAAGAAAGTACTGTGCTGTAACGTATTGTTGTGCTACGGAAAAGGCTGTCTCATTGTAGCTATACCACAAAAGTCACTACTAAAACATGCTTTACTTTCCAGAATAATACAGAAAAACTGTGCAGATATAATACAGATACAGCGCAAAAGCAATAATATAAATTGTGTCATCCATTAGTAGCGTCGTGATATAATCGTGTAGCTGTCACATAAACTAGCCGCTGTGTCATCTGGTATCTCACAGAAAGTACTTTAAATCCAGAATGTATTTTCAGGTAAACCAAAATGTTGCATTAAAATCTCATTAGCAGTACCAGTATATGTTCTAAGTATGTAAGCCTTATAGTCGTTACGTAATCGTGCAACTAACAAGCAAGAATGTACACACACAATAACACTGTGACGTCTTTTCACAATAACAATGCATTCGTAATTTCTGTCTAAATAAGTTCTCTTGGTTCTTGACTGGATATTTAACTTCAAACATTGTTGCATATTAACAGATTCTAAGTCTGACAAAGCATACTAGCAATGTAAAGTGAAAAGTTATATGGCCAAGACAAAGTTAAAAAGCAGATTATCTCTCAATAAGCGGTTTTGTATGTGAAGTGTGGTGAAATCCTTTACTCTTCATAGTACTCAGAGTTTGAACTTTAATGCAATTGTCATGCGGTATACGTCGGTAAACAATACTGGAATTTTTCTCAAGGTTAGCATCTATGTTATTTTTCTCTGAGCCAGCTGGCGCACGCGGCTGCCTGCGGTGCGAGTCATTGTCTGCTATCTCTTTGTTGGCGTGCGTCGTTATTGGGATAAGGAGACCTAACTTCTACAAATTCACCTTGCCGAGAAGGCCCTGCCCTGTTTAAATCCCGCCAGTTCTGGGGATTCAGGTCTGTCGTTACGAATATATCGTCTGTCGTCATGTCGGTAGATTCCTGTAGTTTCTTTCTTCTCGGTTAAGTGGTGGAGAATTTCTCCCTGAATTATCACTGCACGGCGGACCGTTGCGTCTAAAGTTATTCTGTCTCCCGTAATAATAATTGTTTTGGTTCCCATATTGTCTGTTTCTCTGATTGTCTCTGTGATAGTCATTACCGCGGAGAGGTGATCTTTCCCTGTAATTATTACTACTCTGCCAACGATTGTCATACGGGTGGTGTCTGTTTTGGTCACGATTTGTGTGGTGAGAATAGCCTTGTCGCGTCCAGTTATGGTTTCTGTCGTCACGGAATTGTGACGGATGTGACCTGTAGTGATTTTTTTCCTGTTTTCGCATCCCGCGACTGTCTGTGTCAATTTCTAATTCTTGTAAGAGTCCCTGAAAAGCTTCAATGTCGTCTTTGCAACGTCCTGCCAAAATAATACGTCGTAAATGTTCAGGTAATTTGATTAAGCAAATGCGGATGAGTTCTGAGGGGCTGTATGGGTTTGACAGATACTGATTCTTGTGCAACATGTCTTCAAAATATTTCACAAGACTGGAGAATTCAGATTGTTCGAAATGTTTCGTCATTATGATGCTATGTTTTACTCGGTCTTGTGTAGCTTGAGACCAATACACGGAGAGGAAGGCATGATAAAATTCTCCTTCACTGTGACAATCGTGAATGACCGATCGCATTCTTACAGCTGGTTCATTCTCTAAGTAGCCACACATAAATTCTAATCTGTGTTCTAACGACCAGTTGGGAGGAAAACAATGAGAGAATTGATGGAGCCACGCTTGTGGATGAATGTCGTTGGCAGAATTCTTAAACGTTTTGAATTTACGTGTAGTAATGAACAGCTTATAGCCAAAATCATCGTGTCGGCGAGTCGCATATCGGTCATTGTTAGGTCGTGTCGGCGGTTCCATCTCAAAATTCGGTGCACATTGCCAGTTTCTTTCATAACTTCCGAAATGCCCTGTGTTATAATTTTGCGTTTTTTCCGTATTTCTAAGTCCCTCTTCCCGTGTTGGAGTGCGAGTGTCCTTTCAAATTTGTAATTTTTGTATTACTTGTGCCAACTGATCTTGTACTTCCCGGATTTCTCTTTTGTACTGTATAATGATTTGATTTTGATTGAATTTCCTAATTTGTTCGCACTCTTCTGTGTCATTAAAGACTACCGGTTTTGTGTCATTCAGATTATCATCTACCTTCGTAGATAAATTAGTGAACTGATCCGAAAGTTCGGCTACTTTCTCCGATAGTGTACTTATTTCCTCAGTGTGTTTTTCTGAACCAAGTTTCAGAGTATCTACTGTGTCCTTTAAGTTTTCCTGAGTTTTTGCAAGTTGCGCAACCGAATCGGTACATGCAACTGAGTCAAATTTAGCTTGCAAGGTCTCATGATTTTCATGAACAATAGTTTGCAGTTCTTTTATGGCTGCTTCGTGATTTTGTAATGCATTTTCATGCCGCGAAAAAATAGGTTGAAAATGCTCACAAATTTGAGTTTTTACGTCATTACAGACTTTTTGACATTTCGATTCAATGTTATGTAACTCAGTAGTTAAATCTTCACGTGTTTGTTCAAGAGTTTGTTCCAATGAGTCTAAATTTTGAAGCTTTTGCTGTGTTTGTCCCATTTGTTGTATTAATTTTAATAACAATGCACTGGTGTCTGAAACATGTTCCTCAGTGCTTTTTGGCAGTGAATTTGCACCAGCAACATTCACATCTTGACAAGCGGAAAATGTGTCTTGACTCATTTGAGAAAACGGTGAGAACCCAAAACCTGAGTCTACAGTATTTGCAATATTGTGTTCTGTCATTCCCGATTCCTCAGGCGAGCTGTTGCCGACCGATCGATCGATAATGCTTCCCTGTTCACTACCTGTTTCACTGTCTACACCATTATTTGACGCCCGCTCCCTTTCCCTATCCACAGTTACCAAATTACTGCTTTCAACATTAGTAAATTCATTACTCGGCGGCGCTAATAAGCTACGCTCGTCGCCACTATTATTTCTCAGTTTACTTTGGAGCCTAGTGTTACGTTTTTCACACGCCATTATTGTCACAATATTTCACACGATAACTCAGAAAAGCACAATTTGAAGAGCAAAATAAGATAACACATTAACATAGAAATGGAAATAATGTCTACTTAAATACTTGGTGCAAATCTACATGCATGTCACAACTGTTTTACTGTACAACAAGGAAAGACTGCAACTACAAAGGAGATTCTCTCTACAATTACGCGCTAGCAATAAACAAAATCTACGCTAATTACACAAACTACAAGGAAAAAATCAGAAGATTCCAGTGAGGTATCCTCGGCTAAGGGTCGACATATGAAACGTCCCCTTTTTGAAGAATTATACAAGACTGTGCTTTAACTGACACACAATGTTTTTGGCGCAACGCAATCTGACTTTCAAAATTCCCTACAGAAGAATGGCCCTGACTAACATTAAACTATACGTTTCACAAATCACTTACCTCACAAAAATCTTGGTTACTCGAACTACTGCAATACAGCGAGCGCCACTACTGCCAGCTAAATGAAAGATTCAAACTACGGAAGGCACTAACTACTGATAGGCATAGTTAGCAAATCAAAGATTTTAATAGAGACCAAACAATGTATTTACCTTAATAGTCATAATATATATAGCAGTTCATGACAAATTTCAAAACTCCGCCATCTCTCATCCAACATCCACCACTGCTGGCGGCTCACCTCCAACTGCGCAACGCTACGCGCTGTTCACATCCAGCTGCCGCTGCCCAACACTACAATGGCAGACAACAATGCAAACTAGCCACAGACTGCACACAGCACAGACAGTGATTTTCATACAGAGCGCTACGTAACATTGCCAATAAGAAAACATAAACAGCCGACTTACAGTCTGTAGAATCGGTGAGGAAAGAAATACGTGGAAAACACTGACAAGACGAAGGGACAGGATGATAATATATGAGTTAATACATCAAGGAGTAGCCTCCGCGATACTCGAGGGAGTTGTAGAGAGTAAAAACTGTAGGGGGAAGACGGAGATTAGAATACATCCAGCAAATAACTGAGGGCGTTGGGTGCAAGTAGCACTCTGACGTGGAGAGGTTAGCGCGGGTGAGGAAGCGAGGCGGAGCGGCTTCAGACAAAAGAATAAATAAATAAAAAATAAAATAAATAAAAATAAATAAAACGCCATATTTAAATCTGTTCATATAGGCATAGCAACGAAGAAATCGAGCTGATTGGTTGGTTGGGGGAAGGAGACCAGACAGCGTGGTCATCGGTCTCATCGGGTTAGGGAAGGATGGGGAAGGAAGTCGGCCGTGCCCTTTCAGAGGAACCATCCCGGCATTTGCCTGGATTGATTTAGGGAAATCACGGAAAACCTAAATCAGGATGGCCGGACGCGGGATTGAACCGTCGTCCTTCCGAATGCGAGTTCAGTGTCTATCCACTGCGCCACCTCGCTCGGTGAAATCGAGCTGATCCTGTCATGGTAGCTACAGGTTGTTTATCATTTAGCTACAAGGGATGTCACAGTGAAGTAAAGGGCGAGATGATTCTTGTTGGGATCGACACTAGATTGACAATTGTAGAAAATATTACCAGTGTCTGAATATATACGTTATTCTATCATACCAAGAACCATTTCGGATGAGGCTTACAGAGAGTGCAGACCTTACACAAAGAAAGGTTTCACGAATGGTTAGAGACTTATCTGCTTCGCGAAAGAGTGCAAATGCAATGTTGCAATCCTCTTCCTCCAGAACTCTACCTACTAATTTGTCATTTAGATTCATCTTTATGAAGGCGAGCCGGCAGTGACTAGAAAGGCGCTATTCTGTCTTTCATTTAAGAAATAATTTTAAGACGTAAAAAATGCAATGCTATCCCCAGATCGAATGTTGTTTCGATTACCGCAGGGCTTTATTAGGAATGGTCCTGTTGGATGGGGTATGTTCTTGCCTTCCTCCTACCATTAAATTAATTTACCCAGTCGTTTACAGGGAGACGTACAGTTTTGCACGGGTTCCTAACCACGGTGCGGCATGGCATCTTTCATATTAACAAATGATTGCCAGAGGAGACAGAGGCGATAAGGGACAAATAAATTCGATCGACCTTTGGATTTGCTTTAAGACAGACACCAAACCGCATAATTAAAAATATAAAATTATATCATTTTACTGAATTGAAATATATGACCTTATGGATGGCAAAGTGGTTTTGTGTGAAGACATGTGTCCTGAGAGGATGACAGGGGCGAGAGTTCCTCGTAACACTTTGTAGCTAGGACTGGATGTGGGACTTGAGAGAGTTTTGTATGAAAACTAACAATGGATATCAATGGGGGTAGCGACATAGAGATGGACTGTGAATGATGCGTAGGATTATCAGCTACACAAGATAGAGTTAGTTTGAGGCTTCATTTTGGATGTAGAGTGAAGGCGGGGAAGGACATTACGTTGGGAAAGATGGGATTTGGTCGTGGATGGAAGCTGGCATGTAATCGCATATCTATGGCAGTAGGACATGTATCTCAAGGATGAACGAAACAACGTCGTGTTGGGATTCCAGTTTACCAGAGATGTAGCACAGAAAAGTTCTTTCAGGCCAATGTTCTCCTTACTTGGGGTAATGGAGCAGTGTTTTCCTAATCCCTCTAAGTAGATGGGGGTCTCGCTACAGGAAGTGGCCGCAAGGTCGAGTGATTTCTCCATAATAGCCAGAGATATCCAACATCCACTGCAGGAAGCGTCCTCTAAGCAGCACCTTACAGAAGCCCTTCAGGTGGGAGCAGGAAATGGCCAGTGAAAAGTCTGCATTCTGGCTCTGACTGTGACTGGCTGAAATTCCTAAACGGTAAATAATTTTGTGGAGCGGTTTAGAGCTCGCCAGACATAGGAATTAGCCAGTAGCCCTCGCTCGTGTGGGTGGTGGGGCGTACCCTCTGGGGCGGAGGTAGAGTTCTGAAATGTGCTTATGAAGTTATTAGTTGACGTTCCTGAATGATCAACCCAGTTATTTACCAGTACGGAAAATCCACAAGCATCGAAAGTATAGCGACGGATGAAAAAACAATTAAGATATTAGCGTCGCTCCTGTAGTGGGTCTTAGCAAGCCTATATTTGCTTTTGGGGAGGGTTGAGCAGATACTACAACACACAAAAAATATTACATCATTTTATTAAAGTTTGAACAACATAAAATACATGATGACTGACTGACAACCTCAGCTGCCGACAGGTGTTGTTGATATACCTCGATGTGTACAGCTGAAAATGTGTGCCCCGACCGGGACTCGAACCCGGGATCTCCTGCTTACAGGGCAGACGCTCTATCCATCTTAGCCACCGAGGACACAGATAAATAGCGCGACTGCAGGGACTTATCCCTTGCACACTTCCCGTGAGACTCACATTCTCAACTGTCCACAATTCTACATATGTGTTGTACCTTATAGACATTTGTCCACCCACTCATTACTCGCGCACGCTTTGGCGATTCCCGTAAGAGTTTGGGCAACCTGTCCGCGTTCGCACAGACGAAGGTCAATGGGTAGGTAGCCTTTAACTATATATACGAAGACAGTAACTTGTCTCGAAAGAACAGTTACTGTTGATGACCGTGCAGCTTTTCCTGGAATAAATGATGACTAACTGACAACCTAAGCTGCCGACAGGTGTTGTTGATATACCTCGATGTGGACAGCTGAAAATGTCTACCCCAGGAAGCGTGGGATAAGTCCCTGCAGTCGCACTGTTTATCTGTGTCCGCGGTGGCTCAGAAGGATAGAGCGTGTGCGATGTAAGCAGAAGATCCCGGGTTCGAGTCACGGTCGGGGCACACATTTTCAGCTGTCCAGATCGAGGGATATCAACAATACCTGTCGGCAGCTGAGGTTGTCAGTTTGTCATCATTTATTCCAGGGAAAAGCTGCACGGTCATCAACAGTAACTGTTCTTTCGAGAACAAGTTACTGTCTTCGTATATATAATATAAAATACTTAATTCGGAAACAAGCCATGTCCACAGGAGTCTATGTATTTGTTACTGTCGCTGAACACTATAACCTGATAAAATACAGATTGTTAGTCAGGTCTCAATGTACAACTGACTGTAAACTTTGAAATACAGGGTAGTCAGAAACAGCCTGAAAAGCTTTAAGGGCGTTGCAAGGTAGGTTGGGCTGAGAAATAATTGTTAAGAAAAAAAATTCTATGCTAAAAGTCAGCCTTCCGCGGCGCAGCGGTTCGGACGGTGTTTACGTCCCTGCCGCACCTCTGCGCGAGAGGTGTTTACGTTAAGTGTGTCGCGGTATACATAGAACGAATCATGGTCTTGTCGTTCCGCAAATCGACACTGAAATTTAGTTTTGTTAACGAATATGCTCGACCGAAGGCTTACGAGATCGAACGTTATTTACGGGACGAGGTGAAAATCGAACCTGACGTTCTAGTTGGAATACACTTATCTATAGTCAGCAGCGTGGTCTATGTCAAGCTCATAAATGAAGCGGCATGTGACGAACTATTACTTCGACACCGACAAGGACTTCGTTTCTGTCATTCGGACGGGATTGTTGGAGCGGTAACAGTTGAACACGCCGGCATGGGCCTACTCCTACTCCTACTCTTACTCCTACTCTACTTCGTCTGCACGTATCCCTTCCTTTAATGGTATAGCTGTGCCAACGCCTCTCTCGTCACACGGGGAACAGTAAATGTCGTAACCGTAAAAGTCCGAGGGGGGAAGTGCCCGAACTTCTTGTAGTAGTGCTATGTCTAAATCCGCAGCCTTTATCATGTCACTGAGCATCTTGACTTTTACCGGCGTCCCAATGCTATCGATGTTAACAGACCCTATCCGATAAGCTTGTTGCATGGCGGTCAACGTAGATAAGGTACCGTACGGTCGCTAATTTTGCCGTACATAGGCTGCTGTCGGACTAACGTCCCCCGCCGTCCCCTCATATGGTCTGCCATCATTCCGTGCACTCTGCCGGTCTTACACCGGGAGAGTGCGTGGGAGCAGTTCCTCCAGCATCATCTGTTCCCCACGGGGGTGGCTCTTCTGACCAGTCCCCTAGTGTCTCATCGTTGTCGTGCGGTGCAGGCGCCGTAGCCTCCTCAGTAGCCCGTTGCCGTCTATCGAGCTCCTTCGCTGTGTCTGGAGCATCGTCAGCGGTAGGTCGTGCCGCCGTCCCGCTGGCCACCGTTGCATCCACGCTAGGCAGTTCTTCTATATCCATGGTCGTCTGTTCTGTACCCGTAAACATCTCAGAATTGTCTGCTAGATCAGAGTGGTCGTTCTCAACCGTGAGGCGGCGCTTTTTCCGGCGTTTTGGTGATTGCTGTTTACGTTGCCGGGCCTCGGAATCAGAGGTCAGCATGGTCTCCAGTTGTTCGCGGGGGGCGTCGGAATCGTGCGCCGACGCACTATCGACGTCTCCAAGTGCCTTATCTGAAGGGGCCGCATGCGGAACCGAAGAGAGGGCGTCCTGTGACTGCTGCAGGCGGTCCAGCGCAACGTCGTCTTCTGTGGCTCGCCACGATCCGCCGCTGTCTGTGTGTTCTGGTACGTATCTGTCTCGCGGCCCACGTCATCGCGTAATGCGGCGACGTAAGTCATGGGGAGCACAGTCGGATGCGGCGTGAGGGGTGGATCATCCCGCGGCATGTTGCCAAGTAATGTTGACGCACAACGACAGCATGAATGGGACTTTCTTTTCGTCGGTTGTGACAATGGATGAGACGTGGATGCCATTTTTCAAACCAGAAACAAAGCGCCAGTCAGCTCAATGGAAGCACACAGATTCACTGCCACCAAAAAAATTTTGGGTAACCGCCAGTGCTGAAAAAATGATGGTGTCCATGTTCTGGGACAGCGAGGGCATAATCCTTACCCATTGCGTTCCAAAGGGCACTACGGTAACAGGTGCATCCTACGAAAATGTTTTGAACATCAAATTCCTCATGCTCCCTACTCACCTGACCTGGCTCCTAGTGACATTTGGCTTTTTCCAACAATGAAAGACACACTCCGTGGCCGCACATTCACCAGCCGTGCTGCTATTGCCTCAGCGATTTTCCAGTGGTCAAAACAGATTCCTAAAGAAGCCTTCGCCGCTGCCATGGAATCATGGCGTCAGCGTTGTGAAAAATGTGTACGTCTGCAGGGCGATTACGTCGAGAAGTGACGCCAGTTTCATCGATTTCGGGTGAGTAGTTAATTCGAAAAAAAAATCGGAGGGCTTAGAACTTGAATGCACCTCGTAATGTGTTTACATTTTGCGGCGTGCAGTTGCAACTGTAGCGGTTATAATGCTAAGTACTGACAAAATTATTTGTGCACTGTTATACAGCTGTTATACAGCTATTAAATGTAATAGTTTTCAGCCGTGTTTCGTGCTGTTTGTGGCGAAATAACGATTTAATAAACTTTTGGAAACGTTCGCTCGCTGAGTTTTTTTAGAGTTTTCTTTGTGTTCAAACCGTTTAGTAAATTTCATGCTTCAGTTTTCAGATAACGTTTCTTATTGTTTCTAGTGAAATATTTGAGTAAAACTTTCATTCACTGTTTTAACTTCTTTGAGTGTTCCAGTGGCCGCTTGAAACTTTGGTTTTAGCTAGTAATTTTGTGAAGTTTAGTTGGTATTGGTGTAGTAGTAGTAATACAAGTTGTTGCTTTCTTAGTAGACAGAGAATTTTGAGACCGCTACTGTTAGTTCTATAACTTAGGTAACTTAGTTCTAAAACTTAGGTAACGTAGACGTATAATTTTTACCATGAGTGAGAAGTGTGGGCTCTGTCGTAGGTTTGTGAGTAGTGGATTACGGTGTGGGATTTGGTCAAAGTATTTTCATTGGAGGGGAATGCATTAGGGAAGTCAGTGAGCATTCTAGTGAGATCCTCTCCTGAGAATGCAGAATCTGTAGTAGAAATAAGTTGATAGAAGAGCAATAGCTTAAAATCTGTGCCCTTCAGGTGCAGTTATGACGCGCAAACGAGGAACTAGATAGGTTGAGGAGGGCGAAGGGTGGTGGGGAATGGGAACTGGCAGTTGGCAAGAAGGCAGCTAGGAGGAGGAGGTATTCAGACAGTTATACTTTGCGTATGTGCAATAGATTTGACCAACTGTCATAGTTGAGTGGAGAGGAGCCTCCTGTAGCTGTAGATGTAAGGAATATGCAACAGTACTCAGGAGGTAGGAGGCCTAGGTTAGTTGCAAAGCCTAACAGAAAGAAGAAGGTTCTGCTGCTAGGTAGTTCACACCATAGATGTGTAGGCCAGCAGTTGCAGGAAGTGTTGGGGAGTGAGTAAGTGAGTACCAGGTTACCAGCATCGTGAAGCCTAGTGCAGGGTTGGCTCAGGTGACTGACAGCATAGGGGAGTTATGTAGGAATTTTACGAAGGAGGATCAGGTGATAGTGGGTGGAGCAGGAAATAGTCTTGACAGGGACAGGGAATATAATGTAGGTGGTGACCTGGTAAAGATAGCTACTCAAACTCGTGGCAGTAATGCGCATTTCGCGCAACTGCTTCAGCGTCATGATCAGCTTCATCTTAATGCTTTTGTAAGGAACGTTAACATGGGGCTGGAGAAGGCTCTGATGGCAGAGGGCATGGGTCACATTTCAGTGGTGCCAGTTGTGTCTACCAGTAGATACGGTTTCACAAGGCATACCCTGCACCTCAATAGGTATGGGAAGGGAGGCTGGCAAATCTTATAGGTGACAATGTAGTGGTTGGCGGTGGGATCACTCATGGAAAAATTCCTGTAGTAGTTGGTGTTAGACCTGCACCTTTTTTGGGTGAAGTCAGTTGATAGATGTACCTGCTTAATGGAAGTCCTAACTAACGGCTCGCCTTCAAAGGACATCATGTTTCCAAGTAGAGAAGGAATTAGCATATTTCATCAAAATATAAGATGTATTAGAGATAAAGTTAGTGAACAGCTTATAGATGTTGACTCTGAAGTTATTGGTATATCGGAGCACCACTTAAATAATTTGCAATTCAGAGGCTTCCTCTACCTCCTTGCGGAGTGGGGGAGTGGCCATGTATTGAACAGATATTTGAATGTTGTGCAGGGGCAGTTGAATTTAGTCGAACCAAAATTCTAATTGTTATTGTTTATAGGTTCCTAACTCTGACTTCAGAGCATTTCTGCTCAAGCCAGAGAGGCTTCTTGATTCACTCTGTAGGAAGCACCAGAAATTAGTTATGTGGTGACTTCAATATAAATTTTGTATATCATGGTGCAAGAACAAGGATGTTGGCAAATCTCCTAAATTCATATGATCTGATGCAGACTGTTTTTTGCAACTAGGGTGCTGGGGAACAGTAGCACAGCCATAGACAATATTTTTATTCATTCTTCATTACTAGATGGGCATTCTGTTAGTAAAAGGGTGAATGGCCTTTCAGACCATGATGCGCAAATTTTAACACTAAAAGGCTTTTGCAGTCAAACAAATGTCACACATATTAAAAACTATGTAGGAAAGTTAATCCAACATCAATAGAGAGTTTTTTTAAACCTTATCAAGGGACAGGAGTGGCAGGATGTTTATAGTGCCGACATAATAGATGATAAATATAATGCTTTCCTTAACACGTTTCTCATGCTCTTTGAGAGTTGTTTTCCATTAGAACGTTCTAAACGGGGTACAAGCAGTAATAGGCAGCCTGGGTGGCTGACTAGTGGGATAAGGATATCTTTTAGAACAAAGTGGGAATTATATCAAAATGTTAGAAGTAGTCACAATCAAGTTACAGTAGCCCATTACAAACAGTTTTGTAAGGTGTTTAAAAATGTTATTAGGAAGACAAAGATTATGTGGTATGCAAATAGAATAGCTAATTCAAAGGATAAAGTTAAAACCATATGGTCGGTTGTGAAGGAAGTGTCTGGTCAGCAGCAAAAGGTCAATGATATAAAGTCAGTTTGTAGTAAAACTATTTTTGTTACTGATAAATCAGATATATGTACATACCTAGATACATACATACATTAATCTTTGTTCTGTAGATAATGAATATGACATTTCGAAATGATGTGGAACGTGTCACTTTAAGATAAGCTTTCTCTATACAATATAATTAATTTTTTTTTATTGTTACTATTTCATATCTAAGAATTCATTTGTTGAGTAGTAGGAGTTGTCATTCTGAAATTCTTTTAATTTGCTTTTAAATGTTGGTTGGCTGTATGTCAGACTTTTAATACTATTTGGCAAATGACTAAAGATTTTTGTGGCAGCATAATTCACCCCTTTCTGTGCCAAAGTGAGATTTAAACCAGAATAGTGTACAGTATTTAACAGTAAGTTTCTGCGAATTGCCGGTGAATTATATAAAAATTTAGTTTCTGCAGGGAACCACACAACTTTCTTGGCAAATGCCTTTCTGTGATTGATGTCATAATACTCCTCTGTGATACAGACAGAGGCCAATTAAGTCAATAATTAAATCACTGAAGACTACGGATTCTCATGGTTATGACGGAGTGCCTAGCAGAATATTAAGGTACCGTGCTGCACTTGTTAGTCCTGTATTTAGCCATATTTGTATTTTTTTTCTTTAGGAGTGGTCAGTTTCCTGAATGATTAAAGTGCTCAGTAGCAAAGCCGCTTCATAAAAAGTGAGAAAGGGATCACGCAGATAATTTTAGACCTATTTCTATGCCATCAGAGTCTGATAAAGTTACTGAAAAGACTATGTATGTAAGGATAATTGATCATTTTAAATCACACAATTGGTTATGAAATGTACGGTTCGGCTTTAGGAGTGGTTTAACAACTGAAAATGCTATAGGCTCTTTTCTCTGTGAGGTACTGGATGGGTTAAACAAAAGGTTTAGAACGCTAGGCATATTTTTTGATTTAATTAAGGTGTTTGGTTGTGTTGATCACAAAATATTGCTCCAGAAGTTGAACCATTACAATACATGGGGAGTAGCTCACAATTGGTTCACCTCTTACTTTAGCAACAGACGGCAAAAGGTCATTATTCGCAGTGTTGAGAATGGCTGTGATGTGGAGTCTGAGCAGGGTACAGTCAAATGGGGGGTGCCCCAGGGATCAGTGTTGGGGCCACTCCTGTTCCATATTTATATAAATGATATGCCCTCTAGTATTACGGGTAACTCTAAAATATTTCTGTTTGCTGATGACACTAGCTTGGTATTAAAGGATGTTGTGTGCAACATTGGCTCGGTTTCAAATAGTGCTGTTCATGACATAAGTTCATGACTTGTAGAAAATAAACTAACGCTATCACAGTGAGACTCAGTTTTTACAGTTGCTAACAGTCAATTCAATAAAACCTGACGTTTTAATTTCACAGACTGGGTATATGATTAGCGAAACGGAACAGTTCAAATTTCTAGGTGTCCAGACAGATAGTAAACTGTCGTAGAAAGCCCACATTCAGGATGCTGTTCAAAGACTTAATGGTGCCATTTTTACTATTCGAGCGGTATCTAAAGTGACTAATCGTTCGACACGAAAATTAGTCTACTTTGCTTACTTTCATTCGCTAATGTCATATGGTATTATATTTTGGGGTAACTCTTCCCATTCCAAAAGGATATTCTTGGCTCAGAAACGAGCAGTTCGGGCAGTAAGTGGTGTAAGTTCACGAACCTCTTGTCGATCCCTGTTCACGAGTCTGGGTGTTTTGACATTGGCCTCTCAATATATATATATTCCTTACTGTCATTTCTTGTTAACAATATTAACTTATTCCCAAGAATAAGCAGCTTGCACTCAGTTAATACTCGGCAGAAATCAAACTTGCATCTGGATAGGACTTCCTTAACTCTTGTGCACAAATGTGTGCAGTATACTGCTGCATCCCTTTTCAACAAGCTACCATAAGAATTCAAAAATCTTACCAGTAGTCCACGCACTTTCAAATCTAAACTGAAGAGTTTCCTCATAGGTCACTCCTATTCTGTCGAGGAGTTCCTTGAAAAATTAAGCTCTTTCTTGTTGTATTGTTGATTGCGTTCACTTAAACTTATGACCTGACTTTTTTTCGGGGTCATAAGCATTTTATTTTTATCTGTTATTACTTTTATGTTGTAATTTCATGTACTGACACGTTCCGTGATCTTGGAGATTTGCTCCTAAATTTGGTCCTACGGAACTTGACGTGTAAATAAATAAACATCTCTGGCGTCGTAAGCGATGATTGTAGAGTGGGCAGAGCACCGCTGCGCCCCTTACGTAAGTAATATTCTGGCTGTGGCGGCGTATGGAAAGTCTTGAGCGCGTGTCTACGACGCAGTCTCTCATTAGTTGCTGCGTCGTGAGGTATAAACTTTGACAGAGGGCCTCATCCTTCGGACGACACCATAGAAAATGCGTTCCCAAGAGCCACCGTGTAATTCTGCTAGGGCACTTCCCGGTTTTCTAGAGGAGCATTGCCTGTAAGTGAGCGTGCTTGTGTTGCGTTAGACAGTGGAGCCAGTAACTCGCTGGTTGGTGGTATTTTAATGAGCGTAGTTGACTTGGCGAGGAGTACCAAATAAACTTCAGGTGATTATTAAAGTTTTCCTATTGTTAAAACACTGAAACTAATTACGGACGAGTACCAAACTTGGTAGCATTAATGTCCAGAGCATGGAGTGCATGATTTCTGTATGTTACAGCGCCACCGTCCAGTTCCAACTATGGCCACCATGTGCCGTGATCAGTCATAGTGATTCATAGTCTCACACACCTGACCAGCTGCAGTGCACTTGTTGACGTGTCAGCATGAGCTTGGACAAAAGGAGCAGGGCATTATTGGTGAAGCTCCATTATCAAAACAACAGTAATTCTGCAGCTGCTCTTCGATAATATCGCCAGCTGAAAGGGTTACGGTAGGGTCCTCTTTCTCCACCTGCTGTGTGGAGTGTGGTGAAGAAGTTCGAATCACCTGGGGAAGTGGATGTCGCTCCGGGAAGAGGGCGACGGCCTGTTGAACCATAGGTGATAGATGAAATAGCTGTGGGTACGGCAGACCTCAGATGTTAAGTCCCATAGGGCTTAGAGCCATTTGAACCATTTGAATCATATTGTGCAGCAGCTTGCACCACAGGACGCACAACGACGTGGTGACTTCGCTCTCCACTTTCTCGCAAGGATTGAAGTTGACGAGAGCTGGCCCTGGACCAACCTATTGACAGACGAAGCTCATTTTTCTCTGATCGCGAGGTGGACACACAGAATTTCCGAGTGTGGGGATCTTCACTTCCAGTCACTGTACATGAATTTCCTCTATATGGTGAACGTGTCACCGAGAGCGTCACAGCTGTGTTCATCATTGGCCTATTCTTTTTTGAACAGGTTGGCGCTGAAAGGCCGAAGACGTGCAGCGTGACTGGTCAGCGTTACTGCGATATGCTTCGCCAGCATATCACACCCGCGCTACAGGAGAGAGACGCATTGAACTCAACAGTTTTCACGCAAGATGGGGCCCCACCGTACATCGCTCGTGAAGTTCACCTGCTTCTCCGAAACACATTTGGAAACAACCGAATTAGCAGTCGGTTGTTTCCAAATGCTTGGCCGGCACAGTCACCTGATCTGATTTCTGGTTGTGGGGCTATCTGAAGGACAGAATGTACCGGGGGGACACCCACACATATGCTGATCTGAAGCGCAGCTTATCAAGAGAGGTAGCTAGCATACCTCTGTACATGCTTCGCTCTGCAGTGCAGTATGCAATCCCGCGCTTTCAGACTCTTCTGGGCGCTGATGGGCGCCATATTGAGCCCCTTTTGTGGTAGTAACGGTACCGGTATGCAATGGTATGATGTGCCGTAGCAGTAAAAGTGTTTCAGTTGAATTGGTTCTGCATTGTTTCTCTTCCCCATGTCCCTGACATTAATGCTACCAAGTTTGATAGTCGTACGGTGATTAGTTTCCGTGTTATAATGTGTTAAATAGGGAAAGTTTAATTATAACCACCCAGTGTATTTGTATCCGTGGAAATCTGAGTATTGGTTTTTGTAAGACATCTTTCCCTATTGCCATTGAACGGCATTTCTGTTTTCTGTAAGCGGTATACAAATTCCAGTCTAGTGCAGGGATCTTGGAATCTACAGAAAATAGATTGATCCTTATGATTATTTGTGTTGGTGTGGTGAGATGCAAACCTGTCTCGCAGGTCAAAGTGAGGCTGACAATCCTTATTTAGACTGATATGGTAGAGGAGCAGAGCAGAGAATTAAGCCGAGCCCGCCGGTAGACGTTTCCGATTAAATTCCGCGGAGCATTACGTAGCTTCATGTGTGTCGCCTGCTGCATGTCGCCAGGAGTGCGTGGGTTCAGATATCGTCAGAAGATGTGGCTTCGCGCTACACGACGGAACTCTGAAGTGCGGACGAAAGGTACGCTTCGAGGCCAACAAACTTCACCACCTGGTAAAGAATGTGAGTGGTTTTATAAGGTACTGAGCTATGTGTAATAGTGGATACGGACACGATGGGTTGCTTAAACAGCTGCAGAACTGAAGATCATCAACTTTGGTCGAAATTAATCACACCAAAAAGTATGATGTGCAATTGAGACGGAAAAAGAAACACTAAATTTTAAATATTTCAACGGCTGCAGAACGTTCCGCGACAAATATTATTTGATATCCAACATGACTAAGACATAGAAACATGGACATATTCGAGTATTTTACGGACAACATGAAAAAGTAGAGCGGCGAGCTTCAAAACTACGAAGAAACACGTCGTGGGGGGGGGGAAACACTATGAGACAAAAACAAAAAGCACTACTTCGATTCTAATACGAACAGAAAAACTATTGTCGACTAAAAATATATAGGACTGCACTAATTTGTTTACGTAAAAAAATTAAACCGCCTGTCAGAAATGTATTTCATATTACGTTTCGTTATGTGAATTGCGAATCATTCGCGCGGCTCAAGGATTATCTATTCAATACCCTCGTCTGGTAGGAAAATCACATCTTTGGATGCATGGCAAAGCATACCTGCAAGTTATACTTTGAGCTAGGAGTCCTATCGACCAGTCGGGTGCCTAAGCAGTTAAATTCAGTTCGAAGAGGGTCAGGTGGCGAACATTCTTGCTCTGCTGCTACCCGTGGCCGCTGCCTGCAGCAGATAACATCGTTCTACCTGTTAAGGTCAGACGTTGCTGTCTTGCGTGTTAGTGAGGTATTTCTAGACAGCAGTATTCAAGATTTCTGGTGAGAGCGTTGCTTGCTAGCATTGCATTAGCGTAATTCTATATTTCATGATTCTTCATCTTTGCAGATGTGTTTTCATTGTAAGGAATGTTAGCCCTTTGTACACCACGCGTCTTTGTCCGATACAGTGAGAATTAGTACATATTTCTGTTTTAGCCATCTGCAGATACTAGTATTTGTCGCATTCAATTTTACTTTCTGACTCACTAAATAGTATTATAGGTGCTTCAAGGAATATGGGATAACTTTTACGTTTTTGAGAATATGTACTATTGTATTTCCATGTGGTGCGTTGGAGGACATATGTACTTATCGTTTGTGTTTCTTCTTGCTTATTCATTGTTTAATAATTGGAATTAATTTCACGTTTTTCCTTAATTATTTTCCTCCTGATATAACTGCCTTAGCAGAATTATAGTGTTATAGACTGCTTTCAGCAGAAAACATATTTTCTTCTTTGCAGGCAATTTTCAGCCAATGTGAGGTAGGCTTGAGCTACAGAGAGCTTCAAGACTCCAGTTAAAGTTGTGAGTGTCTCGAGAATTGGTTCTTTTGTCATTCATGCTTCTTTCTATTAGGTGCTGGGCAACACTAGGTGCAGTTTACATCTGCATTGCATGCAGGCGTAGCTACATTTGTAGGTTATGAGAGAATGGTTTAACGTCTTGGTTATAATTTTGGAGTAATTTCACACATGTCAAAGAACGTTCCATATGCAGTAGGAATGTTTTGATCGAGGAATAGGAAGGGAATACCCGTGCCCTTCAGGAACGGTTGGAGGGAGCAAGGAAGGTTTTGATCAGGATCAAGAGAGCTAGAAGGGTGGAGGGTGGTTGGGAATTGGCAGTTAACAGGAAGATAGGAAGAATGAGAACGCGATCTGAGAGTTTTGTTCTCAACGCTAAAAACAGGTATCTGCTACTTCCAGAGTTAAGTGGAGAACAGCATTAGGTAGGACTAGGAGCAGGAAATGTGCATCACACTTCAACCGAGATCAGGAATCCTAGACTTAAGGTATTTATGCAAGGATTTTTTCAAAAGAGAACCATGTAGTGATAGTGGGTGTGGTGGTAAATACACTCCTAGAAATGGAAAAAAGAACACATTGACACCGGTGTGTCAGACCCACCATACTTGCTCCGGACACTGCGAGAGGGCTGTACAAGCAATGATCACACGCACGGCACAGCGGACACACCAGGAACCGCGGTGTTGGCCGTCGAATGGCGCTAGCTGCGCAGCATTTGTGCACCGCCGCCGTCAGTGTCAGCCAGTTTGCCGTGGCATACGGAGCTCCATCGCAGTCTCTAACGCTGGTAGCATGTCGCGACAGCGTGGACGTGAACCGTATGTGCAGTTGACGGACTTTGAGCGAGGGCGTATAGTGGGCATGCGGGAGGCCGGGTGGACGTACCGCCGAATTGCTCAACACGTGGGGCGTGAGGTCTCCACAGTACATCGATGTTGTCGCCAGTGGTCGGCGGAAGGTGCACGTGCCCGTCGACCTGGGACCGGACCGCAGCGACGCACGGATGCACGCCAAGACCGTAGGATCCTACGCAGTGCCGTAGGGGACCGCACCGCCACTTCCCAGCAAATTAGGGACACTGTTGCTCCTGGGGTATCGGCGAGGACCATTCGCAACCGTCTCCATGAAGCTGGGCTACGGTCCCGCACACCGTTAGGCCGTCTTCCGCTCACGCCCCAACATCGTGCAGCCCGCCTCCAGTGGTGTCGCGACAGGCGTGAATGGAGGGACGAATGGAGACGTGTCGTCTTCAGCGATGAGAGTCGCTTCTGCCTTGGTGCCAATGATGGTCGTATGCGTGTTTGGCGCCGTGCAGGTGAGCGCCACAATCAGGACTGCATACGACCGAGGCACACAGGGCCAACACCCGGCATCATGGTGTGGGGAGCGATCTCCTACACTGGCCGTACACCACTGGTGATCGTCGAGGGGACACTGAATAGTGCACGGTACATCCAAACCGTCATCGAACCCATCGTTCTACCATTCCTAGACCGGCAAGGGAACTTGCTGTTCCAACAGGACAATGCACGTCCGCATGTATCCCGTGCCACCCAACGTGCTCTAGAAGGTGTAAGTCAACTACCCTGGCCAGCAAGATCTCCGGATCTGTCCCCCATTGAGCATGTTTGGGACTGGATGAAGCGTCGTCTCACGCGGTCTGCACGTCCAGCACGAACGCTGGTCCAACTGAGGCGCCAGGTAGAAATGGCATGGCAAGCCGTTCCACAGGACTACATCCAGCATCTCTACGATCGTCTCCATGGGAGAATAGCAGCCTGCATTGCTGCGAAAGGTGGATATACACTGTACTAGTGCCGACATTGTGCATGCTCTGTTGCCTGTGTCTATGTGCCTGTGGTTCTGTCAGTGTGATCATGTGATGTATCTGACCCCAGGAATGTGTCAATAAAGTTTCCCCTTCCTGGGACAATGAATTCACGGTGTTCTTATTTCAATTTCCAGGAGTGTAGTATGAACAGGCGTGGGGCGTATAGATAGTGACAGATAGTGAGAGGCATCAAGGGATCACCAATTTAGTATTGGAGGGCAGCGTGGAGGGTAAAAATCGTAGAGGGAGACCAAGAGATGAATACACTAAGCAGATTCAGAAGGATGTAGGTTGCAGTAGGTACTGGGAGATGAAGAAGCTTGCACAGGATAGAGTAGCATGGAGAGCTGCATCAAACCAGTCTCAGGACTGAAGAACGCAACAACAACAACAACAACAACAACAGTGACAAGATAGGTTCCCTGACACCAATGTTCACTTTGTTGATTTGTTCCAGCGTCACGATCGACCACACCTTAATGGAGTTGCGAGGCGGATTAACGCGTTGTAAGAGACAGCACTGATGGCAGCCGACTCTGCACATGTTGCTCTCGTGGCTGTCGGGCTATCAATATATGGGGTTTCACTAGGGATGACCTACACCTAAACAGGTTCGGGAAGAGAAAATTGGTACGGCTGACTCATGAACGTATAGGGGGCTAGATCTCGGACCACGTATGATCAAACTACTGTTGTCACAGGTAAGAGAAGTATGTTTGTTTTATGATAAACCCAGATAACAACCTTCTCCTGCCTAAAGAGTATCTCCAGTATTTTAAAAAAATTCTGAAACAATAACACACAAGATAGATTCTAACACACCAAACGACGCCACATACTACATGTCCTAATGAAGAAAGAAACCATTTGTAAAACGAACGTGAGACATTTCACAGACATAACAATCCTTCATCAAAACGAGCATTAAAAAAAGTGTTATACAACAATATCAAGTTGAGTTCAAATTTTTTAATTGCACAGTATTTTGTGTCTCTGTGGAACTGGTACGGAGACACAGAAATCCAACATGATGTACTATCGTTGTATGAAAGGATAGCCTCTTACTGTAGAACTCTATCCGGCCGGTGTGGCCGTGCGGTTCTAGGCGCTTCAGTTTGGAACCGCGTGCCGCTACGGTCGCAGGTTCGAATCCTGCCTCGGGCATGGATGTGTGTGATGTCCTTAGGTTAGTTAGTTTAAGTAGTTCTAAGTTCTAGGGGACTGATGACCACAGATGTTAAGTCCCATAGTGCTCACAGCCATTTGAACCATTTTTTACTGTAGAACTACTTCGAAGAGTGGAGGATCATGCATTTACATCAGAAAAGAACACAGTGCAAATCAAGACATGATCTTAGTACAGTAACCCAATACCAACATTTGTAAACATCAGCTATTGAATCAAATGGGCCTGATATCACCAAGAAATTAATCATTTTGTGCGTGTATTGATCTCCCATTGGCAGTGAGGACATTTTTTTCTATAAATTAAATGAAGTAACGTTGACAGGATACTGGAAAAATGCTGTCAAAGCACTCCTGCGTCTCATCCTATGATGTTGCTTAATTTTGAGGGGCCATAGAAAATAGGATTAAAAGGGAATACTGAACATATACAGAGAAGGGCGCCGCGAATGGTCACATGTTTGTATGGCCCATGGGAGCGTGAGGGAGCTGCTGAAAGATCTGAAATGGCAGACGCTTAAAGGCAGGCGCGAACCACCGTGGGAATGCCTACTTCAGAGTGTCAACAGCCAGTAATAAGGGAGGAATATACGCCCTCCGTCAGAAATGTTCCGAGACTCATTGTAATCCTGGCGTATAAGCGCCAGCGGCGAAGTAACTACGGTGCCAGCTTAACAACTGTAAACGACAGATGTGCATTCGACTAAGTCAGCTGTGAGCTGTCAGCGCTAAGTAGTGGACATGTGACCGTAGTGCGTCAACGATGTTGTGTCACAAATCGCAGTGGAGCAAAGAACTGAACATCTCTCAATCATGTGTTCTAGAAAGTCTCCAGAATGTTTTGAAGAACAGAAAGGCGTATGCAAAGTTTATCCGCACACAATGAATCCGAAAAAAATCATCAACCAGGCGAACCTTATACGAGCATGTAATTAAAACAACGACACCAAGATTGAAGATGGGAATGTAACAAGCTAGATACAAAAAATCCCAAAGAAGGACTTTTCTTAGAGTTCACATGGTTGTATTATGAACATTCTGTGCTTCTAGTCAAGTGAATGCGAGGCGGAAGAGGCGGCAGGGAGTGGAAGACTATGTAGAATACCTGAAACACTAAAATCGCCAGCTAAATTTTGTCTCTATTTTTCATTAATTCAGTCTCGAAACGTTTTTGGACTGACGGACTACAACCAGCTGACGAATTACAGTATCAGCCTAGTTACTGAAGCAATCATTCTTCCCGCGTCCCATACATACGCAGATGGAAAAAGAATAAGCTCTAGTAAGTGATGCAACGGGATATACTCTCTGCTATGCTCTTACCAGTAGTTTCCAAAGTAAATGTGTAGATGTAATGATCCTGTAACACTCCTTTTGAGCACATCCGAGAAGTGTTACTTTATCCGTTATCACCTCGTTTATTGAAGGATTCGTGCCGTAATTACACTCGTTCTAGCCGTCCTCTCACAAGACTTGAAAACGTATGTGGGCGAGGAGATAGCGGCGTCACAGCATGGAATAAGACTCCTGTAAACTGAGCTGAACTGTCACCATGTTTTTCCCAAGGTACAGTATGTTCATACTTGTTTACATACGAATCACGATGCAAGTGGGGATTTATAATTAAATTTATTGAAGAATTCGTCGTAAATATGGCTGGCCGCTCAGCTGTGAACTGCTCTAACTATTGCAAAAATGTTTAGGTGTCCAAGTGACCTCAAACGAAGAAAAATATGGGCCATAAATTGCCGGAGAGACAATAGGGAACCGGGACGTGACGCCCAATTGTGTATTTTAAATATACTTTAATAATAGTAGCGATAAACATGAAACCAGTTGTATACAAATGTGTCTTAAGCAGAGGTCAAACAAAGTCAAGACTGTCTTAAGCAGAGGTCAAACATAAAGTCAAGACTGTCTTAAGCAGAGGTCAAACATAAAGACTCTATGTTTGACCTCTGCTTAAGACAGTATTACTACTCAGGGCACATATTGGTTGAAAGCACCGATGGTGGCTGTGAATCAGTTGAAATCGATTTGCAAAACTGAATAAATAAAACATGATTTTGCGACTGGTTGCTGCATATTTGGTAATTTTATGTGTACCAATCACTTGGTTTTGGGACTCCCTCACGTTTGTATCTTGTCGGTAAATATCTTTTTCAGTTATGTTGAGCAGCCTCGAAAAAATTTCCTCTTCCATGCAAATGAAATTACGAAACGATTCTCGAGCTCGAAATCTATGTGATGAACTATGTTACTTCAGAGTGATAGTAGTGAATGGAACGTCTAGAATGTAAATATGAGGAATGTGAAAACTGACATTGGACTCTAACCATATTGAATTTAAACGAAAATGAGATAAAGATTCAGTTAACGTATAACTTGTACTAGTATGTACAGTACGTCAGATCGTTGTGCAGCACTATTCTCTGTTCAAGCCATTGACGAGTCCTGACTCTTCTTCTCGATTTCCTCCAGTTTTCTTCGAACATCGCTAATGGAGTTAACGCAGCTATTTTACGCAAGTCCATTTTCGTAAGGAAGCTGTGTGGTTTACGCGTCAGATGCCGCAGACTGCCGCTGGAGAGAGCTGAGGTCGCAAATCACGATGAGGAACACCTTCCTCGAGACGTTGCAGACCGTTTCAGAGCGTACAGCAGCCGCGTCGGACACTACATGTGGCGTGCTCCGCAATGAGAAGCACGTCCACGTGAGGACGGCTCTATGGCTAGAGCAGGAAGGTGGAAAGACAAAAGACGCAGTCGGCTTTAAGAAGGGCGCAGGCGTGTGACTGGCTGCGCCGACGGCGGGCGTCGGTGTGCGTCTCGTCGGGCGGAATCGAACGGCGGCTCGCGCGGCGTGGCCGAGCAACGGACGGGCAGGCGGGGGCGCGAGACGCGGCTATCGACCGCGCCTCGCTGCCCTCCTATGGCTGCACGCCTGCTTTCGCCGGGTGCGAGTCAAGTGCAGCGCCCGCCCAGCCGCTCCGCTGCGTGTCCCATTCCTCGTCCGTGGACTTCCCCACTCGACAGCACGGCTTCTCCTACACCTGTCGTCTGCACGCGCTCCTGGGACTGCCTTTTTACTCTGTTTTTCGTCACTCGCTGCTCGCGGCACGATAATGTCAGATTCGAAGAGGGCTGCTTTTGATATTCATTTCTTACATTTACAAACATACTTTGTAGACCACTGAAAGCAGCAGCACACACAACCCTTCCTGTTGTACCATCTTGCACTGACAGAAAAAATCGGACGCCAAAGAGTAATTATTATAATGAAATTTCTGGAATACATTTCTCTAGGTAACGTATTTAAGTGTCAACATTGCAGTATCACACGTTAATGTAAGCGCGACATAAGCCACTGAAAATGTATAATGCGGCTCATTAATAACCGGTGTAACTGCCACAATGTGGAATGCAAGCATGCAGACGTGCATGCATTATGTTTTACGCGTGCTGGACGTCAGTTTGTTAGATTGATTTCTATACCTCTTATACTTTGTCGGTCAATACCAATGTAGTCCAGTGAAACTCATCATCATTTAAGACTGATTATGCCTTTCAGCGTTCAGTCTGGAGCATAGCCCCCCTTATACAATTCCTCCATGATCCCCTATTCAGTGCTAACATTGGTGCCTCTTCTGATGTTAAACCTATTACTTCAAAATCATTCTTAACCGAATCCAGGTACCTTCTCCTCGGTCTGCCCCGACTCCTCCTACCCTCTACTGCTGAATCCATGAGTCTCTTGGGTAACCTTGCTTCTCCCATGCGTGTAACATGACCCCACCATCTAAGCCTGTTCGCCCTGACTGCTACATCTATAGAGTTCATTCCCAGTTTTTCTTTGGTTCCCTCATTGTGGACACCCTCCTGCCATTGTTCCCATCTACTAGTACCTGCAATCATCCTAGCTACTTTCATATCCGTAACCTCAACCTTGTTGATAAGGTAACCCGAATCCACCCAGCTTTCGCTCCCATACAACAAAGTTGGTCGAAAGATTGAACGGTGCACAGATAACTTAGTCTTGGTACTGACTTCCTTCATGCAGAAGAGAGTAGATCGTAGCTGAGCGCTCACTGCATTAGCTTTGCTACACCTCGCTTCCAGTTCTTTCACTATGTTGCCATCCTGTGAGAATATGCATCCTAAGTACTTGAAACCGTCCACCTGTTCTAACTTTGTTCCTCCTATTTGGCACTCAATCCGTTTATATTTCTTTCCCACTGACATTACTTTCGTTTTGGAGATGCTCATCTTCATACCATAGTCCTTACATTTCTGATCTAGCTCTGAAATATTACTTTGCAAACTTTCAATCGAATCTGCCATCACAACTAAGTCATCCGCATATGCAAGACTGCTTATTTTGTGTTCACATATCTTAATCTCACCCAGCCAGTCTATTGTTTTCAACATATGATCCATAAATAATATGAACAACAGTGGAGACAGGTTGCAGCCTTGTCTTACCCCTGAAACTACTCTGAACCATGAACTCAATTTACCGTCAACTCTAACTGCTGCCTGACTATCCATGTAAAGACCTTTAATTGCTTGCGAAAGTTTGCCTCCTATTCCATAATCTTGTAGAACAGACAATAACTTCCTCCTAGGAACCCGGTCATATGCCTTTTCTAGATCTATAAAGCATAGATACAATTCCCTGTTCCACTCATAACACTTCTCCATTATTTGCCGTAAGCTAAAGATCTGGTCCTGACAACCTCTAAGAGGCCTAAACCCACACCGATTTTCATCCAATTGGTCCTCAACTGATACTCGCACTTTCCTTTCAACAATACCTGTGAAGATTTTACCCACAACGCTGATTAAAGAGATACCTCTGTAGTTGTTACAATCTTTTCTGTTTCCATGTTTAAAGATTGGTGTGATTACTGCTTTTGTCCAGTCTGATGGAACCTGTCCCGACTCCCAGGCCATTTCAACTATCCTGTGTAGCCATTTAAGACCTGACATTCCATTGTATTTGATGAGTTTCGACTTAATTTCATCCACCCCAGCCGCTTTATTGCACTGCAATCTATTGACCATTTTCTCCACTTCCTCAAATGTGATCCTATTTCCATCATCATTCCTATCCCATTCTATCTCGAAATCTGAAACATTAGTGATCGCATTTTCACCTACATTGAGCAACTCTTCAAAATATTCCCTCCATCTGCCCAAGGCATCCACAGGATTCACCAGCAGTTTTCCTGACCTGTCCAAAATACTTGTCATTTCCTTCTTATCTCCCTTTCGAAGACTGCTAATTACACTCCAGAATGGTTTTCCAGCAGCTTGACCCATAGTCTCCAACCTGCTTCCAAAGTCTTCCCAAGATTTCTTCTTGGATGCTGCAATTATCTGTTTGGCTTTGCTTCTTTCTTCAACATAACTTTCTCTGTCTACCTGGGTTCTAGTATGTAGCCATTTTTGATACGCCTTCTTTTTCCTTTTACAGGCTGCCTTGACTGTATCATTCCACCAAGCTGTTTGCTTCATCCTACTTTTACACACTACTGTTCCAAGACATTCTTTAGCCACTTCTAGTACTGTGTCCCTGTACCTTGTCCATTCCTTTTCCAGTGACTGTAATTGACTACATTCAACTAACTGGTACCTTTCTGAGATCGCTGTTATGTACTTGTGCCTGATTTCCTTATCCTGAAGTTTCTCCACTCTTACCCTCCTACATATGGACCTGACCTCCTGCACTTTCGGCCTCACAATCCCAATTTCACTGCAGATTAAATAATGATCAGTGTCATCAAAGAATCCCCTGAATACACGTGTGTCCCTCACAGCCTTCCTGAATTCCTGATCTGTTGTTATATAGTCAATGACAGATCTGGTTCCCCTGCCTTCCCAAGTATACCGGTGAATGTTCTTATGTTTAAAAAAGGATTACTAAGCCCATACTGGCACAGAAATCCAAGAGTTGTTTCCCGTTCCTGTTGGCCTCCATATCCTCTCCAAATTTACCCATAACCTTTTCATACCCTTCTGTTCGATTTCCAATCCTGGCGTTAAAATCACCCATGAGCAGAACACTGTCCTTGTCCTCTACTCTAACAACTACATCACTGAGTGCCTCATAAGAACTATCCATCTTATCTTGATCTGTCCCTTCATAATGCGAATATACTGACACAATCCTAATTTTCTTGCTAGACACTGTCAAATCTATCTACATCAGTCGTTCGTTTACATACCTTATTGCAACTACGCTGGGTTCCATTTCTTTCCTGATGTAAAGCCCTGCACCCCATTGTGCTATTCCTGCTTTGATTCCTGACAGGTAGACCTTGTATTCTCCCATTTCCTCTTCTTTCTCACCCCTTACCCGAATGTCACTAACAGCTAAAACGTCCAGCCCCATCTTACTTGCAGCCTCTGCCAGCTCTACCTTCTTCCCAGAGTAGCCCCCATTGATATTAATAGCTCCCCATCTCATTACCATTTGTTTCCAAGTCGTATCTTAGGAGTCCCTGGTTTGTCAGAGGTGGGACTCCGCCACCTCCAAAGGTCCGAGGCGTTTTGCGCCGATTGTCGCCAGCATCATATTTCAAGTACCACGGAAGCAGGTTGCTGGCCTTACTTGCCCCGAGTCCCATTGGGTTTTACCCCTAACGGCTGAGGGACTAACCGGTGGATTTGGTAGTCTTTGCCGTATGAGCACAAAGGTGGCTACGACTCAGAATATGTCCGAGATGCCCAGCCTTATTCCAAAGTAACTGGTATCCCGACTGTCGGGACCACTTACTTGGCCACTCATATGTTGCCCGTGCTTCATGAACTAGGACATGACTACAGGAACCCACACCATGAACCACAGTGAAACTGTCAGAAAAAAAGCCTGTACCTTACAGAAGATTTTATTTTTTTAACTCGTTCATGTTGTTGGAAAGGTTAGAAAACGGAGTTTTGCCAACAAAATTTCTCTTGGGAAAACTTTCTGCATTAAAAAAACTTCGATAATTTCGGACTTTCAGTTTTTTCAAAATATCTCAGTTTCATTTGCTCCTATCGCTTTGACGTCTATTTTCTTTTTTAAAGAGCACAAAATTCTCTACAAATTTGATTGTTGCCGTTTTTTTCTACTCCCAGTATCTAAGGCACTACAGCACGTCAAAAAATAGCATTTTTTTTCAAATTTCGAGCAAAGTGGCAAATTACCTAAATTTTGAACACTGTTATTTCAGTTTCTGTTTGTGTAGTATAAACATATTACTCATCATGTTATTCATTGGAATTTACCATCTCACTCTGCTTCAGGGCCAGGACAAACAGCATCATATTCAGTAACTACGAACACATTCATGTCGGATTGCGTGAAGTTTATTTGTGTTACAATATGTAATACGATTGCATGCAGGTGCCATACATTTTCTACAGTTGATTGACGTTAATGATCAGTTATAAGAAAAAGTATGTAGGAATTGTTCTTTAGCGCACAAAAGCGTATTTATTCTTTGGCCTTCGTTCCAATGGAAGATGTGAAGTCAGGTGGACCGAGTAATTTTTTTGTCATTGATGGAGGGTACCTTATCCACAAAGTAACTTGGACTCGAAATGTTTGCTTAAAGTCGATGGCCCAAAGCTATGTTTCTTACCTGCAACGTCATTTTGGATCTCAATTTGCTATTGTATTTCATGGGTATCCATGTGAGGGAGACAAATGTAGCACAAAGAGTGCTGAGAGGATTCGTATGTCCGAAAAACATTCTTCGGTTGACGTTGTGGTTGAGTCAGAGATGGTGAACCAAGTACTTCAGGACAAGTTTTTGTACAACGAACGAAACAAGATGCGTTTGATCACACTTCTTAAAAAGGAATTTCTGGAGTGTAGCACTGAATTGCTCCAGGCACAAGAAGATGCTGACGTTATGATTATAACATCTGCCATTTCAAGAACCAAAGATTTTGGAAGTGTTGTCATTGTAGGTGAAGATGTTGACCTGCTTGTGCTCTTGACCGGTTTGGGGCAAGGCATTGAAAACTTATTTTTCTTAAAGCCAGGAAGAAGAAATGCAGAAGACAAGTGGTTTTCCACTGCAGCTTACAAGTTTGACAGTGAATATATTCTGTTCACTTACGCCTTTAGCGGATGTGATATAACATCCGCTTTTTTTGGTCAAGGAAAAATTAAGTGCTGCAATATTGTTGCGAAAAATGAACACCTAACCTCAGACCTTTGCACGTTCAATAAACCACACGCTACCCGTGTAGAAATAATAACAGTAGGAGAACAGGTTACTATCGCATTGTATAGTGGAGGTGTCAGCAGTTCCCACACACTAGACCATTTGCGGTACCAGCTATTCGCCAAGTCTGCCACAAAAAGCAAACTGAATCTTGCACGGTTGCCACCTACACAAGATGCTGCACAACATCATTTGTTGCGGACTTACCATCAAGTCCAAAGTTGGATGGGAAACTGGAAACCACCTGAGAAATGGGGCTGGAATCACAGCGACCACGGTCCAATACCCGTTATAATGAGCCAAGATCCAGCACCTGAAGCACTTCTTCACATTGTTTCATGCTCATGCAAGCTGAACAGTGGCGGAGCGTGCTCCTGCAGAAAAGCGGGTTTGAAATGTATCGGGGTCAACTGTGAAAACGTGCCAAAATTTTTATATGAAGACAGTGAAGAAGATGTTATGGAGGATGTTGAGGAAACCGCTTACGAAATCAACAAACTTGCTGAGGCTGACTCGCTGTTTAAAGAAGAGGTCAATCTGGGATCAACTCTATGTACAGACCCTGAATCCGTAATCAAGGTATTTCTGGTGACACTGAGGAACCTGGCCCATCAAAACGTTGGAAGTGATGCTCATGTCTGTCTCAAGTATTGCACACCCAGAACTGTCAACATTTTTTAGTAACTGACAATGCATATTAATTGTAATAAAGCTACTTATTTTTAATGTCAAGTGCGTGACTTTTATACACAAGAATAATTACCTACCTAATTAGGTTGCCTATTGCAGCTAATAATAGTTCAGTTTCCTGAGACAAATTAGCGCGCGCGTGCGCGCGCGTGCGTGCGTGCCTCTTAATGATGTATTTTTATATTTATAGTTTTACAAATACCAGGGCAGAGGTGCCCCATAGTGAACTTGAGGTAGTGATGTAAGAATCACAATAGTTGGGTGCCCAGCAATCCTCATGTTGCATACAGAGAAATTTAATACCTGAAAGTGAGGTGGTAAATTCCAACATATAACATGATGTATAATGTATTTATACTACACAAACAGAAACAGAAAAAATAGTGTTCAAAAATAAGGTATCTTGCCACTATGCTCAAAATAAGAAAAAGTGTTATTTTTTAGGCGCTGTAGCGCCTTAGATATTGGGAGTAGAAAAAAGGGCAAGAATCAAATTTGTAGAGAATTTTGTGCTCTTTAGAAAAGAAAATAGACGTTAAAGCGATAGGAGCAAATGAAACATTTTGAAAAAACTGAAAAAGGCCGAAATTTTCCAAGTTTTTTGACTGCAGAAAGTTTTCCAAAGCGAAATTTTGTTGGCAAAATTCGGTTTTCTAATCTTTCCAACCATATGAATGAGTTGAAAAAATAAACTCTTCTACCCCACCTTTTGCGAGGTATATCTGCAATTTGACTGGACTAAATGTTGAAATGTGTGTGAATTACTAAGGGGCCAAACTGCTGATGTTATCGGTCCCTAGACTTACACACTACTTAAACTAACTTATACTAAGAACAACACACACACACACCCATGCCTGAGGGGGGACTCTAACCTCCGGCGCGAGGGGCCGCGCAGTCTGTGACATGGCGCCTTAAACTGCGCGGCCACTCCGCGCGGCCTCGGTCAATACAGCGACTGTTAATTCTGGTTGTCATTGACGATGGACTTGCCGTCCGACGATGGCCCATAATAACTCGATTGGAGACACCTGGTGATCGAGAAAGCCAATGCAACATGTCGACACGCTGTAGAGAACGTTGGGCTACAACAGCTATATGTGGGTGAGCGTTATGCCGTTGGAAAATACCCCCTCGAACGCTGTTCATGAATGGCAGTGTAGCACGTCGAATCACCTGATCGACATACAAAATCTAGAGTCATGGCCGAGTGCACCAATCTCGATTAACAGTTAACAGCGGTTAAGTCGATATATAATCCTGTTCAGCGCAGTATTCTGGTGCACCAACATCGATGTAAGTTAAACGAGGGAATCGACCGCGGTTATATTTAACCGGGGCTCTTTCCCAGTTTTCTTGGCATAACCGCAGTTTTAGAAGCATACGCTATTAAGATGGCGGCGCGTTTTGATGTTATGGATGGCATTGTTATACCTTGACCATTTAAATCGTGACGGAAATCGTGTTGGAGTGATTGTGGAAAGGAGAAAGACTTTTGAAGATTATGGTGACAGGAAGTTGTAAGAGAGATTTCGTCTGTCAAAAGAAACAGTTTGGTGGTTATTAATCAAATTAATGATATGTTAGAATTTCCTACTGATAGGAAAAACCCTGTTTCTCCGATAAACAGACTTTCGATTACTTAAAGGGCATATGCAACAGGTGCATTCAACATTCTTATTGGGGACAACAATAATATACATCGTACAACAGCGCAACGAATCATCAGTGATGTATCAGACATCATAGCATCACTGGCTCCTCGCTTTATAAAATTTCCTGTTGGAATTGTGTGAACAATATGTTTCGTGTGTGACGGCGCAAAGTGCACTGTGTAAAATAGACCTCTTTGGCATTGTCTAACACTCTTTGTTGCGCTAATTATTCTGTTGTGTTCGCTGTAAATTATTTTGTTCTTGAATGTGCAAATATAGTTATTAGTAAAATGTCCTTTTTTTTGTTCTTGAATGTGCAAATATAGTTATTAGTAAAATGTCCTTTTTTCTCCTTAATACTTATTCAGCTGCGCAGATTCCAATAGGTTATGGGCCCAGGCTGCATTTGGAATAAGTATATCAATAAAATAGTAGGGAGAAACTATTGGAAAAGTTCCAATTTACGTGAAGTGCGAGTTATCCTTACAAGACGATCGCAATTTTTTTTCCGCATTATTTTTCGGTGTTCTTTACGGCAATAAAAAGCAAGTTACCGTTAAGAATGAGTGCGGCACAAATTCCACAGATTGAAAGACTTATAGGTCGCGAGAACTATGCAACCTGGAAGTTCGCAGTAGAAGCGTATTTACGTTTAGACGACCTATGGGACGTGGTAGATGGGACAATGAAATCCACAGATCAGAATTATTCAAATAAGGATAGGAAAGCAAAATCAAAATTGATATTACAGATTGATTCGGTGAATTATGTTCACGTTGAAGAAGTAGCTACAGCGAAAGAAGTCTGGGACAATTTACGAAGTGCATTCGAGGATGGTGATCTTACGAGAAATGTAGGATTATTACGCGAGTTAATTTCCACTCGTCTGGACAAATGTAAGAGTGTAGACGAATGCGTTAACAAAATAATAACCACGTCGAACCGACTGAGAAACATCAGATTCGAGATCGCTGACGAATGGATAGGAACATTGCTGTTGGCAGGACTGCCCGAAAGGTATGCACCTATGATTATGCGACTTGAAAGCTCGGGTATACCAATCACAGGCGACAGTGTTAAGGTGAAAATCCTGCAGGATGTAAAGAGTGCTCCAAGCTGTTGTACATTGGAGAAGGAAGGTGCGTCTGCTCTCTACCCAAAAAACAAAAAGAGGAAACCGGTGGGGTGGTATAAATGTCAGAAGATGGGCCATATTGCGTCTCAGTGCAAAGAAAAAGTAAGCCCAAGATCAGACACTCAGCAAAAGATGTATGTTACTGTTAGCCCAGAGAGAAGGACCAATAACAAAAAGTAAGGCACTCTCATGTTTTTATTCTTTTGGTGGGATGAGTAATCGTGATATGGAATGGATTTTAGACTCAGGTGCATATGTGCATATTGTTCAAGATAAATCACTTCTTTATGACATCAAAGATAAGACTCATATGGGAATATCTACTGTTGATGGCAACAAGCTCCACTGTCACCTGGCTGGGAAACTAGATCTACATGTAAGTGTAAATGGTAAATCAGATATGGTTACAGCACACAATGTTCATTATGTGAAAAATGTGGCAACTAACCTGGTGTCTGTAGGGGAAATTGTCAAGAAAGGAAACACAGTCACTTTTGACATGCAGGGTGCAAGAGTAATCAGTGAAAGTGGTGAAGTTATAGCTACAGCAAGTAACGAAAGGGGTATTATAAAGTTGGATACCATTGACAGTAAACCAGTAAACATAAAAATGTTTGTGATTCAGTATATCCAGCAGAAGGTTTTTTATGGCACCGGAGGCTTGGACATGTAAATAGAAAGAGTATGTCTATAATAAAGGATATGGTAAAGGGAATACAGAATTTTAGTGTGTCCAAGGATCCTTGTGAGACATGTATAAAGGGAAAACAAGCAAGGTTACCCTTCAAGACTACTAAGAGTAAATACACAGAAGTCTTGCAGTTAATCCACACAGATGTATGTGGCCCGATGGAGTGTGAATCCATAGGTGGGAGTAATTATTTTCTTACGTTTATTGATGATTACTCACGATATACTTATGTTTATTTTCTTAGTTCTAAAGACCAAGTGAGAGATATCTTTGAGGAATATTACAATATGGTTGAAAGGTGGACGGGAAAGAAGATCAAGATCATCAGGTCTGATAATGGGAGAGAATATATTAACCAGAAATTGAAGAAACTTCTGGCAGAAAAGGGAATCAGGCATCAAACTACCATAAGGTACAGCCCATCTCAAAATGGGGTTGCTGAGAGGGCTAATAGGACCATTGTTGAGAAAGCAAGGAGCATGATGACTGACGCTGAATTATCCAAAGATTTTTGGGCGGAGGCAGTGTCAACAGCTGTATATTTGAACAATAGATCACCTACAAAAGCATTAAAGAATAGAACCCCTTATGAGATATAGATAGGAAAGAAACCTGATCTAAGCAATATAAGGGTTTTTGGGTGTGATGCAATGGCACATATTCCAAAACAGCTAAGAGGAAAATGGGATCCGAAAGCTAAAAAGTATATTTTTGTAGGCTATTGTGAAAATTCAAAGGGCTACCGATTAATGGATCTATTGACTAAAAAGATTGTCACAAGTCGAGATGTAATATTCTTTGAAAATAGAAAGAAAAAAGCAAAACCACTAAGTCAACTGCACCTAGTTCAGAAGGTGAAACCTTGTGTGAGGAAATAGAAAGTGAAGAAGAGGAAGACGACAGCCAAGGACAAATGGATACAATTTATGATGACAATGAGTTAGAGGATGAAGAAAATGAAGAAAACAATGTAAGGCGTTCTTCTCGTGTACCAAATCCGAAGGAATATCCGGATTTTGAGATGCATATAGCACAGTCTTTTAATGATGAGCCAAGGACAGCAGAAGAAGCAATGAGTGGCCCAAACTCTCAAGAATGGAAAGAAGCGTTGAAGAGAGAATTAGAATCTTTATATCAGAACGAAACCTTTGAATGGGTAGATATGCCAGGAGATAAGAAACCACTGCAGGCAAGATGGGTATTCAATTTGATGAACCCTGAAAGCTCATCACCAAAATACAAAGCAAGACTTGTGGTAAAAGGATATTCACAAAAACAAGGGGTAGATTACGAAGAAACTTTTTCACCTGTAGTCAAGTGTGCTTCATTGAGATATCTTTTAGCCTTGGCAGTAAAACGAAATTTAGTAATTCATCATATGGATGTTAAAACGGCATATTTAAATGGGAAATTGGAGGAGGAGATATATGTCATTCCACCAAGGGAAGCCATAAAAACCAGATCAGAAAGTAAAAAGATTTGGCGTTTGAGAAAAAGTATTTATGGACTTAAAGTGGACGTTGCTGGAATCGATGTCTACATGAAACTCTAATAAGTATGAATATGAAGCAATCCAAGGCAGATCCCAGCATTTACTATAAGGGGAGAAAAGAAGATATAATAATAATGGCGATATGGGTGGACGATTTCTTTATCCTGACTGAAAGTGAAGGCCAAATGAGAATTTTCAAGAAACAGCTGCAAACCAAGTTTAAGGTGCATGATTTGGGAGAAGTCAAACGTTATTTAGGTATGCAGATTGCTAAGGATGAAGAAAGACAAGAATTGAGCATAAGTCAATCATCATACACGGAAAAAATATTAAAGAAATTTGGCATGAGTGATTGCAAAGTACTCCAATGGAAGTAGGAGTGAAGTTAAATGTAAATGAGACTGATGTGGAATGTGACAAGAATGTTCCTTATTTAGAAGCAGTAGGTAGTCTGTTATATTTGTCTCAAACGTCACGACCCGACATTGCTTTCGCCACCAATGCAGTGAGCAGATATTGCAGAGACCCAAAGGAAAAGCACTGTAAAGCTGTAAAGAGGATATTCCGATACCTAAGAGGAACCTCAAACTATGAGTTAAAATACCACAGAGATGGTAACGCAAAACTAGAGGGATATAGCGATGCGGACTGGGGGAGTGAATTGGGAGACAGATACTCCACCACTAGCTGCTGTTTTAAATTAATGGGAGGCCTCACATGGTCCTGTCAAAAGCAAAAAAATATTGCATTGAGCACCGTAGAGGCCGAATATATGGCACTATCTTACACCACACAGGAAGCATTATGGCTACGAACATTAATAACTTAAATAGAACCGAATTTAATTGAGGAACCTACAACCATCTTCTGTGACAATAAGGGAGCCATAAACCTAGCTAAAAATGATATTACTAGTGCTAGGACAAAGCATATTGATATACGGCACCATTTCATTCGGGACCACATAGAGCGACAGAACATTGCCGTGGACTATCAGCGCACAGAAGACATGTTAGCTGACCTTCTGACCAAACCCTTGAAAAGGGAGAAGTTTGAGAAGATTGTGGGACTATTTGGTTTATCTTGTGGAAGCAACACACAAAATATAAGTTCAAGGAGGGGTGTTGGAATTGTGTGAACAATATATTTCGTGTGTGACGGCGCAAAGTGCACTGTGTAAAATAGACCTCTGTCATTGTCTAACACTCTTTGTGTGCGCTAATTATTCTGTTGTGTTCGCTGTAAATTATTTTGTTCTTGAATGTGCAAATATAGTTATTAGTAAAATGTCCTTTTTTTCTCCTTAATACTTGTTCAGCTGCGCGAATTCCAATATTTCCTACAAGAGAAGAAGTGCGCTCTGTGATGTATGGTTGCAGTCAATTGGACCGATTTCCTCGCGTTCTTGGTTCCTTGGATTGTACCCATATAAGAATTCAGTCTTCTGGAGGACATAATGCTTTAACTGTCAAACCATTAGCGATCACAATTTGTCGCTCGATGGCCGGGCTCTGTGCACGACAGTACCATATTTCTCAACTGCGCTCGCAGAGCTCAATTTGAAAACGGAGGAATACCACAAGGTCACTTATTGGGAGATAGTGGTTATGCATGTAGATCCTACTTGTTAACTCCACTTTTAAATCCGCCAAATGAAGCAGAGCATCGATATAACAGGTCTCATATCAAAACTAGAAACACTGTTGGGAGAAAATACGGAATGTGGAAGAGAAGATTTCCCATATTATCTGTAGGAATAAGATGTAATCCACAGGAAGCAATGTCAATCATTGTGGGTACGGCTGTCTTGCATAATATTGCGAGGAGTACAAGCAGTGAAGAACCACCAGAAGATCCTGAAATTTCTCGACTTTTAAATCAGTTACGTGATGAGAGAGGCCCCAACATTGAAGACAACGAACCAGTGCTACCTGGACAGCAGATGTATCGTGATGATACATTACCTGGAAGAGCAGTTCGCCGTGCTATAATTAATGAACATTTCCCGTAATCTAACATAAATTCAGACATTGTTCGTAATGAAAAATTGTGATTATGGTTATGGAATTTCGCCGTATTTTCAATTTTTCAGATTATTTCAGCATGTAATCTATTTTGTTTCTGCTGTCTAGCGAACATAAAAGTACTCACTTAACTAACTGGGTGTGTGATGCGAAATTTGAGGTTCTGGCGTGCCAGGGACAGGATGTGCTGCCTACAGACAATTACCCTGCTGCTGCTTTTCTGAGATATTTTTTTAGTATGGAACTGTTGATAATTCATTATTAAAGATATATTTCTTGCATCACATTGGTTGTGAAAGCAATGCAGTACTCTGTTATTTATGTACATGTTCAGTTTCTGGGCATGTACTTAAATTTCAGAACAAATGACTCCATTACATTTAGAGAGTGTGAGAGTAAAAGCGAGTGGAATAAAATATAACAGATATTTCTGTATTATGTTCACTATAGATCCTAAACATCTCTTAAATTTTCTACTGTAACAACAATATGTAAATGTCCAACACTTTTGCAATGTTAAAAGAGCACATTCTTTATTATTGGAACCTTTCAGTTTATAGATTATTTTACTGCACTTCTCCTCAGTATTAATGCAGTCTTATCACCTAGATAAGCTTAAAATTGTGAATATGCAGTACACACATGGGCGCAAAATAATCATTTGTGTAATAACATAAAATGTCAGCTTGGGATTGTTTATTTGTTAAATTGTTTCCATATTAATCACTACTCTTTATTTACAATATGATTTTCTTCAAACATAAGTGTGTGTGGCTATAAGGTTGCGCAAAGAATTGAATTACGTTGTTAATTCTAGTCAGTCATGCGTGTAGCAGCACTTTACACAATATTATGTACAACTGTACGGTATAAAAAAAATACATGAAATTGAAGACAAAATTGTGTTTAGAAATTGCCACCAAAAACAAGCTCTCATTGCTACAAAAGGCAATGGAATTTTGTCAGCAATGTCTAATACTTGGGGATCAGTGCAAGAGCAATAATTAGTTAAGGAGTGTGCTACTTCGGAAGATATGAAAGCAGAACCGTAATGCTGTGGGTTGACGGTACGAAGTGTCATACTTTAAGTTATTACTGAGGGAAACTCCCTCCCTCACTCTGTCACTGATATTGATGCAGTTTTTTCACATATTTAATGCTCACCTGTACAGAAGGGAATTCCTTGTCATTGCATAGTGCCACAGAAAAATGCCTAACTACAAATACAGTTGTGGCAGAAGTTATGGGTTGCATCATAAACATTAGCAGGTGCAGAGTATTGCTAAGAAAGCCACACATGCTGTGATTACTATAGCAGGAAACAGTGACCCATCATAGGAATGCTTTTCTGAAAATATCTTGCTACAAATTTTGTTGTGATAAAAGTTATGGGCTGACATTATAAACATGAACAGGTGCAGAGTATTGCTAGAAAAGCCACACAATGCTAATCTCACAACTGTCCATATTAGCAACGTATTATTCAATAATGCCTCTCTACAAATACTGTTATGATAAATGTTACAGGTTTCCACCACACACATTACCAAGTGGTGTGGCTAGGAAAGCCACATATGCTATGCTTACTTTTGCAGAAAAGAGAACCCACCACAGCAATGTATTTCTCAACATGCCTCACTTCAAATTGTATTGTCATAAAAGATATAGGTTCCCATTATAAACATTACCAGGTGCAGAGTATTGCACGGAAAATGGCACACACAAAATTATGATCACTTTCCCTCATAATTTAATATGTTAGGATATTCTGGTACAAACAATGTAAAACATGATAACATTGGGCCTCATGTATATAACTGTTACAGCACATATGTTCATTCCAAAGTTAGAGTAACAACGATGCTTTATTACTATTATTTTGTTTCATTAACAGTCTACCTCATTGTTAAGTCATTTAAGTAGAAATTGGCACCTGACGTTGTGGCTGCAGGCCTGCAACTGACATGTAGCTGACTTGTGTAAACTGCAGTATTGCTAATCTGTTTTTATATATGAAGTAATTCTAATTTTAAGTGATTGGATGAAACTTAGTCCAGACCAAATAAGCTGTAAGCAGATATTAGACAGACAACAACTAGGATAGTAGCAGTATCACTAACAGGACAAACACAGAGAAACAATTTGAACTGTGAGACAACTTTAATACATTAGATAGAATACAACACAGCACAAAAAATTACAAAAATTCACTGTCACAGGAAAAAAAGTCACGTGTCACTGGCATTTTTCTTCTTCCAGTATTTTAGTTTTTCTTTCAGGGCCAGAATCTTTAAATTTTTAATCCACAGCTCCTTTTGGTGCTCTGTCTTCATCATGTGTAATTGGGCCTCCAGTAGTTCCACTTTCTTCTTGCACACATTTTCGATTACTGTTCCCGAACCTGATGGCCTTGGTTTTGCAGGCATCTTGCGACGATGCCATGTATTTTTCGGCGTGCAAATGTTTTCATTGGGTTGATTAGCAGACTGTGAAACAGATTGCAGCTAGGTGACATCCACCAGAACATTATCTGGTGTCTCGTTACTTTGTATTACTACAGGTGTGTGGGAAGTGCTAGGTTGTGTGCACTCTGCTAACTCGACAACTGAAGCAGGTGGCGTGTTCTCACTGCACTGCACTCCATGTTGACAACATTCACAATCATGCTAAACTGTGCATCGGAATCGTATGCATTTGTTAACGGTTTCATTGAGGAACCAACAAGTTCTAATAGTTTAGCCCGATCATGGATCTTGGTTTTTTGGGTAGGCTTCCCCCCATCTGTTTTATACACTTCCACCTTTTCTTCTGCAAGGTCTTTTCGAAGTCTTCTTTTCATGTTTTCATAACAAGTTTTCAGCCTGTCACAGAATCTTTTTGTCACACCTGAAATTAAATAGCCGGCCGCGGTGGTCTAGCGGTTCTAGGCGCGCAGTCCGGAACTGCGCGACTGCTACGGTCGCAGGTTCGAATCCTGCCTCGGGCATGGATGTGTGTGATGTCCTTAGGTTTGTTAGGTTTAAGTAGTTCTAAGTTCTAGGGGACTGATGACCAAAGTAGTTAAGTCCCATAGTGCTCAGAGCCATTTGAACCATTTAAATTAAATAAATGTTTTAGTTTGTAGTACCATAAATTAATTCTTATATTATTTACATTCATAAGTCGATTTTGCATTCTGAGGCTCTTAACTTATAACTGCATTAAAAATCTAAGGTCTGTATATGGGTTTTGTTTACATATCAGTTCATTAAAAAGAAAGTGGTATAGGCATATATGAAGAATACGGCACAGGGCTAAGCGAGAAACGTATGTTCACAATTTTCAACATAAAAGCTTCCGTTAGTCACATAATATTTAGTTAACAGTAGCACGGCATTTGATTTTAAATTTAAAACTAACAAAACAATTCCAACCGTAAATGTACATAGTCCTATCACGTATTTCAATGGTACGCCAATAACAGTTTCAAATTTCAAACTAAAAGCCAGTGTGTGCCATATCCTACACTTACGATGAACCTAGAAAAGTTATTCATTTAAGAGTAAACTTACCAGGAGTAGAATTAAATTGCGCCTCCACATGGAACCACATTGCCTGTTTTTCTTTTAAGCTGCAGCCGTCGGTTTTCTTATTTTCAAGAACGGATGCATTGCACCCACCAGTTCAAGAAGTACATCTATCTCGTACTTCGAGAAAATCTGTGTTCTTTTATTCTCCAAAAAAGAAACCAACAGATCAGAAATAGGTACCGAGGTACGTACACACACTTCTGCTTGTCTACGGAAAAAGCAACAAAGATAGAACGTGGCACCAGCGATTATCTGTGCAATTTCATGTTTACTAACATCTTCGCGTCTCCAGGGCACGTTCCATTGCAATGCAGAGAGTTTACCGCGGTCAAATGCACAGTTGGCTGACGACGGTTTGCTGACCAGCGATTAACGTTGGTGCACTGCAGAAGCGCGATTTAGTTTTAACCATGATCGCGGGACCTTGGTTATCATGCTTTTTGACCGGGGTTGGTGCACTCGGCCATCAGGGTGCGTGGAATAACCTCCAGAGTGCTCCTGTTGTGATACGAAATTGCACGCCAGACCATAACTCCAGGTGTAGCTCCAGTGTGTCTAGCATGCAGACAGATTGATTGAAGGCCTCAACTCGCCTCCTCCTAATCAACACATGGCCTTCACTGGCAACGAGGCAGAATCGACTTTCATCGGAAAACACAAGCCCCAAAGATCTCTCACCCGAACCCCTGAGGTCGCAAATAGCGATGATTTGGCATCAGTGGAATGCATGCTACAGGGCGCGTAGCTCGGAGCTGTCCTTGAAGTAACCGATTTGTAAAAGTTCGTTGTTTCACTCTGATGCCAACTGCTGCTCAGACTGCCGCTGCAGATGCAGTACCTATACGCCGTAAGCGACGGTCTTCCCTCTTGGTAGTATAACATGGCAACACGGAGCCCAGTCATCTTAACGACTGTACGTTCCTGTTCCAAGATGCTACTCCAGGCGGGTGTAAAATGAATGTGCACAACGGGAAAGAATAAACGCTAAAATGATGATTTGGCCCTGTCTGACTACCCCCTGAAGCAGATCTTAGGATCTCTTAATTCTTTTTAAGATATAAATTACAATCTAAACATAAATGAATGAGGAAGGCAACTAATACTGCTAAATTATAAACGTTGTTGCTCAATATATATTTACTATAGATTAAAATCAGCCCTTTAAATACAATTCTCTATATTTCATAAATAAAACTGCAGATCAATTGCCCACTCTGTCTCTTTTTATGGCCACGCGATCCAACATAAATAATGCGAAATGACTGACGTCATCTACGTACTAAACATTAGAAGACACTACTTTCAAAATGATCTACAGTGGTGTGGAACCTCAGTAGAAATAAACCAACGTGGTCACAGCTGTTTAGCTTGTAGCCGTAATAAGCCGAAGTAATTTGCGATATCACCGTATGAACTGCGTCTGGTGCGTCAGCGTGCTGGTTTTCGTACTCGTCTGCATGGATGTAAGAACTCCAGCTACAAATTAAAATCTTCCAAGCACTACGACGGCAGAGGGCGGTCCTCTGACTACTATACTCTAATAGTGTTTTCTCCTCTCTGTGTTCTACAGACGCGAACTCCCAGCCACAAGGACAGAGTTCAGATAACGTCTCAACGTAAGTGTAGGCAGAGGAAGTGCTCTCAATTACTGAACGGTGCTTACTCAACGACGACTTCCAACTTGGAGGTGAAGTCCAGAATCGTATAGGTTTGCAACACTATAGTGCCTAACTGTTCTAACTATCAACTCTACTGAGAGCAAAGACAGCAAGTCCGTCTGTACCAACAAAGCTGATACTGAGCGACCGTCACACACGGGCGCTCACAATGGAAGACCTCATCCCTCCACCGCTGGCTTCCCAGCAAGGCTCGGCTCCCCACCCTCGTAACTCTGAAAACGAATCATATTCCCGAAACCACGGAATATTCTCCGTCTCTACAGATTCTTCCGAACGCCGACCAATTATATTTTAGTCTTTTGTGGTCCAGTGTGGAAGGTTTGCGAGGAAAAGCCTATACTCTCTTCTGAGTAAAAATCTTTGGAAACAACACAGCCTGCGTGGTTTCTGAGGTGCCGCTTCTTCGTTCCTCTCACCTGCGTCCAAGATTTGCAGAATTCCCAGTTATCCTACCGGTCCTGCCACAATAGCGGCCGGCCGTCACCCTATTGCGCTCCAGAGCTCAGGTGCCACGACGTCCGTCTAGCTACTTCCTGTTTTTAAGCAGGGCTAACACCTGTGCAGGCCTTCCACCCAGAACTTGAGTTCTGCCTGCCATTTCATCTCCACTGGCGCTGCAATCTAGTACTAGTATAGGCCATCATTCATTACGCCATTCTGATAATAAAAACAATCAGTCACCTTTCATGCAGTAAGCATTAACAGTTATTTACAAGGTGTACTTGACAACAAGTACATGACAAAGGAATTGGCTAAATGTGTGGAACATGTAGACTATGCAAATGACCGGGTTATTGGTGTAAGGCTGAAAGGAGCACAAAAAGATTTACTGATTGTCCAGGTGTATATGTCAACTTCAGAACATGATGACCAATTTGTAGAGGAAACGTACAATGTAATAGAGAGAATAATGGACGAAAATAAAAATTGCTGCAAAATAGTAATGGGAGACTGGAACGCCATTGTGGGAGAAGGAAAAGAGGGAAACATAGTAGGCAGTCATGGTCTTGGAAAGCGAAATGACAGAGGTGAATGGTTAATTGACTTCTGCAGGGAAAGGCAGCTGATAGCGGCAAACACATGGTTCAAGAACCATAAGAGGAGGCTTTACACTTGGAAATCACCAGGGAATAAATACAGAAACCAAATCGATTTTATACTGGTAGAAGAAAGATACAGGAATGGAATCAAGAAGGTGCACACATTACCAGGTGCAGATATTAATAGTGACCACAACTTACTTATGGCAGAAATAGAAATAAGAATGAAAAAACTGAAAAAGGCGACAATGGCGAAGTGGGACTAGAGAAGATAAGGTCCAACAAAGAACAAATTACAGAAATGCTGTCTCGGGACTTTCTAAACACATTACGAGACGAAGAAGCACCTGATAATGCCAACGAGTACTGGAATATGCTGAAAGAAGGAATCATTAAAGCAGGACAGCAAAATATAGGATATGTAAAAAGGGAAAAGGTCAAAAAAACCATGGGTCACACAAGAAATGATTTCCAAGATGGAGGAGAGAAGAGAATTGAAAAACAAGAACACTGAAGATGCAAGAAAGATATACCGAAGGTTAAATAACGAACTGCGAAGAGAAACAGAGCAGGCTAGGAAAAAATGGCTAAAAGAGGAATGTGATGAAATTGAAGAACTGGACAGGAAGGGAAGATACGACTTCCTATACAACAGAGTAAAGACTATGACATGGGAACAAAACAGAGCAGGAGGTGCTACTATGGAAATTTTGAGTAAAGACGAAGAGGTAGTGTACAAAGATCGTGACGATGTCCTCCAGAGATGGGAAGAATATATAAAAGAGCTATTTGACACAAATAGCAAACCAGAAACTCTGGAACTTGAATCACACAACAGTGTAAGTGATGAAGAGAAAGGACCGACCATCATAATGGAAGAAGTAAAGTCTGCCATTGCTGCAATGAAAAATGGCAAAGCAGTAGGTACAGATACAATACCGGGAGAAATAATAAAATGCTTGAACCACAATGGAATAAGAGAAATATTGAGGTTATGTAATAAAATATATGACAGTGGTGAATGGCCTGAGGACTTTTTGGCAACAGTAATGATTCCATTACCGAAAAAACAAGGAACCAAGAAATGCAGCGAGCACAGGACAATCAGCCTCATTTCACATGCAGCCAAAGTGATGTTAACAATTAATAAAAGACTTGAAAAAGTAATAGAGGAGAATCACGGCGAGGAGCAGTTTGGCTTTAGACGGAATACGGGCACCAGAGATGCAATAGGGCTCCTACGAATCTTGGGAGAAAGGTTTATTGAAAAAGGAAGAGACCTATATATGTGCTTCATCGATATAGAAAAGGCATTTGACAATGTGGTTTGGGACAAGCTGGCGACTATTATGAGGGAAAAGAGAGTGGACTGGAAAACCAGAAGACTTATAAACTCATTATACCTTAATCAAAAAGTTTCAGTTAAAGTGAGAGGAGAAAGTACAAACCGGATCAGACTAGGGAAAGGAGTAAGACAAGGATGCTGTTTATCACCTACTCTTTTCAACCTGTACTTGGAAAATATGATTGACCAATGCTCATTAGATGACAAAGGAGTAGAAATTGGAGGAAGAAGAGTAGGGTGCTTGAGATTTGCTGATGACATGGTCCTTCTAGTCACAGGGGAAAAAGAATTACAGGATTTGGTGGACACCATTGCAACTAACGGAAAAAATATGGAATGAAAACTAACACAAATAAAACAAAAGTATTGGCAATAGGAGGAAATAAAAATTGTGCTGAATGGAGAAACACTAGAACAGGTGCAAAATTTTAAGTATCTTGGAAGCAGGATAGACACCGACTGGAAGTGCACCACAGAAATTAAAACAAGGGTAGCAATGGCAAAAGAGGCGTTTTATAAGAAAAGGAGAATCTTCTGCAGCGGTCTGGACAGAGAACTCAGAAAGAGACTGATAAAATGTCTTGTATGGAGTGTTGTTCTATATGGCGCTGAAACATGGACTATGAGGAAAAAAGATAGAGAAAGGCTGGAGGCTTTTGAGATCTGGACATGGTGGAAGATGGAAAGAATAAGTTGGATGGACAGAGTAAAAAATGAAGAGGTACTGAGAAGAGTGGGAGAGAAAAGAGTTACTAGATGTAATAAAGAGAAGAAAAAGAAATTGGATTGGGCATATATTAAGAAAGAATGACGGACTGATAAAAAGAGTTTTAGAAGGTTATGTAGAAGGGAAAAGGAAGCGAGGAAGGAAGAGATTCCAGATACTGGATGACATGATGGACGGTAAAACATACAGCAGCCTTAAGAAGGAAGCAATGGATCGCAGAAAATGGAGAGGCAAAGGACCTGCTAATATAGCAGATAACTAATGATGACTTGACAACGTCAGTCTCCTTTAAATATTCATATATACGATGTACAACCTATCAAATGATACCTAATTGTGGTTGTAGTTCACGGCAAAGTATGTGGATGAGTGCTTGTAAGGTGCGAAATATTAGCCACCTTACATCGTGACCACCGCTGCCAGAAGCCATGCACAGTGCCTATAATCCTGCCAAAATCAGTGAGGTGTTGATTATGGCATCTTAATCCTCTTAAAGGCATTCTTGAGTAACATCGACTCACTATGTCCAGTCCCAAAGGTAAGTAACGCTCACGACCGTTACAGCGTGTATTTAAAGCAAACCTAATTTGCATCCTCATAGTGGCTCTACTAGTGCCAGTCTTGTGCGACTGGCGCAAAATTTTAGTAGACATCTTTCAGACCTAGAAACAGACCAACTTCCTTTATGTCACTCAACTCCTTCTTGGTGTCATTTTTTTCCGTCAATATATGTTACGGTTCATTCTCGTTCGGTTTGTGAGTCGGGCGCGGGATGACTAACCGTGTAAATACCGATGCGAGCGCTGTCATTACTTATTTACTAACGGAGAAACTCAGCCTTGCCCAGGTATTTATTTATAGCTGTGCGTCCACGCCTGTACCACGCTATGGCCTTGCGCTTAATTTTTCTGACGTCATTTCTCCTGAACTAGATAAGTGGTCCTCAACCCCACAGCGATTGTTGCCTGATAGTACGTTGTATGTGTACCAAGTTTCGTTGAAATCGGTCCCGTGGTTTAGGAGGAACTGTGACACCACACCACACCACAAAATTTCTGTAATATGTATGGATTTATCATAGCAAGATTAGGGCCATCAGGATCTATCTTACAAATAATCAACCGTTCTACTTATTTTACTCTCTTCTTCTTAAGGCGCCTTCTCCTGACCGACGGTGGCAGACCATATGGACAACTCTGGACGTCGCGTTGTGATAAGGAAGGCGTCTTCTGCGAGTTTCTTAGTCTTCCAGCAGATCTTTTCCTTTCTATTTTCCCTTCAATGACGTATTGTAATAACTGGTGTCTTTCGCGTCTTATAATGTGCCCTAGATACTGAGTTTTGTTTTATGGTGAGCAATAGTTCTTTTTGGTTTTTCATGCGATGAAGGAATTCTTCGCTTGAATTTTTCAGCACCCAAGGCAAGATACGGGGATACAGACACATTTTAAAAAGCAACATTTCTTTCCCTAGATATCAGTTAAGTCTTCAGCTATCGCATCCATAGAGAAACTTGAGAACGCGGAGCAACGAATCATTCCCATTTTCAGTTGGAGCCTAAGATACTATCTTATGAAAAGTCTTTTCATGCTAATAAATTGCCTTCTGGCCTGTTCTATCCTAGATCTGGCCTCTTTCTTGCACTCACACTGCTCAGCCATCGAAGTACGCAAGTTCTTCAAGGAGGATGCTTGTTCAATTTTATTTCCTTCTATTGACAAGGTTGTTTACATTGTTCTCCTAGAGAAAACTACATCTTTGGTCTTGGAAGTGTTGACAGACTTGTCAAACTCTTCACTGTGCCTGTGGACTAAATTGCCTGTCATGTGTTGGAACGTGTGTAGATCAGTTGCTGTGACAACAGTGTCAACTTTGTACCTAGTTTTGTTATCTTTCCGATTATAATGCTTTCTTCCGCCAATACTTACCTGATAATTGCTTCAGAATAAATGTTAAACAAGAGCCCTGACGAACGCCTTTACTAATTGTAGAAGCTTCTGATGTTCATTGGTATAGCGCACTGATGATACGTAAATCTTTTTGGTCAGTACCAGTTGACATCAAAGTCTCCCCAGTCTTTTTATGTACCACAAAACCTAAGGCTTTTTTTATAGTCGATGAAACAAGTGTACATATCGACATTCATATCTCTGCATCTCTTCACTAATACATGCAATGAGAAGATAGCTTCACAAGTTCCAACCCCATTTCGGAAACCAAACTGGGTCACTTACATTTGCGATTCACATTTCTTAAATCAACGTGTGTGTGAGTCGCAGAAATATTTGAGTACGTGAGACATCAAACTAATCATACGATAACCACCACACTGTGAGGAGTTGATCTTCTTCGGCAGTAGAATAAAAGTTGGACTCAGCCAGTCATAAGGTATCTTTCCCGGTGCATAGATAAACACTGAACAACGAAGTTAGGAGGCTGAGGTCTGTCGACTTCCTTCAGCTAAAACTTTAATAGCTTCAGTGTAAACTCGATTCGGACTGGTGGCGTCACTATTCTTCTGCAGTTTAATGGCATGGCACTCTTTCCAGTTTCAGGACTCAATTCATTGGTTCTTGCGTCAGGTGGAGGAGGATCGCCTCTGTCATTTTGGAAAGGACTTTCATGTAGTCCTCCCCTCTTTTGAATTTTCCTTCAACTCCTATAATAATTTCATTGCTCGCGTTCCTCAATATTTGTGCGCGTTGCTTCATTCGTAGGTCATTCAACGTTTTCACTTTCTTATCTAAGTTGAAGTGATCGCGTATCTCCTGAAATATCTCAGTTTCTTTACAATTATCAGACATGCACGATTCCCTCGCTTCTCTGCAGTTTCTGCGCATGTTTTTTAGTAGATTTTTGAATTTTATGGAGTCTTCAGTTTCGTATTGACTTTTTTCGTTCATAAGCTTCAGGGTTTTATGAGGAATGCCTTTTGTTGTTGGTGTTGTACCAAATGCAACTTTCCTGACCTTGAGTTACGCTATCTTTTATAGAGTTCCAAGTGAATTCGAGTCTATAGGCCGAGTCTCTTCTATTGATTTCATCTTCTCCTCCAGAGCAGCACCAACATTACATCTCGCTTCAATACCTTTCTTGTATCTATGCACGCTGATGTCTCAACGTCCCTTCTAGCGTTTCTAAGGCGCTGAATTTTAAAAACCATTACTACTGGGTTGTTTTAACGGGTTTCACATATTTCTTAGCTCTTGTTTCATCAGAACAAAATCGGTCTGAATTCTGTCGGTTTTCTCTGCATTGATAACGTCCATCCTCCGAGGATGGAGTTTCAAAAATGTATTAGAAACAAAAACTTAAAGTTCCATATAAAACTGCACCAGTCTGTCTCCACTTGTGTTTCGTTTACCAACGCCATAGCTTCCTGCAGTATTAGTTCTGTACCAGATCCAATTCTTGAGGTGAGATCACTCACGACCAATGTAATCTCTCCCTTTGTTGTGTGTTTCATTGCTTCATCCAAGGTGTCATAGAAAGATTTTATCTCTTCCTCATCTTTGTATACTGATGGTGCATGAAGCTGAGTAATGATCAAGGCTCGATGTGATGTTTGCAGCCTCAATAACATTACTCGATCACCAAGAGGAACGAAATCGAAAAACGTTTTGCTGTCATTGAGACACAAGTATGGCAACTCCACACCTATGGTTAGTATCAGTTCCCTAGAAAAGTACAGGGATCCTCCGTTCATACTGTGGATCCCAGATCCAGGCCATCTTATATCGCTTAGTCCGAGGATCCTCACTTTCGATCTGCATCTCTCTACCTGCGCATTTGAAAGCTTCCAGGTCATATTTAAACTACAAACACTCCATGCGGCAATGCAAACGTTGTTCTCATATGCTTTCATCTTTTCAGAAATGAGAACTGCCGTTCTTTCTGGTCACAGCGGCGTTCAAGGTAATTCCTCCGCCCATCCTCCAGAGATCCAAACGGGGAATAGAAACTCCGGATAATTTTACGTTGAACTGAGCCATGCCAAGTGAACTTCAAGCGATGTCCTTAACGGTCCTTAATACGGTGGTTTCCCGTTGCCTTCTGCATCCTAGTGCCGTTGACCAACTATCGATTCTTCCGCATTTTGGGACAACTTCCTGGCCCAAGGGCAATAGAGTGCCCCTGTCTCGACCCACTCATCACTTTCACAGAGGCTGTTAGTTATTGGTTTAGGGTTCTTATAAATAATGTCGTGTGGCGAGGGCACCTGGCTGGTAGACACGATCGTCTGGTGCAAGTCTTTTGAGGTGACACCACTTCGATGACTTGCGCCTCGATGAGGATGAAATGATGATGACTACACAAACACGCACTCCCTGAGCGGAGAAAATCTCCGACCCAGCCGGGAATCGAACCCGGGACCCCTGGGACGACAAGTCGATGCGCTGTCTACTCAGCTACGATGGCGGACAGGATATCTTATAATCAAGGAAGATGTTCGGTCAGACAGGGCTAGTATAGATTTACTCCTTCAGGGAAGGTGGTCTCACCATTCCTCTAGAGACTGTATCCTATGCTGTGGGACGCACTTTGTATGGCACCTCTGTCAAGACCACTCCAGTTTAGGTGACCTACCGATAGCTAGCCTACAACCGGCAAAGCCCTTGACTTTGTCGGAGCACGCAAGCCCTTTCGCCCACCTTCGACAAGGCGGTGTCCCCTAGGAGGGAGATTTTGCATGTTCACATAACGACATAAATGGTATTAAAATACGTGTATTTGACTTGGGATAGAGAACTTAGAAGTAACTATAACATACACTACTGGCCATTACAATTGCTGCACCAAGAAGAAATGCCAATGATAAACGGGTATTCATTGGGCAAATATATTAGAACTGACATGCGATTATATTTTCACGCAATTTGGGTGCATAGATCCTGAGAAATCAGTACCCAGAACAACCACCTCTGGCCGTAACAGCGGCCTTGATACGCCTGGGCATTGAGTCAAACAGAGCTTGGATGGCGTGTACAGGTACAGCTGCCCATGCAGCTTCAACACGATACCACAGTTCATCAAGAATAGTGACTGGCGTATTGTGACGAGCCAGTTGCTGTGCCACTATTGACCAGACGTTTTCAATTTGTGAGAGATCTGTAGATACGCTGGCCAGGGCAGCAGTCGAACATTTTCTGTATCCAGAAAGGCCCGTACAGGACCTGCAACATGCGGTCGTGCGTTATCCTGCTGAAATGTAGGGTTTCGCAGGGATCGAATGAAGGGTAGAGCCACGAGTCGTAACACATCGGAAATGTAACGTCCACTGTTCAAAGTGCCGTCAATGCGAACAAGAGGTGACCGAGACGTGTAACCAATGGCACCCCTTACCATCAGGCCCGGTGATATGCCAGTATGACGATGACGAATACACGCTTCCAATGTGTGGTAACCACGATGTCGCCAAACACGGATGCGACCATCATGATGCTCTAAACAGAACCTGGATTCATCCGAAAAAATGACGTTTTGCCATTCGTGCACCCAGGTTCGTCGTTGAGTACACCATCGCAGGCGCTTCTGTCTGTGATGCAGCGTCAGGGGTAACCGCAGCCACGGTCTCCGAGCTGATAGTCCATCCACATCCACATCTATACTCCGCGAGCCACCTTACGGTGTGTGGCGGAGGGCACTTATTGTACCACTATCTGATCCCCCCTTCCCTGTTCCATTCACGAATTGTGCGTGGGAAGAACGACTGCTTGTAAGTCTCCGTATTTGCTCTAATTTCTCGGATCTTTTCGTTGTGATCATTACGCGAGATATATGTGGGCGGTAGTAATATGTTGCCCATCTCTTCCCGGAATGTGCTCTCTCGTAATTTCGATAATAAACCTCTCCGTATTGCGTAACGCCTTTCTTGAAGTGTCCGCCACTGGAGCTTGTTCAGCATCTCCGTAACGCTCTCGCGCTGACTAAATGTCCCCATGACGAATCGCGCTGCTTTTCGCTGGATCATGTCTATCTCTTCTATTAATCCAACCTGGTAAGGGTCCCATACTGATGAGCAATACTCAAGAATCGGACGAACAAGCGTTTTGTAAGCTACTTCTTTCGTCGATGAGTCACATTTTCTTAGAATTCTTCCTATGAATCTCAACCTGGCGCCTGCTTTTCCCACTATTTGTTTTATGTGATCATTCCACTTCAGATCGCTCCGGATAGTAACTCCTAAGTATTTTACGGTCGTTACCGCTTCCAATGATTTACCACCTATGGCATAATCGTACTGGAATGGATTTCTGCCCCTATGTATGCGCATTATATTACATTTATCTACGTTTAGGGAAAGCTGCCAGCTGTCGCACCATGCATTAATCCTCTGCAGGTCCTCCTGGAGTACGTACGAGTCTTCTGATGTTGCTACTTTCTTGTAGACAACCGTGTCATCTGCAAATAGCCTCACGGAGCTACCGATGTTGTCAACTAAGTCATTTATGTATATTGTAAACAATAAAGGTCCTATCACGCTTCCCTGCGGTACTCCCGAAATTACCTCTACATCTGCAGATTTTGAACCGTTAAGAATGACATGTTGTGTTCTTTCTTCTAGGAAATCCTGAATCCAATCACAAACCTGGTCCGATATTCCGTAAGCTCGTATTTTTTTCACTAAACGTAAGTGCGGAACCGTATCAAATGCCTTCCTGAAGTCCAGGAATACGGCATCAATCTGCTCGCCAGTGTCTACGGCACTGTGAATTTCTTGGGCAAATAGGGCGAGCTGAGTTTCACATGATCTCTGTTTGCGGAATCCATGTTGGTTATGATGAAGGAGATTTGTATTATCTAAGAACGTCATAATACGAGAACACAAAACATGTTCCATTATTCTACAACAGATTGACGTAAGCGAAATAGGCCTATAATTATTCGCATCTGATTTATGACCCTTCTTGAAAATGGGAACGACCTGCGCTTTCTTCCAGTCGCTAGGTACTTTACGTTCTTCCAGCGATCTACGATAAATTGCTGATAGAAAGGGGGCAACTTCTTTAGCATAATCACTGTAGAATCTTAAGGGTATCTCGTCTGGTCCGGATGCTTTTCCGCTACTAAGTGATAGCAGTTGTTTTTCAATTCCGATATCGTTTATTTCAATATTTTCCATTTTGGTGTCCGTGCGACGGCTGAAGTCAGGGATCGTGTTACGATTTTCCGCAGTGAAACAGTTTCGGAACACTGAATTCAGTATTTCTGCCTTTCTTCGGTCGTCCTCTGTTTCGGTGCCATCGTGGTCAACGAGTGACTGAATAGGGGATTTAGATCCGCTTACCGATTTTACATATGACCAAAACTTTTTAGGGTTCTTGTTTAGATTGTTTGCCAATGTTTTATGTTCGAATTCGTTGAATGCTTCTCTCATTGCTCTCTTTACGCTCTTTTTCGCTTCGTTCAGCTTTTCCTTATCAGCTATGATTCGACTACTCTTAAACCTATGATGAAGCTTTCTTTGTTCCCGTAGTACCTTTCGTACATGATTGTTATACCACGGTGGATCTTTCCCCTCGCTTTGGACCTTAGTCGGTACGAACATGCTGCTGCAAACGTCGTAGAACTGTTCGTGCAGATGGTTGTTGTCTTGCAACCGGCCCCATCTGTTGACTCAGGGATGGAGACGTGGCTGCACGATCCGTTACAGCCATGCGAATAAGATTCTTGTCGTTTTGACTGCTCTTGTCGTCTTGACTGCAAGTGATACGAGGCCGTTGGGATCCAGCACGGCGTTCCGTATTACCCTCCTGAACCCACCGATCCCATATTCTGCTGACAGTCATGGATCTCGACCAACGCGAGCACCAATGTCGCGATACGATAAACCGCAATCGCGATAGGCTACAATCCGACCTTTATCAAAGTCGGAAACGTGATGGTACGCATTTCTCCTCCTTTCACGAGGCATCACAACAACATTTCACCAGGCAACACCGGTCAACTGCTGTTTGTGTATGAGAAATCGGTTGGAAACTTTCCTCATGACAGCACGTTGTAGGTGTCGCCACCGGCACCAACCTTGTGTGAATGCTCTGAAAAGTAATCATTTGCATATCACAGCATCTTCTACCCATCGTCTGTAGCACGTCATCTTCGTGTTGTAGCAATTTTAATGGCTACTAGTATACATTTGTAATGCAATAGTAGCTATGGTAGCTACAGTATCTGATCAGAAGTGTCAGTGTACCCCTATGTAAAGGGCGAGCGACCAGTAGATGTCAAAAGAAGCGGACCAGTCAGTATAAAATAGGTGGAGAGTATTGTGTTGTCAGCAGAGAAGCAGTGACAGCAGAATAGTTCGCTTAGGAGAGCTCAGAGACTTCGAATGTGGACTAGGCACCGGATATCACTTAAGTAACATATCTATCAGATACGTTTCAAGCTTTCTAAAGCTGCCTACGTCACCTGCTGGTGATGTGACAGTGAAGTGGAAACACGAAGGAATACAGGGTGAATCACTTAACTATTGCCGCCGGCCGCGGTGGTCGAGCGGTTCTCTAGGCGCTTCAGTCCGGAACCGCGCTGCTGCTACGGTCGCAGGTTCGAATCCTGCCTCGGTCATGGATGTATGTGATGTCCTTAGGTTAGTTAGGTTTAAGTAGTTCTAAGTTCTAGGGGACTGATGACCTCAGATGTTAAGTCCCATAGTGCTCAGAACCATTTGAACCATTTGAACTTGCCGCAGTCAACAGGGATTTTCAGTTGCCCAATAATGCATATTATGCAAAATTAACATTTCCATGGTTCGTGAATGTAGCCTCCTCAGTAAATAAAATCAAATTAATAAATGTGTCATCCCTCTCAATCTGAAGTTGAGTGCATCGTCGTCAGAATTCAGTATGACGCATACAATTCGTACCAGTTAATTCTTCGTGGGGACTGATATGGTAAGAATGATATTTTTGATGATGAAGAACACGAAGAACACTAATCTGGCTCATGCCAGATTCCTTTGCGACTGAACGCGAACTAACACAAGGATCTCGAAGCACAGTGGCAAGAGTACCCATTTCCGTTTCCTCGTTAGTAACCTTCCTTTACCGTACATGTTTCCGATGCGTTAAAGATGCAGTTGTTCTCAATTTATTATACACATATTTAAGTGTACGACGTGTTGGGTAAGTACGTTGAGGATATCTTTCAGCGTATAAGTCTCTAGCTCTCACTGAATTTCGTTGGCATTATTCGTAAATGAGAAGCATATCGATTTGTTCTTCGAAGGAATACATCATCCACATTCGCTTGATTCGACGATTCTAGTCTCAACGTTCCTATTAGTCTTGTATTGCGAGACTGTCGAATGGTGTTTACATGTCAATGGCACGTTAGATGGATACGCCGTGTTCGGCCAATATTTACTATTTGCACGATATACGAGAGAGAATTGTCAGAGCATGTACGGTCAAAGAACTTACTGTTACATATCATTGGGTTCGTCTCGATAGCCGCTATCAGAAAATAAGTACCAAACTATAGCATCCCATTAAAAAAAAAAAAAAAAAAAAAAAAAAACAAAGTTGACCTCCGTATCTCTGAAGCGACCCCACCTACCACCAAAAAACCAACGTCATATTATGGCCCCGTTGTCTCATACAACATTTGTCCCACAAACTTTTCAGTTACTATCATACTTTCGGAGTTATTCTAGACGGCAACAGATAGTGATTCTCCCTGTATACCAACGGACAGGGGCAGTCGAGCATTGCGGAATATAGTATATAAAATCCCAAGAAATCCACGGAAAAAAAATCACTTGTAAGTTCCAAAGTGCTACCAGCAGTCCAGCTGGCATTACAACGGTGCACAACGAGTTAAAAAGAATGGTGTGATGACGGACAGGGACGGTCGAGCATCACAGAGTGAGGTTTAAAAAAAATCGCATGAAATCAGCGGAAGAAATAACTCGTGACTTCCAAAGGAGTTAGGTTCAAAAATGGCTCTGAGCACTATGGGACTTCTGTGGTCATCAATCCCCTAGAACTTAGAACTACTTAAACCTAACTAGCAGCCGGCCGAAGTGGCCGTGCGGTTTAAGGCGCTGCAGTCTGGAACCGCAAGACCGCTACGGTCGCAGGTTCGAATCCTGCCTCGGGCATGGATGTTTCTGATGTCCTTAGGTCAGTTAGGCTTAACTAGTTCTAAGTTCTAGGGGACTAATTACCTCAGCAGTTGAGTCCCATAGTGCTCAGAGCCATTTTTGAACCTAACTAACCTAAGGACATCACACACATCCATGCCCGAGGGAGAATTCGAACCTGTGACCGTAGCAATCGCGCGGTTCCGGACTGAGCGCCTAGAACCGCTCGGCCACCGCGGCCGGCAAAGGCGTTAGGATGAGTCGAGTTAGCACCATGACTGAGGGCATAAGGAGTTGAAAAGAATGGTGTACAACTGTCAGGCAGCGGCCCATAAGCCACACGTATTTCTAGTCAATACCAACCGACGCTTGAGGTCACGTAAAGAGTGACATCACTGATTAGAGGATGACTGGAAACGTGTGATATGGGATGATAAATCACGTTGTACCCTGTGGTCATCCGGTGGAAAGTTTTGTCGTTTGACGAATGCCTGGAGAAAGTTACCTGCCATCACATGTAGTACCAACAGTGAAGTACGGGGAATGGAGGTATCTTTTGTGGTTAGGGTGCGAATCTTCCGTTGTACTTAAGAAAACATTAAACACCGAAGAATATGAACACATTTTACAGCATTATGTACTAGGTACAGTAGAGGAACAGATAGGACACGATGATCAGCTTCACAGTACATCCGGTCTGCGAGGCAATGGTTTGTGGACAATAACGTAAATGTCTTGCCCTGAGTCCAAACCCGAACGCAATGGAACAGCATTAGGATGGTTAGAACGTAACTTAGCTCCAGACCCTAGAGTCCAACATCACTGTCTTCTCTGGTTTAGGTTCTTGAGGAAGGTGTGATTATGCAGTATTCCGGCTGAGTCGTACAATTTTTTGTAACCAATATTCTTTGTAATCCGCCACCAGTTCTACTTACGGTTGGTCCTATATCTTCATTTGATGTTCAAATGTATGTGAAATCTTATGGGACTTAACTGCTAAGGTCATCAGTCCCTAAGCTTACACACTACTTAACCCAAAGTATCTTAAGGACAAACACACACACCCATGCCCGAGGGAGGACTCGCATCTCCGCCGGGACCAGCCGCACAGTCCATGACTGCAGCGCCTAAGACCGCTCGGCTAATCCCGCGCATTTGATGTTCCCACACACTGGTTTGCCCAGATACATGTATGAGATGACTGATTCCAACTGACTCATTTGTATTTTTCTCAAAGGACATTACGTTTCTGTGTTTTGTGATGTGCACAGTTTTTCATTTTTGAATATGTAAAGCAGATTGTCAGTCTTTGCACCACTTTGGACTCTTCTCAAGAACTGACTAAATATCTGTGCAGTTTTTTTTTTGACACACCACTTTGATCTAGCTAACTGCTTCATCTGCAACAACTCTGAAGTTATCTTACATTTCCGTAAGCACGAGCTGATTTACAGCGAAATGGCACAATGCTTGAGACAATGAACTCTTAAGATTTCACTCCGGCCATCACAATCCGGTTTTATGTTTTCTACGGTTTCTCTAAATCACTACGACGATTGCTGAGGACCTTCCTCAAACAAGGCTATGCGTGCTCTAAGCTAGAGCATCATTTGTGATAGCCTGGATGTCGATCGAATGATAATCCCCTGTCTTCCTTTTTCAGTCTGTTAATCGTCGTATGTAATAGAGATCGCTAAACGTTTACGATATTAGAATCTTGACATCACGTAAGTCGAACTTATTCTATCAAAAAGACTTAGAGAACTACATTCCTCAATGGCAGAAATAGCTTTTTCTGGGAAATATTTTGTTTAATAGCTGTTATGCAGCATTAATTAAGGTTAGAAACTGAATCATGAAATACAGAGCTTTCACTCCTTTTGTATTTTGACAATTTCGGTCACACTCTGACCATATTCGCGCCATCTGCGACAAAGGAGAACAACTATACACCAGGATCGTACATAGCAAAAATTGCTTTTCTCGATCAAATTTGAACGGCACATAAACCTCCCTGCATGATCACTTGATATTTCAATGATTTTTTAAAATCTAAACTTCCGCATGCGTTCGAAATGCAATAGATTCGATAACGTGCACATATACTGAACACACCACATCAAAGTAATGAGGTAATTTATGTTATACAACTATATTGTTGAAACTTCCTGGCAGATTAAAACTTTGCCGAGCTGTGAGCTTTGCCTGTCGCGGGAAACTGCTTTACCTGCTCTGCTATCCAAGCGCGAGTCACGACCCGCCCTTACAGCTTTACTTTCGCAAGTACCTCGTCTCCTACGTTCCAAACTTCACAGATGTTCTACATGACTTGCGAGACCAGCACTCCTGGAAGAAAGGATATTGCGGAGATATGGCTTAGCCACAGTCTGGGGGTTTGCTTCTACAATGGATTCCTTCTGGAACTATATGTTTATTATACATTTAATATTACTAACTTTGTACTCGTATGACATACGTACTTCCCGTCCTATTGGATTCCTATTATGTTGTGCTAATGTGCGTTGATGGTTCAAATGGCTCTGAGCGCTATGGGACTTAATTTCTGAGGTCATCAGTCCTCTAGAACTTAGAACTACTTAAGCCTAACTAACCTAAGGACATCACACACATCCATGCCCGAGGCAGGATTCGAACCTGCGATCGTAGCGGTCGCGCGGTTTCAGACTGTAGCGCCTAGAACCGCTCGGTTCTGCGCATTGCGCATTGATGTCTACATCTACATCCACATGGTTACTCTGCAATTTACTCTTAAGTGCCTGGTACAGGGTTCATCGAACCATTTTTATACTATTTCTCTACCATTCCACTCTCGAATGGGGCGTGCGAAAAAGGAACACCTAAATCTTTCCGTTCGAGCTCCGATTTCTCTTATTTTAATATGATCATTTCTCTCTACGTAGGTGGGTGTTAACAAAATATATTCGCATTCAGAAGAGAAAGTTTGTGATTGAAATTTCGTAAATAGATCTCGCCGCAAAGAAAACCGCCTTTGTTCAGTGACTGCCACCCCAGCTCGCGTTTCATATCAGTGACACTCTCACCCCTATTGCGCGATAACACGACACGAGCTGCCCTTCTTTGCACTTTTTCGATGTTCTCCGTCAATTCTACCTGGTAAGGATCCCATACCACGCAGCAATATTCCAGCATGTGCCCACATTAAAGTGTCGTAATGCCGAGAATGGACCAGTACCAGAACAATAAGTAATTCAGTCTTTTTGTAGAAAATTTTATCATTTAAACATTTCTGTACGACTCCTAACACACCTAACATCAATAAACTGCTAAAACAGCATGTCCACCATCTAAGTGAAAAAGCAATGCTGTTTTAGAAAAAGATCCGATTCCCCGTAATTATTGATTTTTAGGATGGGATAAATCGCTCCCGTTACCAATGATGGGACTAGACAGATATTTGAGTGCATAGACAGTCCATTCGTTGTAATTCTGCCAATTTATTTGTGGTACTGTTATGGATTGCTGACGCTGACAGTTGACAATAATTCCACATGTTCATGTAATTCGTGATGCATAACTGTATTACTCATAATTTCATTACCTTGTTTGCTTATTAAGGCAAACTTTGTGTAAAAATGTCAAATTGAGCGATGACAGTTTTGCCTCTGCACTGACAGTTCGTAAAACAGAGAAACAGTCTATGTTTACACATCATTAGAGGACGAAATTTGGAGTAAATCTCATCACTTCGAAAACTAGTGACCTATATTGTTATGCTCCATTTTGAAAGCTGATATTCGGAATTATGAAATTACAGCGTTTTAACCACCGCAAAGGTAATATTTCTCTTAGTCTAGTCAATACATAAACTATGTGTGTTATATTTGCTCTCAAAGAAGGAGATGAGAGTCGTTTCTGCAGAATCTCCAGAGGGATGACACGTCAACGTCTGCTCCGCCACGCAATGTCCGTGTCTTTGGAAGGACCATCCCAGAGCCTCTCCCTGAGATATAAACCACTCCGCCGGTTTCATCCTAAATATTTACATGTTTATGTCTGCAACTATCCCTGGCGTCTTATATTTAGCTTTCGCGTCACTGAAGAGGCTTTTCGATTTCTTTTTCCAGTCTCTTGTCAGTATATCACGAGAAACAGAAAAAAAGCAACAAATTACAAAGTCGTCTGCAGCACTGAAGTGGGTGATTCATTACGTCTTGAACTTTAACATCACAATAGAAGCAAATCACATCGTGCAAGCAGATGCAAACCTGAGTGCGCATCCGTACGCTGTGCGAGCGTGTGTTTTGGGTTCATTACCGTAAAGTGCAGAAGGCTTCGGTTAGCTTGACTGGACAGTAGCGCGGTTGTTTTCAAATAATGTGACGAACTTTTGTCTCGGACAAGAACCGTTGTAGTGTTAACTTCCCTGTGTTAAGCACTGTGAGCCCGTACCTTTATGCTTATTCTTTGGCCTTCCTCGACTGCGTTAGCGAGAACGTGCTTTCTTCCGAAAGAACCTTTGACAAGGAACGCTTCGTCACCCGCGGAAACAATGCGAATAGCCCCAGAGCGTTAGTCTTCAATCGGTGATAATAAACTGACTTGCCAACGTCGCGGCAGAGATTGCGCCATTTGAAAGTGTATTTGTGGCATGAACGTAGACACGATGTCTCAGCAGGCTGTGATAGACAGGTGTGTGTAGGAAACATGCCAGCGAGTTATCCGACTTCGAAAGTGGGATGCAAATCGCTGCAAGACAAGGGCTGCGTACGTAACAGCACATTTTTCAGATACGAGATCGTATGAAATGTAATCTATCCTGTAGTGACAGTGACGTTTCTGTGAGCAGAACGCCAAAACGTTCGACGACGTGATTACATAAGGTAGACTGAAGAAATTCAGAAGTGGCGATGTGAAACTGCATGACGACGGATGATGTTGGTGAAGCAGTGTCCATGCGTGGAAACATGGGTTTCCACTGAGTCAAGACACAGGAACAGGACTTGCAAGCGTTTGTCAAGCAAATGGCGTATTCACAACAACAATCTGAAGTACACAGCAGAAATCATCCCTCTGTGGTTGCTCTACCGTGCCCAGAGAGTTGAAAATCTCCCCAGGTGTTAACTCAATGAGCTTCTGGCAATGGAAATGAGCGTTTGGCGTCATTGGCTGGGAGGCCCCTTGCGGGGCAGGTCCGGCCGCCTTGGCGCAGGTCTTATTACATTCGACGCCACATTCGGCGACCTGCGCGCCGGATGGGGATGGAATGATGAAGACAACACAACACCCAGTCCCTGAGCGGAGAAAATCCCCGACCCAGCCGAGAATCGAACCCGGGTCCCTTAGGACAGCAGTTAGTCACGCTGACCATTATTTTTTTTAAAAAAAATCTCATTTTGTTCGCTTTTGTTCGTTGCATCTGCTCGGGGCGGACGTCGTAAGACATCCGTTTAAGTTCGTTGTTAATCCATTAACTCAGTTTTTTTTTATTACAGAAGGCAGCTAACCCTCTGACCATTCAGCTATCGGGGCGAGCAATGAGCTTATGAGGAATAGCTTAATAGGCTGTCAAGAGATGTATATAACTAGAGAAGCTAGTACATCATCAAGAGTAGAAGAATATTGCATACGTGACGAAACCTCTTCTACCTTCTTTCTGAAGGAAACTAAAAGAAGTTGCATGTAGAAGAACCGTTCATGAAAAAGTGTTAACTTCTATTTTCTGTTAATTTTGCATACAAGAGACCATTAGAAAAGAAAGAAATAGACTATTCGATTCAAGCTGCGAGAACTTTGTCATCATTGGTTAGCTATTTTCCTTAAAATAATGTTATAATTAAAGCTTTGATGTCAGTGAGAGGGCTGAGGTGGCAGAGTGGCGGCACGTAACATAAAATACAAGTCGAATGCACGTCAGTCACGCCGGGAAAAAGTAATCCCACAAAAATGTTGGCGGTTTATATAGGACTGATATGCAACCAGTATGGCGACTGGTTCGATATCATGCGCTGTTCCTACATAAACCGCTCAAAGGTAACCAACGCTCATGGCTGTTACAGCTTGTATGTGATGTTAACCTCATTTGCATCCTCTTAGTGAGCGGTAGTGAACGGAATGGACAGTGACTTGGAAGGAGGATATAAGATGAACATCAATAAAAGCAAAACGAGGATAATGGAATGTAGTCGAATTAAATCGGGTGATGCTGAGGGAATTAGATTAGGAAATGAGACACTTAAAGTAGTAAAGGAGTTTTGTTATTTGGGGACTAAAATAACTGATAATGGTCGAAGTAGAGAGGATATAAAGTGTAGACTGGCAATGGCAAGGAAAGCGTTTCTGAAGAAGAGAAATTTGTTAACATCGAGTATAGATTTAAGTGTCAGGAGGTCGTTTCTGAGAGTATTTGTATGGAGTGTAGCCATGTATGGAAGTGAAACATGGACGATAAATAGTTTGGACAAGAAGAGAATAGAATCTTTCGAAATATGGTGCTACAGAAGAATGCTGAAGATTAGATGGGTAGATCACTAGCTCATGAGGAGGTATTGAATAGAATTGGAGAGCAGAGGAGCTTGTGGCACAACTTGACAAGACGAAGGGACTGGTTGGTAGGACATGTTCTGAGGCATCGAGGGATCACAAATTTAGCATTGGAGGGCAGCGTGGAGGGTAAAAATTGTAGAGGGAGACCAGGAGATGAATACACTAAGCAGATTCAGAACGATGTAGGTTGCAGTAGGTACTGGTAGATGAAGAAGCTTGCACAGGATAGAGTAGCATGGAGAGCTGCATCAAACCGGTCTCAGGCCTGAAGACCACAACAGTGAGCTACCAGTGCCACTTTTATGCGACTGGCACGAAATTTGAATTCAGTTGTAGAAACACGCCTACCAACTATCCTTTATGTCGCACAATTACTTCTTGGTGTCCCGACATTTTTTTTTTTTTTGCCTTCAGTGTATTATGAACATGGTGATGCATTTTCTGTATTTTTAAGTAAACTGTACATGTCTGGTGGGGAAACTCAGGTTCTCTTTGGCAAAATGGTTCAAATGGCTCTGAGCACTATGGGACTTAACATCTATGGTCATCAGTCCCCTAGAACTTAGAACTACTTAAACCTAACTAACCTAAGGACATCACACACATCCATGCCCGAGGCAGGATTCGAACCTGTGACCGTAGCAGTCGCGCGGCTCCGGACTTAGCGTTTAGAACCGCTAGACCAACGCGGCCGGCTAGGAGCAAGGGTGGTTCGAGAAGCTGAGTTGGGAGATACATTGTGTCCAGTCGGCGGAGGATCCGGAAGACCAGTTTCGTTCAGGGAGTCTTCAGGCGACACATCGTGGACCTGATGGTGAAGGAGAAGTGTTGAGTCTTGGTTTCTGGGTGGCAGGTGTCCCCGCGAATACTTTAATATTCTGTCGTACTTATAATATTTCCAAGTAAAGTGGGATTTAAACTTTGATAGCTGTCAGAAACTTCAACATATTGTGAAAATTAGATGATGTACATGATTAAACTTTAATTTATTTAGACTGCTCTTTTGAAATCCATACTGGATAGAATACGAGAACCTTCTCGTGAATTTGCGTATGTTAATACATCGAATGCTGGGAGTGGACTTTAACTATTCGCTAGCTGACGCACAAGTTGCGTTTAGTTAACAGAGTAGAACTCTGGTTTTTTATTACCAGTGATGTTTAGATAGCGTTTGGAGGTTCTGCTATTATTTTAATTACGCAAATATGGAAGCTTAATGAACCGTGAAAATTTACTTTCAAAATCTTTTCTTAAAGAATTTGCTTTATTTACTGGCGATTCATCAAGAACATTAACACTATGTGAGCGTGGAAGTAGTTGCCAAGGAGTAACTGATGGAAATAAATTTCAACCAATGGAAATTTTATTCATAAAAGCCTTTTCAAAAACAGATTTAAAATTTATAAGCAGAAAACCACCCTCGAAATATCAAGTTACAATTATTCAGAGGCAGAATAATTTTTTTTTTGTTACGGTAGGAGCCTTCGGGCTGAGAAGCTTCCGCCCCCTTTCAACACGGCCGTAGTCACTTCCGCTGGTGCAAATCTGCAACACACCAGATTACTTTAAACTAAAATTTTTAACAACTCACACAAACACATTAGCTATGCACCCCGTAAGAGGGATGGAAATGGTACAAACATTCACACTAAGAACTTATTTTCCACCAAAAGTGCAATTTGCTTTTTAAAAGGGCCTTTACGGTGGAAGGGTAGCAACTTTATAAAAATGACTATTTAAATAAAACCCATGAAATTCAGACTTACATAAAGTGTACAACATGCTCTACATTACACATATACCGCCTCGCAAGATGATAGGCAAGATAACATATTTCAGGTATTCGGCCCTTACCTTAATTCTACAAATTCGTTAACACCGAATCCGACAAACATGACAGAGGCAGCTGTTAACCAATCGCAGATTGACTGGGGGGGGGGGGGGGGGTTACTAAACAACCCAAACCGCAGATAGCTCTAAACCTCCCCAATTCCACAAGGGAAAAACGGACCACCCAATTCACAATAACACCTTCCCGCGGGTGGGCAAACGGAGAAGAATGGTGGGACGACCCCAAAACAAAGCGGCTGGTGACCTCACCAAGAAAAAAAGTAGAATTTAACAGGTAAATGAAACAACATATCTCTAATCACTTAACTTCTAATAAACTGCGATTGCTGGTGAAGACCTGGCGCAGCACCCCCAACGGTCTCCCGAACCGTCCGCTGCCAGCCGCTTCAACGGACTCTGGAAGGCGCGCCGATCTCCCGTCGCACGGCGTCGCAGCTCGCCCCGACCAGCCCGATGTCGTGGTTCCGCTCCTGTTGCTCTCGTGTGAACCGCGAAGCCACTACCCCTTTCTATACGGCGCTGCCCACTGGACTCACGTGGGGACCTCACATGCGCCGACGCTCAAGGCGGACAAGTCATCTCGTGTCTCAGTGCGCGACCAACCAACCGACCGATCAAACCGCCAATGACCGTTGCCCGAGCAACTCGAGCAGACTGGCGGCCTAACGCGCTGACTCATATGCAGGAACTGAGCCCCGACCGGGCGACCACTAGCTGAGTTCTGTCACTGGCGGAGTGGTAAGACACTGATTTTATGGCTTAAAGTTTGATCCAAACGACAGCCATACTCGCACTCCGACGACAGACAGACACTGACTGCCCCACACTGAGCCGGCTGATCAGCTGACTAGACTCGCCTAGACTGACCGATTCTCCTCTACAGAGCTCATAGTATCCCTTAAATGCACGTGAACAGGCAACCTTTCCGCTTTCCCACCAGAGTGAGACATCAAAGCTGCGATTACCACAGCGGCGCCACCGCCAGAAACGGAGGGCGACTGCTTCACACAACGTGCTGCGGCGCGCTCTTCAAAACAGCAAATTTTTTACCACGGCTCACTTAACTATATTTGAAAAGTGCTATTATTTTATTTCATGTCTTAATAATTTATTTCAAGACCACCATTCTTAAATATTCCTATGTTTTACAGACTGAATAAATCAATTCATTCAATTTAAACATTTCTGTGTCGTCGACATCAATTATTCATTAGAATAAAACATTTTTATCAAGTAATGTTATTATTATTCAGTTTTATTGCAAACTGTTTGACGTCATAATTCGCATTACATATCTATGCTTAAATAATTAGACTGCAGGGTCACAGAAGTAACTATTTTTGCTGCGAGTTTAGCTGCTGGGCATGAAAGCAGACGAATACTGCTCTGCCCCATGGCTATATCGAGCTACATTGCCGAAGTACCATACGTAAATAGTTTTCTCGGCCTCGATTTGGATTGGAAAATAATCCCTAGGCAGGTCTCACGGTATCCTTGTGGTTTTGTTTCCTAGGAAATCTTTTGAAGTATGTATATTTTAGTACTAATGCTTTCTGCACAGACTTGAGTGTCTTTCTCCGTTTGTGATGCTTCTTTGATGTGCACAGAATTTTTGCACCATGGATCTGTGAGGACGTTCTTAGCCAATTTGTGTATTAGAGTCTAAGTAGTATTACTGTTTCTCGATGTAATGTGATTTAGGGTGTTTGGCACATTTTTCCAATCCAAATGTCTAATTATCTTTTTTTTTGCTTTCTGGGCTGAAACCTCTTAAAAAGTGCATGTCCTTTACTTATTGTTTGTTGAGTTAGGGAAACGAGTCCCCTGCAGATACTACTCCGAATCGTTATTTCCGAAGAAAGTGTTTCCAGCCGCACCTGCGGTGAACACAGGCTGACCAGTTTGCCACTTGTTGGAAGTCAAACGCAATGTGGATTTGTTCATGCAAAGTAAGATTAGAAAAAAAAAATCGTTCAAATGGCTCTAAGCACTATGGGACTTAACATCTGAGGTCAGCAGCCCCTAGAACTTAGAACTACTGAAACCTAACTAACCTAAGGACATCACACGCGTCCATGCCCAAGGCACGATTCGAACCTGCGACCGTAGCAGCAGCGCGGTTCCGGGTTGAAGCGCCTAGAACCACTCGGCCACAGCGGCCGGCAAATTAAGATTTAGAGTTTAACGCCCTGTCGACAGCGCGGTCATTAGAGACTGTATTATTTCCAGCATTGCATCATCCCCTAGTTTCGCCCTTCCAACTGCCAGTCTGTCTTCACTACTAACGAAGTCTTCTTTGCAATATTAGAATGGACTCCTCACTGGGTGCTGTCACATGGGCCAGATGAGACCTATTTTTTTTTTACGAGGTTGTTATGGCTCCCCCCCCCCCCTTTTCTTACTTTATTGCACAAGAAGGCCCCAGCTTGGAACCAGCATAGTGGGGTTACGGTGGTTATACAGTAGTATAGTAGATTGATGGGGTCTGTCCATTAATATGTTCATTCTAGGTTTTAGTGATTTTCTTTTGTTGCTCTTTTGTAGACTTAGTTGGCTTAATGTTAGATGCGAATTAAAGTTTAGGTCTCATGATAGTTCTCTCCAGTCAGTATTATTCAACAAAGATTTGGCGTATTATCTTACTTTCTTGTCTTTCTTTGAGATCCTTTTTCTTTTATCTAAGTAAGGTTATATTTCTATCCAAGAATATTTATTCTTGGGTGCCCAGCATGACAAGATTCAACGATATTATCACATTCCACTGTATAAGCACGAAAGAAGAACGTACTAATATCAGTAGTAGGGTAATGGGGGCATCAGCACATTTTGTTAGTGAAGGTTGCCCACAACAGGGGCAAGTATGCACTCAGGAGCAAACCTATTGTTCTCCTTTGACTGACAGCTCATTAACCTATTGTTCTGCTAAGAGGATCTTTCCTTTTGATTACAGGTCCTTACCTATTGTTCCCCCACCCATGCCACCTCCTCCTCCCCCTCCCAAACCCCTCAGGAAACCAACAACCCTCCCATCATCCCCATCGCCGATACAAACACACTTTTGATATCAATTTGATTGACTAATTAATTAAATCGATCAGTTCATTAAACTGGCAAGAAAATGACACAGATGATCGGTCATTTGCAGGGAATACGATTACAGTGAACAGAATATTGTTTCAACAATTTAGGAAATATATGGAATATTGTTAAATTATATATGGCAGTGTACAGAATATTGTTTATTTATTTAGTTAAAGAATTTGGCAGGAAATCGATTTCAGTGTTTGGAATATTGTTTACACAATTTAGACAATCTGTGGAATATTGTTCATCTAAACACATTATGGGATTCTAGGCAGTGAAAGAAATACAGTTTATTTCTTTATTTAAAATTTTTTTTGAGGAAATCGATCCCAGAGCCCCACCCCACCCTCCCCCTCGCTGGTACAGGTACACTTTCAAGTCTGAGTTATTTGAATAGCCCCTCTCAGTCTTATCAATTTGACTGACTACTTAATTAAATTGATTAATTAATTAACCCCTCCCCTCAGGTAATCCACAAACATATCCCTCTTCATCTATCCCCCTCCCTCCATGTACCTGGAAACTGGCGGCTCTGTGGTGGAGAAGAAGGATCTAATCACAGAAAATTCAAGGATATATTGTTTATTTATAAAAAAATCAGATTGCAGGGGTTGGATTTCTCTTGCTCCTCATTCTCTGCTGTTTGGAAAGATGCAGATCAATCGCATTTTTTTTTTCAATCCAATTGTGGAAAGAATTCCATCATGAAACACCTAGCACATGTAATTATGCTGGTAGAAATCTTTCGATTGCGAAGTATGTGCCATACACTGGATGGCACAGAATGCGACTGCACATGCTGCCAGTAGTCAGTGTGCACTGGTGGCCCCCACAAAGCGACGAAGCGGCTGTCAGATGACGAGCCACGAGCAGGTGTCTGACTGAATGCTGACGATACGACACAATACTGAGCAAAAATCAGCGATGATAGACAAGTCTCTCAAGTTTTTCTTGCAAGTGGTACCATTGTGTGTTAGAAAGACAAATGTAACCATCTTATAAGCTGCCAGATGTTAAAAACACTATCTGAACAACCATGTTGCTGTCACACTCGGTCTTGGTTTTACAGGTGCTCGCAAGTGTAGCTAGTGATATCCATGTTAAAAACTACATAAGCCTTATAAATAGATGTATAGCATTACTTCCAAATGAAGTGGTTTTACCACACAAATACCACGACACTGAAATTTGAAAGACTCAGCATCATACAAGTACTGCAGTCCAAAGCAGATCCATATCCCTCAGGTTCCATTCTCATCTGTCACCCAAACATTTTATCCTCGTTATTTTGTACCATCTAACAGAGAAAAATTACTAACTATAGAAGCTCCGCTAACTTCATTGATAGGGAACTCGATAAGATTTTTACTACCCATCTCTCTTCCAATATATTGAAAACAAATACCGTTTGCATGCCCACTTCAACCACATGTGACGTTCCTATTGAATATACAGGTATTGATCCATTGGAGCAGGTGGCCAGCGATCGAAGTAAAGTATTGTAGGGGGATGACCGTATAAGATAGACTATACTATCAGCGGCAAGAGAGGCTCCCGGTGATCCAGTGTCGTTGTTTGAAATTGTTTTTTCTCTGCTGTAGCATGTCCAACCAACACACGACATAGCTTTTTACATGGCCATACATTTTGTTTTTTCCACCACGCCTTTGAGGTCTGTGTCAGGTTCTAAACTCACATTAACATGTTCTGATCCATTGCTTCTCACAGTGTAAATCATGTTGTTGCTGCTCCTACCACAACACACACACACACACACACACACACACACACACACACACACACACACTGGATGATTTTAAATAAAAGATTGTCACGACAAAATTGGAAGAGTTCTGCAGCGTTGTGGAGCGTTTCCAAACTGCTGTATTAAGGTGATTGATGGCCTCTACATTTTAACTCATCTGTCACAGTCATGGGATAGCTGATGCCTCTGTGTTCCGTTTCGATCGATTTGTCATATTGTAGTCATGCACACAATCACTGTTTCGGTGCTAGTCATCCAGAGAAGGTGTCGCCTCTCCACCATGACTCTTTCTCCATCTCAAACAAGAGATGCCAGTCAATCATTACGTGGTAGTCAACAGTATACCAGTAGACGGATGGGATGGAAAAGACACCATCGATGTACTGTAATAATAAGCATCAAAGTTGATAGTGCCAGCAATTTTAGCAATTTTACCGTAATTTTAACACCGACCAATGATGTGACAGCATGCTTCCCACTTTCAGTTTCATCACTAAACCACCCCCGCTCTACTTTGCGTGTACTATTGCGAATATAGATAGATGTCTGTGCAGTACATTCATTCATTGTTAATTCTCAAACATATACATCATCAAAGTATACCAGAGAGTGATCTGTCTCACCTCAAGCATAGTGTGTAATTTACATTCTATGAATGGGAGTCAAAGGGCATTCTCACATTCTTAGGATAAAATTAGAAACTGAAAGATCCCCTCGCACTGTCATTGACAAACCCACCCTACATCACTGTCACCGATTAATCTGCAGCTGACCAGAAGTAGACCGCTACATTCTGTGTCTTGTGAATAAATGGAGTATACCAAATCCATAACTGCTGTTCTATACCCATACAAGTGCACAAGATTTCTCCAGATGCATGCATGTCAAGGAGGTTAGTACCCCTTATGGGTGTATGTAGAAATGAAAGTGTTGTGATATAACAACAGACGGTTAAGAAGAACAAGAAACGTGAGATGTTTATGCATTATGGAACTCCAGACGGACGAAGCATTTTATGTAAATCAACTACATTATCAATTATAAAGTTTTGTTCTAGTGTCTGTTATCAGTACCAGGAAGGTATTGGTAAGACAGAACATAAACACACACACTCCTAAGGCTACATGGCTCTGCACTTATAACGGGCTATAATGTTAGATCGCTTCCGTTTCCGACCTATCAATTGTGTGGAATGCAGCGCTGTTAATATTCCAATGTAAACAATTGTTATTTCCAGTGCATGACATACATCCATCTTGCAGGTTTTTCTACGATAAACCGTGGCAACAAACTATAAAATGAGAAACTACTTCCTTAAAACATCGACTCTGTGTGATATATCCACAGTATAGCTTTCCAGAGGTGTATAGTGTCCACTGTTCATATCTGATCACAGTTCAGAAATTATACTATGCTCGCATCAGTCCTATAGAACATGATCGTTAGTAACGGAGAATACCTCTTAAAAGAAATGTGACAAACGCATAGCAGCAGTATTTGATGCGTGAAATTACATATCGTACCACCACCAACTCTTTAAACAGGATATCTGTCAAGCAGATATATACACAATGATTGCAGTACCTCACAGATACCTGCCACTAATTTAGAATCACCATAGTTATGAATGAAACTGAAGACTCGATTTCGTTTGTTTAGAGGAATGTGTCAAAACAGGATGTTCACGTTTCATCACACTTGAGATGGAAGTCCTGTGATGACCGAGAGGTTTGCTGTTAACGATCAGAAGTAGATAGTCCTCTAAGTCACACACAGAAAATGATGTTGTATACGAATAGAACGCAGACTATGTCACACAACTGACGGTCAAAGGGCCTGCAGCAACATAACCCTCTCTCTCTCTAGAATGCGTCATAAATCTACCATTAAACTGTACCTCGTTACAACTCCATCTCAAGTGAGCACTCCATCCACACTCTGTCGTCCTTTAACGCAGATGCAAGTAAGTTTAGAGGCAGATGGTTCTCTGTTTTTCCAGGAGAGGATCAAAGACAGAAGTCGACTCGTGTGCATCACTATTACTCAAGAGACATACAGTAGAATGCTGCCTTGAAGAAAAAAATGCTTGTTTACCTGGTCCCCAGTGCTTCCATGTCAATATTTTCTCGTTTTCCTCTTGCTGTCACATACTCATCCCCATGTACAAGAATTGTTCTGCGTCAACCAGAAGACTTCAAATCCTCAATTTATCCACATTTCGGAGTATTTTCTCTCAATTTATACGCATTTTCCGTCATTTTTCGTAATTCCATCGATTTTATGTCACTTCTACCCATGCCAACATAACATCACTTCTCGTCCCGTGTTCTAAAATGCGGTGAAATTTTATCGAGGTTTCTACCGGATTAAGTTAGCGGGGCTTTTGTAGTTCGTAATTTTTCTCTGTTGGATGTTACAGAATAACGATGACAGAATGCTGGTGTGATATACGAGCATGAAACATGAGGGACACGGATCTGCTTCAGACTGCAATACTTGTATGATGTTGAGTTCAAATGGTTCAGTTGGCTCTGAGCGCTATGGGACTTAACATCGGAGGTCATCAGTCCCGTAGAACTTAGAACTACTTAAACCTAACTAACCTACGGACATCACACACATCCATGCCCGAGGCAGGATTCGAACCTGCGACCGTAGCGGTCGCGGGGTTCCAGACTGAAACGCCTAGAATCGCTCGGTCTATGATGTTGAGTCTTCCAAATTTTCGAGATAAGAAACACCACCGTAGCTGTTCGTACTGTCCTTATATTACTTCGTGTTGCAGGAGAGGGCTTCGTTTGTTGCTGACCTTACACATCGCACATAGTTGGCGGAGCTATGACAACATGTTCCCATTTCCACAGTTTTTTTGCACTAACTCAGCTTAGCCTGTTTCTACAAGTGTTGCAGAATGTGGTAGATATAGCTCTCGCCGACTTCTGCTCAGTTCCGACTTAAATTGGAACGATGACATGCGCAAAGCTGCAGGGATGGCAGGGCAGAGCCTGAGGAGCAGCTACCAGATGCATAGAGACTATCTAAGACCACGTTGGAATTTCACTGTAACAGATAGGTTCTAAAAAAGAGATTAGTTCCGAGCTATGAGAGTGCCACGAATATGACTTACTTGTGGCTGTAAACATTAAAGGACTACACCATAGAACAAAACGCATGTATGTGGATGAATGGAAAGACTTGATTCCAAATCGCAGACAGAATTTCTGCTATAAACCGTAACATTAGAGATCTGAAAAGCTAATGTACATTTCTTACGACCTCAATCAGCTCACCATCTACTGTACATGATCATTCTCAATCTCCCATCGCCTATAACCTAGTGGGTATATCTCAGAACCTCTGACATGGCATCGAGACAGAATGCGTTACAAATATTGGAGAAGCATGAGGGAGTTGCACATACTGGCTTCATACCACGTTCTTTGGCCGAATCACTTTCTAACTTCGGTGATTTTATTACGAGCTTACACTGATAACGATGTGCATCTGGTAATACAGACTCTGGCAATCACCGTCTGTTTTCAGTGTTTCGGTATTTGTGTGCAAAAACCACTTCATTTGGAAGTAATGCTATACATCGATTTATAAGGCTTGTGTAGTTTTTAACATGGATATCAGTAGCGATACTTGCGAGAACCTGTAAAACCAAGACCGAGTGTGACAGCAACATGTCTTTGAGATAGTGTTTTTAACATCTGACAGCTGGTAAGACGGTTACATTTCTCTTTCTAACACACAATGGTACCATTTGCAAGGAAAATTAAGAAAAACTTGCGAGACATGTCTACCGTCGCTGATGTCGCTAAGTATTGTTTCGTATCGTCAGCATTCAGTTACTGGCGAATTATTATACTTGTAGTAGAGGATGCATGATAGATTCGCCTTGAGCATCAGGCTTATAGTGTATGAGTGTGTGTTGCGACATGACAAAGAAAATGGATATGTCCTTTCGTAAGGGAAGGTATGGATTTGACGTGGAAAACTGCGATAGCTGCAATGGGGATGAAGGATTTTTTTTTTTACTGTGAGAATTATATCAAGTCATAAGAATGGTACAGATATTTCTATTTCCAGAGCCACAGCTATCTGCCGGGGGTATTTCCGATCATTGCTCGTTTTCGAATGTCATCCTATTGAGTCTGTAATAGTAATATTTAATTGTAAGTCCAGCGATCAAATATATATATATATATATATATATATATATATATATATATATATTCCTGGAAATGGAAAAAAGAACACGTTGACACCGGTGTGTCAGACCCACCATACTTGCTCCGGACACTGCGAGAGGGCTGTACAAGCAATGATCACACGCACGGCACAGCGGACACACCAGGAACCGCGGTGTTGGCCGTCGAATGGCGCTAGCTGCGCAGCATTTGTGCACCGCCGCCGTCAGTGTCAGCCAGTTTGCCGTGGCATACGGAGGTCCATCGCAGTCTTTAACACTGGTAGCATGCCGCGACAGCGTGGACGTGAACCGTATGTGCAGTTGACGGACTTCGAGCGAGGGCGTATAGTGGGCATGCGGGAGGCCGGGTGGACGTACCGCCGAATTGCTCAACACGTGGGGCGTGAGGTCTCCACAGTACATCGATGTTGTCGCCAGTGGTCGGCGGAAGGTGCACGTGCCCGTCGACCTCGGACCGGACCGCAGCGACGCACGGATGCACGCCAAGACCGTAGGATCCTACGCAGTGCCGTAGGGGACCGCACCGCCACTTCCCAGCAAATTAGGGACACTGTTGCTCCTGGGGTATCGGCGAGGACCATTCGCAACCGTCTCCATGAAGCTGGGCTACGGTCCCGCACACCGTTAGGCCGTCTTCCGCTCACGCCCCAACATCGTGCAGCCCGCCTCCAGTGGTGTCGCGACAGGCGTGAATGGAGGGACGAATGGAGACGTGTCGTCTTCAGCGATGAGAGTCGCTTCTGCCTTGGTGCCAATGATGGTCGTATGCGTGTTTGGCGCCGTGCAGGTGAGCGCCACAATCAGGACTGCATACGACCGAGGCACACAGGGCCAACACCCGGCATCATGGTGTGGGGAGCGATCTCCTACACTGGCCGTACACCACTGGTGATCGTCGAGGGGACACTGAATAGTGCACGGTACATCCAAACCGTCATCGAACCCATCGTTCTACCATTCCTAGACCGGCAAGGGAACTTGCTGTTCCAACAGGACAATGCACGTCCGCATGTATCCCGTGCCACCCAACGTGCTCTAGAAGGTGTAAGTCAACTACCCTGGCCAGCAAGATCTCCGGATCTGTCCCCCATTGAGCATGTTTGGGACTGGATGAAGCGTCGTCTCACGCGATCTGCACGTCCAGCACGAACGCTGGTCCAACTGAGGCGCCAGGTGGAAATGGCATGGCAAGCCGTTCCACAGAACTACATCCAGCATCTCTACGATCGTCTCCATGGGAGAATAGCAGCCTGCATTGCTGCGAAAGGTGGATGTACACTGTACTAGTGCCGACATTGTGCATGCTCTGTTGCCTGTGTCTATGTGCCTGTGGTTCTGTCAGTGTGATCATGTGATGTATCTGACCCCAGGAATGTGTCAATAAAGTTTCCCCTTCCTGGGACAATGAATTCACGGTGTTCTTATTTCAATTTCCAGGAGTATATATATATATATATATATATATATATATATATATATATATATATATATATGAGGCCGTTTTCCTAGCGCGAATTTGCCTGGTGCGCGAGGAGTATGTTGTGGGTGTGGCCTTTGGCGGGAACGACTCATGCCTCCGGCTTGCAGAAGGAGCCGTCTGAATGGAAAGGCCGATTGGGGTACACGAATGTAGCTGAGCTGACCGTGTCGCCCTCTAGACGGCTGAATAGCGAACTAATACAGCCTTCGTGATTACGTGTGTTGTCCACGGCAATTTGAGAAGATTCCATACGGACGTGTCTTTGTTTTTCATCATTATTCCCTCCCATGTAAACTGTTAAGTTGACTGCTTTTGCACATTTCCTATCTTTATTTGGTCATGAGAACATTGATTGTGTGCATGTAACAGGTGAAAAACAGGTGGGAGACATGTCAGCTGGTTCCCCAGACATAAGAAACACCTTAGTAGACGTTGTAAATTATGAGGATGGTATTGAATCTGTTATATCACTGACATCAGTATTCGCGAGTGGGAATATCAGTTTCTTCTTTTTCGAGTTTTCACGTGAAGCTTTTCGCAGATACAATAAGTTCCTACTTACTCAATGGTTTACAGCACGCTGCACTTCGCTAAAGTTTCGGGTTTCTAGATAAATAACTTTCAGTCCATATCTTTGGAATTATACTGTACAAGCAATCGGTAGCATACGGCTATGTGCTTGATATCGAGAAGTATCGCCTAAATGTTATGATATCGTGCAAACCATATCGTGGCAATACATATGTTCTTGTGATCCCAGAGTCTGGAGATGGGTGCGGAAAGCAACCAAGAAAGCATGTTGGGGCCAGAAGCAGTAACGCCTTTGTGCCACGGGGAACTGACCCAGCCTTTGTACAACAGTTTGGAGAGTGACTTCGGCCCGCTGGGGACGCTCTGGTCATGCCTCAGGCCAGTGTGTTTGCAGGAGTAGATGACTTATGACCATTTTCTGCAGTTGATGACCTACCGAGCTCGCGTAGAATATCTACTTCTGAGAGGACTATATACAGTCCATGTGCTATTGCTGTCTGTCTCGGCGGTATATGTACGAGTGTCTGATTTTCGATAGCTATATGCAGGATGCAGAAGGGATGATTTTCCCTGGTGCAGGATACGAAATGTGTGTTTACTACGTCGACAAGGTATGTGGTGGTGTATAGCCGGGTTGGAGAGTGGTTTCGCACTGAAATATTCAAGCATCTGTCATGAGTGGCAGAGCAGCGTAATTGAGTAAGTGTCTTTCCATATTTGATGATCTGTAGACCACTTTTGGAGGATTTAATTGTCAGTGCAATATGGCGATCTGTACAAAATGCTTTTGCTGCTGAAAGTCCCGTCTGCAGGAAAAAGTGGCTGACAGTGCTCCCACACTGGTAGCATCAGTAATTTGGCCAGTAAATTCAGTAGAAGCCAATCAGAATGCTCCATTCACTAACAAGACATCCTTTGTGCTGGGACATAAGGACCTCCACAGACTAGTTCAAACAAGATGGGGGCAAGGTATGTGCAGAAAGTTCTGAGAGTGACATGAGGTCTTCTTTGTTCAAGTATTCAAAGAAAAGTTGAAGCACACCATCCATCTCTGGCGGGATGCTGTCCCTCATGCGCCATTATGACATTAAGATGTATCTAGAACAGCAGCCATAGGACACTGAAAATTCCAGGCATTTTACCTTCTGTGGAACAGTCTTTCGAATTCTGTTTGCACAATTGTTCTGATTTTCCCATCTGTGCTTAGGCAGTCCTATCTTTCCAAACAACAAGAATGCCTTTATGATTAGCAGTCTTTTCGCAAGCATACACAGACATGATGAAGGCTTTTAGTGGTGAGAACATGAGTGAAAAGTTTACCATTTCAGGGATGTATGTTGAAAGTAGGATGTTACCATTTCTGGGAAGGGTAACATGTGATGGATTTGGTGTCCCATTAGGATCGCTAGGAAGAATGCATCCTGTGCTATTCTTGGATATTTTCGTCAACAGTTTCTGAAAGCATAGCAAAAGAATTCTACAGCACATCCAGAGGGAGACTTGGCTGTTATTTACATAGACATGAGACATTGGTATAACATTGACAGCCTTTTAGGTGCACTTGCGGGGGTGAGTTGCTAGGAAACAACTCTTCCTCGACAATTAGGTCTGTGCTGGACCCACAGGTACAAAGGCTATGCGTGACCCACAGTGGCTAGGTAAATATGTGTTTCAACAGAAATTTCTTAGGTGTTAAGTATGAAAGGGATGCTGCCACCTAATGCTTGTGGGATCCAAATGGACACCTGCTCGTGGCTCGTCAGCTGACGGCCACGTCGTCACTTTGTAGGAGCCACCGGTGCACCCTCACTACTGGCAGCATGTGCAGTTGCATGCATTCTGTATGGTCCAGTGGACGGCACATACTTCGCTATCTAAAGATTTCTACCAGCATAATTATGTGTGATAGGTGTTTCATGATGGAATTCTTTGCATAATTGGAATGAAAGAAAATGTGACCATTCTGCATCTTTCCAAACAGCAGAGAATAAGCAGCAAGAGAAATCCAACTCCTGCAAACTAATTTTTTTGGTAATAAACAATATATCCTTGAATTTTCTGCGATGAGATCCTTCCTCTCCCAGAGCCACCTATTTCCAGGTACAGGGAAGGAGAGGGAGAGGGGAAGGGGGATATTGTTGTGGATTACCTGAGGCCAGGGGTTAAATAATGGATCAATTTAATAAAGTATCCAATCAAATTGATAAGAGTGACAGGCCTATTCGAATAACTCAGACTTGAAAGTGTACCTGTACCAGCGAGGGGGAGGGTGGGATAGGAGGTTGGGATCTATTTCCTCAATTTTTTAAAAATATAAAGAAATCAACTATTTTCTACACACTGCCTTGAATCCCATAAATTGTTTAAATAAACAATAATCTGCAGATTATCTAAATTGTTCAGACAATATTCCATACACTGAAATCAATTCACTAACAAATTCTTTAACTAAATCAATAAATTATATTCCATAAACTGCCATCGATAATTAAACAAAATTCCATACATTTTCCAAATTGTGTAAACAATATTCCACACACTCCAATCGAATTCCATCCTAATGACCGATCAACTGAGTCTTCTTCCCACCAATTTCTGGGAGGGGAAATGGAGGGGAAGGGCTGAGGGGTTTCCTAGAGAGCGGATTTAACTAAACGATCGATTTAATTTGTTAGCCAATCAAATTGGTATCAAAAATGTGCTTGTATTGGCCTGGGGGAGGGGGGTTGGGAGGATGGGAGATTTCCTGAGGGGTTGGGGAGGGAGGAAGAGAGGGCCGGGGTCGGGGAACAGTAGGCAAAGGACCTGTCAATCAAAAGGGAAGCTCCTCTTAGCAGCCATGATGTAGGCAAAGCACACTAACAAAATGCACTGATACCCTTGTTGTCCTACTACTAATATTTAGTGTTAAAACACACAGTCACTGTTCTGAACCATGATCTAATGTAGTAGAGCCAACACCAGTGTGATACAGACTCTTACAAAATTGAATCTGCCTACTTAGCTGAGTGGTAACGTGCTTGCCTCCCATGCACTGGGTCTGGGTTCGACTCCCGGCCGAGTTGGAGATTTTCTCAGCTTGGGGACTGGGTATTGTGTTGTTCTCATCATCATATCATCCTCATCATTGGCCGCATTTCGCCCAATGTGGCGCCGACTCAAAAAGACTTGCACTTAGCGGCCGAACCCAAATGAGTCCTCCCGACCAACAATACCATACGATCATTTCATTTTTTCTAAAAAAGGAACATTGTCTCCACGGCAACGGGTAGGGAACCCTACAACTAGGAAGTGTCAACCAGTAATCCTTCAATTTGTTCCTTGCTATTACGACAGACACTGAAAAATATTATTCCAGTCGCACTATCTTCTCTTCCCAACAATCCAGAAACAGTAACTTGTGTGAGATAAACTGTAAGCAATAAGTAAACCCTTACTGGCTGTTAGAGAACCGGACTGCTCTATGAATGCAGCGCGGTGCGTCTTGACTGGACTGCTGTAATTAAAATTTCAGTACCTTTTTGCTTCCCCTGGTGAGTCTACTGTGTTATGGATGATTGCTTTCATGAGTTTCCTCGCTCCCGCAGAAAACTCACAAAAAAACAGTGCTTGTGCCAGGAATCACAACCACTGCTGCCAACTGCCGCAATTAGCGGTAATGGACCTCGGGATGCTAACACGTTAGTTCGGAAAGCTCGCATTTCCTGGAAATGTCCTATTTTATGAATAGCTTCATTGCTAACATTGTCTGAAAGAGCAGTGGATGTTTCTCCATTGTATTTATAACGCGGTTCTTAGCCACATGTTGTTTCCATCTTGATGCAGCAGCTTCTGTTAGTTGGAGAATGGCTAGGGATATTAATGGAGCCCTTACTTTTTGTTTTTCAGTTATTCACAATTGAGCATTTACATTTTATTTCAGCCTTTAAACTCTTTTATCTTTGTATATGGTAACAGAGAAAATGTTTTTCAAATTAAACTTTCGTTTAAATATGATATCGACACGAGGCGCTATCTTCAAGCTTCGTGTGGTCTTCACTGTAAAGACTGAGAAGACTTTCGTCACCTCTTGGAACTCAAAAGCGTGTACGATACTCAGTGATCCGTCGCTTTGCAGTTTGTTGTGATAATGGCAGTTAGTCGTTCAAATATTACTGTGATTCAGGACCTTCAGCATTCAGCTATGAAAGTAACAAGGACAGGAAACAAAACATTCTTGATAAACAAAACCGCAGCAGATGTTGAATAATGCTTTATTTGTACAACCGGTTTCGCAACATTACAGTTGCATCAACAGGTACATAATCAAATCATTTACAGCGAGATATAGAGATTATTGGACGCCCCCACGCACTGTGATGTTGTATTGCAGCGTGCTTAAGGAACGCTAGTCCGCAAGGAGGCAGGATGAAGGGGACGACCCTGGCGAATGCCTCAAGTATGTATGCAACCTGCTTATCACGGCGTGAACATGCGCGTGCCGATACAAGAAGTATTCAGTTGTTATCGGCCCGTGCTACGTCGGCTGCATACGAGCTTGGAGGACTTATCATGGCCGTTTACTTCATTCCACCACTCTTATTTTGAATACGGCTTCCTTTGAGGACGTTAAATACAACATGACTGAGGGCGATGAGGACGTCCAATAATCTCTACACTTCGCTGTAAACGATTGGATTATCTACCTGATGATGCAAATTTCATGTTGCGGAACCGGTTGTACTAACAGCTGCTGCCGTTTTGTTTGATAAGAACTCATTCCTGCAGCTGTGCTTGTCCACAAAATTATGTTGAAAGCAAAACAGTCGTTTACCATCATACCCATGCCTCAAGATTAGCGTCTTATCTCATTGCAGTTATAAAATAAAATGATCACCATACGAAAATAGTGATGTAAGAAAGGAAGAAATACCCCGTCAGTACTCAGTTCGTAAAAAGGAAGAGCAAGAGCGAGTTGAATGCCTTCAGAATTGTAAGACGCGTAAAAACGGTGTCTCGTCGTGTAAAATAATTCAAACAAATCTCTGAATATGAATTACCTTTTCAGAAACATTTTCAGGTTCCGTGTGAAGGAAATAAGCAATGCCAAGAGAGAATAAATCGAGAGGGAAAAACCTCAGTCGGATTTGGTGGCAACCATTGTCAAATGTTCCCAGCGTTTTAGTTATTTCAGGTAGAGGCAAGAAAAAAAGCACATAAAGACTAAGTTGCTTACTCCCAACGGTTTTTTTTTTTTAATCTGAAGGACGCCAATCTAGGAGCGGAAACGCTCACTGCGAGTTGTGTCGCCTTTCCTCCCCTTTCGATGGTGTGATATTTATCCGTGGAGGGTCATTCAGCAGGTCGTTGGCTTCGTCGATTACCACCACGTTCCACGTCAGGTCGGAATCGATTCAGTGGGGCGGCCTTGCTGTTCACGGGCGTTTTATTCGGACCTCAGCTGCGTCTTGAATAATTAATTCAACGACTAGCAGTTCTCGTAATGTAGCACTTCCCCTCCATTTATTTATTAAACGTATGTAACTTGTTACATTTTAAAACCTAAGAGCGGTTAGACATTATGCTTTTACCCTACGGAAGCACTCTGATATTAATTAAATATTAAGCTTATTAGGGCAACGGCAGAGCAATGAGCCATTATCAATACTGAACTCAAATTATAACTAGCCAGGCATAATAATCACGTTATTCTTGTGTACTACATCGACTTACACCCAAACCTCCAAATGTCAAATAGCCAGATCAGTACCAAACGACGTATATCGATAGCGTGTCAACCAAACCACCGATAAAGTCTATGTTACGCGCTGTCATCCAGGGGAACGTGCGTAAACGGTAAGCAGTAAGTATCACATGACCTACGGAGCACAAGGAAAACGTAACTGTGAGGGCCTATCGTCCAGAGCTCCCGTGAGAAAGTCGGTATAGTATTAGTTCGTCATCAGTCATTTGACTGGTTTGATACGGCCCGCTACGAATTCCTCTCCTGCGGCAACCTCCTCATCTCAGAGTAGCACTTGCAACCTATATCGTCAATTATTTGTCGGGTGTATTCCAATCTCTATCTTGTTCCATAGTTTTTGGCCTCTACAGCTCCCTCTAGTACCATTAGTACAATGGAAGTCATTCCCTGATGCCTTAACGGATCTCCTATCATCCTGTCCCCTGTTAGTCTTTTCTACATTTCCTTTCCTCTCCGATTCTGCGCAGAGCCTCCTCGTTCCTTACCTTATCAGTCGATATAATTTCCAAAATTCATCTGTAGCAACTCTTCTGTTCCGGTTTTCCGACAGTCCATCTTTCACTACCATACAATGCTGTGGTCCAAACGTACATTCTCAGAAATGTCTTCCTCAAATCTAGACTTCTCTTGGCCAGGAATGCCATTCTTGCGATTGCTAGCCTGCTTCTGAGTCCTCCTTGCTCCGTCCATCATTGGTTACTTTGCTGCATAAGGAGCAAAATTACTTAACTTCATGTGTTTCGTGATCATCAATCCTGGTGTTAAGCGTCTCGCTGTTCTCATTTCTTCTACATCTCATTGCTTTCGTCTTTCTTCGATTTACTCTCAATCCGTACTCTGTACTCATTAGACTGTTCATTCCCATTCAGCAGATCATGTAATTCTTCTTCACTTTCACTCAGGATAGCAATGTCATCAGCGAATCGTATCATTGATATACTTTCACCTTGAATTTTAATTCCCCTCCTGAATCTTTCTTTTATTTGCATCATTGCTTTTTCGATGTACAGATTGAGAAGTAGGGGCGAAAGACTGCCTTCCTGTCTTAAACCCTTTTAGTAATCCGAGCACTACGTTCTGGGTTGTCCATTCTTATTACTCCCGCTTGACTGTTGTACATATTGTATATTATCCGTCTCTTCCTACAACTTATTGCTATTTTTCTTAGAATTTCGAACATCTTGCACCATTTGACATTGTCGAACGCTCTTTCGACATATCCTATGAGCGTTTCTTGATGATTATTTTTTGGTCTTGCTTCCATTATCAACCGCAACGTCAGAATTGCCTCTCTGCTGCCTTTACCTTTCCTAAATCCAAACTGATTTTCATCTAGCACATCCTCAATTTTCTCTTCCATTCTTCTGTATATTGTTCTTGTATGTGATGCATGATTCTGTGATAATTCTCGCACCTGTCGGCCCTTGCAGTCTTCGGAATTGTGTGGATAATATTTTTTCTGAAAGTCAGACGGTATGTCGTCAGAATCACACATTCTACACACCAACGTGAATAGTCGTTTTGTTGCCACTTCCCCCAATGATTGTAGAAATTCTGATGAAATTTTATCCATCCCTTCCTCCTTATCTGATCTTAAATCCTCAAAAGCTCTCTGAAATTCTGATACTAATACTGGATCCCAGTCTCTTCTAAATCGACTCCTATTTCTTCTTCTATCACATCAGATAAATCTTTCCCCTCACAGAGGCCTTCAATGTACTCTTTCCACCCATCCACTCTCTCCTCTGCATTTAGCAGTGGAATTCCCGTTGCACTCTTAATGTTACTAGCCTTGCTTTCAATTTCACCGAAGGTTGTTTTGACTTTCCTATATGCTGAGTCAGTCCTTACAACAATCATTTCTTTCTCTATGTCTTTACATTTCTGATGCTGCCATTTTCTCTTAGCTTCTTTGCACTCCCTATTTATTTCATTCTTCAGCGACTTGTATTTGTGTATTTCTGAATTTCTCTGAGCATTTTTGTACTTTGTTTCTGCAATCAGCTGAAGTATTTCTTCTGTTACTCATGGTTTCTACGCAGTTATTTTCTTTGTACCTATGTTTTTCTTTCCTACTTCTGTGATTGACCTTTTTAGAGATGTCCGTTCCTCTTCAACTATACTGCCTACTCAGATATTCTTTATTGCTTTATCTACAGCCTTAGAGTTGTTTAAACGTATCTCGTTATTTCTTAGTACTTCTGCATCCCACTTTTTTGCGTATTGATTCTTCCTGACTAATCTCTTAAATTTCTGCCTACTGTTTATCACTACTATATTGTGATCTGAGTCTATATCTGCTCCTGTGTACGCCTTTCAATCCAGTATCTGATTTCGGGATCTCTGCCTGATCATGACATAATCTGTCTGAAATCTCCCCATATCACCCGGCCTTTTCCAAGTATACTTCCTCTTGTGATTCTTGAACAGAATATTCGCTATAACGAGCTGAAATTTATTGCAGAACTCAATTAGTCTTTCTCCTCTCTCATTCGTTGTCTCAACCCATATTCTCTTGTAACCTTTTCTTCTACTCCTTGCCCTATAACTGCATTCCAATCGCCCATGACTATTAGATTTTCATCTCCCTTTACGTATTGTATTACCCTTTCAGTAGCCTCGTATTCTTTCTCTATTTCTTCATCTTCAGTTTGCGACGTCGGCATGTATACCTGAACTATCGTTGTCGGAGTTGGTTTGCTGTCAGTTCTGGTAAGAACAACCCTATCACTGAATTGTTCACAGTAACACACACTCTGCTCTACCTCCCTAGTCACAACGAATCCTACTCTCGTTATACCATTTTCTGTTGCTGTTGAGATTACCCGATACTCATCTGATCAGAAATCCTTATCTTCTTTCCATTTTACTTCGTTGACCCCTACTATATCTAGACTGAGCCTTCGCATTTCCCTTTTCAGATTTTCCAGCTTCCCTACCAAGTTCAAGCTTCTGACATTCCACGCCCCGACTCGTAGAACTTTATCGTTTTGACGGTAATTGAATGTTTTTCTCATGGTCACCTCACCCGTAACAGACTCTTCCTGGAGATCCGAATGGGGACTACTCCGGAATCTTTTGCCAATCCAATAGAGAGATCATCATGACACTTTTTCAGTTAAAGGCCACGTGTCCTGTGAATATAATGAAGTGGTTTCCATTGCCTTCTGCATCCTCATGCCGTTGATCATTGCTGAATCTTCCGCCTTTAATGGCAGTTTCCCACCACAAAGGACAAGAGAATACCTTGAAACCTCTGTCCATTCCTCTGCCCTCTTTGACAAGGCCGTTGGCAGAATGAGGGTGACTGCTTATGTAGGAACTCCTCGGCCGCAAATGCTGATTATTAATCGGAATTTAAGCGGCGACGGGTTTCGAACCCGGGACTGAGGACGTTTTGATTACTAATCTAAGACGCTACCCCTAGACCCCGGGTGCATCCCGTTACCTGGTCATGCATTTTTTTGTACTGTAACACTTGTGACACAGTTACATGGGGTAACATGTTCCTGACGTGTAAAACGACTGTTCGGAGTTTACAGGTGTATGGTGTTGCTACCATCTAGCAGTCAGTGCTTATTTTTATTGTTACTATTATTATTATTATTATCATTACTGTTATTGCTATTAATACTTGCGCACATATGTTGCAATTATTTCTTCGGTCTTTTGTTGCGATTGTTTGTGTTCGTTCTGTGAAACTAAAACAAAACAGTAAAGTACACTAGAAGTTTGGCAAAAAGAGAGCTCGATCACGAGACCTTTGGTACGACGAAGTAATGCTGAACCAGTTTCCTCACAGGAGCTCTCCACGAGAAACGTTCGCAGTTATGCTTTTACTGTGCTCCGTAGGTCATGTGTTACATGTTAGTGTTTACGCACGTTCTCCTGGAAGACAGCGCACAGCTCAAACTATATGAGAGTTTTGATTGATACTCTGTCGATGTACAACGTTTGGTACCGATCTGACTGACATTTGGAAGTTTGTTTGTTAGAAGTTCATTAACACGATCAGAACTTAGTCTATTTCTTCTAGTTACAACTACTGAATTTTGCTACATGAAGCTTCCTTATGGTGCGTTATTGAAAATTTAATAATGAGCTATTTTGGTACTTTACGTGTCAATGTTCTGTACGATTAGTATTTTGAATAGAGAAAATTACATACATGAAAGAATTTGTGGTTCCCTCAGTTTCAACACTGAATTAAGTGTCCAAGGAATAGAAAAGCAACTGAAATCACTCAACAGAGGAAAGTCCACTGGACCTGACGGGATACCATTTCGATTCTACACAGGGTACGCGAAAGAACTTGCCCCCCTTCTAACAGCCGTGTACCGCAAGTCTCTAGAGGAACGGAAGGTTCCAAATGATTGGAAAAGAGCACGGGTAGTCCCAGTCTTCAAGAATGGCCGTCGAGCAGATGCGCAAAACTATAGACCTATATCTCTGACGTCGATCTGTTGTAGAATTTTAGAACATGTTTTTTGCTCGCATATCATGTCGTTTCTGGAAACCCAGAATCTACTCTGTAGGAATCAACATGGATTCCAAAAACAGCGATCGTGTGAGACCCAACTCGCTTTATTTGTTCATGAGACCCAGAAAATATTAGATACAGGCTCCCAGGTAGACGCCGTTTTCCTTGACTTCCGGAAGGCGTTCGATACAGTACCGCACTGTCGCCTGATAAACAAGGTAAGAGCCTACGGAATATCAGAGTAGCTGTGTGGTTGGACTGAAGAATTTTTAGCAAACAGAACACAGCATGTTGTTATCAATGGAGAGACGTCTACAGACGTTAAAGTAACCTCTGGCGTGCCACAGGGGAGTGTTATGGGACCATTGCTTTTCACAATATATATAAATGACCTAGTAGATAGTGTCGGAAGTTCCATGCGGCTTTTCGCGGATGATGCTGTAGTATACAGAGAAGTTGCAGCATTAGAAAATTGTAGCGAAATGCAGGAAGATCTGCAGCGGATAGGCACTTGGTGCAGGGAGTGGCAACTGTCCCTTAACATAGACAAATGTAATGTATTGCGAATACATAGAAAGAAGGATCCTTTATTCTATGATTATATGATAACGGAACAAACATTGGTAGCAGTTACTTCTGTAAAATATCTGGGAGTATGCGTGCGGAACGATTTGAAGTGGAATGACCATATAAAATTAATTGTTGGTAAGGCGGGTACCAGGTTGCGATTCATTGGGAGAGTCCTTAGAAAATGTAGTCCATCAACAAAGGAGGTGGCTTACAAAACACTCGTTCGACCTATACTTGAGTATTGCTCATCAGTGTGGGATCCGTACCAGATCGGTCTGACGGAGGAGATAGAAAAGATCCAAAGAAGAGCGGCGCGTTTCATCACAGGGTTATTTGGTAACCGTGAAAGCGTTACGGAGATGTTTAACAAACTCAAGTGGCAGACTCTGCAAGAGAGGCGCCCTGCATCGCGGTGTAGCTTGCTCGCCAGGTTTCGAGAGGGTGCGTTTCTGGATGAGGTATCGAATATATTGCTTCCCCCTACTTATACCTCCCGAGGAGATCACGAATGTAAAATTAGAGAGATTCGAGCGCGCACGGAGGCTTTCCGGCAGTCGTTCTTCCCGCGAACCATACGCGACTGGAACAGTAAAGAGAGATAATGACAGTGGCACGTAAAGTGCCCTCCGCCACACACCGTTGGGTGGCTTGCGGAGTATAAATGTAGATTTAGATGTAGAAAAGACGGGCAGGCTTTTACAGTTCTAACAGTATTGCTTCTAAATGTTGCGGTTTCGACTTCGTTGCGATCGCAGCCGGCTTCATCTTCCGTCTGGAATGAATATGCATCTCGTTCATTTTCTCATCGTCCAGAATTATTAGAGCAGTGCCATTGCTCTCGGTTGGTAGGGACAGATACAGAACCCATCACCACGTCCTCTGAGTCCACAGGACAACAGCAAGTACATCTGAATCGTTTACTCTGCTCTACTGCTCCTTTAGATCTGCAAAAACAGTGTGTGGGCTTTTTTTTCACTATGACTGCGCATGCATCTTACTAATGTTTGATTTGCTTGTAATATATCTTGTTAGTTGCTATGGTCTTCAGACTAGTTTGAGGCAGCTCTCATCCTTCACCAACCTCTTCTCTCAGACCGAGTGAGGTGCTGCGGCGATCAACACACTGGACTCGCATTCGAGAGACCGATGTGTACCATCCAGCCATCCTGATTTACGTTTTCGGTGATTTTCTTAAATTGCTCCATGCAAATGGCGGAATTGTTCCTTTGAAATGGCACGGCTGATTTCCTTCCCTATACTTGAAATAATCCGAGCCTGTGCTCCGTCTCTAATGACTTCGATGTCGACGGAACGTTACATCCTAATCTTCCTTCCTTCCTTTTGCTCTCCGCATAACTCTGCGCAACGTACATTCTTTTCAGCCTGCTTATTGTAGTGAAGGCCTTGTCTTCCTCTGCAATTTTACCTCTCTCCACCAAAACACACACACACACACACACACACACACACACACACACACACACATTATTTCCTTCACCACAATACCTACGATTTCTTGATGCCTTAGGATGTGTCGTATCAGTCGATCTCTTCTTTTAAGCTGTGCCACACATTTCTTTTCTTTCCTTTTCTACCTCGTCATTAGTTCTGCGACCTACCCATCCAATTTCCGGCATTCTTCTGCCGCCCACGTTTCAAAAGCTTTTTTTTCTTTTCTTCTCTGAACTGTTTATCGTCCCAGTATCACTTTCGTGCAAGGAACACTTCAAATAAATGCCTGCATAAAAAACTTCTTAACACGTAGATTTATATTCGGCGTGAACCAGTTTCTACTTTAGAGAAACGCTTTTCTTGTAATTGCTGGTCAGCATTTTATATTTTCTCATCTTCCTACATAGTTATTTTGCTGCTCAAATGACAAAACACATCTACCACATTTAATGTCTTATTTTCTGATCTAATTCCCTCAACACCGTCTGATTTAATGCGACTACTCTGTTTCATTACCGTGTTTCTACTCTGGTTGATGTTCATCTTATCCCACTTTCCAAGACACTATCCATTCCGTTCAACTGGTCTTCCAAGTCCTTTGCCGCCTCTGACAGAATTTCAGCGTCATCGGCAAACCTCGAAGTTGTTATTCCTTTTCCCTGAACTTTAACTTCCTTTCCAAATTTCTCTTTCGTACCCCTTTCTGCTTGCTCAGTGCACACATTGAATAACACCAGGTATAGGCTACAACACTTTCTCTGTCCCTTCTCAGTTACCGCCCCCATGAGTCTTTCATGTCTGTCAGATCAGTCATTTACAAAAGAAAGACTTCATAGGTAGAGTGCTACAATGAAACCAGAGTGTGCTTCATAATACAAACGAAACAAAGTTCTGAGGAAGTTCTCGTGTGTCTCTTGACAAGGCCAGGCATAAAGTATTCAATTGTTCAACGAACCCAATTGTCCGGTGGCCTTTATGTTTTTTCCACTGTGCGGGATGTGCATTTAGGTAGCGCCACAAGGTGAAATGCAGTCACCTACCGCTTATTACAAGAGATAGATTTAATAAGTGACACCAAAGCAGAACTTATAATATATCTTATTTTCTAACGAATTAAAGCGAAAGCCGTCCCTGAATGACTGTGTGTTTTTCCTGTTTGGATATTCATCGCTAAAGTTAGTAGTCATTAAACTTTAAAAATATTCCCCCGTCTTCGCACAGCGTATGTCGCAGTTATCGCTTGGTACTAATATTGTTTTGTGTTAATATGGGACTCCAGAAAACGTACTTAAAGATTGAATCACTACAACATAAAAATCTCGACGCACTTCTGTGTACATGAATGTTATGTGAAAAGCAACAAAAGTTAACAAAAATACGTAAGGGTGATAAATTTAACAAGGTTTTGTCACGAATTCCATTTGTTATACGACGATCAGTTTGGCTTGAGGAAAAGTTAAAGGCACTAGGTACCCAGTTTTGACGCTGAGCTTGACGAAGGAAACAAAGACAGAAAAATCAGAACACTGTCATAGCAGTTGTCTACCTAAGGAAAGTGTTTGACAACTTGAAATGGTGAACGCTGTTTGAAATTGTCAGAAAAATGGATTAAGCTATAGAGAAAGATGGATAATATGCAATATGTATAAGAATCAACCTCCCCCCATGAACCATGGACCTTGCCGTTGGTGGGGAGGCTTGCGTGCCTCAGCGATACAGATAGCCGTACCGTAGGTGCAACCACAACGGAGGGGTATCTGTTGAGAGGCCAGACAAACGTGTGGTTCCTGAAGAGGGGCAGCAGCCTTTTCAGTAGTTGCAAGGGCAACAGTCTGGATGACTGACTGATCTGGCCTTGTAACAATAACCAAAACGGCCTTGCCGTGCCGGTACTGCGAACGGCTGAAAGCAAGGGGAAACTACAGCCGTAATTTTTCCCGAGGGCATGCAGCTTTACTGTATGATTACATGATGATGGCGTCCTCTTGGGTAAAATATTCCGGAGGTAAAATAGTCCCCCATTCGGATCTCCGGGCGGGGACTACTCAAGAGGATGTCGTTATCAGGAGAAAGAAAACTGGCGTTCTACGGATCGGAGCGTGGAATGTCAGATCCCTTAATCGGGCAGGTAGGTTAGAAAATTTAAAAAGGGAAATGGATAGGTTGAAGTTAGATATAGTGGGAATTAGTGAAGTTCGGTGGCAGGAGGAACAAGACTTCTGGTCAGGTGACTACAGGGTTATAAACACAAAATCAAATAGGGGTAATGCAGGAGTAGGTTTAATAATGAATAGGAAAATAGGAATGCGGGTAAGCTACTACAAACAGCATAGTGAACGCATTATTGTGGCCAAGATAGATACGAAGCCCACACCTACTACAGTAGTACAAGTTTATATGCCAACTAGCTCTGCAGATGACGAAGAAATTGAAGAAATGTATGATGAAATAAAAGAAATTATTCAGATTGTGAAGGGAGACGAAAATTTAATAGTCATGGGTGACTGGAATTCGAGTGTAGGAAAAGGGAGAGAAGGAAACATAGTAGGTGAATATGGATTGGGGGACAGAAATGAAAGAGGAAGCCGCCTGGTAGAATTTTGCACAGAGCACAACATAATCATAACTAACACTTGGTTTAAGAATCATGAAAGAAGGTTGTATACATGGAAGAACCCTGGAGATACTAAAAGGTATCAGATAGATTATATAATGGTAAGACAGAGATTTAGGAACCAGGTTTTAAATTGTAAGACATTTCCAGGGGCAGATGTGGACTCTGACCACAATCTATTGGTTATGACCTGTAGATTAAAACTGAAGAAACTGCAAAAAGGTGGGAATTTAAGGAGATGGGACCTGGATAAACTAAAAGAACCAGAGGTTGTACAGAGAGTCAGGGAGAGCATAAGGGAGCAATTGACAGGAATGGGGGAAATAAATACAGTAGAAGAAGAATGGGTAGCTTTGAGGGATGAAGTAGTGAAGGCAGCAGAGGATCAAGTAGGTAAAAAGACGAGGGCTAGTAGAAATCCTTGGGTAACAGAAGAAATATTGAATTTAATTGATGAAAGGAGAAAATATAAAAATGCAGTAAATGAAACAGACAAAAAGGAATACAAACGTCTCAAAAATGAGATCGACAGGAAGTGCAAAATGGCTAAGCAGGGATGGCTAGAGGACAAATGTAAGGATGTAGAGGCCTATCTCACTAGGGGTAAGATAGATACCGCCTACAGGAAAATTAAAGAGACCCTTGGAGATAAGAGAACGACTTGTATGAATATCAAGAGCTCAGATGGAAACCCAGTTCTAAGCAAAGAAGGGAAAGCAGAAAGGTGGAAGGAGTATATAGAGGGTCTATACAAGGGCGATGTACTTGAGGACAATATTATGGAAATGGAAGAGGATGTAGATGAAGATGAAATGGGAGATATGATACTGCGTGAAGAGTTTGACAGAGCACTGAAAGACCTGAGTCGAAACAAAGCCCCCGGAGTAGACAATATTCCATTGGAACTACTGACGGCCGTGGGAGAGCCAGTCCTGACAAAACTCTACCATCTGGTGAGGAAGATGTATGAGACAGGCGAAATACCCTCAGACTTCAAGAAGAACATAGTAATTCCAATCCCAAAGAAAGCAGGTGTTGACAGATGTGAAAATTACCGAACTATCAGCTTAATAAGTCACAGCTGCAAAATACTAACGCGAATTCTTTACAGACGAATGGAAAAACTAGTAGAAGCCAACCTCGGGGAAGATCAGTTTGGATTCCGTAGAAACACTGGAACACGTGAGGCAATACTGACCTTACGACTTATCTTAGAAGAAAGACTAAGGAAAGGCAAACCTACGTTTCTAGCATTTGTAGACTTAGAGAAAGCTTTTGACAATGTTGACTGGAATACCCTCTTTCAAATTCTAAAGGTGGCAGGAGTAAAATACAGGGAGCGAAAGGCTATTTACAATTTGTACAGAAACCAGATGGCAGTTATAAGAGTCGAGGGACATGAAAGGGAAGCAGTGGTTGGGAAGGGAGTAAGACAGGGTTGTAGCCTCTCCCCGATGTTGTTCAATCTGTATATTGAGCAAGCAGTAAAGGAAACAAAAGAAAAATTCGGAGTAGGTATTAAAATTCATGGAGAAGAAATAAAAACATTGAGGTTCGCCGATGACATTGTAATTCTGTCAGAGACAGCAAAGGACTTGGAAGAGCAGTTGAATGGAATGGGCAGTGACTTGAAAGGAGGATATAAGATGAACATCAACAAAAGCAAAACAAGGATAATGGAATGTAGTCTAATTAAGTCGGGTGATGCTGAGGGAATTAGATTAGGAAATGAGGCACTTAAAGTAGTAAAGGAGTTTTGCTATTTGGGGAGCAAAATAACTGATGATGGTCGAAGTAGAGAGGATATAAAATGTAGGCTGGCAATGGCAAGGAAAGCGTTTCTGAAGAAGAGAAATTTGTTAACATCCAGTATTGATTTAAGTGTCAGGAAGTCATTTCTGAAAGTATTCGTATGGAGTGTAGCCATGTATGGAAGTGAAACATGGACGATAAATAGTTTGGACAAGAAGAGAATAGAAGCTTTCGAAATGTGGTGCTACAGAAGAATGCTGAAGATTAGATGGGTACATCACATAACTAATGAGGAAGTATTGAATAGGATTGGGGAGAAGAGAAGTTTGTGGCACAACTTGACCAGAAGAAGGGATCGGTTGGTAGGACATGTTCTGAGGCATCAAGGGATCACCAATTTAGTATTGGAGGGCAGCGTGGAGGGTAAAAATCGTAGAGGGAGACCAAGAGATGAATACACTAAGCAGATTCAGAAGGATGTAGGTTGCAGTAGGTACTGGGAGATGAAAAAGCTTGCACAGGATAGAGTAGCATGGAGAGCTGCATCAAACCAGTCTCAGGACTGAAGACCACAACAACAACAACAACATAAGAATCAAACAAGAACAATAAAAATGGAAACCCAAGAACTAAGTGCTCGATTCTGAAAGGGTGTAAGACAGTGGTTCCCAACCTGGGGATAATTACCCCCTGAGGGGTAAAATGAAATTTTCTGGAGGGTAAAAGCTAAACGATTCGATTATTGTTATTATTATTATTACTGTCACAGCGGTTAAACACAAAGCATTAACAGCCTGGAGTGACTTCTTTTTGCCAGTTCAGAAGTAAGGAGTACAGCAATGGAATGGTTTACGAACAGTAAGTATGGTGCACACATTTAAACTTGGTTGATTTTAAATGGGGTTGCAGTGTGCAGGTCAAGCAAGTGCAGCTATGGAGAGGAGTAATGCAGGCGAAACATGTTTTGTAACAAGTGTGTACCCTCACTATGGACAGCTAGCTGTCTTTTCTGAGAAGGAGTTGCGGGTAGCACTTGCGATGCACCATGAATTCGTTCGTCATTCTAACACACACAAAAGCTAAATATAATTCATCTTTCATCATTTTGAAAAGTAAAGTGTTCCAAGAAAGTTCTTTCATTCTACAGTTTATTCAGGTGCTAAATTTGGTGATAATATGGAGGAAGGGAGGGGGGGTGAACAGATGGTGGGGGGGAGGGAGGCGAGGAGGGTGGGATACTAGTGTATGACTGATCGCATTCAGGGGTAATTGTTTAACCACTGGTGTAAGAAATGTGTGTAATCTTTCGCTCTTATTGTTGAATCTATATTTCGATGATCCGATGATAGAAATGAAAGGGAAGTTCAAGGCTAGGATTAAAATTCAAGGAGTAAGAATATTAATAATAAGATTCGCTGATGACATTGCTATACTCAGTGAAACCGAGGAAAAATTACGTGATGTGCTGAATGGAATCAACAATCAAAGAAGGACGAAAGTAATGAGGAATAGCAGAAATGGTATTAGCGGTATACCTAACATCAAACTTGGATTCCACCAAGTATACGAACTGAAATAATTCCGCTACCTTGGAAGCAAAATAACACATGACCGACGAAACAGGGAATATGTAAGAAGCAGACTAGCACAAGTAAAGAGAGCGTTTGTCGCTTAAAGAAGTTTATTACGATAGAATGTAGGCCTTAATTTGAGGAAGAAATTTCTAAGAATATAGGTTGGAACACATATTGTATGGAACTCGGTCATGGGCTTCGAACCGAAAAACAAAAGAATTGAACCGTTTGAGATAAGGTACTGTAGAAGGATGTTGAAAGTGGGGTGGACTGGTGTGATAAGAAACGTGTAACTTCTCTGCAGAATTGGCAAGGAGAGGAATATATGGAAAACACTTACAAAAAAGAGAGGGAGAGAATAAAAGGACATGTGTTAAGATATCAGGAAATATGTTCAGTGATACTAGAGGGAACTGTAGGGGGTATAAACGATAGGGAAAGACAGAGATTTGGAAATATCCAACAAATAATTGGGGACGTTGAGTTTAAGTGACACTCTGACACCACGATATTGGTACTGGAGAGGAACTTGTGGTGGGTCGTAATATATCAGTCAGAAGACTAATGATCAAAAAAAGAAGTAGAAAGGTCGAAACCTGTTTTTACAAGTCATTATTCTACAATGTAGGAACAAGTATCTATGAGATACAGTTCGTTGACAGAAGACGTAACACCGTGTCTACTATGGAGTTTTTGTTGTCCTTCAGCTAGAAACTAAAAAAAAAATTATACACCATAACATTAACAAGGTCTTTAAAAAGAAATACTACAAAATATTATTTGTTGGACGTTACTGGTACCATATAATAGCAGACTTCAACAAAAAGCAATTATTTGTAGGTTTATACAAGCGTACTTTGCCACATTCGTCTTCCCTATCAACTATACTTCCTCACTTTTCCATTTTTACTTGTTGGTAATACTAGTATCATGAAGTAATTATCGCTTCTACTTTTAGACCTAACTGTAGATGAATCTGTATTTGTTCTAGATTGTTGTTGGTAATTATCTAAGCAGCACCAGTTATAAAATAAATACGCAATTTGGAGTTGAAATTTAGGATACTATGAAAACTTTAATTCGCATAGACCGGACTTAGCGCACGAATGTTGATCGACGTTAAATTACGTACACTGGACTGAAAAAGGAATGCAGCAGTGAAACGACATGTAGCATATTTCCACACACACAAAAATTACTCCACGTAATCGATATCAGGAGAATTAAAACGATCCAGAGCATTAGCGCAAGTGTAACACTTGCCGGTGCAAAGACAAGGCTGGTAAAAACTTGGCGTTCTGAGGTCTCAGCTAGTGCGGAACGGTATCAACATTGGACATTGCCAGGGCGAACCCGAACCGCAACGATAGAATTTCGGAGGCTGTTTAAAGCGTTTGGCAGAGCGAACCCACCGATTCTGGTGGCTCGTTACAAAGTAATTGCATTACCTTTGGTTGAACTTTCCTTTGTAACTGTATAGTGCTGAAAAGGTATGAAGAAGAATGCAAATGCTGATATCAGTCTCTGTGTTTCTTGTTTCGAAATGAATTTGTTGCATCATTCACTCATGGTATGTTGTGTTGACAACAACTATGTCGACTTTATATGTGTGGTGTCTGTTTTTTCGGACGTGTCCGAAAGAACAGGTACCACATTTGTAATTAAGGCGATGACAGCCAATGATCCCTTCAGTGCAGATGCACACCAAGCTTGAACTCCTGCAGGAATCAGCGAGCTGCAGCGAGTAACGAGGGTAATGAGCAGGACTTACACCAGTAGTGTGTCGCGTAAGTTGAGAATTTGTGTCTGACGGGAGGCGTGCTAGGGTACTCCGTGCAGTTGTGCTGACCACTGCGTCCAGACTGTGTAGCGTCAGCCCATTTGCCTCGTCAGCAGGAGACCCGGGTTCGAATCCCCGGTCCAGCACAAATTTTCAACTTGCCACATTGATAAAAACAATTTCCACTGGCAGCTAATGTCTAAAATCGTTTCTGTCTTAATGCTGAATTCATTCTTCGCCCCAAAGCTTACATTCAGTAATTCTCGGGTATCGGTAATTTCCAAGAATAATTGCTTATCGAAGTTGGATGGGTCCAAACGATACATATCGAACGTGCGATACAAAATCGATTATGGAAGCCTCGTGTGGGGGCGCTATGATCAATTATTTGTGATCGAAATTTTTGTCAGTTTTCCGTTGTTCCTTTAATTCGTGTACATTACATTCCCGCCGTAATTATTTGTGATTTTATTGGAAAACCCACACGGTTTCTGTCGATAGCGAGTGTAATGTCTGCTGTTTCTCAAGTTTCTTCTGCGGACTGTCTGACATGGAAAACTCTAATTCCATGTATATCCAGCATAGACAAATGTTTGACTTTTTTGCCGCAAATATGGACTTCTGCCGGACGAGGAAAGGAGGGACTGTATAGACTGTGGTGCTGCGAAGTCTGTAAAACTTCGTAAGAGGAGTGTCAACATGAGACACCGTTGCAATTTCATTGCGAACTTTGCCGAAAGCGAACCAGCATCAGGAAAAATACGTGGTTCGATTCCTCCAAATTATCCATTCAGACAAGCGTAATTCTTGTGTCGTGCTGGATTCGAGGTTGCACGTTGCAAGCCACAGCATCAGAAACTGAGTTATCCGCAAATACCCCGTGTGTGACTATTTCGGGTTTTGCCGAAAAGTCTGTTACGTGGTAGTGACAAATGATAGTGTGCCAATTGGTGGAGCGAATAAAATTGTAGAAGTAGACGAATCTCATATTGATAGCCGAAAGAACCAGAGAGGACAACCTTCTAAAAGTGAAATGGGTCATATTTGGGTATTCGGTGGGATAGAGAGAGAGTCCCGCAAGTGTTTCGTTGTGAGGGAATTGTCCCCGGACAAGGAGACTTTAGTGGGTCTCATAAAACACTTCATACTGCCTGGAACAAAAGTCATCATAGTCGGGTTTCAGTCGTACTAGAGTCTGATAGGTGAAGGGTTCGATCACGAATTCGTGAAGCATTCTGTGGAGTTCCTCTCTTCGGATGACGCCAGTGTCCACATCCAGAATATTTGTACTATAAAAAGAGAAGTGCGTCCAGGACAAAGAGACGAACTGTACTTGTTCCAGTCCCTATACTTCCACAACTTGCGTTTGCAGGGAAAAGTCGACGCATGCGACACTCTGCCGATGTTCCTGCGCGATATTGGCAGAGTTTACCCGGGCTACGGGAAAAAATGAATTGCCCCCTGTAGTTTATATATCACACGGACTGTCACAAGACGATAACACCGACGACGAGTAAGGTAAGTCATGTCCTTTGGATTTACAAGTGCTTCTCTAACGCTTTTCTTTTGTCGTTGCTGTAGTGACAACTTCAAACATACTCATAACGCACGCCACGAGACTTCCATAATCGATTTACTATCGCACGTTCGATATGTATCGTTTGGACCCCTCACTTCGATAGGCAATCATTCTTGGAAATTACCCGGGTGTCTCTCGCGTTTTTCGTTTTAACAATGATACACATAAGTTCACTGATGAAGAGTTGGCTAAAATGTACCTCGTGTGTTCAACGAATGCAGTGGAAGAGCGGCGCGACGACGCTGTGCCGAGTCGTTTCCGCAGCGACGTATATCGTCTGAGGATTGATGCGTTACTCTGTGTTTTGTGTTCTACATTTTGATCATTTCATTCTACACGTTTTGTCACTACGGTGAATGTATTTTCACGGAAACGAAGGTAACTGAGATAACAAGCTGACTAAATCGCTATTGCATTACAAGCCACCAGAGGCCATCACTCCCTCACACCAAAATGCTCAGAAAATTTACTAGAGAAACGTTCAAAATTTTGTAGATGATGTTCGGGTTAATCCTTGACAGGTCTCCTATACGGTGCTTTGCGCCCTGTGGGTGGACGCCAAGAGTCTAACGGATCATGTAGTACGTATCAGAACTATGGATTACGTTGCAGCAGTTCACGACGATTCATTTCGATGTCCACGTCCAGATTAGCTAATGCTCTCATCTCTAATCAGGCGGAGGAGCGTGTGACGTTGAATTTCCTTCCTGGTTTTATTTACAGCTCGCGTAATGCTTGTCTCTTGGCTTTGTGTTACGCGCTCCGCGCTGCCCGGATATATGCTTGTTATCGTATCCACAGTTATCATGCATAGTCCTCTGGCAAAGAATAAGCCGTTAACAGCAATATCTACAGCGCAAGGAGTCCAGGACTGGCATTATCGCCACCAACAGCACGGCTATGCCGAAGTCCAGTCCAACAGGGTAGATACTCATGAAGACGTCCATTCATAACAAAATTGAACATCATAAGATTTACTAGTATGTTGGACACAAATTACTTATGTGTCTGAAGAGCAGACGTTATTCGGTATCAAGTATCCCGAATGGGAGAATGAAATGACACTGGAAGAATAAATTTGAAGACTCAGCAACGTTTCAAGTAATACAATTACTGTCATTAGCAAGTACAACCATTTCCTACTGATACTTTATCGCCGTTAGCATGCACAACCAGTTGCTATTTGTCATTCTTCACTGAATAGCAGATGCAACTTGACAGCAAAATCATCCTTCAATTACTTCAAAAATTAGCGAATAATGAGTGCTTTTTACCTGAATACGCACTGTGTCATATCAATGCGCTCCAATTACTCTATGAACCACCACAATTTGATGAAAGTAACAAGCTGGATATTTTGGCATCTTAGTTTTCGTGAATCTTAAGCGATGATCCGTGTCAACCAAACGCAAATATCGTGTTTCTAGTTTTTACACACACATCTACCTGTGTATCCTCAAGCCACCATACAGTTTGCTGCGGAGAATACTTGGTGTGCTACTATCCAATTTCAGTCGTTATTTCATCTTGGCGGTCGTTTCACTAGATAGATGTAGGAGGAAGCAACACGTTGGTAGAGAACTTGCCCGCAAAAGGCAAGGGTCCCGAGTTCGAGTCTCGGTCCGGCACACAGTTTTAATCTGTCAGGAAGTTTCATATCAGAGCACACTCCGCTGCAGGGTGAAAATCTCATTCTGGAAACGTTGGTTGACACTTTTACGAACATACACTCTCGGAATTTTGAGACTAAACCACACCCAACATGTCCCTGGAGTTGGATGATAATATCTGCGACGCTTTCGCGCCTCCTCTACGAACACATGACGAAACGCGCTAGAACCACATAATCAACTACCGCGCTAGAACCACATAATCAACTATCGGTCAAACGAGAGTTTTGTTAGCTACCACTTTCTTTGGTGGACTTCACTTCATAAAAAGTATTCCACTAAATCGATCTGAAACTCGAATTCATTTCATAGACAGGATTAAAATAGACGCCGGGATTTCAGTTCGAATCAGGACTGCAGACGTAATATGCACCTAAAAAAAAGAGGATTACGTTACATTACTTTTTCGATGAGATAAATTAAGCTATATGAATAGCCCTGTTATTTGTAGTGTTTTAACGGACGCTTACGTTCGTTTACTGTGGCTAAGTTACATGTGACCTGTTCAGTGGTGTGCAGAGGTGAGAGAGCGCTGCTGTCTTCGCGTCAGGCAACGAGCGGCTTGAATCAGAGACACGCGTGGCGGCGTGCGTGCCGCACCAGAGGTCACTCTCATTGCCCCCTCCAAGACGCAGCGTATTTGTGCCGTAATGGGCACTGGTAACTGCCGGCGCTCCAGGGCACGGCCTCGAAGACCGCGTTCTGAGCTTTCGGTTTCGATTCCCTGTAAGACGTCTCTAGGACACGTAATGGGTGCGGTACCAATGGTTTCAGACTCAGGGAAGGGAAACAACGAAGCTACACCAGACAGCTTCCTATTTTACTGTTCTCTGAGGTTCACCTGACCAATCATTATCTTAAGTAATCATAGTAGAAGTATTAGTATTAGCGTTAGTTTCAGTAACATACGTCTCAGTAGTACTAATTGCTGTACAGAAATCAAGGTGATGGTAGTAATAATGGGCCCTTTTTGTACTTGTTTGTTATTGTGACAGTGATACGCGCTATTGTAATAGTACCAATAGCAGTAAGCGATGACGATAACTGTAAAAAGAGTCAAAATAGTTTGAAATAATGAAAACACACGGATCTTTTTCTTTTACACTTAAGGAAGTGACTAAGAGTGGAAAAAAATACCGTAGGAAAACAGCATATAGAGTGGTGTACAAGTATCCTTCTAAATGTTGGAGAGAAATAGTGTGGTAGACTCTGTTAACTATGTGAAATATTCAGAATAGGAAAAAATAGATCGAAAGAGTACAAATAAATGTAATTCTATATGCAACGGTCCATTGTTGTCAGCTAGAAAATGGACTGCAAAAAATAAAAATAGATAAATTTGCAGAGTTTTAAAAAACTATTCCATCTTTTGAGAACAAAAAATATCGAGAAAATATGGGCTCTCAAATGCATACGTTAACAGCTAATGGCACGTGTTCATATTCGCTACTGTGAAACACGTCTCTTCTATGGCAAGCTCTTTGCTTCTCATATTTTGAGAGGTGGTCTTAGCCTACGGACCAGAATAACGGAAATGAGTCCAATAAAGATGAACTCTATCTTAAAAGCTACGAGCAGTTGTTTATCTTCGCTACACATCTTAGACCAAATAAAATGCCGATAGTTCTTAAGGCATGCATTTTAGAGCCCACGTTTTCCGGACTTTTTTTTAACCATAGTAACCACCCCTCAAAGAATGGAATATTTCTTTAAAACATTGTAGTATTAAGTTCTGACTGGTCCCAGTTAACGTTCTTGTCGTACAAATCACTTCGTTGGTGGCTATGGTTGTGAGGATATGGGACAATGTTTTTTAAACGCTACATCAATCGCTTATCAAGTTATTTGATATAACTCAAGATATTAGGGAGGCAGGGCAACGTTTATAACATCTGTAGTTTTAGTGACAGCTTTTGACAATGTTGACTCCAATATACCCTCAAATTCTGAAGGTTGCAGTGATAAAATACGCACAGCGAAAAACTAACTATAACTTGTTCACAAACCAGACTGCAGTTTTAAGAGTCGAAAGACATGGAAAGGAAGCAGTTGTTGAGAAGGGATTGAGACAGAATTATAGCCTATCTCTGTAGTTAATCAACCTGTCCAAGGAGAAATTTGGAAAGATAATTAAAAGTCACGGAGGAGAAATAAAATCTTCGAAGTTTCGCAATGACAGTGTAATTCTGTCAGAGACGGCACAGGGCATGGAAGATCAGTTGAACGGAATGGATAATGTCGTGGAATGAGATTATAAGATAAATATCAACATACGTAAAACCAGAATAATGAAATGCAGTCTAATTCAGTCTGTCGATGTTGAGGGAATTAGATTAGGAGATGAGAATTTTTGAATTAGTTTTGAAAGCGAGCAGACACTAATAGACCACACACACGTATATTATATAATAAACTTATGATATTTATTGTGAAACGCAGTTATAATTTTAAAATTTATATAACGGTCTTATATCCTCTAACTTGATAAGACACATTTGTGTACTAACTTTCTACGTACATGGGAGGATAAATGAATAAGAAGAAAAAAGAAAATAAAAACATCAGTGGGAGTTCAATCACAAACCACTAACTGTGACAAAGCTTTAGTTGAACTTGTGACGCGATACTAGGAGTTTAAATCGCGTCGAAAACTTTGACCGTCGTTTTCTCAGAAACGGTAGAGTGTCTACCGGTAACAAGAGACACGAGTTCTCTTATTTTGATCCCTCTACCAGTGAATGAAGTTTCTGGAAAATCGGAAGATGGCGCCTGCCGTGTTCTGCTTGTGAGTGTGGTGAAGCAGCAGCAACAGGCTGCACTTATATTCGGAAGAAAGACGATTGGAATCTTCATTCGGCCACTCAGTTTTAGATTTAGCGTGATTTCCCTAAATCGCTTCACAAATCGCCGTGAGCGTTCCTTCGGAACGGTACAACCTACTTGCTTTTCTATCTTTCCCCAATCTGAGCGAGTGTTCTGCCTCTAATAACCTCGTCATCGAAGGGGCGTTAAATCCAGATCTTCCTTCTCCGTTAACGTATCGATGAAGTTTCTTTTCTGATGGCGCTATAAGCTTTGGTATACAGCGAAACGAATGTTTTCCCCGTTGGAAAGCAACATCTGCCTTCCGGCACAACAGGCGCTGCAGTGAACACTGCTCCATTATTCACAGTTCGTCAGTAACCCCTCTTTGTCGAGAAATTAATCCGTAAATCTTCCTTCTTTCCTTTCTCAAATTATCCTATCGTCAGAACATTTGTTTAACAGATACAGCTTCTACAGAATGAAGCAGACTAATGCGTTTTACTGTGCGCCATCCTGCAATAAATAACCCTGCACGAATATCATCCGTGCATCCGTGCTGCAAGAACTCAGGGACGCTCCACTGGAGACCCAGACGCCTGTAGGCCGTTGTCCTTCAGTCTGCTAAGTACGACGCTAAGCCTTCATGTGTATTCCACTCGCATCACGTCACCTGAGCACTTAATCTGTCGCAGAGCCTCAACAGTGACCGTACACGGAACGCTTCACCCCGAGACTGCTGACTTACAGCAATCCCTGCTCAAAGTGATGGGAATGCCTGACTCAACTTGGTGACTGCGTAAAGAGGCTCATTTTGCACCCACGATAGCCGGCTGCTGTGACCGAGCGGTTCTGGGCACTTCAATCTGGAACCACGCGACCGCTACGGTCGCAGGTTCGAATCCTGCCTCGGGCATGGATGTGTGTGATGTCCTTAGGTTAGTTAGGTTTAAGTAGTTCTAGGAGTCTGATGACCTAAGATGTTAAGTCCCATAGTGCTCAGAGCCTTTCTTGCACCCACGATAATATTTTTGTAGAGGTGATCTGGTCTCTCCTATCTCTGATTCGTAAAATTTACTCATGAAATGACTAGTCATATTGTGAATCTTCCTGGCAGATTAAAACTGTGTGCCGGACCGAGACTTGAACTCGGCAAAGGCCTTTCGCAGGCAAGTGCTCTACCAACTTTTTTTTCTTTTTTTGTCGGTCGTTGTATTTGTTCGGGACGGACATCCTAAGACGCTTTTTCAAGTTCGTCGTTGATCCATTCACTCTATTTTATTACAGAGGGCAGCTATCCCTCTGACCGAACACGCTGAGCTACCCAAGCACGGCTCACGACCCGTTCTCACGTCTTTACTTCCGCCAGTACTTCGTCTCCTACCCTCCAAACGTCACAGAAGCTCTCCTGCGAAACTTACAGAACTAGCACTTCTGGAAGAAAGGATATTGCTGAGACATAGCTTTGTCACAGTCTGAGGAATGTTCCCAGAATGAATTTACACTCTGCATCAGAGTGTGCGCTGACATGAAACTTACTGCCAGATTAAAACTGTGTGGTGGACCGAGACTCGAACTCGGGACCTTTGCCTTTTGCATGCAAGTGCTTTACCAAATGCGTTACCCAAACATGGCTCACGATCCCTCCTTACAGCTTTACTTCCGCCAGTACTTCGTCTCCTACCTAACAATCTTCAACATGCCTGTCATGAAGGGCAGCCGACACTTGCCCCTGATGTGAGGCTGCCCAGGAAAGCAGGTTGATAAAGCAGGCTGATACTCCCAGACAACATCCCTGTAGTGCAAGACAGACTATATGCCAGAAGCTGAAATAAACGTTTTTGCCAGTATGTTCGCTCATATTGGGGCAAAACGATTATAAACACCACAGAGCAGATACTAGTGAAGTTCGCTGTTTGTGGGCCAAATCTGGTGGAAATCGATCCAGGGGTTTGCAATGAGACTCCAAACATACATATAGACATCACACATACATACATTCTGCCACACACACACACACACACACACATATATATATATATATATATATATATATATATATATATATATATATATATATGCTAGTGGAGAAACCAGGTATTTCCCAGGTATTTGTTTCTAGCAGTGCGTCCACACCCATACCATGCACCATGTGGCCTTCATCTTAGTGTTTGTGACGTCATATCTCCTGAACTATATCTTGTAGAATTGTGTAATTTTGTAGGTACATTCAGCAGCATATGTGGATACTGTCTGCTAAATGTGTTGCGAATGGAATTAGAAGCAACAAAGTAGTAATTTGAAACCCAAGCATGATGTGTCAGTTTTTCACGTATCTCACTGTTTATGATGTATCTTTTAAACTATCAGTCGTAAAATATTATGTTGTAGGTATATTCAGTGGCATATGTGAGTACGGTCAGCGAAATTTATTGTGAATACGGTTAATATCAAAGTAGAAATAACTTTAAATGCCATGAGTGGCAGTTTTACATGCGTCTCCTTGTTTTTGATGTCATATCTGTTGGACTGTATAGTACAATGATATAATTTTGCGCTTACATTCAGTAGTATATGTTCATACTGTCTGTAAAACGTGTCGTGAATACAGTTAGTAGGTAAAGTAGTAATAAATTATAACGTCGTGCCTCATGCGGAATTTTTATTGCACAATGAGCCTAAAAGTAGTGAGCGATAAATATTTATCCTATCATCATGTTGTAGAAGTTGTCAGCGAGAAACAATTTCGTGGAAGTTTCAATTTATGTGTAAAATTTGTTGCAAGACGTTGAGTGCTCTCACTCTCACACACTGGATGAAAAAATTACGGGAATTCACGTGTCATGGGCTATGTTTCTTTTTCACTCCCACCCCTTTGATAGGTAGGACCTTCTTACCCCCACAGCTATTGTCACCTGGTAGTAAGGTATATGTCTTCCAAGTTTGGCTGAAACCAGTCTTGTGGTTTCAGCCTCACCTCCGCTTGCACCGAAGAGAAATCCTCGAAGGTGTTCCTCCAGTTTTAGAAACTGATGAAACTCGGATTGAGGCCAGGTCGGGACTGTATGGAACATGATCGATAGCAGCGAACCCAAGGCGTCGGATAGTTGCAGAGGCCGCAACACTCTTGTGTGATGTGGCGTTGTCATCTTGTGGACGAACTCTTCGATTTCGAAACACGATTACAGTACTCTGTTTCTCAGGTACCAACACAGTTACCTTGCACTCCACCACGATACACATTACAATCGGAGCCCTCTGGCGGCAGAAGACTGCGGCTATGTAGAAATGAAGAATAACGATGTAGAATGTTAATACCGTTGGTTTATTTTAAAAACTTTAAGAATATTCACATAAAAAATTCCGAATTCTGGGGCATTACTTTTGAGCATGCTCTTGTAATAATGAAGGGTTGCGTGGTACAATAATTGTAGAGAGAGACCAAGGGATGAATGCAGTAAACACATTGTAATGGCTGTTGGTTTGCAGTAGTTATTAGGAGATGAACAGAGTTGCTCAGGTAGGTGAGCATGGAGGGTTGCATCGAACTAGTCTTCGGACTGAAGGTCACAACACCCACAATTCTTATTCGTCTTCCTCGGTTTTCTGATTCTTTCCGCTCTCCTTCAATACTCTGACGTCATTATTAAGAGCTGGCAGCCACTAAGGCCTGTGACAGTATTACCGTGGTGTTTGTCATCATTTCATCATCTTCAACCATACACTGCCAGAAAAAAATAGTACACCTGGCAAGACGACATATTTTGATTCGATGACGGCATATGCCATCTGGAGGATGTTTATATGTTTGTATGTTGGCAGCGCTATAGACTGTAATTAACATCGCTGACAGCACTCTGTGCCCTCGGTAAGAGACTGTATGGTTGGACGGACTAGCAGTTAGCAGTTAGCAGTTAGCGAGCGGACAACTTGGACACGTGTCCTTCATGGAGACTCAGCGTTGGTAGGTCATGCATTGTAAAATGAAGATGGATGTAGTTGGTAATGTTCTGGTTGTGGAATTATCGACGAGTACATAATTTTTGGAATTGGATGTCATATGAATAAGATAAAATCTACTAAAAACATTGTTTGTTCTCAACAAAACCTTTCTTTTGCTAACCGTATGCCTCCTAGCAGTTAGACCCTATAATAGTTAGAATCTTTTTATTTAGCTGGCTGTAGTTGCTGCTTGCTTCAATAGCAGTAGTTCGTGTTATGAAGATTTCCTCTGAGGTATTATGAAAAGTATGTGTTATTGTTAGGATTCTTCCAATTCAGGGCCATTCTTTTGTGTTAATTATTTGAAGTCATGTTGTCATTGTAGAGCAGTCAGATTGCGTCGGGCTTGTATATTGTGGGTAATAAATGAATAGGTCAAGTTTGAGTTGTCATTGTGAGGGAAAATTACAGGTCAGTGTTGAAATGATAAAAATAAGTAACGAGACAGTAAGTTCAGTTTCACTTAGCAATTTAAGTAAACGCTAAGAAGTTTCACCTACTCAGTTATTTCAGTGGACAGACACAAAGAAGTTTCAGTTTCAACGACATCCACCAATCAGATGGTGTAGTGGCACAGCTGCCAGAGAGCCACCTGTGTCTACCCTTTAATAGGGAATGGTCAGAGCCAGAAGGCTCAGTGTGGCGCAAACGTGTGAAGCAAGCAGACAACTGTGGCATGGAGACGTACTCGTGCTTCCTACGGCCAACTGAGTGAATCAGAGAAAGGTCAAATTGTGGCTCCCGAAATAATGATATGGTACTTTCGAAGAATTGCCACACAAGTTGGACGTGCTGCGCCAGTCGTGCCGTGATGCTTGCATCAGTGGTCACGTGAACATTCTCACACCCCTAAACGCAGTTCTGCACATTCACGCAGCATAGACGCCAGCCAGGATCGCTGTTTAGTAAGGGCAGCAGCGGCAGATGGTACACCTACCACAGCACAGGTAAAGAGGCTTGTAAGCCCGGACGTGTGAACACGAACTGTTGCGAACCGTTTACCAGAAGTGGAACTACGGGCACGCACACGTCTTGGCCGTCTTCCAGTCTCGCCACAGCATCGACGTGCACGGCTCGACTGGTGTCGTCAGATGATCTCTTGGTAGATGGAATGGCGCGCCGTGGTCTTGAGCGATAAAAGCAGATTTTGTCTGCACGCAAGTCATGGTCATTTTGCGCATATGTTGTAAACACTGGGCGCTGCCTTGTAGAGTGCATTTGTCCAAGACCCACTGGCCCTACCCCGGGCCTTATCGTCTGAAGTGTGATAGTCTGACACTCTCATAGACCTTTACTGTTTCTGGAGAGGACGCTACCCAGAGCTCGGTATATGCAGAATATTGTTGGACCTCTTTCGGCGTCTTTGCGACAGTGAGGTGTTGTGTTGTTCCAAGAGGAAAACGCTCGCCATCACACTGCCCGTGAAACTCAAATGTGCTCTGCAAGCTGTGCGGCAACTTCTCTGGCCAGCACGACCTCTAGACTTGTTTCCAATCAAGCACGTGTGGGATATGACTTGTGCGACTCGTCAGCCAACAACTCTTGCAGAACTACATGAACAGGCAGAACATGCATCGCATAACGTATCTGAGGACAGTATTCGCCATTTGTACGATCGACTGGATGCCAGTGCGAGTGTCTGCATTGCTGCCCATGGAGGCTACACCACGTACTAGTATGGGTCTTGCAGCATTGGTCGATACCTTGTATTGATCTGTAAATGCAATCATTTCATTTACTCCATATGCACCTGTTGTAACAGCAAGTCGCGAGAGAACTAAAAACCTCTAAAAGGGTGTGCGAATTTTTTTCTGTAAGTGTATAATCATCCTCCATACAATATCGAAACGAATTAAAAGCTATTCCTTGTTTAATGTTTCGTCTGTAACGATCTCGACATTAATGGGACGTCGATTCCTCATCTTCCTTCCTTCTTTTGTTTATAATGCTATTTGTAGTTTGACTAGAGTACATTACTTCGAAACAGTTCATTTAAAACGACATTCGAGAAACTTCCATAAGGCATCGTGATGTCCAATTGAGGTCGCGAGTTGAGACGTCCCCAGCGCGTGTTTACGGAGTTCCAGAGCTAACACGTTAGCTTGCGTGTGACGTCACGCAGCGGCGGGTTGCAGGAAGGTCAGCAAGCAACAGTGTAGTGCGGGCAGCTGGTGTATTTTTAGCCTCTGACGACATGCATAGTGGTGAGTGCGCTCGTAACAAATTACCCTGCACGTGTCCCCATAAAGAGCGATACGTACGAACCTCTGCTGTCGTGCTGATTTTCTCTGGGGGCTGTACATGTCCGGTTAGCCACCGTCTGGTTGCTTTTCACGAGTTGCCTGCCCGTCTCTCGCCTAGTCCAAGACGCGGGACAAGGTACAACCATGCTGTTAGGGTGTGTGTTGTGTGTGTGTGTGTGTGTGTCATTAACATATTCTTGTTCGTCTTCAGTCTTCTCACTGATAAGCTGCGGCACGCCCATACGTGGAGGAGCGGAGGGGTGAGCGAGGGGGGGGGGGAGGGAGGGAAGCGGCAAGCGGCAAGAGGAGGCGCTTGTCCCCTCCTAAAGCAAGATTTTTTATTCAAAACAGAGTTCTCACGAATTTCTAGCGATAATTGTGACTTTATAATCACTATTTTTTCCCACGTTGTTGACGTCCGTTGATTGTTTTGGGGACGATTTCGGCGCTGTTCTCCAGTCAAAAATGGTACAGACCTTTGCAGAACAGTGGCGCTATAGTGGCCCCTGTCTTTGTTGCTTCCTCATACAACGCTTCTCAAACTGCAGAAAGGGACTGGCCCAACGCACTGACCCGGGGCCATAGCGGAAGTAATACGTGCCCCTCATCCGATCCCAATTTCCATAAGTTAGTTCAAAAAATGGCTCTGAGCACTATGGGACTCAACATCTTAGGTCATAAGTCCCCTAGAACTTAGAACTACTTAAACCTAACTAACCTAAGGACATCACACACACCCATGCCCGAGGCAGGATTCGAACCTGCGACCGTAGCAGTCCCCCGGTTCCGGACTGCAGCGCCAGAACCGCTAGACCACCGCGGCCGGCTCCATAAGTTAGTCCCCTCCCCTTGCTGCACAATGTAATCACAACACTAGTTTACTGTTTCTCTTTGGATGTGGAAGCTCCGTGTGGGCAGGCCGATAATATATTTAATTTTACGTGACAAAGCTATCGTAGCGGACTCTTGACGAACAAGGCCAGGCTGCACTGTAGAAAGAAAATACCATTTTATTTACTAGGAGAAAGCAAAGACATGTGAAATTTTCAAGGCCGAAAAGATAATCACATCGGGAATTGGGACAATCTCAGCTTGTGCATACAGCGTGCATACAGTCACAGAGCTATGAATCCTGTACTTGAGGAGGCATTGCTGCACAATAATGTAGCAAACAAAGGAGACGAGGATAGGCAAGTCTGATGCTGATTTTGGGGGACTTACACATTCATCTAGCTACACTTCATTCAGTCAGCACAAAAACGTAGATTACGAAACTCATTTTGTTCAACTTCATGTTATCAGCCTTCACTGGAAAATAGAAAGCACGAAAGTAATGCAACAAATCCATTAACACGATCGACTGTGAAATACTGTATGCAAAAAAAAAAAAAAAAAAACAAAAACAAAAAAAAAAGAAACCATTGGAGCTGATTAAGAGATTTTTAAGTTTATTTCTCGTTTCTCCATTTCTACAGCTTTAGTGTGGTATTTTCATTTGTCATGTTTTTTTAACAGCATTTTCTCAATTGTTCTGATTTCTTTAAATTTGAGATTTTTAATTTTCAGTGGCAGCCAAACATCACAGAAAAATGACCAGTTTGTTGCGAATATTTTCTAGCTGTATTTTTAAATCGTTGGATACCCTATATTTAATCATTTGAGAGCTTAACTTTATGATTGTTGCATCGAAAAGGACGCTTCAATATATGCTACTGAAACATGCTTATCTTTTAGGTATAAAAGTAATCTGCCTTAAAAGTGTTAACTGGACTGTTATCAACTGTTAGAGATAAAATAAGTTTTGCACACACCCTATCAATATTAGTTTTTGGGGAGGACACGTTTGCAAACTCGCCGAATCACCACAAAAAATACAATAATTTTGGAATCTTGTTCCCTACTGGAAAAATTTCCGCCGGCCGTTGTGGTCGAACGGTTCTAGACGCTTCAGTGCGGAACCGCTACTGCTGCTTCGGTCGCAGGTTCGAATCCTGCCTCGGGCATGTATGTGTGTGATGTCCTTAGGTTAGTTAGGTTTAAGTAGTTCTAAGTGCTAGGGGACTGATGACCTCAGATGTTAAGTCCCATATAGCTCAGAGCCATCTGAACCATTTGAAAAATATCTGCGGACGCCCTTGGGCCCGCCACGCCTTTCTCTCCTGTACAAACATCGTCATGTCAAAGTAGCACTTATACCCAATGTCCTCAGTTATTTATTGGACATATTTCCTCTCTCTGTGTTCCCCTACAGTTTTTACCTTCTACAACTCCCTCTAGCACCACAGAATTTATTACCTGATGTCTTAGCGTACATCCTTTCATCCTCTCCCTCCTTCTTGTCAGTATTTTCCACATATTCCCTTTCTCAACGATTTTGCGGAGGATTATCTCATTTTTTTAGTAGCCCTCCTAACCTTCAGCATCATTCTACAAACACACATCTCAAACACTTCGATTCTCTTCGATTCCAGTTTTTCAGCGCTACCATACAGTAAACTACCATATAATACTGTGCTACAAATCGTCAGAAGTTTCTTCCTCAAATTAAGGCCTATGTTTAATACTGGCAGGAATGCCCTCTTTACCCGTGCTCGTCTGCTTGTTATATCCTCCTTGCTTCATCCGCCGCGCGTAATTTCGCTTCCAGGGTAGCACAGCAGAATACTTTCACTTCTCCTACGTCGCGGTTCTCAACATAAATGTTACCGTAAGCACACTGAAGAAGGAAGGAAACTGGTGTAGGCATGAGAATTCAAATACAGATATACGTAAACAGGCAGAATACGGCGCAACGGTCGGCAACGCCAATACAAGACAAGTGTCCGGTGCAGTTGTTAGATCGGTTACTACTGCTATAATGCTACACAATTTAAGTGAGTTTGAACGTGGTGTTACCGTCGACGCACGAGTGATGGGACACAGCATCTCTAAGGCAGCAAGGAAGTGGGTATTTTCCCGTACGACCATTTCAAGAGTGTACCGTGAGTATCAGGAATCCGGTAAAACGTCAAATCTCCGACGTCGCTGCGGATGGAAGAACACCCTGCAAGAACGGGACCAACAACGACTGAAGAGAATCGTTCAACGTGACAGAAGTGCAACACTTTCGCAAATTGCTGCAGATTTCAATGCTGGGACGTCAACAAGTGTCAGCGTGCGAACTATTTAATGAAACATCATCGATATGGGCTTTCGGAGCAGAAGGCCCATTCGAGTACCCTTGATGACTGCACGGCACAAAGCTTTACGCCTTGCCTGGGTCCGTCAACACTGGACTGTTTATGACTGGAAACATGTTGCCTGGTCGGACGAGTCTCGCTTCAAATTGTATCGAGCGAATGAACGTTTACGGGTATGGAGACAACTTCATGAATCCATGGACCCTGCGTGTCAAGCTGGTGGAAGTTCTGTAACGGTGTGGAACGTGTGCAGTTGGAGTGATATGGGACCCCTGATCCGTCTAGATACGACTGTGTCAGGTGAGACGTACGTAAGCATCCTGTCTGATCACTTCCATCCCTTCATGTGCATTCCAACGGACTTGGGCAATTACAGCAGGACAATGCGACACCCCACAAATTCAGTATTGCTGCAGAGTTGCTCCAGGAACACTCTTTTGAGTTTAAACACTTCCGCTGGCCACCAAGCTCCCCAGACATGAACATTATAGTGCATATCTGGGATGCCTTGCAACGTGCTGTTCAGAAGAGATCTCCACCCCCTCGTACTCTTGTACTCTTACGGATTTATGGACACCCCTGCATGATTCATGGTGACGATTCCCTCCAGCACTACTTCAGACATTAGCCGAGTCCACGCCACGTCGTGTTGCGACCCTTCCGAGTGCTCGCGGGGGCCTACACGATATTAGGCAGGCTCCTCAATGTCTATTGCTAAGGCTATTGCTTCTACTCCTCATTACATTCGTCTTTCTTTGGTTTACTTTCAGTCTACGCTGAGTGCTAATTAAGCTGTTCACTTTATTCAGTATGTCCAGTACCTCCTCCTAATTTTCACTGGCTCTGTCACACATTTATCTAGTACTATGTTATGCAGTACCATATAAATCGGTTAGTAATTTCTCTTACTGCCATCTGGAAGCATGTTGATTAACGGTACTGTGGCCTAACAAATAATAACACACGAAGGAAATCCGTATTCCTAGGTTTTCGTAATTCGTTTGACACGGTGCCTCACACAGACTACTAACGAAGGTACGAGAATACAGAATAGATTCACAGATATGTGAGTGGTTCGGATGATGTTGTCCTCGACGGCGAGTGTTCGTTAGAGGCGAGCGTTCATCAGAGATACTGTTATCGTCAGGATTGCCCCGAGGTGTAGTGTGATAGGACCACTATTATTCTCTATATACATAAATGACCTGACGGTCATGGTGAGCAGCAGTCTCCGGTTGTTTGCTGACGATGGTGTGGGATACAGAAAAGTATCATGGTTGAATGACTGTCGCAGTATACAAGATGACTTAGACAAAACTTGTGGTTGATGCGATGAATAGGCGCTAGCTCTGAATATAGAAAAATGAAAGTTAACGCAGATGTATTCGACAAACGGTCCCGTACTGTTCGACTGCAGCATCGGTAGTATTTTATACACTGAAGGGCCAAAGAAACTGGTACACTTGCCCAATATCATGTGGCGCCCCAGCGAGCACGCAGAAGTGCCGCAACACGACGTGGTATGGACTCGACTAATGTCTGAATTAGTGCTGGAGGGAACTGACACCATGAATCCTGCAGGGCTGTCCATAAATCCGTAAGAGTACGAGGGGGGTGGAGATCCTTCTGAACAGCACGTTACAAGGCATCCCAGATATGCACTATAATGTTCATGTCTGGGGACCTTGGTGGCCAGCGGAAGTGTTTAAACTCAAAAGAGTGTTCCTGGAGCAACTCTGCAGCAATACTGAATTTGTGGGGTGTCGCATTGTCCTGCTGTAATTGCCCAAGTCCGTCGGAATGCACATGAAGGGATGCAGGTGATCGGACAGGATGCTTACGTACGTGTCACCTGTCACAGTCGTATCTAGAGGCATCAGGAGTCCCATATCACTCCAACTGCACACGCTCCACACCATTACAGTGTTTCCACCAGCTTGAACAGTTCCCTGCTGACATGCAGGATCCATGGGCACATGAGGTTGTCTCCTTACCCGTACGCGTCCATCCGCTCGAATCAATTTGAAACGAGACTCGTCCGACCAGGCAACGTGTTTCCAGTCATCAACAGTCCAACGTCGGTGTTGACGGGCCCAGGCGAGGAGTAAAGCTTTGTGTCGTACAGTCATCAATGGTACACTAGTGGGTCTTCGACTCTAAAAGCTCATATCGATGATGTTTCGTAGAATGGTTCGCACGCTGACACTTGTTGACAGCCCAGCACTGAAATCTGCAGCAATTTGCGAAAGGGTTGTACTTATGTCACGTCGAACAATTCTCTTCTGTCGTCATTGGTCCCCTACTTGCAGGATATTTTTCCGGCCGCAGCGATATCGGAGAATTGATGTTTTGTGTGTGTGTGTGTGTGTGTGTGTGTGTGTGTGTGTGTGTGTGTGTGTGTGTGTGTGTGTGCAATCTTGTGGGACTCAACTGGTAAGGTCATCAGTCCCTAAGCTTACACACTACTTAACCTAAATTATCCTAAAGACAAACACACACACCCATGCCAGAGGGAGGACTCAAACCTCCGCCGGGACCAGCCGAACAGTCCATGACTGCAGCGCCTTAGACAATAGCTGTTTTACCGGATTCTTGGTATTCACAGTACACTCCTGAATTGGTCGCACAGGAAAATCCCCACTTCATCGTTACTTCGGAGATGCTGTGTCCCATCGCTTGAGCGCCGACTATAACACCACGTTCAAAGTCACTTAAAACTTGATAGAGTCGCGCGGGGTAGCCGCGCGGTCTGTGGCGCCTTGTCACGGTCCGCGCGGCTCCCCCCGTCGGAGGTTCGAGTCCACTCTCTGGCATGGGTGTGTGTGTCGTCCGCTACGGTCGCAGGTTCGAATCCTGCCTCGGGCGTGGATGTTTGTGATGTCCTTAGGTTAGTTAGGTTTAACTAGTTCTAAGTTCTAGGGGACTAATGACCTCAGCAGTTGAGTCCCATAGTGCTCAGAGCCATTTGAACCATTTTTGTGTGTGTCGTCCTTAGCGTAAGTTAGTTTAAATTAGATTAAGTAGTGTGAAATTTAGGGACCGATGACGTAAGCAGTTTGGTCCCATAAGATCTCACCACAAAAAAATCTTGATAACCTGCCATTGTAACAGCAGTAACCGACGTAACAAGTTCACCACACACTTGTTGTCTTATAAAGGCGTTGACAGTAGCGCCGTATTCCGCCTGTATACATATCTATATTTGAATACGCATGCCCCTACCAGTTTCTTTGGCGCTTCAGTGTCTGACACAAACACGTAGATTAAAAATCTGGGCGTAGTTTTGCAGAGTAATATGAAATGGTACGAGCAAGTACGGATTGTAGTGGGAAAGGCGAATGGTCGACTTAATTTTTTTGGAACAGTTCTAAGAAAGTGCGGTTCACTAGTAAAGGAGGCTGCGTAAAAGACACTAGTGCCACACATTCTTAAGTACTGTTCGTGTGTCGGATTAAAGGAAGAAATCGAATCGATTCAGAAGCGAACTGCTAGATTTGTTACCGGTGAGATCGATCAACGCACAAGTATTACGGAATCTTCGGAAGCTCAAACGAGAATCCCTGGTGGGGAAAGCGACGTTCTTTTCTAGGAGAACCGGCGTATGGAACAGACTGCAGAACGATCGTGCTGCCGCCATCGAACTTTTCGCCTAAACGCTATTAACATAAGATAAGTGTAGTTAGGACTCCTACAGAGGCATATAGACAGTCGTTTTCCCCTCGCTCTGTCTGGGAATGGAACAGGAAGGAAATAATTAGTAGTGGTACAACGTACCCTACGCCACGCACCATACGGTGGCTTGAGGAGTATGTAGGTAGAAACAGATGGAGATATAATCTGCCAGGAAGCTTCAAATCAGCGCACACTCCGCTGCAGAGAGAAAGTTCATTCTGAAAATTCGCGTTTCTAATTCGATACCTCTAGAACAAGAGGTATGATTTCCGTTACTGTGTAACATTTACGTAAATGTGTAGAAAAATTTCCGATCAACTATCGAAGTGTACCATGAAATTAGCAATAGATAAGCATGCTGATAGCTAGCCTAAATTCGTTGGATAAACTACCAAGACATAGCACTAGGCCATTGACATTTTAATCTTATCTGAAGTTTTCATTGGGCTACTAAAGAATTTGAGAAAAGAAATAAACGTGAATGAAACACGGCAGTAAGGCTCTAGAAATGCCCCGTTATTGACGATGATAGTTTACTTGCTATTGTGCGTTTGGGGAAAAAAGACAGCCTCACTTATCTTCACGTATATTTGCGTGTTTTCCTCGAATCTCTCACCCTGAAAAAAATAAATTATATTCCCTTGTACTGTTGCCTCTGTACTTAAAAAATAGCATTATGGCTTACGTCACCTGCGACGTACGTCACGCTGTTCAAGAGTAAAGATTAGATTAGTTTTTACAACTCAGTTCTTTTCGGAAGGCGCTCTGACGACTGTCGTACAGGTAAATTTTTCTGATATTTACATTACCAGGGATGGCAGGATGCTGTCTGGTACTTGTACGTAAATGTTGCTATAATGAACCTACAAAAATTCCACTACGTTCGTTTAGAGACGGCCGTGACTTCTCTATTTCTTAAAGTAATTTTTATTACCAATCATATTTGTATTTATGGAAACATAAGCGCGATTGGTAATAAAATTATTTAAAAAAAAGTCTTATAGCTGGAAAGGACTGTTAAATTCTTCCCGGTTACAAACAGACAGAGGCAGTGTTAACAAACAGAACTACGCGAGGCGCCAGACAGTACAAATTTAGAGCACTGTTGTCACGCAACTACATTTTTTACGAGGTCGGCACTTCGCAGTCACGCGATACTCCTCGGCACGCCATTTCCGAAAAGGCGTTGGCAGAACTCGGTGCTGCAAATATCCATGCTGGATCTAGGGCTGCAAGTGGCTTGCTGCTTATAATGTCTGAATCAAGATTCTGTAACAGCAATAACGCATTTTTCCCGTCTATGGAGATGCTTGCTAACTGTTCAGAAACATGCTTAGGAGAGTCAAGGTGCCATTTGTGTTTCTGATTTTCGCCAAGTTTTTTGTCGCATATCTCGATCTCTTTTTCCCAATATTGCTCATTTAATGTAATCCACATGTAATATGGTTTACATAAATTGACCCATATAGGTTCGACCAGCGTGTAAAGATCACCTAAGATAAATCGCAAGAGAGGTAATACAATTTGTTGTTCCATGGATGCAGCAGTAGACCAAGACAGAATATACCTACTGCTATGAAAATCTTATTACTGTCACCTGTGTCGAGTGTTAGCAATCTTCCTACGTGAATAGATCTTTGTAAAACTATGAGGGACACAATATGTACAATGCTTTAAAACATCAGAGGTTTCTCAGTTGTATGTTACACCATCTTCTGGTAATGACTCCCCACAAACTTCCCACTCCTGTTGTTATCTCGAATGTTCCATCATTTCTGCTTTGCATATTGACGTAGTATTCAATACACTTAGTGTTTACGATTTGCGACAGACTCTGTTCTACCTATCCTGACCTCTTCCACAAAGTACGTTCATTAATGTAATCCGTGTCTAATATGGTTTACTTGAAAAAAGAGACAGCATTGGTCGTATATTTTTTACTATTGCAAAATCGATTTTCTGTCACTGAGTGACCATCTTCAGTGCTATATTGTATAACTTAAATTGGGATGCACTGTTGTCACTAAGCTTACGGCAATCACAGAGAGTCTATGTGATTGCCGTAAGCTTAGTGACAACAGTGCATCCCAATTTAAGTTATACAATATAGCACTGAAGATGGTCACTCTGACAGAAAATCGATTTTGCAATAGTAAAAAATATACGACCAATGCTGTCTCTTTTTTCAAGTAAACCTGTTATCTGGTCGTAGTGCACAAGACAACATGGAGTCGCCAATCAATAATATGGTTTACGTACATTCACCCAAAAAAGTTCGTGTAGGACGAAAACGTCATCATAGTTTAATCGAAACACCACACTTTTTTCCCATGCATGCAGTAGTAGACGAAGGCAGAAAATATATGGGGTCAGCGGTTCAAACAAAGCATATAGGTTTGGAGATAAGGGAGCAAGACCCGACTCACTTCTTAGGTACGCGTTTTCTATGAAACACGCAGCAACAGATCGCTGTTTAAGACATTCCTATTTAAAATTCTGCTGCTCCCACTAACAATAATACCGTAAAATAAACCAACAGCCCATCATCGAGCAGAGAAAGAAGTCTTAACATATTCTAATGAAAAACTGTATTGAATAAACTAAACTATATGAAGGACAATTTTAAATGCTGTTAAGGTTATGCTGTTTGTAAAACCTGTAGAGATAAAATCAGGGTAAAAGCTGTCCTCAACGTGACGGTTGGTTTCACTAGGCTTCACTAGGCTTGGTATTAACGGAGGAGCTATGTTCTTGCCTCCTCCGGCATTGAAGTGACATGTCTAGTTCTTTAATTAGGGACCTGCAGTTTAACGTAGACTCTGGACAAAGAAGCAGCTTTATATTTTTCAACGGCCTGCCTCCTTGATCTAAAACGTAATGTAACGGAACTAATTACAGCACAGAATGTAAAATTTAACTATAGGGGTCAATGACTATTCTCTCACTACCTTACTTTATTTGGCTGCTTTTATTGTTTTGATTTGCAGTCGATTCCGAAGAAGAAGAATCCAGCTCTGTGGAAGGTAAGCACTAATAGAATAACCTCTGTACTTCTTAAGAAAATATTTCACCGCTGACGACCCGAGTTCACACCGCCATGGAAGCTACAAGACAAAATGGAAAACTGACTCGTCCTATGCTGTGGAAGGGGGTCGCGGGAATGGGAAAGGAGATTTGGTAGAGGGTTGGTTGCTCGTTGAGTAAGATGTAGATTTTATAATTCGGATGAAATTATGGCTCAAATGACTCCAAGCCCTATGGGACTCAACATCTGAGGTCATCAGTCCCCTAGACTTAGAACTACATAAACCTAACTAACCTAAGGACATCACACACATCCATGCCCGAGGCAGGATTCGAACCTGCGACCGTAGCAGCACCGCGGTTACGGACTGAAGCGCACAGAACCGCTCGGCCACACGGCCGACCAAATTTCATGAAACTACAGGGGCTAAAGCGGGAATATTCCGTAATGTCCCGCAACCAATTCCACATTTTTTCATCCGAAACTGACCGAGAAAAAAATGTGTTGCATTTCTTATGGAATGCCCCTCGTAGATAATGAATTGCAAGATGCCGTCTGTACTGTGTAGTGTGCAAAGTGCACAGTCAGCCAAACGTAGCTGTAATGATGGCGGGCAGGATAAATACCCAACAAGAACGCAGCAGGTGTGATGAGAGCATCTTTCGTGTCAGCTTCCAAATGACAGTTTGGTTCCTACACGAGAAGCGATTTTTCGATGGTATCTTTGATGAAACAATGGTTACAGAGATTACAAGGTTGGCGAGGTACAGCTACTCAAGCGTAGCCACCGAGCCACATGATAACTCATTCGAATGATTGACGGGATTATGTTAACATACCTGATAACATGTATGTGGTAGCACAACAAGATGGAGCTGATGCCAAAGCTCTCGATCCGGAAGTAGGTATGTAATTCGAGTCGTAGCAGTGGAAGAAATCACCTAGCTTACTGTTGAGGCAGCATGAATCTACAGTTTGGGCCGGCCGGTGTGGCCGTGCGGTTCTAGGCCCTACAGTCTGGAACCGCGTGACCGCTACGGTCGCAGGTTCGAATCCTGCCTCGGGCATGGATGTGTGTGATGTCCTTAGGTTAGGTAGGTTTAAGTAGTTCTAAGTTCTAGGGGACTGATGACCACAGATGTTAAGTCCCATAGTGCTCAGAGCCATTTGAGCCAGCCATTCTACAGTTTGGGGTCACCAACAACGCTATAGCTTAGAACCGTCATTGACGCCTCTACAATGATTAGGTTACGCACTAATATCTGTTTCAGTCTTTCCGATCTACATTCATAATCGTCTGCAACGAAGCCAACTCACTGCACTACAAAAATACTCATCGCATTAGAGGAAATAGTACAACTGGACATACACAGTCCATTTACCTTAGAGTGACGACTGCCTGCCTACATTCGACGTTAATATGCAACAACCGCTCACTGACGGCTTGTGGCAGCACTAGCAGTGGAGGGTATATGAAGGGTGTCAGATGGGTGTGGGGGCGACGAGTGGGGGCGGGGTGCGCGGAAAACAGTTCAGTCGCTGTCGTAATGTTGAAACAGAGATTTATCTGACCTCCAAAAGTGCATGCTCATTTGCTTTCGAGTCAAGAGTGGAAGCATTTCCGAAGTGGCTATGTTTGTAAACTGTTCACGTGCCGCCGAGGTTAAAGTACAACTTGCGTACCAATATGGTTCCATCCAAAATCGGCACAGAGGCAGCTTTGTTGTACCAAAGCCCATTGATGAGAGGGGTAAACGACGGATACGCAGATGTGTAAGGGCGAATAGGCGTGCAAATGTTGAGCAACTAACCGCCCAGATGAGCCTGGGGGCTACCAACAATGACTCCTAAACGACCGTTCAGCGAATGTTGTTGCGTATAGGCCTCCACAATAGGCGCCTAATTCATGCAATTGGTCGGCGACGAAGTCTAGAATTTGCACACCAACACCGCAAGTGGACGTCGACTTGACGATGACAGTTCGCCTTTATACATGATTCATGTTTGACGCACCGTCGGGAGTGAAACGTCTGAAAGCAAACACCCTGGAACAATCGTCGCAAGGGTCCCTGCCGGAGGAAGGAGTTTTATGGTCTGGAGAATATTCTCGTGGCATTCTCAGGGTGATCTCATCATTCTGGAAGGCACAGCTCATCAGCGCAAGCATGCACCTGATCTTGGGGACAACGTCCACCCCTACATGCAGCTTGTGTTTTTCCTCAGCACGATGGCACCTGCCAACGGAACAGCACGGCTTGTCACACAACTCGCAGTGTACGTGTGTTGTTCGAAGAGCCCCAGGATGTTTCCCCGTACTCCCCTGGTCACCAGGCTCCCCTGATTTAAACCCAATCGAGAATATGTGAGACCACATCGATCGGACTATTCGTACCGCGATTCCTCAACAAGGAAGCCTGGCCACGGCACTGGAGACGGTATGGCTCCACATGCCTGTCCGTACCTTCCAGAACCTCACTGACTCTCTGCCTGCACGTCTCTCAGCAGTCTGCCATACAAAAGTTGCTTGTTCGGGCTTGTGACAGATAGTCACATAAATGTAACTGGGCAACGTTAGAGGACGACAGTGGCACTCCACATCTTTTCTAGCAAATTCCTACTGGGGAATTCGACTCGCACCAACAAGACGTCGCCTTTAACAACGCCCGTGTATCGAGTGAGGTGACGCAGTGATACGAGACTTTTCAAATCTCCGACCATCCGCGTCTAGGCTTTGCTTTGTTTCTCAAAACGCCGATTTGATTTATTGGGAAAGAGCGCCAGCTATTTCCTTCCGCAACTTCTCTCAATCCGAGCTTGGGCTCTGTCTCGAATGACTGTGTCGTCGACGGGACGTTAAATTTTAGTATTTTTTCCTTCCTACCTCAATACGCATGTATCAGTCTGTTTATCGTATGTAGCAAGTAGCCACAGTTGGAGTTTTCAAACTCGATACTGAATTTTCCACTTTCGTGTAAAACGCCATTCTGAGACACACACTCTTCTATAGGATCATATTGCTAAAAGGAACTTTAAAACAGATTCGTGTAGGCAGTTTTTAAGTCATTTGCAGTAGACAATATAGAAGTATATCCTTAATAAAAAAATTTACCCACATGGGTGAGTATTTATATATACAGTACAAAAATATCTTATTATCGGTACACTTGCGACAGCATGTACTACCTAACATGTTCCAAACCGCCGAGCATAAAAACGGGATATTTTCGGGGCGAATACCTCGGCTTCTGTTGTTGATAGGGTGTAGTGTTTTGGATAGCCCTTGGGCTACGGACCATTTGCATACCCAACAGAAGGATCGTTTTATTGTGACTGTCCGACAGTGCAGGGACAAAGTTTTAATATACACATTTCCTCCAGCTAAACAGATGGAGCAAATCGGCTGGTTCTGTTTGCATTAGATATGGTCTATGTATACTCTGGATCTGGAGTACCCAGAGGCCACTGGCATGGGCCTCGATTGGCCGCCATATTCTCCAAATCTGAACACATGCGACTCGTTTTTATGGGACTTTATTAAAGACAAGGTGTACACCATTAACCCCAAAACCACCGCTGAGCTGAAAACAGATATTCAGGAAGTCAACAGCATCGACTTTTCGACATTTCAGCAGATCATCCAGAATTTCGCTATTCTTCCGCGTCACATCATCGCCAATGATGGCGTACATATCGAATATATCTCAAGTCAAATCCGAATATCTGTAGTAACGTTTACATGTGCAGGCCGTAGTTTGTAACTAATTTACGTTTTTTCATAAAGTTCAATAATTGTCACCCAGTATCTTTATCCGTTTCAGAGATACAGAGGTTCAAAGTTACCCTACTTGTGTATAAAATACGCACGTGAAATTCAGTTTGAGGCAAAAACGTAGTTTATAAAGTGATGTATCACAGAGAAATATGCTGTGTAGTGTGCCCACTATCATCAGGAGGGTTCTGGGAACACCATGTTGCAGTAGTGAAGCACATGAAAAATTATTGTGCACATAAAATACGGTCTGAGGTGGAAAATTAAATAATTTCGCGTAATTTTAATTTCATATAAGTAAACCATCAGAATTTTACTGACTCATTAAGTTCTTTTCTTATGAGTGACTGCCATGCTGTAACAAGAAAAAGAAGGGAGCTAGCGGAAAAATGCTATCGGAGCAGAAAAAAGGCGAATATGCTCTTGTTTATTAAAAGACTGACTGAAAGGTAGAATGCCATCTGCTTCTTTCTACCTTCCTCAGTATCTTTAAAAAATTTCCTACAAATTTTGCGTTCAAACGCATTTGCACTTTTTTATGCTGAGAGAGAAAGTGGCTGCGGGAAAGAGACAGAAAAGTAATAAATACTGAACGACACTAGATATATGTTGAGGTATAAAAGGAGTGAAGGAGACAATGGCAGTGTGACACAAATAGAGGTTCCCAGTGGCAGCTGGTCCGAGCACGGTTCTCACAGCCCGAACCACACGCCACTATTAAGCACCAATGAAGAACTGGGTCCCTTACTTCAATTGCACATAATTCATTAAGCTCAATCCAACACATTTATTTCAAATAACATAAATGAAGTTAAATTTGAATCTGACTGACATTAAACAGGAATAAAAAAACAATTTCAGTATCAGCTGATTTAGTGTGTGAAGCGCGAGTCAAGCCAATAACCAGATAAACTAAACAATTCTCCGTAATTCAAAAGAAAAAGAAAAACAAAATTGAATCAATACACCCCACTGACAAATATCCAAACAACCTTACAATACTACTCAAAAGAATACACTGAAGTGGGGAGCAGTCATTTACCCGACAGAACACTTCAAAATAAGTTCAATAACACAGCTGCATGCTCCAGAAAACTGCAAGACATTAAATACACTTCATTTGACGAATAACAAATACTCATTAACATTACAGCACTCCTCTTTGAACTGCAGTGTCGCACAGAAACAGGCGCTTATTCTGAAAGAACAATTTTTTATATGTTTAAATTACAGCATTAAGGAATTCCAAAAGATGTCCAATCGAACCCCCCCACATTTCAGTTCAGGCACAAATCTTTCCCCTTTCTAGGCGGAGGCTGAGCCAGAAACACAGAATGCCACAAAAACACAGTTTTGCTGTGAAATCTTACAGGACACCCAGAAGCAGTTACAGACAAGGGGTCGGCAACCACAAATAACACAGGCTAAGAGTCAGGCTGTGAGCACATCCTATGAGAACTTGTTCACACTATGCTCACCACAACCTGTAGACATTGCGGCCGAACATCCGCTTGTGGTGGCTGCCAGAAGTACGAAGCAACCAACAGGCCCAAGCCGTGCTTCTCACACAGGCACCTCAGTTTGTACAAACATCTAGGCCAACACCAACTCCGGACTCCCCTCTCACTGCATGGCTTGGCACAGTTTATGTGAAATACCTTCCAGGCAACCAGTAACCGCCACAGGAGTTTCACGATCAGCAAACAGCCCCAGCGTAACAGACATCACACATGTGCTTACGCTCGAGCCACAACTCCGCCAGCCTCACCGGCCGCCCCAAACCGACTGCCTCTCGCCGTCCCGCGCGCCCCAGCCGAAAACGCAAAGATGCTCATGCCCGGCGACGCTCCAAAGATAACACGCCGATCGCTGATGATCGATCAGCGATCTGGCTCAGCAGCGAAACATAGTAAATAGTGACAGAACAGTGCTAGGAAAACAGCGAAGGAGACACTGCTAGAGGGAGAGGATAAAGAGAAAGAGGTAGTACAGGCCGGTGGCATCCAGCGATAATGAGAGACAGATTCTATAACAATGACAAAGAGGAACAGAGAGAGAGAGAGAGAGAGAGCAGTGGGAAAGAATGTATGAGATAGTAGCAATAAGAGAGAGCAGGAGGGAGACAGTGACTGAGAGAGGAGGCAGCATAGTAGGACAAAGCGAAGGAGATGGTGGCTGTTAGACAGGGAACAGTGACAGAGAGACACAAAGAGGTGATTACAATGGATGGGGCTGAATGAGTGAGTAAGAATGGTCTAGAGTGAGTAGATGGGTATGAATGACTTAAAGAGATGGACCAGGGGGTGTGAGCGAGTTACAGTTAGGGGAGTTTGTGGCACCAATAGTTTTGTGAAAATCTTTAAAGATACTAAGGAAGGTAGAACGAGGCAGCTGGTGCCTCACTTATCAATCAGAGGCATTTAATAACCAGCAGCATATTCGCCTTTTTTGTGCTCTGATAGGAGCATTTTTCCTCATATTTATTTGTTGTGGTGTTTTATGTTGTGCTGGATTATTATTTGGACGACATTTTGTTTTGTACTGTTGGCTTTCAAGTGATGTACTGTTAATTAATGTCGTTTGTGTAATACGTTGGGTGACGAAGTCTTGGTAAAGCGCTGTTAACGCTATTTAATTGCGAGTTCTTGAGTCTGTAAAGAATCGCCGTGTGATTGCAGGTTCGTTCGCCATATCTCCAGTGGCTCTCCAAGTGCTTGTCAACGTAGATATCTGGATATTTATGAAAATGTAATTGTAGAAGAATAATTGATTTCAAGTCTCACCTATCAATCAGTTAGATGAGCTCGTTTTATTCTTCTGATGCATCACAATATATCTGTAGAGCTGTAGTAGTTTCAAGAGAATCTTAACAAGAACGATAGTTCGAAAAACAATAGTCAGAACAATTAACATTCCATATAAAAACAAAACTGTATATAAATCGGAGATGATATTGTTGTTCGTATCTCTCTGCAAGTTTATAGCGTCTTTGATTCCTACATACATAGCACGATGTCAAACAGTCATTTCAACTACAAAATTGTTCATATCAAACTGTGACAATGCAATGGTCCCCCAGGAGTTTAGCAGAGTGAGGCACAAAACTATGATGAACTCCTGCACAAACCTTTTATAGTTTACAGTTTTAATAACACACTGTTAAGTTATTTCGACCTTTTCAGTCACACATCATTGGTATGAGCTTTGTTCATGTCTGACATGACAATAATTATAGTTTTATCTACACCTATATTTACTTGTGATTCTATAGGTTTAGTGTTGTGTAGTGTTCACTAGGTTTCATTACAGTTCTCAACACTGGTAAAGACTACCTTTGATTCTAACTTCCTTTCTCATTCGAGCTTGGATGATTGTAAAACCCAGGAAAAACCGCACCGAGGCCTTCAGTATTGACAACTGCAATGAATGTGTCACTGTATATCAGCAATACATAAATGAGTCTAGTACATAAATCGTATCTGATGTCCAGATTCAGATTTTGCTAAAGATTTCCGTGTCTCTCTCTGACTGGTTAGATACATGTCTCTATAGCACAGAATTTTCAACCTTATATATATATATATATATATATATATATATATATATATATATATATATATATATATATACTCCGCCATTGCCGGTCCCAAGCCCGGATCCTCACCTTACAAGTGATGAGGGAGGAGGAGGGGGAGGAGTAACAACCTCGTAAAAAAACCTGGGTCCATCTGGCTCCGGATGGTAGCACCCTGTGAGGGCCCCTGCCTAGGGTTACGGGTGAAAACCGGTCAACGGTCTCGTAGGCGGATGAGGAACCTAAAATCTATAACTGCAAGCGTCTGTACCCAGATTGGGCGGCTTGTGGGCAGCGTCTGTTCCTCATGTTAGAGGCGGCTGTTTCAAGAAAACCTTCTAACGCTAACAACGTTAGTCGTATTCCTGGTAGGTTACGCAAGTAATCTCCCCAACTTTGAAGAATTTCAACAGTTACAATCTTAACGCATGATGGAAATGTCTTTCAATAACGAAACTACCCCAGGTGGCCAATCCACCGTCGGCAACGACGCAGGCAGACCCATGGATTCTGGGGAGCCTGCAACACCATGCAAATCCAACAAGATTAAACCTAGAAAAATCTTCAACATAGCAACTCTCAACATAAACTCCCTTCTCAAAGTGGGAAAACTTAAGCACCTTACAGACCAGTTTCACACGGAAGACATACAAATTGTGGCGCTACAAGAAACTCGCTTCACTGATGAAAACACATTTGAATCAAACAAATTCAGAATATTTAAAGGAAAAACCTGGAAAAATTGTAATGAAGAAATGCCCTCAGCTTGGCACAGCTTTTGCTGTAAACACAAAAATTCTGAACTCTGTCGAACATTTTTGGTCAACATCATCGAGAACATCTTTCCTCACTTTTCGATGTGCAAATAAAAAATACACATTAATCAATGTTCACGCTCCCACAAATGACAAAAATAATGCTAAAAATAGGGAAGAAACATATGAATTCTGGGAAAATCTTAAGGATCATATATCAGAAATCCCAGAAAACAAGGCAAAAATACTTCTAGGAGATTTTAACGCTCAGATTGGAAAAGAAAAGAAATTCCGCGATATTGTCGGCAACTTTCCCGCACACAAACGAACCAACAAAAATGGAGAAAGGTTAATTATGCTCTGTAATCAGTTTAAACTCAAGCTAATGTCAACACGTTTTAAACATCTTCTCAGAAAACAAAAAACCTGGGTATCTCCGATAAAGAGTATCGGAGAATTTCAAATAGATCACGTTGCCATCTCCTCCAAATGTGAAAAAGAAATATTGAACACACGTGTCCGAAAATCTCTAAACCTCGACTCCGATCACTATCTCACGAAAATAAAAACTAAACTGATCCCACAAAACAAACAGAAAAGCAGAAACGGTGAATATAAAAACAGAAATAAAATAAATTTTGATCTTACAACCCTGAGAAATTACAACCTTAAGTCCAACTCTAACCTCAAGGATTTTCAGAAAAAACTAAAGACATTCTCCCCTTCACAAAACCTCCAAGAATTTCAGAACAACTTGATTGAGGCAACAGAAACAACCTTTCCAAAAAAGAGCAAACCGAGACACCCGTGGTGGGACAGCAACTGCAATGAAGTTCTGCATGAAAGACTTAAAGTCTGGAAAAAGTGGAACTCACATAAAACTGAAAACAACTTTGATGAATTTAAGCAAGCCAGAAAGAATGCCTCGAAAACTATTCGCAACACCAAGAGACAATATGAAAAATAACAACTGGACTCAATCGAAGAGAATTTCAAGAAATGCAACACGGCAGCTTGGTACAACTCACTTGATGATTGCATTAAATTGTTATAAATTTCTTCACATTGCTGCAGAAAATCCACCCACAATGTCTGTTTATTGTGGCGATGTGTTCTAATAAATCTATTTACTTTACAAAACAACCTCACAATTTCGTTAGCTTATGGGTGGAATCTGGAAATTAAAATTTGTCTAATCCCATTGTCTCATAAGTGTCTTTTCCATCTGTATCCCATAAATTGGTTGCTTTGTCGGACAACAAAACATGTGGCTTTCTAATACATGCAATATAATTCGTCATGAGTCTGTGGATGATGGAGTGTGTAGTACGTGCCTTGATTAGATACAAGCCGGCCTGTGTGACCGAGCGGTTCTAGGCGCTACAGTCTGGAACCGCGCGACCACTACGGTCGCAGGTTCGAATCCTGCCTCGGGCATGGATGTGTGTGATGTCCTTAGGTTAATTAGGTTTAAGTAGTTCTAAGTTCTAGGGGACTGATGACCTCAGAAGTTTAGTCCCGTAGTGCTCAGAGCCATTAGATACAATTTTACATATTTAGTGAACAGATCATAGAATCCAACAATCTGTTTGACATTTTCTCTAGCATGAGATGGGGTTTCCATTACATCCACAATCACAACATGTAATGGTTCTTCAATAACAATTGGATGTAATGTTTCTCTGGTGCCATGGTTCGAAGGTTTTGGCTTCTGACATATTTGACGCTTCTTGACTGTGCTTTGCACAATTTTTCTTAGATTTGGAATATGGCAATGTCTTCTAATCCTTTTTGAGCATCTATGGATTCCGCAATGTTCACAAACTATGTGTGTATGCCATATTAATTTCTGAACATAGTCCTGTGGAATGCAAACGCAATGTCAAATAAGAAATTACCATGCAATTGATAAACTTCCTGTCTGAACCTTCTGAATGACATGATTCCAGTGAGGATCTTTTTGTTGTAGTTGTGCTATGTTCCTGCACATTCTAAGATACGCTTTTTGGTCTTCCACTTCCTTCATTAGCAAAACTTTAAATCCCATTCTTTGGTCTTCTGTTTCCAGAGATTTGGTCAGTCCTTCTAGTAGTCTTGATAGAGCGTCTGCAATAATATTTTTTCTGCCTTGAACATAAATAATTTCAAAACAGCATTCGTGTAGAATAAGCGTCCATCTAGCTAATTGAGGATGTAAAAGTTTGCAATTATTCAGAAAGCTTAGTGCCTCATGATCAGAATATACTCTAGTATATGCACTTGCTAGATAATAATGTAATTTTTGAAATGCCCATATAACTGCCAATGCTTCCAATTCTGTGGTTGTATGATCTTGTTCACAGTTAGTGAGTGTTCAGCTTGTAAAAGATACGGCATAAAAGGTATGTACACCATCAACTAACTGGATCTGAAATAAGTAAGCTCCTGTTCCAAATGCACTGTCATGAACTCAAAATCTAATGTCATGATCGAATGATGTATGATAGCTGCATTCAAAAGAGTAGTTTTAATACTGTAAAATTCTATCTCACACTCATGAGTCCACTGCCCTGACATATATTCTTTACTAAAGACAACAATCCTTCTGGATTCAAGACCTGATTTGGTATGAAACGACAATAAAATGAAGATAATCCGAAGAATGCCTTTAAATATTTGTATTATGTGGTGATTGTGCATTCTCTATTGCACTAATCTCTTTTTTTTCCTCAGTAAAATCCCATACGATGAAATCAGATGTCCTAGGAAGTTAATATCAGTCAGAGCAAATTTTGATTTCTTGAGGTCGGCAGTCAACCCTGATAGTAGAAATTCTCCAGCACTCATCTTAAAATCTCAACATTTTGCTCCCAAAAAGGTGTTGTAGTTAACATGTCATCCACAAATGGTGTGACCAAATCATGTAGTTTGGTTGTTAGACAGTATCTAGAGCAGAATTGAATACCCCCAAACTCACATCAAGACCTTAAATCTATTGTGGAAAAAATCTTGACACCACGAATTTTTTGGATTAATTCCTCTATGTCAGAAGATTGTGCTCTTACTGGAAGAATAATGTTATTTGTTTCTCTGGCGTTCAGAACCAAGCAAACACTCCCACCTTACTTGGATACCATATGTGATGGACTACAGTAATGACTATGGCTCAATGATGCCCAAGTTAAGGATTCGCTTTATTTCTCAGTCGGTCAGATGTTAGTGCCCAAGGAATGGAGTAATATCTGTGATAGTATATTTTGTGCGGTCTCACATTTAAATGGCAGAAATATCCGCTTACAATGCCTGCTTTCTCTTCGAGCACCATAGTATAAGCATGTAATAATTGGCTTAATTCATGCTTTTGCTGAGGCATTAGGACAATAAATTCACTTACTTTTGTGTTAATTTGCTCCAGTATGCTTAGGTTAGAATCATTAGTTATTGGGTTGGTGATATTCTTGCTATTATCCTGAGTAATGAATTTTGTTGCAATCTTTTGACAACAGCACCCATGCAGTTCCTCCTTCTGTACCAGATTAACTGCCAGAGGTACTCTATAATGAATATGAGCTTACTGGAGGCGAAGTCTATTATTGCATTCATCTCTGCCCGTAATTCATACCCTAAAATTAAGTCCACGACAATACTAAACATGTGCTACCTATAGCTCCATTACTGAGAGTTATTTGATTCTTGTTTTCAGTTTGATTGAAAAAGAGCGTCCTCCTACAGCATGAAGTATTTTGCTGTACACTATGAGTAATTTCAGCAAATTTCTTCTTTCCTCTAAGGAGGTAGGACATCAAACAGGCCAACTTGGAGCAAGAGAGGCACCACAGGACATTTTAATTTTCACTGTCTTTACAAACAAATTCATGAAACTTTGTCAGCATGACCAGGAAGTATTCAGAATTCATACTCATAGCAGTGGAAGTTCAAAAACATGCCAAAATCAATTTTTGCGCATGTGATATTTCATGATTTTTCACTTACTATTGGCTGAATTTGTTGGTATAGGTACATCTTTCTTCGTAAGTAAGAGAGATTCTAGATTTTCCAAATCTATTAAAAACTGTGGTAAAAATTGAGATAATTAACTATAAAATATAAGTTTTTTCTAAACATGAAGTTTAAAATGTAACAGCTCATTCATTTTTTCATAAATTAAATAAATTCTAGAGTTTAATACACCCGTAAGTATGGTTTGTATGCTGTGCAAAATTCATTGAAGAATCTCTCTTACTTATGAAGAAAAGTGTACTTATAGCAACAAATGCAGCCAATAGTAAGTGAAAAAAATGATGAAATTTCACATGTAAAAAATTAATTTTGTTATGTTTTTGAACTTCCTTTGCTATGAGTGTGAATCCTGAATCCTTCCTGGTTATGCTGACAATGTTTATGAGTTTATTTGTAAAAGTATAGACAGTAGAAATTAAAATGTCCTCTTGTGCCTCTCCTGCTCCAAGTCGGCCCGTTTGACGTTCTACACCACTCAATATCTTCATAAGAGCAGTAGAGATAGCATTTACACTTGCACTCGGGTTTAAGGTTGCTGTAACACTGAATTCAACAATGTTCACATTAATAGCTACTTGTGGCATGCTTTCCTGCTCAAAGTTACAGGATTTGTCACAGTGCAATAGTTCGTTCCTAATCTCAGTACCATGGTTGAACCTTATCAACTTAATGTTACTATTCACTAACTCGGACCAGCTTTTTGGGGCTAAAGTTGATCATGTGTAGTTTTCCTGCCTTCTATGGTTTGGTGATGCTTCTTCATCTCTGTAACATTAGTAATAACTGGTGATTGATTCCGCCATTTAATTTTGATTTGCTGGAATATTACTAGTCTGATTGTAGTGTGACGTTCCTGGATCCTGTTGATAACTGGAATAAAAATCGCCTGTTATGTTTCTTGTTCATGTGTTCGTATTCAGGGTTATTGCAGTTTCCATTTCTTTGATTATGAGCATTGTTAAATCCTGCTGTTCGTTGGTTTGCAACAGTATTCGCATGTTGCTAATAGTTGTTCGTATGTCTGTTTCCATAATTCTATCTCTTTGACCCGTTATGTCCATTGCTATTGTTTACTTGGCCTCTGGTATCTTCCATTAACATATGTACAGCATGTACTGCAGTCAAAAACTCACTAAAACTGATTTCACTGATATGCAATAAATTAGTTTGTATAATTTTGCTTTCAATGTTCTGATGAGGTCTTTGGCAGATACTGGTTCTATCAAATACTTAGTCTTATAATACCTCTGAAAGGATCTGCTTAATGTGCCTAAACGTCAATTGTAAAGTTCGAGGTTGTATACCTGCTGATGGATCCTCGCTTGGATCGTAGATCAGTATTTCGCTATAAATGCATGTTCAAATTCGCCATACCTATTGAAGGTTTCTGCTGCTTCAACTGCCCATAGGGCTCCATCTCATTACATATGCTCACTCACATAACTAATCTTCTGGTTTTCAGTCCATATTCTCGGTAAAACACCTTTAAATGATCTAACAAAAACAACTGGATGTACAATCTTATTTGCCGGATTATAAGCTGGAAAATTAATTGCTCCTCCATATGTAAAGCCGCGTAATCACTAACATGATTTTTCATTACATTCACATGTGATGAAGTTTGTGAACTGACCTGTTCATTAGTTCTAAAAGCTTGCTGCGTTATGTGTGGAACGGATCTTTCATTCACAGATTCATTGTCCGCGACAACTGAATAATTAAAGCATTAAAGTATTAAATGCGTCTGACAAGTGATTATGTTGATCTCGTAACTGACCAAATTCAGTGGCTAAACTTGTTTGTGCATTAGGAATCTGCTGAATTGCACTGCTGAGTGCAGTTTACGACTCTATTACTTGATTCTGCACCGAGCGAGGTGGCGCCGTGGTTACACACTGGACTCGCATTCGGGAGAACGACGGTTCAATCCCGCGTCCGGCCATCTTGATTTAGGTTTTCCGTGATTTTCCTAAATCACTCCAGGCAAATGCCGGGATGGTTCCTCTGAAAGGGCACGGCCGACTTCCTTCCCTAAACCGATGAGACCGATGACCACGCTGTCTGGTCTCCTTCCCCAAACAAACAACCAACAACAACAACAACAACTTGATTCTGCAGTGCAGCTTTAGGTTAATGCAATTTGGGTTTTAATTTAGTCTGACCGTTTTGAAATAGTGTTTGAAATTCAGATTTTAACGCTGTACGACTATTCGGCAATTTAATTCTTAATCCCGTTTTTAATTCTGTTGATATTTGTTCAATATGCACTAACAGCAACGTAATCGGATCAGCAACCTCTTGCACATTCGCCTGCGGAATATTTTGTTCTTTCTGTTCTGCCATTTTAGCTTGTTGTCTTGTTCTGACCATAAAATTATAAATATGTTACACAGATCGTGTGACACAGTTTATATTGCTTAAATTAATTGCAGCTGTGTCCTAAAAATACTATGCTGCAAACACGTCTTTGCCTGTTACGCAACAGCACACCAGAAACAATCTATTATCGCTTACGTAGCGATACGTCGCACAGATTGTTGACACAAACTTTAGTACTAACTACGCCTAATCTACAAAAAGGAAAGTGCCTATCTAACATTAATTTTTCCCAAGTGGAGACAGAGATGAAAATGCACACCTACTTTTCGTAAACTGCAGCGTAGTGAACTGCTGTTACAATTCTTTGCTCTTCAGCTTTCTGTTATTTACACCTCTCCTTAATAGTACTCGAGCAATCATATATGAACAATAAATACAATATTAGTTCTTTATAATTGTAGGACATACAATATTTGTTAAATACAACACGTTGTAATGTTGGTCTTTCTGAGGAGACTCAAGACGTGTCCTGTCTGTGGGCGACAATTGTTATATTAATTTTATTTGTTGTGGCGTATTATGTTGTGCCGGAATATTGTTTGGACGAGATATTGGTTTGTACTGTTGGCTTTCAAGTGATGTACTGTTAACTAATCTCGTCATTTGCGTAATACATTGAGTGACGAAATCTTGGTGAAGCACTGTTAACGCTATTTAATTGCGAGTTCTTGAGTCTGTAGAGAATCGCTGTGTGACTGCAGGTTCCTTCGTCACGTCTCCAGCGTCTCTACAAATGCACGTCAACGTAGATATCTGGAACACTCTAGATATTTATGAGAACCTAATTGTAGAAGAATAGTTGATTTCGAATCCTACCTGTTAATCAATTGAGACGAGCTCTTTTGTTGCTTCTGATACAATGCAATATAGATACAGAGCTGTGGAAGTTTCAAGACAATCTTAACGAGAACAACAGTCCGAAGAACAATAGTCGAAACAATTAACATTCCAGACAAAAATGAAACTATTGTTATATATATATATATATATATATATATATATATATATATATATATATATATATACTCCTGGAAATTGAAATAAGAACACCGTGAATTCATTGTCCCAGGAAGGGGAAACTTTATTGACACATTCCTGGGGTCAGATACATCACATGATCACACTGACAGAACCACAGGCACATAGACACAGGCAATAGAGCATGCACAATGTCGGCACAAGTACAGTGTATATCCACCTTTCGCAGCAATGCAGGCTGCTATTCTCCCATGGAGACGATCGTAGAGATGCTGGATGTAGTCCTGTGGAACGGCTTGCCATGCCATTTCCACCTGGCGCCTCAGTTGGACCAGCGTTCGTGCTGGACGTGCAGACCGCGTGAGACGACGCTTCATCCAGTCCCAAACATGCTCAATGGGGGACAGATCCGGAGATCTTGCTGGCCAGGGTAGTTGACTTACACCTTCTAGAGCACGTTGGGTGGCACGGGATACATGCGGACGTGCATTGTCCTGTTGGAACAGCAAGTTCCCTTGCCGGTCTAGGAATGGTAGAACGATGGGTTCGATTACGGTTTGGATGTACCGTGCACTATTCAGTGTCCCCTCGACGATCACCAGTGGTGTACGGCCAGTGTAGGAGATCGCTCCCCACACCATGATGCCGGGTATTGGCCCTGTGTGCCTCGGTCGTATGCAGTCCTGATTGTGGCGCTCACCTGCACGGCGCCAAACACGCATACGACCATCATTGGTACCAAGGCAGAAGCGACTCTCATCGCTGAAGACGACACGTCTCCATTCGTCCCTCCATTCACGCCTGTCGCGACACCACTGGAGGCGGGCTGCACGATGTTGGGGCGTGAGCGGAAGACGGCCTAACGGTGTGCGGGACCGTAGCCCAGCTTCATGGAGACGGTTGCGAATGGTCCTCGCCGATACCCCAGGAGCAACAGTGTCCCTAATTTGCTGGGAAGTGGCGGTGCGGTCCCCTACGGCACTGCGTAGGATCCTACGGTCTTGGCGTGCATCCGTGCGTCGCTGCGGTCCGGTCCCAGGTCGACGGGCACGTGCACCTTCCGCCGACCACTGGCGACAACATCGATGTACTGTGGAGACCTCACGCCCCACGTGTTGAGCAATTCGGCGGTACGTCCACCCGGCCTCCCGCATGCCCACTATACGCCCTCGCTCAAAGTCCGTCAACTGCACATACGGTTCACGTCCACGCTGTCGCGGCATGCTACCAGTGTTAAAGACTGCGATGGAGCTCCGTATGCCACGGCAAACTGGCTGACACAGACGGCGGCGGTGCACAAATGCTGCGCAGCTAGCGCCATTCGACGGCCAACACCGCAGTTCCTGGTGTGTCCGCTGTGCCGTGCGTGTGATCATTGCTTGTACAGCCCTCTCGCAGTGTCCGGAGCAAGTATGGTGGGTCTGACACACCGGTGTCAATGTGTTCTTTTTTCCATTTCCAGGAGTGTATGTGTGTGTGTGTGTGTGTGTGTGTGTGTGTGTGTGTGTGTGTAACAATTTATATTCTAGACAACAACAAAAACTGCATATAAATCAGAGATAATAATATTGTTCATATCTCTCAGCAAGATTATTGCGTCTCTCATTCCTACATACATTGAACGGTGTCAAACAGTCATTTCACTAATAAAATTGTTCACTCGTATTAAATGTGATATTACACTTACTTCAGATGCTCAACATAGATTTCTTCGCTGTCCAATGCGTTTTCGAAAACATTGAAGAATTATAGGAAAGCAGATTTACGATTAATCTAAAACATACGTTTTGATAACATCTGGCACAATTAAGCATGCAACTTATGTTTAAATAAAATGGGTACGTATTTCGGACTGCTGCTAACAGCTCGTTTACACACGAATTGCCCCAGCGATTAATGTGCATTTGCCTTCAACGCTAACTTTGATTAATTACCGAAGTCCATACCAGACCGGCTACCACAAGTAATTTTTATTATATCATAACTTATATACCAGCGGCCTTGGTGCGGTGATAACACCTGTTCCCGTCAGATCACCGAAGTTAATGGCGGTCGGGCTTGGCTACCACATGGATGGGTGACCAGCCGGGTCCAAGCGCGCTGCTGGCAAGCGTGGTGCACTCAGCCCTTACGAGAGTAGCTGAAGAGCTACTTAACTGAGAAGTGGCAGCTCCCGTCACGAAAGCTGAAGCTGACAATGGCGTGGAAAGCGGTGTGCTGACCACATGTCCCTCCACATCCGCATCAAGTGATGCCTATCGGTTGAGGATGACACAGGCTCAGTCGGTACCACTTACCCTTCCGAGACCTGTTCGGACGGACAGAGAGAGAGAGATAACCTGTAACATTTCTACCTTTGGTGTGTTTCATGCCAACTTTTCACCCAACATTATCTGCCGAAACCACTGTTTTACTTAGGCATTATAATCTGGAGGTGCTAACGAAAAATTCCAATCATGTTACGCATCTTAGACAGAAATGTTCGCTGCGAAAATACGTCAGAATTTCGTACCACTTTTCAGTAACACTAATACCTCACCTTTTATCACACGCCAGCAGACTGTTTCACAATTTTCAGTAACACAAAAGTAGTCAAGGTACGTTTCTCTCTCGTATTCAGTGAACACCTGAATATAATTAGTATGTAGAAACTACAGTGACTCCCACATTAACTAAAAGTTATATACGATCGAAAACATTACTTTTACGGGACCACAACGCTGTCATGAAGAACATCATCGTTTCAGGAAAGTCGACTAATTATTAGGACGCTATGGGATATACTGTACTTTATCTGGCTCAAATGGCTCTGAGCACAATGGGACTTAACATCTGAGGTCATCATTCCCCTAGAACTTAGAACTTCGTAAACCTAATTAACCCAAGGACATCTCACACATCCATGCCCGAGGCAGGAGTCGGAACTGCGACCGTAGCGGTCGCGCGGTTCCAGACTGAAGCGCCTAGAACCGCTCGGCCACACCGGCCGGCTGTGCTTTGCCTGATAAAAAAAGTGAAGCACCCAGAAGATATGGTCAGATATCAATACACCTTCGTCCACGAGCTAACCAACGGCGAATATGTGAATGACTGGAGTTACAGTTCTTTGTATCAGGTAGAACGATCATCAGAATGCTGTTGTTATCAGGCCTTGTGGGTATATACGGGGCGTAAAGAGCATCAGATGTTGAATGATCACCATGAAGGACACAGAGATGCCGCGTACTTGCTTGATACAGCGTTAACATCTGACAAGAGTTTGAAAGAGGCCTCGTTGTAGGCCTCTATTTCACCGGCTGGTCGAGTCATGTCCAATTCTGAGCAGTGGCCCTATGTCGGACTGCAAGAAAGCGTGAGGGTAGTCATACTCGCCGTTCTGGTCAACCTTGTATGACAGCAACAAGCAACCCGCGTTGGCCATCCTGATTTACGTTTTCCGTGATTTCCCAAACCGCTTCAGGCAAATGCTGGGATGGTACCTTTGAAGGGGCATTGCCGATTTCCTTCCCGATCCTTCCCTAATCCGATGGGACCGATGACCTCGCTGTTTGGTCCCTTCCTCCAAATCGACCAAGCGAAGAACCGCAACAAGCGATGTTCACCGTGTTGTGCATCGAGCACATCGTAACCCCTTGTCATCTGTGCCTGCCGTCCGAGAACAAGTAATAGATTCCCTGCAACATTCTGTATCGTCTCGCACCATTGGTCGGAGATTAGCAGTAGCCGGACTAGGGAACTAGCATTCCATGAGTAGAGTGCCATTAAAGCCACAACACAAACGGCCGCGTCTGGAGATGTGCCGTGAGCGGGGAGCATGAGGAGCTGATATATGGCATCACATTGTAGTCGGTGATGAGTCTCAGTTCTGCACTGTCCACAATGAAAGTTGTTGGCGAGTATGGGAGCGACCTACGAACTGGTTCCTTTCTTTCAGTGTTTTGGAAGGGCAAAGCGGTGTTACTCCTAGTGTCATGGCGTTATCTCTGTAGCGAAAGTATCGTGGTGCTATTTTTCAACAGAACAATGCTGCTCCAAGCTTGGAACGTGTCTCTATGGTCTCCTTGATGTTGACGTACTCCCGTGGCCACCATGATTCTCAGATATGTTCCCGACAGAACATGTATAGGGCCAGCTCGGACATCAACTCCATCCTACTGCCATTATCCAGGATGTCAGTTACAACATTTGTTGCTTTAAGCCATTGACTATCATCGGAACGTATGTGTCACACGATCGGCTATCAGAAAATCGGTTGGAACTTGTTGCATGTTCTTTCTATGTATTATAGTCCCACTGGTAAAGAGAAGCCTTCTAATCGTTAGCAGAATTCTTGTTCACTGAAGCGCCAAGGAAGGCATGCGTATTTAAATACAGAGATATGTAAACAGGCAAAATAGGGCGCTGCGGTCGGCAACGCTTATATAAGATAACAAGTGTGTGGCGCAGTTGTTACATCGGTTACTGATTTAACAATCGCAGGTTATCAACATTTAAGTGAGTTTGAACGTAGTGTTACAGTCGGCGCAAGGGCGATGGGTCACGGCATCTCCGAGGTAGCGAGGAAGTGGGGACTTTCCCGTGCGACCATTTCACGAGTGTACCGTGAATATCAGGAATCGAGTAAAACATCAAACCTCCGACATCACTGGACCGAAAAAAGATCCTGTAAGAACGAGACCAACGACGACTGAAGAGAATCGTTCAACGTGACAAGTGCAACACCTCCGCAAATTGCTTCAGGTTTTAATGGTGGGCCGTCAACAAGTGTCAGCGTGCGAACCATTCAACGAAACATCATGGATATGGGCTTCCGGAGTGGAAGGCTCACTCGTGTACCCTTGATGACTGTACGTCACAAAGCTTTACACCTCGCATGGCCTGTCAACGCCGACATTTGACTGTTGATGACTGGAAACATATTGCCTCGTCGGACGAGTCTCGTTTCAAATGGTATCGAGCGGATGGACGTGTACGGCTATGGAGACAACCTCACGAATCCATGGATCCTGAATGTCAGCAGAGAATGGTTCAAGCTGGTGGAGTCTCTTAATGGTATGGGACGTGTGCACTTGGAGTGATATGGGACCCCTGATAATTCTAGATACGACTCTTAGAGGTGACACTACGTAAGCATCCTGTCTGATCGACTGCAACCATTCATGTCCATTTGCATTCCGACGGACTTGGGCAATTGCAACACGACAATGCGAGACCCCACAAATTCAGTATTGCTGCAGAGTTGCTCCAGGAACACTCTTCTGAGTTTAAACACTTCCGCTGGCCACCAAACTCTACAGACATGAACATTATTGAGCATATCTGGGATGCCTTGCATCATGCTGTTCAGAAGAGATCTCCACCCCCTCGTACTCTTACGGATTGTGGACAGCCCTGCAGAATTCTTGGTGTCAGTTCCCTCTAGCGCTACTTCAGACATTAGTCGAGTCCATGCCACGTCGTATTATGGCACTTCTGCTTGCTCGTAGTGGCCCTACACTATATTAGGTAGGTGTACCAGTTTCTCTGGCTCTTCAGTGTAATTACAGATTGCACCTGTGAGTTTTGCTGTCCTCAGATTTCATTGTTAGTTGAAGATGGAATCGGGAGAAAGGAAATAAAAGGGAAGGAACTTATAATGTAGCTGCGTCAGGACTTCATCCGGAATCAGCAGCGCAGAGTGAATATGTGTGGTGGAACGGGATTCGAAGCTGTCATCTTATTCTTACTAGGCAGTTGCATTAACCACTGCGCCACCAGGACACAACAGCGTTTATCGGAAATGCGAGGAATATCTCGGTGCGGTCCTCGGCCGACCAACATTTCCACCTAGCGCCACCAATCAACAGTCCCCATCCATGTGCTCCATGCTCCCTACTTTGAGATTCTGGCAGGAAATCGAACGTGACTGTCTATTCGTATTGAGGCGATGGATTCATAGCCTATCAAGGCGACTCAGTTATATGAATGCATGATGTCTGCTCGTTCGTACATGTCCGAAAGAACAGACACCACGCATTCATATTTTTTGACTGTCAAATCTCGTCACCGTATTTTCACATCGAATTGGTCCGCACCTGCAGATAGGCAACCAGTTATTAGATTCGGAAAGGGGGCTGCCTTCGCGCCTTCCCAGATACTTCTTATCAACGCCTTGCACCCTCGAATTGAAGCTTGCCACATCACTTTACGAAGCCTATTTTGAGCACCTGTAGTGTGAGTTACAAACTTGGAGAGAGGCTCTGTCTACTGATGTGTATCTGTTTCCAAAACGTAGTTTTTTTCACAGTTGTCTTCTAAAACCCTGGTGGGACTTACGAACAATCCTGTATGTCCTGACCCCCTTTGTGGTGTCACCGCCGGACACCAAACTTGCTAGGCGGTAGCCTTTAAATCGGCCGAGGTACGTTAGTATACGTCGGACCCGCGTGTCGCCGCTATCAGTGATTGCAGACGGAGCGCCGCCACACGGCAGGTATAGTCTAGAGAGACTCCCTAGCACTCGCCCCAGTTGTACAGCCAACTTTGCTGGCGATGGTTCACTGTCTAGATACGCTCTCATTTGCAGAGACAGTTTAGCATATAGCCTTCAGCTACGTCATTTGCTACGACCTAGCAAGGCGCCATATTCAGTTACTATGAATGTATTCTTGTAAGGTGTCAGGCAAATCCAACACCTTCCATGAAAACCCTGACATGATAAGCAAATGTCACATAGCTCCGAATAAATCGTGACATTAAATTAACCAAAGTAATACGAGTAACGAGTGAGCAAATGGAATACCACAGACTAACACAAGAATGCCTAAACGCATGTCACACCTTCCCACCGTGAGACAGACGCAGTTCCGAGGGGAGAAACGAGAACAGAAGCCGAGAGCAGAACCGTGTTAAGCTAGAAGGCCCTACGATAAGGGACGGACCACCCCCCAGCCGCAAGTTTTAGCGTGAGACTTTTTCGCATCTCTGTTACGTCAGGACCACCCCCCAGCCCATGTTAAAAGATGGAGCCCTCCAGACGAACAGTATAGATCTTACGATAGCACTAAAAGGACCACACCAGCTACAAGTTTTAGTGTGAGGCTTTTTCGCGTCTCTGTTACGTTGCAAACTTTAAAAATATTGCCCCACCACGAAAAGTATAACGTTTCTCATTGGATGGACAGAATTTTTGTAGGCGGAGCTTAAGGTTAACATTGAGACCCTGATTGGTCAGATGAAAACACAGCTAGATAGTTTTTTTAAAACCAACTTCCGTAGATTGTAGTAAGGAGAAGTTAGGAGAGAGTTGCTTCCGAGACGGCGAGGTGAGAGGAGCTGTGCTGCCTGCCGCCCCCTGACGAACACCGACAAGGTAATGAACGCACGCGATGCCGCATAACAGCGCATAAAGCTTCACTCAGAACTGCAGAAGTCTCATCCGTTACACCCCCTTTTTGCATAATACTAGTGTCGATCGTCAATTAAAGCTCGTGGTGTGCACATTTGCCACTTGAAGTAAAAATCTGAAACGCGATGATTTTTCCGTTATATAGTTATCGAGCAGCCACATCAGCCACTGTAATTTACGACAAGTTAGATAAGTAATTAAAGATAATTGAGGGTCACTGTAGACCATTTTGATAGTTTTCTCTTTTGTGAAACTTAATTTAAACCTAGATTATAGATGTGATACGGCATAGTTCATCCTTCGATCCATTGTAGAACTTGGAAGCCCATTCAGGGAATATTCGTTCACATTTTTGTTGAACGCAGTTGGTTTTTACCATCCTGTATTAAAACATTTCCTTTTATCAATAGTGAAATTTATAAACAATGTTTTGCGAGTAGGATAAAATTTCCAATGGTAAACTTAACTGCTTTTTCAACGTTATTTTACCAGCTAACTAAATATAGGAAAGCCTTGAACCCCTTCCACTAAATTTAGTTAGTATTAAGATTCTTTTACAGGGAGTGCAGTGGAGCTGACGCTGAAATCATTAAGTATTTGGTTATATCATCGCTAGTCTCACTGAACTCTTCTGAATTCTACATGTCATGTGTGGTCTGGCGTCTCCTTACCAGCAACAGGTCCCAGGTTCAAACTAGTCAATTCCCTTAAAAACACACTCAGAGCGTCGTTGCGCGAAAGTGGTAGGGAGACACGATATAGAACAAACAGACACCACGCAGAATGTTAGAGAACTGCGACCCTGCCAGGATGGTAAAATACCATGATTGAAGGTCGACCACATGCCTAACTAGGTCAGAAAAATATTCTGTTAAAAAAATTTTCGTAATAAAAAGAAATTTTTTTTTGAGAGGCATAAATAGTTGAAAACAGTAGCTGCAGCGATAGATAGTGAGACATTCTAGCAGAGACAATAGCATAATTAAGTTATGAATTTTAATATTGTTAGAATTAAGTTTTCTCTCCAATGCAAGCGCACAGGTGGCGGATACATCGTTGACAAGTTGGTTCTGACCCAACAAGTAAGTGAATGGATTGTCAAGTCGTGTGTGCAAAAAGTTTATGAAACGCGTGAGATCGTATGAGCGTATGTTGACTCGAAGTAGGGCGCGTGAATTGCTTTTAAAACAGAAAATAAGGGATTCGGAAAGATTAGCAATGGCAAATCGAGTCCTTGACCGAATTGAGGTAGAGACCCAGCATGAAAATGGACAGAGACTAGAGGACAGTACAACAGACGATGAAGTATCGCGAGAAATAGGACATATAACGCACCATAACGAGGATAATGTACGTCAAGGCATAGAAAACGTAAGTCAGCATACGACAGAGGAGCACGAAAGAAGAGAGACAGTCGATGAGGATTCTAACTTGCGTCTTGAATACGTAGAGCCCATAGTACAAGTAATCAGAGCTCCCTCACCATAGAGTACAAGGAATTCGAGCAGAAACGTGTCACAGCACAGTTCAATGCAATCGGTTGTAAACCATCACTTGGGCGAAAACAGACAGCGTAGGATGTCGGAAGAAAACGCAATAGGACCCACCAATCTGGCAGAATTATTACAACAAATTACGGAAACCACGACAAGGCAAAATAAAGACATAGCGAATCAAATTCAAATTCAGAATGCAGAAACCACGAGACAAATGTGTGCGATTAAAGAACAAAACAAAAAAATTCAGTTACACCTAAGTCATATTGAAGACGAGGCAAAAGAATCTCGAGAAGTGATAAGAAACTTCGTAACAGGTTACAATCAATTGAGAACAGACATTGACAAGGCACAAGTGGACGTACAAACATTGCTTAATGACATTCAGGACGAGATCAAAACATTACGTAACAACACCCAGGGAGAAGTCAAGAAACTAGAGAAACAGATAAACGAAATTACTAGACAAGCAACAGGTACAGCGCGTGAAATTTTTGAAAACAGTGTATTACACAAACGTATCACAAAAGCAGCGCTGAAAAGATATGATAACCGCATAGTCAAAATAGAGGCGCAAACGAAGCGACAATTCCAGAAATAGCGAACAGAGTTGTTGCAAACCATTGAAGAGCGTAGTGAACAGGATCGAACAAGCACAGAGTCTGCACCCACATCCGTATCTGTAACAGCACCGGAAAAACAAGCAATTAACGAAGATATTACGCATTTGCGATTCCAATCACAGGCGGAAAGTAACAAACGTGAAATCAGACAGCCTGCACAGCAACAAACACGTTTCGAAATTCTTGATGAACAAACGTCATCACAAACACATGCGGAACCACAAATGTATGTTTCAAAACAATGTTTGGATCGTGCAATGAAGCAGCAAGGTTAGCCAGACAAGATACCGAACGAATACCTGACAATGGAAAGCCAGGTCGCGAAGAGTACAGTGCAATGCATTCAGCTATACGTTCACAACCGATGGAAGAAAATTATTGCGTACCACTCCAACGATACTACGCAAGGGTAGGCGAAAGTTACAGTGGACAATATCCAATAGATCTACCACAACCGGAAAGAACGACGGGAGAAATGATCAGAAACAAAAGTGGCGAAGAATCGCGAATTTCATATGGAACTATGACGAAGTACGACAACGATCATTTCCTCACAGTCAGAAAATTTCAACACTTTCGAGAAGGAAACTCATTACATCCACGAACTTTTATTGATCAATTCCGAGTAGGATTACCAGAACACTGGACGCTAGCACACAAATTAGATTTTATATGTGCACACATGTCAGGAACAGTCGCAGAAACCATGCAGAATGTTGCAGCGACATGCCGATTGTACGAAGATTTCAGAGAGACGTTTCTCTCACGATATTGGTCCAGCGAAGCACAGAACAGAGTGAAGTGCGAATCATTACAGAACTCATATTTTGAAAATCCAGGAGAGAAGAGTCCCGTGAAATTTTTCGAATTAATGGCAAAGAAAAATCAATGCTTAGATGTACCATACAGTGACGGAGAGTTGATTAAATTATGCGCGATGAAGCTACCATTGAAATACCAGCAATCATTAGTAGGTCGCGGAGGCAATGACGTCGAAGCATTTAAAGGTATTCTAAGGGAACTAGAGTTCATATTTTCGGAAGATGACGCAAGAAAAAGACGAAGCGCACGTGAAAACGAAAGCAAAAAGCAGTGGAATCCACAAGACACAGTACGAAGAAACAATAATTACGAACCATGTGATAACTTCGCACCAAGAAACGACTATAGATTTCAACAAAGAACCGGTTATGGATTTAGAAGAGAATATGGAAATAACTATAATTCACCCAGGAACGGCAACAACTATTACAGAGGGAATAACGACAACCGGAACGGGTACTGGAGAACCAATAGACCGACAAATTATCAACAAAGAAACCACTATCAACAAGCTGAACAAGAAAAGAGAATACAGATAGAAGAGGTGGAGGTAAGACCACCAAACCCCGATAAACGTTCGAATTGACAGCTAAGCGCCCATGCCAAAGAGAATGACGCACCGACCCAGGACAATTGCAGCACCTTGAACAGAGAAGTAAAAATCTTATCACGAGAAGAGAAGAAGGAAGAAACAAATCCGCAGGGACCAGATGAAAACGAAGACAAGAAAATAACAATATCGTGTTGGGACGAAATTAAGTGGGAGAATACTGACGAGGAAGATGAATTACCAGAGGCATGCACAACGAATGTAGCAGGAAAGGACGAAATAATGAGTATTGCAGAGCTATTTGAGATGGAAACCAGGAAAAGCGAATTCAATGAGGATAATGCGCAGTCGACAGGCGTTGAAAATAAGTTACGAGTGGGCACACAACCCAACGTATATAATGAAGGAAGTTATGAAGTGATAATTAGAGCATTTAGATGCGATTATGTGGAAGTAGCGACGAAGAAGGAGAAGATAGACGAGGATGAGGAAAAAGTAGAGGATGTTGAAGAAAGCGTAAATGAAGGAAGAAATAGAGAAGAGGAAATAAAAGAGAGAGAAGTAGCAGTCGAAGCTTATCCTACAGAGAGTTCTAATTCACAAGGGAAATTCCTAAAAAGACTCATGTATGATTCAGTGGAGGATTCGTTGATGCAAGAAGAAGAAGAACAGAACCAACCCTTTCAAATTCAACCAATTGTGAAGGCCATGGTAAAGCATATCCCAGTCAATATTGTAATTGATAGCGGAAGTGAACTGACTGCGATCTCAGAAAATTTATTCATGCAGTGTAATGCCAATGAGGAATTGCCAGTTCTGAAAACACGTAAGATTTAAGTAAGAGGTCCTATTAGAAACAATGCTGCGGAAGTTACGAGACAAACAAGGTTAACTCTTTCGTGTCAAGGTCAAAAGATCGAAGCTAACTTCGTGATTATACCTAAACTAACTGTAGATTTGATTATAGGTGCAGATTTTTTAAATGAGAGACGAGCGATAGTAGATATGGGGAAAGGTAGCGTAACATTCGGGAATGTCACACTTCTCTTTGAGCAAAAGCTAAAATTAGAAGAAATACCAGTTATAAACAAACAATTAAGAAGGACACGAGATAAAGAGGATGAAGCATTAGAATGGTATGCACAAAAGGGGGAATCGCCTCAACTCATGTTAGAAGTCCATAAAGAAATCGACGAAAAATTGCAAGAAGTTCAAGGTATTTCGGAACACAGTAAAAGAGAATTAGAGGGTATTTTACGAGACAAAGCAGAGGTATTTCTACCTAAGACTGGCAGCATTAAACACTTTCAGTACAACTTTGAAGTAAAACAGCACAAACCATTTAGAGTGCCACCCTATACAATCCCATTAAGCTACAGGAATAAAGTATTCCAGGAGATATCTAAAACGTTAGATGACGATATTATTGAACCAGCTACCTCCACATATAACAGCCCGCTCCATATTGTACAAAAACGAGGTGGGAGCATCAGGTTAGTGCTTGATTCCAGACAGATCAACACAATCATAATCACTGAGACAGATCGCCCAGAAAAATTAGAGGAATTGATACAAAACTTCCACCGTGCTAAGATATTTTCATCAATTGATTTACGGAGTAGTTTCTGGCAAATAGAATTGGCCCCAGAATGTAGAAAAATTACAGCATTTATCGTATTCGGTAGATGTTACCAGTTTGAACGATTGCCATTTGGTTTAAACATATCATCAGCAGCGTTTATTAGGGGATTTAATACTATACTCAGTCCTGAAATTTTACAAAAAATTACTTGTTATGTTGATGATGTGATTATAGCAGAGCCCTCTTGGGAACATCACAACGACACATTAAATCAGTTTTTACAGATCATGAAAGAGCATAGGGTCACAGTAAATATAACAAAATCCAAATTTGGAAGGCGAGAGGTCAAATTTCTAGGACACATAATTTCAGAGAAAGGGGTAATGCCCGATCCAGAAAAACTAACGGCAATCAAAGAATTCTGTACTCCATATAATAAGAAACTCTCAGAGGATTTCTAGGTCTCACCGGATTCTATAAAAAATTTATTTGGATCGACTCTCTCGCAACACCACGCCTATGTGCATTGACTGGAAAAAACACGCCATGGGTATGTGATCAACAAGCCAATGAAGAATTTTTAAAAGTGAAAAACGCACTAACAACAGCACCGATTTTAGCACATCCTGATCTAACACAAAATTTTTGTATGGCCACTGATAGCGCGAAAACAGGTTTAGGAGTTGTTTTATTCCAAGAATACGAACAGGCAGGGCTAAGATCATATAGAACAATTGCATTTGCCAGTCGGGTACTCACAAAAAGCGAGAAAAACTATTCAGTCACGGAGCTGGAAGCATTGTCCATTGTATGGGGCTTCCAACGTTTTCGATACTTCCTATTCGGAAGAAAAACAAAAGTATACACTGACCACAAAGCATTAGAATTTCTGTTATCCGCCAAACTAACTCATGGGAGGTTAGCCAGATGGATGTTAATACTACAAGAATTTGACTTCACTATTACACACATACCAGAACCAGCGAATGTATTAAAAGATGCTTTATCACGATGTCCACAGGGTGGATCCAATAACATAGGTTTGGAAGCAGCAGAAGACCAGTTTACAATGTACTATATGAGACAAGTACCTTTCGAAAACTACATTACGACACCATTGAAAAACATAGGCAAAGAACAGGACAAGGATCCCGAAATACTACGAATCAAACACAAGTGGAGAAGTAAGGATTTTCCAGACATTCTACAGCACTATCTCATAAAAAACAATGTTTTATTTTTTAGACGAAATGTTGCAACGAATGAATGGTTAATTTATATCCCAGATGAACTAATTAATAAGTACATATGGTATACACATTTAAGTAATGGCCACTTTGGACCAAAGAAATGCTTTTTAAAAATGAAGCAAACAAGCCATTTTCCTAATATGGAAAGACGAATTAGAACAGTATTAGTCAAATGCAAAAAATGTATGAGGGCTAAACATGTCACTTTCCAAACCAAGCCACCTATGTTTCCAATAATCCCTAAAAGATTAAAACAAATAGCTGCAACAGATTTGATGGCCCCCCCCCCCCCCCCCCCCCACGCACAAAAAGTGGATATATTTTCATATTTGTCATTTTGGAACTTACTTCTAAATATGTTACCTTGACACCATTAAAACGGGCAACAGGTCTTACTATAAGTAAAGCATTTAGACAAGATTTTCTCAGACAAGTAGGTCGAGCGGAACGAATAATTTCGGATAATGGCCCACAATACAAATCAGTGCAATGGCAGAACACGTTAAAACAACACAAAATAAAACCTATCTACATATCTAAGTACAAACCTAGCGTAAATCCAGCAGAACGATCTATGAAGGACATAGGCACTTTATGCCGATTATATGCAGGCAAAAGACACAACACTTGGGATATATACCTTAAAGATTTTCAAGAAGTAATAAATGAAATGCCATATAGCACTACATTACTACCTCCAGTTACTGTACTTAAAAATATTGAACCCCCAAACATAACCAGAGAAAATGTTAGATTTCCTATTGTACCACATAGACAGCACAAACACATCATAGCAACAGCACTCTCCAACATCAGAAAGGCAGCCACTAAAACAAAAGAAAGAGGTGATAGAACAGCAATTAAAAGAACATTCTCAGTAGGCCAGAAACTATTTGTAAAAACACACCATCTTTCCAGCAAACAGAAACACAAAATACATAAGTTTTACGCTGCATACAAAGGACCTGTCATAATTAGCCGAATTGCTCATGATAATGCTGTGGACTAATGAACCCAAAAACAGGCAAAACCTTAGGACTTCACCATGTGAGCCATATCAAAAAGTTTTAAGATTAATTTTATTACTGGTAAATAATCAGCACAATATTTCAAGATTATGTTGCAGATAAGATGGTCAGGAGAAAGAAGAATGAAGAGAGAGGAAGGTGGGAAAAAGAAAGTAGTTTCAATAAAAACAAAAACAAAAATTACACCAATAGTACCATAGATAAAGGTGAAGGGATGAAGCGTAGATAGTCTAACAGCATGAAATACTAAAATGCTATACACCACGACACTACACAAAAAATAAAAAAAACGAATTTGAGGATTTTTGTAGAAGTTAAGACTCAAAATATCTTAGAATTGTAACATGGAAAGGGCGCCAAAATTTGTAAAGCTTTTAAAGAAGGCATAAAACAATGTAGGTACTAGACATATGTTAGATGATTCTAAGTAAAACTTTTTGTAAGAACCATTGTAAAAACTCCAACAAAGACCAGATGCAACAACCCACAAGTTGCAATGTGAGAAGTATCAAGAAAGAAAAGGACGTAATTAGCAAGACACAATTCCTACAAGGCAGAAGCATCGAGCGAAGGGAAAGGACAGTGAGACCAACAGAGGGTAGCTGAAGTGGGCGGTAAATCTGCTGAACCACAGGGTGGCGGAACCCTGTTGGGACAGAAGACTGAGCCACAGAGTGGTGAAACACGGAACAGACCAGTGCAGGGACTGACAAGCAAACACCGGACTTTCACCGCTCGTAAACCCCGGGATGCCCCAACTCAGCGGAGCGAGCAAAAATCGGCCCAATGAGAAGACAGCTTGGGCAAGCCACCACTGGCAAAAAATATGTGTAAAAGTCACACTACCACTATTAAACATCACACTGATGCACGAAACTGAAGAAAACGTACACAAAGTAGAAATGACATGCCCAAACCATTTATCAAACTGTTACTCGGAGGAGAACTTCAAAGTGACTAGTTATCAATAAATATTTCCATATCCTGCCCAGAGAAGAACCAAGAAGCAAGTAAGAAGCAGAGAAAAAGCAGGAAGAACAGAAGTTGAAGATTCGCAATATTGAGACCAAGAAAGAAGATGGGTGAAGAATAGACGACATACCTTCCCAAATCCCTATCCTATTATAAACTAGTCGTCCGCGAAGTATTACAACGAAAAACGACCGCTTTCAGCGACACATAAGGATGACTTTCACGCATACAAAGCCAGTAAACCACAAGATTCTGCACTCACAGCTCCATTCCATTATGGGACCTCCACAACAGCAACAAACACTTGCAAAACCAACAAGGAACGATGAACGAAGCTGTACATCAAATACTTGCCTACATCCATCTCGCTCAAGTCCATCACCTTCATGCAAAAAAAATAAATAAAATAAAATAAAATAAAACCATGCTTAAACATTCATAGGATTGTGTGAATGTGTGAAATCAAATTATGTGATGTAGGAATTGTGTAAAAGAAACGTGTGAAAAACTAAATAAGTTAAGCACACCAGACAGCTAATAAACTACAAAATAACAGTCATTGACTATGGACTTAAGTAAAAAAATAGACTATCGATAAAAATAAGTCATTAGTTCTGAAATGGACAGTATATAAAGAATAAAAGTAAGGCATAATAAACACTAAAACTATATGCCACTTATTTTCTCCTCATAAAAATAAAAGAATAACTATATTTTATTTATTTTTTCCTTATAAAAACAAAGAATAAAAAATTATCTTGTTGGATGTTTTCCCTTTTTTTAACATTTGTTAGGATAATATCTCAATACCTGTGTATGTATATTTCTTTGTCAAACCAATTCTTAGAAATAATTCTTATTTGTTAGTGTAACAATGTTGAAATGAGTGTCTAGAAACAAAAACATTTTACTTGTACATGATATTTAGGAAATGTGTTAGAAATAGATTTTGCTTAATTACTACGTTTATAAAAACAATATTTCTAAGAAAATCGATGTGAAAGAGTCCTCACTTTCGATAACAAACTTCTTAAAAACAAACTTCACAATTAAATAAAGAAAGAAAATGATTAAAAATAATAATAATTATAATAGAATAAAAATATTCTTCCCTTGTCAATATAAACATATTTTTGACAATAATGTGGAAGAATATAAAAATATAAATTAGTAATACAAACTAGCATAGAACACAATAATGTGGCTGAACAGTAGCTAACAAAATTTAGATAACGGAATAATTTTTGACTGGCTTAGACAACGATTCAATCAATGCCGAACTTCAATACAAAATTAAATTCGAAGGGTGGTGATATGTAAGGTGTCAGGCAAATTCAACACCTTCCATGAAAACCCTGACATGATAAGCAAATGTCACATAGCTCCGAATAAATCGTGACATTAAATTAACCAAAGTAATACAAGTAACGAGTGAGCAAATGGAATACCACAGACTAACACAAGAATGCCTAAATGCATGTCACACCTTCCCACCATGAGGCAGACGCAGTTCCGAGGGGAGAAACGAGAACAGAAGCCGAGAGCAGAACCGTGTTAAGCTAGAAGGGCCTACGATAAGGGACGGACCACCCCCCAGCCGCAAGTTTTAGCGTGAGACTTTTTGGCGTCTCTGTTACGTCAGGACCACCCACCAGCCCATGTTAAAAGATGGAGCCCTCCAGACGAACAGTATAGATCTTACGATAGCACTAAAAGGACCACACCAGCTACAAGTTTTAGTGTGAGACTTTTTCGCGTCTCTGTTACGTTGCAAACTTTAAAAATATTGCCCCACCACGAAAAGTATAACGTTTCTCATTGGATGGACAGAATTTTTGTAGGCGGAGCTTAAGGTTAACATTGAGACCCTGATTGGTCAGATGAAAACACAGCTAGATAGTTTTTTTAAAACCAACTTCCGTAAATTGTAGTAAGGAGAAGTTAGGAGAGAGTTGCTTCCGAGACGGCGAGGTGAGCGGAGCTGTGCTGCCTGCCGCCCCCTGCGAACACCGACAAGGTAATGAACGCACGCGATGCCGCATAACAGCACATGAAGCTTCACTCAGAACTGCAGAAGTCTCATCTGTTACACCCCCTTTTTGCGTAATACTAGTGCCGATCGTCAATTAAAGCTCGTGGTGTTCACATTTGCCACTTGAAGTAAAAATCTGAAACGCGATGATTTTTCTGTTATATAGTTATTGAGAAGCCACATCAGCCACTGTAATTTACGACAAGTTAGATAAGTAATTAAAGATAATTGAGGGTCACTGTAGACCATTTTGATAGTTTTCTCTTTTGTGAAACTTAATTTAAACCTAGGTTATAGATGTGATACGGCATAGTTTATCCTTCGATCCATTCTAGAACTTCGAAACCCATTCAGGGAATATTCGTTCACATTTTTGTTGAACTTAGTTGGTTTTTACCATCCTTTATTAAAACATTTCCTTTTATCAAGCCGGCCTGTGTGGCCAAGCGGTTCTAGGCGCTTCAGTCTGGAACTGCGCCACCGCTACGGTCGCAGGTTCGAATCCTGCCTCGGGCATGGATGTGTGTGATGTCCTTAGGTTAGTTAGGTTTAAGTAGTTCTAAGTTCTAGGGGACTGAAGACCTCAGATGTTAAGTCCCATAGTGCTCAGAGCCATTTGAACCATTTGACCCTTTTATCAATAGTGCAATTTATAAACAATGTTTTGTGAGTAGAATAAAATTTCCAATGGTAAACTTAACTGCTGTTTCAACGTTATTTTACCAGCTAACTAAAAATAGGAAAGCCTTTAACACCTTCCTCTAAATTTAGTTAGTATTAAGATTCTTTTACAGGTAGTGCAGTGGAGCTGACGCTGAAATCATTACGTATTTGATTGTATCATCGCTAGTCTCACTGAACTCTTCTGAACTCTACATGTCATTTGTGGTCTGGCGTCTCCTTACCAGCAACAGGTCCCAGGTTCAAACTAGTCAATTCCCTAAAAAACACGCTCAGAGCGTCGTTGCGCGAAAGTGGTAGGGAGACACGATGTAGAACAAACAGACACCACGCAAATGTTAGATTGTGAACAGATAATATTGTGAATTATGTACCGTCAAGAGCGACGTTCATCATTAATGGATAAAGTTAAGTATCAAACTAATTACGTCCGCTTTCTGAATTCTAATTTTGTGTCATGTTCCAGACCTAATGTCATAGTTATTCCCTCCTCACGCCAGCCTGCGTGAGCTAAAACGCGTGCATTTCGGCCTCCACTAGTAACACGGTGTTGGCTCTTCTGCCAACACAACACTCTTGGAAAACGAAACAGAGGGAAATATTGGTTTCATATTGTTACCTCTAAGACATTAACTAAAATAATTATGCACCAATGTTTCAACCCGAAAAGTTTGATTTCGTTCCCTTCTCCCTTTCTCGGCACTTTACTTTTTTTGTCAGACCGTGTGTATACAACCATCGGTACCGTCCATTGGAGTGAAGGACTGACACAGCTTAATTTTTATAGAGAAAAAAGTCGATCTGCTTAAATTCCTCAAGAACAATACCGATAAAATGTAGGCCGTTGGGAATCGTACTCTTTCTTTCGCCTTTTATGCCTTAAGTAATGCAGTTTCCGATGACGAAACCACGTGGAGCAGTTCTAGAAAGCGCCCGCCGATAATGACAGGCAGTAAATTCGTGACGTCACACTCGGCCCTACTACTGGCGCCGCACGCCACGCGAACGAGCTGGCGTCGCGACACTGCGGCGTCTGTCTGCTGGCTGGCGCTGCACGCGGCGAACACGCGGCGTCGCTGTACGGTGGCCAGGTAACAGCCACACAGTGCAGGACAAATGTTTCTCCTGTACAATAGTTTCCTATTAATTTCACACTACTCGACAAAGAAAGTGAAGCACTCAGAAACCATACTTCACGGACCGAGAGGATTCGTGATGTTATTGCAGTGATTACAAACTCAAGGCACATTTACAAAGTAACTGGCAGTATGAGCCCACTTATCAGCATGACGTTGCACACCCTCTGGCGTGAACTAGGGATGCCGGTTCTCGCCTAAACAACCGGTTTTCGGCTATATCGTCTCTCTTCAACGCCAGTTTAACCTGAGTGTTGAAACGCTTCAAAATAATCGGATCCTGAAATAACAGATTTTCAATTTTTTATTCCTATTATTCCCTGTAGCAAACGTCGAATTTTGACTGCCTCAGTTTCAAGATACATAGAATCAATATCCTAAATTAAATAGGTAAATAAGCGAAAAAACTTAGTTCATCCACCGTTTGCTGCTTTTCACGAAAGGTGATAAGTAGTTAAAGACAACAAAAAATCGCCAGTATTCACCTATTGATTCGAATTGTTTGACACACTGCTCAAAATCGTGCTGTAGTCGAGGATCATACCACTATTTAGGTATTGGAATAATCAGTGCTACAGGGTGTAAACTGAAGTTGAAGAACTCCATTTCCGTATTGATTTTTCAAGGGCTACTAGCAGGTAAAGGCACATAACGTAGACCCGGGCAACAGATCAGCTACTTTCACTTTTCATTGTAAACTGTGAGTGAATTGTTAAGTTACAAGGGCTATCCACAAAGTACATTACGTTTTGGAATTAAAAATAAATAAAGTATTGGAAAAAAATTTATTATATACAGATGAAAGCCACACCTAAATACTACTTTCCTACATAGTTGCCATTTAAATTAAGCCACTTATCGTAGCGATGGACGAGCTTGGAAATTCCTTCGTCGTAAAATTCGGCCGCCTGAGCCTTCAACCACGTGGTTACCTCTTCTTGAAGCTGTGCGTCGTCATCAAAACGCTGCATAGCCAACCACTTCTTCATTGCTGGGAATAAGTGTAAGTCGCTCGGTGCCAGGTCGGGACTGTACGGCGAATGAGGAAACAACTCCCACTTAAAAGATTCGAGAACTTCACGAGTGGCATTTTCCGTGTGGGCCCGGGCGTTGTCGTGAATCAGCAAGATCTTTGAGCCCAACTTTCCCCTGCGCTAGTTTTGTATTGCTCCTCTGAGGTTGTGCAGAGTTTGGCAATACCTTTGAGAGTTTATTGTAATGCCTCTTTCCAGGAAATCCACAAAAATCACACCTTTTCTGTCCCAAAAGACAGTCGCCACGTGGTTGAAGGCGCAGGCGGCCGAATTTTACGACGAAGGAATTTCTAAGCTCGTCCATCGCTACGATAAGTGCCTTAATTTAAATGGCAACTATGTACAAAAGTAGTATTTAAGTGTGGCTTTCATCTGTATATAATAAAAAAAATTCCAATACTTTATTTATTTTTAATTCCAAAACGTAATGTACTTTGTGAATAGCTCTCGTATAAGTGTTTCCCTTATATGATGTCGCAAGTTCGTTGTGGCTCCTCCCGTTATTAATCCTTTAAACGAGATGGAGCATTGTACTTCACTGGCAGCGCACTTCGTAAAACACTTCCAGACTAGGGATGGTGCCACACAATAATACAACTAATGTTCGGCAACGACAGCGTGAAACTACGAGACAGACAAGATGAGGCAAGTCGCGCACGCTGCATGTGCACACGTACCATCCATTAGACCACGCCACATGGTAGCAGTTTCTTTACTGTCTCTGCAATGCTCAACCCAATTCTTATGCCATGTGTTTGTTGCTCGTTTCTGTTAGCAATGTAGCCGGCCGGTGTGGCCATGCGGTTCTAGGCGCTTCAGTCTGGAACCGCGTGACCGCTACGGTCGCAGGTTCGAATCCTGCCTCGGGCATGGATGTGTGTGATGTCCTTAGGTTAGTTAGGTTTAAGTAGTTCTAAGTTCTAGGGGACTGATGACCACAGATGTTGAGTCCCATAGTGCTCAGAGCCGTTTTTTTGTTAGCAATGTTATTAACATAACACTACTCGCTTTTCCCGTTTCCTATAATAACAAGGAATGGAAATTTTCCGAATAAAAATTATTCCTTAAAAAAAAAACTATTTACAAACCTAAAATTTTACCACTGCTGCTATGGCTAACTGATATTTCAGTTTTTTTGTCCGGTTATTGGCAAAAGAAGCCTCTTGTAATCGAGACCAAACAAATACCGAAAAGTACCGATTATTTAGAACTAATATACCAGTAGCGGTTTTAACCGGTCGGTTTTTCCTAACCCTAGACTAGACGGATGCACTGATTCGACGGGGGACGGTGTCATAAAGCTACTGTATACTTCCCCAAGAGAAGAGCTGCTGTAACTGGTCCAAGATATCCTAGATACTGGCAGCGAGACGGAGCTGACATCTGAGCTGGCCCCACGCATTCTCTGTCGGCGACTAGTCTCGCAATCTTGCTGGACATGGGACTACACCAGCATCACACAACAGTTCATAGAGACACGTTGTGTGTGGAGGAGCATTCCCCCTTTGAAAAATGGCACAACGAAACTGCCGCATGAGAAGTAAAACACGAGGTGGTGATGATGATGATGATATTTGGTTTGTGGGGCGCTCAGCTGCACGGTTATCAGCACCAGTACATATTCCAGATCTTTTCACTGTCAGTCCCGCCACTTTTCTCGAACCTGATAAAACGATGATGGTAGAAACACCCAGTCCCCGGGCGGAGGAAATCTCCGACCCGGCCGGGAATATAACCGGGTCCCCGTGTAAAACATGAGGATGCAGCATGTCCGTGACTTATCTTGTACTGCCAGAATTCACTCAGTCACTACCAGCCGCACTCTGAAGTCATATCCGATGGCTCCCTGCATGATGACGACGGGCGTAACCCACGTCGCCGCCATGCGAACCGACGAAGGTCATCCCAGGTAGTTCAGAACCGCGATTCATCGCTGACTACAAAGCGACGCCATTCATCATCTGTCTGTGCTTCCTGGTTCAAAATGGTTCAAGTGGCTCTAAGCACTACGGGACTTAACATCTGAGGCCACCAGTCCCCTAGACTTGGAACTACTTCAACCTAACTAACCTAAGGACATCACACACATCCATGCCCGAGGTAGGATGCAAACACGCGACCGTAGCAGCAGAGCGGTTCCGGACTGAAGCGCCTAGAACCGCTCGGCCACAAGGGCCAGCGCTTCCTGGTCATGGCACCACTCTAAACATACCCGGTGGTATCCTGATGTTAATTCCATCCTATCCAAAGGACGCTAATTCCACAGTCCTGCTGACGCTGTTCTCCAACCAATGGTGTGGTATAATTCAGAATACTGCAGGGAGTCCATTATTTGCTGTTGGACAGCAGGCGCAGATGTAAAGGCGTTACGATGTACTTGATTCAAAATATAGCGATCCTTTCTTGTGTGGTCAGACATTGTCGACCGGAGCCTTGTCAACGAGTATACCTGCTCTCACATTTCCATGAAGTCCATCTTGGGGCCACTGTCACATTTGAAAGCCCCACAAATCTGGACATTGCACGATTCGACCAGCCGACCAAAAGGAGACACACAATGAAAAGCTTTCAAACTCTGTCAGCTGCAGATAACGCTGTCTCAAACGAGTGCGCGACATCTCCATGTCCTTCACAGCGAACACTCAGCATCTGATGCTATTTAAACCACTTATATCTGGATGGTCTGAGAAGTCTGGTAAATTTATATGAAAGAATGAAACATTTTTATTGCGCGTTCTTGATTGGTAAGCTTGATTATTCTGAGGATCGTATAAGGAATTTCAACAATGCAAAGCGTACATTTCGTTGTTGACAGTCATCTGAATTTCTCTGTGTGTCGACTGCGATTGAAAATGGAGAAAACAGAGTTTCGTATTGTCTTTAATTTTCATTTGAGCGGTTGGAGTACTGCACAACTCAAAAGAGGAGTGGATGAAGTTCACACGGACTCTGCAACATAATTGAATACCATTTCCTTTTTGGATTGATTAATTAAAACGTTGTCGGACAGGCATCAAAGACGAAGCACGCTGCGGCCGTCCAATTGAGGAAACCATTGACGAAATCCATGATATGATATTGCAAGATCACGGAATAAAATTTCGTGAGATTGCTCAGACTGTAGTCATCTCAGCTGAGCAAGTGCATAACACCCTGCACTGAGAATTGGCTACGTAGGAGATGTGTGCGAGGTGAGTGCCGCGACTGCTCACAGTCGACCAAAAGCGCACCTGGCACAACACTTCAACACAATGTCTGGTGAAGTTTAATGGCAATCGGCAAGACTTCTTGCGCCGATTTGTCATTTTTGATGAAACTTGGATCCATAATTAAGCATAGGAGTCAATACTGCAGTCAAAACAATGGGCAAAGGCTGGTGGAAGTGTATCGAAGAAGGCGAAGACCATTTCGTCAATTAGTAAGGTGATGGCCACTGTTTCTTTGAGATTTCCAAGGAATAATCCTCATAGACTACTTGGAAGACGTCATAACTGTAATTGGATACTATATTGCTTCATCTCTGGATTGTTTGAAACATGCATTGAATGAAAAAAAGACAAAGACTGACGCGCAGAAAACGGCCCTTTCACCAGGATAATACACCATCCCACACATCAGTGATAACAATGGCGAAAGTGCATGAGTTGGGCTTTGAATTGGTTCCTCATCCACCATATTCTCCAGACTCAGCCTGAATTAACTTCTTGCTGTTCCCTAGCTTGAAACTTTGGCTTGCTGCGAAGTCATTTTCATCAAATGAGGAAGTGAGAACTGCAGTCAACAAGTATTTGTCAGACTGACTGAACCCATTTTTCTGATGGTATGAAAAAGGTGGAGGATAGCTGGACCAAGTGTATATCCGTCGAAGCAGACTATGTCGAGAATAAGGCGTTTTTTTACGAAACAAACATTCTTTCTTGCTTTTTTACCAGATTTATCAAACCACTCTGGTAACAGTACTAAACACGAACAACACTAATGCATTCTGGCGATAGTTCTACCTGCTATAGAGAATTGTAACTCTACTCATTCACATACTCTCCGATGGTGCGAACTAATCCATTCTGGCGGTAGTTCTACCTGTTATAGAGGATTGTAACTCTACTCATTCACATACTCTTCGATGGTGCGAACATGTACGAAGTTACACTGACATCCAACCATTTCTTCCAGTTGCTTCCCTTTTCTTGTAAGTCAGTGTATTTACGTTTATAATATAAGCTCACCGGCCAAAACGTTAGTCAACCTTTCAAGTATACTCTGGTCTTTTTGGAGCGCTGCGGATGGTGTAGAACTGGTGCCAGGTGATCATGTTATTCTCCACAGCTGACGTAGCTAATGGCAGTGAAGTGATGTGGTATGGAATCGGCTCTGTCAGTTGTGTAGACGTCATAAAATGTCTGTCGTGTTTGGATGTGCCGATGATCATAACATGAAAGAAGCTGCCCCGTTTGTTGACGTATCAGCGCACGTTCCAACGTGTCATACCCATGTAACACGGCGTATGAGCAGTGGACGTAAAACGATCGTAACTTACAGCGACTCGAGACATCACACTTGAAGAAGATGGGTTGAAACACGACATGCACCCCCATCTCAAATAGTCTGTGAGAGGGGAACTGTATGCAGCAGACATTCGGAGTCGAGTACCTCCCAAAAGGTTGCTCACAGCGGCCCACAAAGATGCACAACCGCAGTGAGCAAGGAAAAAAAAAAAACAGAAAACGCTGAACTAGAGAGCAGCTGACAAGGAGTGTGTAGTGTGGTCAAACGGGTCACGATTTAATCTGTTTTGAAATGATGCCAGGCATCGTATGCATTGATGGCCCAATGCAGCGATTAACCTGTATAGTGTGATGGGTGTATTACGGGCAAATGTGGATTTGCACTTTTTGAGGGTGTTTTTCATAACATTCTTCAGGTTACCGTCTACATTTATCAGGATGTTTATTTCGACATTTACGGAGGCCAAGTGTGGTACTTTTGTCGCACATCTTCATGGTGACTATCTTTTGGACACATCCATTCTTCGATGATGACAGCAGCCTTGTCCACCAGCTGCTCACTATAGCGTCCGCGCATTAAAGAACATTAAATGTGGAACCAGCCAAAATAAAATAAATGAAGATTATTCACTATTTATTGTTCATATACACTCCTGGAAATGGAAAAAGGAACACATTGACACCGGTGTGTCAGACCCACCATATTTGCTCCTGACACTGCGAGAGGGCTGTACAAGCAATGATCACACGCACGGCACAGCGGACACACCAGGAACCGCGGTGTTGGCCGTCGAATGGCGCTAGCTGCGCAGCATTTGTGCACCGCCGCCATCAGTGTCAGCCAGTTTGCCGTGGCATACGGAGCTCCATCGCAGTCTTTAACACTGGTAGCATGCCGCGACAGCGTGGACGTGAACCGTATGTGCAGTTGACGGACTTTGAGCGAGGGCGTATAGTGGGCATGCGGGAGGCCGGGTGGACGTACCGCCGAATTGCTCAACACGTGGGGCGTGAGGTCTCCACAGTACATCGATGTTGTCGCCAGTGGTCGGCGGAAGGTGCACGTGCCCGTCGACCTGGGACCGGACCGCAGCGACGCACGGATGCACGCCAAGACCGTAGGATCCTACGCAGTGCCGTAGGGGACCGCACCGCCACTTCCCAGCAAATTAGGGACACTGTTGCTCCTGGGGTATCGGCGAGGACCATTCGCAAACGTCTCCATCAAGCTGGGCTACGGTCCCGCACACCGTTAGGCCGTCTTCCGCTCACGCCCCAACATCGTGCAGCCCGCCTCCAGTGGTGTCGCGACAGGCGTGAATGGAGGGACGAATGGAGACGTGTGGTCTTCAGCGATGAGAGTCGCTTCTGCCTTGGTGCCAATGATGGTCGTATGCGTGTTTGGCGCCGTGCAGGTGAGCGCCACAATCAGGACTGCATACGACCGAGGCACACAGGGCCAACACCCGGCATCATGATGTGGGGAGCGATCTCCTACACTGGCCGTACACCACTGGTGATCGTCGAGGGGACACTGAATAGTGCACGGTACATCCAAACCGTCATCGAACCCATCGTTCTACCATTCCTAGACCGGCAAGGGAACTTGCTGTTCCAACAGGACAATGCACGTCCGCATGTATCCCGTGCCACCCAACGTGCTCTAGAAGGTGTAAGTCAACTACCCTGGCCAGCAAGATCTCCGGATCTGTCCCCCATTGAGCATGTTTGGGACTGGATGAAGCGTCGTCTCACGCGGTCTGCACGTCCAGCACGAACGCTGGTCCAACTGAGGCGCCAGGTGGAAATGGCATGGCAAGCCGTTCCACAGGACTACATCCAGCATCTCTACGATCGTCTCCATGGGAGAATAGCAGCCTGCATTGCTGCGAAAGGGGTGATATACACTGTACTAGTGCCGACATTGTGCATGCTCTGTTGCCTGTGTCTATGTGCCTGTGGTTCTGTCAGTGTGATCATGTGATGTATCTGACCCCAGGAATGTGTCAATAAAGTTTCCCCTTCCTGGGACAATGAATTCACGGTGTTCTTATTTCAATTTCCAGGAGTGTATAACAGAAAAAAGTGAAAAAAGTTATTTTAATGAACAAAAGGACATTAGTTATGTAAACATAGGATAACCGGTTTACATTACCCTCTACGGAGGAATATTTTTAATGTGTGATCCGTTGTCTTCTTTTCTGTAAGAATGTACAAGGATTACTCTTGCTGTATCTGTGATCGAAGCTACTCGTACTGTACATGAACTCCTGTGTCAATGTCTGTAATTTACAAAATACTCCGAACATATCTGTTAAATGTTTGCCTTGCACTCGTTTAAGTAATATTAGCATCCTCCTCCATTCGACATCTGTAACAATCCGACGCTATCATCGATCATCCTCCATACAGTTCCGACTTAGACCCAATCCGAGTGTCATCTGTTTCCAGAACTTAAAGAAGACCTTCGAGGATTTCACTTTGATAGTGATGAGGCAGTGCAAGCAGAGGTGAGATTGTGGCTCCATCAACGATGTAAAAGATTCTACAGAGACGGTATCGACAAACATGTCTCTCACTGAGAAAAATATGTTCTACATCTACATGAATACTCTGCAAATCATATTTAATTGTCTGGCAGAGGATTCATCGAACCACCTTTACATTTCTCTATTATTCCAATCTCGTATAGCGTGCGGAAAGAACGAACACCTCTATCTTTTGTACGAACTTTGATTTCCCTTATTTTAACATGGTGATCGTTTCTCCCTAAGTAGGTCGGTGTCAACAAAATATTTTCGCATTCGGAGGAGAATGTTGGTGATTGGAATTTCGTGAGTAGATTGCTCCGCAACGAAAAACGTCTTTGTTTTAATGATGTCCATCCCAAATCCTGTATCATTTCAGTGACACTCTCTCCTCTATTTCGAGATAATAATAAACGTACTGCCCTTCTTTGATTTTTTCGATGTACTCCATCAGTCCCATCCAGTAAGGATCCCTCACCGCGCAGCAGCATTCTAAAAGAGGACGGACAAGCGTGGCGTAGGCAGTCTTCTTAGTAGATTTGTTACATTTTCTAAGTGTACTGCCAATAAAACGCAGTCTTTGGCAGCCTTCCCCACAACATTTTCTGTATGTTCCTTCCAATTTCAGTTACTCGTAATTGTTATTCCTAGGTATTCGTTTGAATTTACGGCCTTTAGATTTGACTGATTTATCGTATAACCGAAGTTTGATGAATTTCTTTTAGCACTCATGTGGATGACCTGTTCGTCGCCAGGGTGACGATGTTGAGAAATAAATATGTAGACACGAAGAATAATGCTATAGAATGTTAGTAACGTGTGTTTTCCTTAAAAAGCCTTTGAGTTTTCACATAAAAAATTCGGAGGCGTTACTTTTCAGCACGCCCTCGTAATCAAATAGCAAATGTCGGGGAATATTTGGAGCAGTGGGTGGAACGTGGCAGTAATCATACCTTCTGTTTGGTACCTCTACTGGACACAATCATCAGTGAGTGACTTCTACTGGATATGACATACCAGGCGGACGACAGTATGCTTTTACCTCGCGTGCGAAGAGTTTAGAGTTCACAGTGGTTAGTCTGAATAGTTCGTGTATCTTCTGTTATTTTGCTCTATAAAGGATTCGATCGAAGCTGAGGAAGTTATCTATAGACGTGTCTTGGTGGCAAATTATCAATCGAGGTCGGAATTTTCGTATAGCGGATTGCCTTTCACCTTTTCTTACCTACTTTTCGTTTTTGTTTCCTAGAGTGTTACAGTGAATTCTCTGCCTTATAAACATTTATATGTTATTTGTAGATGTGTTTTAGAGGCAAGTTAGCATATCGTGGTCGGAATCAGCGTTTTGTGGATTGCTGTTCACCTGGCCTCATCTACATTCTTATTTAGTTCTCATGAAGAGAATCCAGTGAAGTGGTTAAATTATTCTGTTTATTCGTTGTTTCGGACTGTCAAAGTTATCTCTGATAGTTTCTTTTGTCAGTTTCCTTTTTGTGATACATTTCTTTTGAGGTTGTGGTGTGTTTGTAGTTCGTCTGTAGCTGGTTTTGTATACCCCACCTGTAATTTGATTGGTGTACCATGACCGCCTTATTAGAGGTTGACACGCGTCCGTGATTATTTTGCTGTGCCACGTTCATAATTCGTTCTGCCTACCACGTCTGTGGTTCGATCGGCGTACTACGACCGTCTTCATACAGGATGAGGCGCGTCTGTGGTCCTTTTGCTGCACCACGACTATTAAGTAACGTAAGTGAGCTGAATTAAATGAATGATTGATATCGAAAGTGCACGATGTCAATTGTGAGCGATCAGAAGACTGACAGTGATCAAGATAGAGTGACAATAAACATCGATACAGGGCAATCTTCTACTGAACCTAATAGAGTGGAAAATTACGTTGATGATATAATGCGGTATGTGACGGAGGAGTATGTGAAGCCAAAGGGAGCGTCACAGAATGTCGCACAAAATCTGTAAAGCAAATTAACTAAGGGGGCTCTCCATCAGGCAGAAATTCATGAGGCAAATCGAGGAAATCTAGACTAAAAATGCTAGACTGCGAAATGAAATGAGCTGGTCAAGTGCTCCAGCTCAACTAGGGGGCACTGAGCAGCTATTGTCTGAGAATAGTACACTGTTCGATAATCTGAAGAACCCCTCCCGACGTATGCGGCCATGGCTGGAAGTAATGCGAAAATCTCTAAAAAGTAGCATACAGCAGCAAAAATCACCAATATCACTGCCGAACAAGCAAATAAGGTCTTGCTCATTCAAATGACCATCTTAATGCCAAGGCAATGAAGGAGAAAATAGTCTCCGATCAACCAAAAACGTGAAGATTTAGAATCAGAGCAATTAGAATGACCAGCAACGTGGTCGTAACGGAGACAGTTACAAGAGGATCAAAATAAGCTGATGGAGAAAGTAAATCAGATTCCCAACATCAGATACCATACTGCATCGGAACGTAAGATTACAGAGATAAGGCTGAAATACTGAATTCAGTCTTCCGAAATTGATTCCCCAGGGATGATTGTAACATGGTCCATCCTTTCAATCATCGTACGAACATCGAAATGGCAGATACTGAGTTAACCAATGACAGAACAGAAGAGCAACTACAATCGCTACAGTGGAAAGGAATCAGGACCAGATGAGATACTATAAGACTCTACAAAGCTTATGGGAAGAACTTGTTCCCCTTCTAGAAGCATTGTATTGTAGATCGCTGGAGCAACGAAGTGTACCTAGCGACTGGGAAAAACTCAGGTCAGTCCCATTTTCGAGAAGGTTCACGGAATAGATGCTCATAATTACAGGTCTACAACGTTGACATCAATCTATTGTAGAATTATGGAACATGCTTTGCGCTCATCTATGTTGACGTATTTGGAGAACGAAGATCTGCTCTATAAATATCAACATTGATTCCGCAAACAGGGACCTTGCGAAACTCAACTCGCTTTGTTCCTCCAAAATCAGTAACACTGTAGACAACGGCGCTCAGGTTGATGTCTTGTTCCTCGACTTCATTTGATACCTTCCCACACTTCCGTTTAGTGAAAAAAAATACGAGCTTATCGAGTATCGGACCAGATTTGCATCTGGATACAAGACTTTCTCACACATAGAACTGAACACTTCGCTCTTAACGGAACAAAATCGACAAATATAAAAGCAATTTCCGAAGTACCCCAAGGAAGTTTGAAAGAACCGTTGCTGTTCACGATGTATATAAATAATCTAGTAGAAAGCGTTGAAAGCTCTTTAAGACTGTTCGCAGATGGTACGGTTATCTACAAGTAAGTAGCAAAGCCAGAAACAGTATCTATTTGCAGAATAATCTAAATGAGATTGATAAATGACGCAGGTTCTGACAGTTGACCATGGACTTAAAGAAATGTAATGTATTGTGCATCCATAGGAAAAGAAATCTACTACTGTGCAATTAGACTATTGATAACAAATTGCTGGAACAGTAGTATCGTAAAACATCTAGGAGTAGCTATCCAGTGCGATCGTAACTGGAGCGAACAAACAAAAAAATACTAGGAAAAGTAGATACCAACAGAGATTCGTAGGGAGTGTAACTCAGCCACGAAGAAAATGTCCTACAAGGCGCTTGTTCGATCGCTTCTTGTGCACTATTCATCAATCTGGGATCCTTACCAGGTAGGACTGATAGGAGGGATACAAAAGATCCAACGAAGAGCTGCGCTTTTCGTTACAAGGTCGTTTAGTCCTTGCGAGAATGTTACAGAGACGCTCAACAATTTCCAGAGGCAGACGCTACAAAAGAGGCGTTGTGTGTCACCGAGACGTTCAGTATTGAAATTCCGAGAGAGCACTTTCCTCGAAGTGTCTAACGACATATTAGTCCCTCCCACATACATTTCACGACATGACCACGGCGAGAAAATTCGAGAAATTGTAGCTAATACAGAGACCTACCGACAATCATTCTTCCCAAGCACCATTCGTGAGTCGAACAGGGAAGAGGGGGATCAGTTGGTGGTAACAGAAGTCCCCTCCAGCACACACCTTTAGGTGACTAGCGGAGTACGAAGGAGATACAGAAATGTGAACCTTCTCGGAGGGAAGACCGCTGCTCATACTTCATGATTTGCGCAAGGGCCTGCCTGACGAGGATCTATTAGATGAAATTTTTTAACTCAGTCTCTCAGAGAGTGTGTCTAAGCAGGATTTCATGACTGAAATAAAATTGCGTTTCAGAACAGGTCCGAAAACTGAGCGGGATGTAAACCATGTCCTTGAGCTGAGCCCACGACTTAAAATATCCTGTTGAGAAAGGAGAGAATCCAATTCGGTGGTCTTAACTTGGTGGCTATACAGCGGTTTTAAGTGCAGCGATCTGGATCGTTCCGCTACATCCTGTACAAGAAACCAAACGTGCTCTCACTACGGCTCTGAAGGACATCAGAAGAACGACTGTCCAAATAAAGGTGAAAAAGCCAACTGCATCCATTGCACACTAAGGAAGAAAGAATGTGACAAGTCAGGAGTGGAATGCGCAACGTAACAGACGCTGTTACAGAGAGTAATTGCCAGAACTGATTACGGATGGTTTCGAAAATACAATAAAACCGAGTGCTGTTCCTAACGCATTGAATGAGCACATTAATTGTCAGTGCACACAGCGTAGTAATCCCAAAAGAAAAATCCGTGAATAAGAGCCAGAAATTGGTGACGGGTTGGCACAGGCAGTTGAATCTGTAGATGCATATATGGCCACATTCACATCCCGAGGATGACAACATTCATTTAATGCAGACCAGAGACTTTTTACAATATATTTTTATTATGCTGACTAAGCAAATGGAATGGTAGGCAGTAACCTAATTGATCAAGATTTTGAAACAGAACTGAACAGAAAATTTTTCCGTTGGGTTATTTTACAGTGCAAACTAACATTAATAATTGAGGATCTTGAAGCAGAGCCCATGCTAATAAGAAGTGGGCACAACAGCTGTGAGGAACTATGTTCTCGAGAGTTAAATGGCAACAAAGATCATAGCAGTCCTGAATCATCTGATCGTACCTCCCAAGTTTCACCAGCAGGAAATTACTGTGGTGCCTCTTTGATGGTCTAGTCATATTAAAACAGTCCAATGTATCAGGCGGGAAGTACACACAGGGTCTAAAGTTCTGAACTATTACACAGAACATACTTCTTCCCGGGCGCGTACAAAAGTGGTATGAAAAGAAGTGAAAAAATCGTAGACTAGGACGTCAGCGAAGTTAATGAAGTTAAGACAGGTGGTAGTGAACATGAATGCACGAAAAAACAGGCGCAGAGTACCGATAGCAGTGCTACGAGTGGCACATCAGTAAGTAGGTAAAGTGAGTGCCCTTACAAGAAATGTATTCACACCTGCGAATACGATGAGACTTCAGCTGTACAATTTATTGGGGACATGAATATTTGCGCCAGACCGGGTCTCGAGCCAGGATTTCCCTCTTCAAGCACCTGTTGTGCTTCCATTCATGAACAGCATTGCAGGGGGTGGTTTCCAACAGGATAACGCCAACCAACATACCGCTGTTGTAACCCAACATGCTCTACAGAGTGTCAACCTGTTGCCTCGGCCTGCTCGATCACCAGATCTGCCTCGAATCGAGCACATTTGGGGCATCATCGGACGACAACTACAGCGTCAACCACAACCAGAATTAACCGTCCCTCTGTATTGACCGGCCAAATGCAACAGGCATGGACCTCCATCCCACAAACACATACGGCACCTGTGAAACACAGTGCATGTAGGTTTGCATACTTTCATTCAATATTACGGCGATTACAGCGGTTATTAACGTTCCAGCATTTCATATTTGATCTTGCAACGTTAATCGCTTAAATATGTTACCTAGACTCTACATTAATTATTTTTTGGTATTGCGATTATTTTCCATCCGTGTATTTCGATCCTAAGTTGTCGTCCCCTAAGTGCTTCGTACACGCAAAACACCCATGAGTATGATAGTCATGCAATTAAATGTTATGAGAATTGCATTAGTCATGAATGAGGCATGTAAGGCGTGGGAAGAGCTCGGAATTGATACTGTGTGCATGCAGGAGTCGTACATTAAATGCTGCTGTGTGAAAGCGCTAAATCAAGTATTACAGTGTTAAAAAGTCGTATACTAATTGCTAAAATTTCGCAGTTGTGTGATGAGCGCAGCACGTTTTTGAAGCTACTGTCAGAGATTATAGGTGGATTATCGCAAACATCTATTTTCAATCTTCTGACGACGAAGATCCAAGTCTCAACAAGGCAAAGGCTGTAGCACTCTGTTTCTCTGTCCATAGTCGTACGATTACCACCGTTGATAATGTTCAGTCAATAGTCTAGTACAGAAGAGAAACTGCTGAGCGTTGACAAAATCTGCTAGACACTATTGCCGAACTCGCTCTGTTAGTGTTGAACAAACCTGGAGCCCTTATGAGAATCGGCCAGGTGTCGCTTCAAACATTGACGTCACTATAGTCAACAAATCAGCGGCACACGAAATCTTTGGTCAGCTCAGCGTCACTGTACCATTAGCGACCACAACGCAATTCTGATGCGAATTACAAACAATGGAAGAATTTAAGCATATTTCGAAGGGGAGTATTCACCTACGCTAGACATTAAATGCACCAACTGGGATAAGATGGCAGGTATGGGGGAAGCCTTTCCATTAGAGGAGGCTAGTGGTAGCATAGATCGGCGCGTGCATGTACTGACAACTTTATTGCAAACAGCATTACAGGAATCTATTCCAATTAGATAAGAAGTGTGGGTCACCAACGCCTTCGGAAAAATATTAGAACAACCAGAAGGAGTTAGCAGCGATCAGTTGGACAAGAAGAGCGTCAGAGTAGACTAACTAATGCCAAGAGTGTATACAAAACCAGACTTTTTGAAACCATACAACAGCAGTGGGAACGATACGTGCTGGCGTACTTTGAATTTAATGTATGGGGGCAGCTCTATAAATTGCTTACAGAGAAAGTAAAGTCGCCTCTAGTGCTGTTAACGGTGCGAAGGAAAGTGGGACCGTGGCCCACTTGTGGAGACTCCTCGGAGTATCTGCTGACAACCCAGTTACTCGATAACACAGCGATTCCTGACGCTGCCGAAAAAAATGTCTTCGGGACTTCCTGCCAGAAGACTGTCAGAACAATACCTCTTCGCACAAGAAGAGGTGATTAAGAAGATATGTAAGCTTAAGAGGAACGAAAACCAGGTCCCTACGGATTCCATGCGGAAGTACTACAAAATATGATAACCTATATTGCTCTGTTCCTAATGTCAGTATTGAACGAAGCTCTCGTTCAGTGAAGAGTTCTGGAACTTTGGAAAGTCGCTAGTGATAATAAAGAATGAAGAAAGCAAGAACCCTATCGAGACAAAGAGTTACAGAGCGATATGTCTGCTTAATACGCTGCCTGAAGTGAAGAAGCCTACTTCGCGTGACAGACTACAGTAGCACAGGAACTCATTTCCCTCACCCCCTGTCAGTTTGGCTTCGAAAAAGAAAGTCAGTTGAAGACGCCACAAGTATGCGACTGCAACATTAATAAATTATACGGGGATTTTGACAACGTATGTGGCAATCTTTCAAAGAGACATCAAGATTCCTAAATGCCTCTACTACCATCTTTTGGACTATTGTATGACTGTACATTAAAGAGGGCTCCAGGGAAGACCAAAATACAGAAAATTACCCAGGATGCCCTCAGGGTTCAGTTTACTGCCCCATATTTTGGAATTTAACTATTGAGCAAGCATAGTACGTTGGCAATAAACTGACAGTCGCTGTCCATAAGACAACATACGCTAATGACACAAAACATTGTGACCAACTGCTTAATATCTTGTTTTTCCGTCTTTGGAAAGAAACACATCACAGAGTCCACGTGCCAGGAATCCGACAGTTTGTAGGTAGATTTGTGGACACACTGGCATTAGATGTCTACACAAAGGTCTTATAACTCGCGTAAAGAACGGGCCGCTGATTTGATTATCCGGTGATGGCGCCCGATAGCGACCCAGATGGGTTCCATAGGCGAATCTGGTCGCCGAGACGTCAACGTGGCTGTACTTACATGCTGTAATTACATCAACGTGAGTTCACTATAATGCTCCTCAAACCACTGCTCTGGTTCAGAGACAATTACACTGCTGAAAAATGACGTCGCCGTCAAGGAAGACATTAAGCATGAAGGGATGCAGGTGGTTCGCAGCTGTCAGCGTTTCTTCGGTTGCTACCACAAGGTCCCTTGCGGGCTCAGGAGAATGCCTCCGATAGCATAACACTGCTCCCACCAGCCCGTGTCCGTGGGGCGCTGCACGTTTCGAGCCGCTGTTCACGTCCATGACGGCGTTTGTGGAGACGACCATCGACGTATTGTAACCCAAAGAGTCGACATGTTTCTATTGATCGACCTCCCCCTCACTTATCGACCTTAATGACAGTGAAAATTACACCTCGTGTACCTAATGGAAATCTGGGAAAAGCAATCGTCACCGACGTTAATCTGTCGGTAAAGAGGGAGGAAGGGTTACATCTAAATGAAAGGAAAAATGCAAATGAAATTGGTGGAAATTAATTTTGAAAAAGGGTAAAGTTAATGAAGAAAGTAAATGTGCGGTCGTTACGTTAACAATTAACTGGCGTTAATTAGATATTTGAGATTTGGGGCAAATTATGGTCGCCAGTCCTATGGACAACTACTATAATAACTGAAAAAGAAAGGTTAATGCACGTATAATTAGCACTAAAAGCGTGGCAACTGAAGGTTGACACGCGTTGTGTGAAAAACTGAATGTTTGTCGGAAGTAATAAATTTCGCTACACTCTGACTTAATTTAGCAAAAGAATTAATAAAACCGGGAAATTGAAAGTTGATTTAGTGACTGAAATTAATAGTGAACTTTGTTTTTGAAGCACTGCGAAATAAAATAAAATAAGGTTAGTCTTGGGCTACCTCAACAATCATCTCAAAAGCAACTTGAATCTAGGCAATTTAGAAATAAGAGATTTAACTTTGAACTTGAATTAAATGATTTCGAACAATTAACACTAGTAAAATTTAGTACGTCCAAGCTGAGCTGCAGTCACAGGTAAGCTAAAATATGGTAACGGAACTCGCACTCTTAATTTGTGCTTGTGTAGTCTAAATATAGTTCTGTTTGTTTATTGTAGCCAGCTATGAATACTTTAACTGAACTTTGAAATCAAAGCAGTGAAATGGGCTGATATTACTTTAATGCTGGCGTTTGAATTTCAACGACACTCGGGTTCATTTCGGAAAAGGAAGGGACCCTGCTTGGGAATGCAATTGGGACAACGAGCAACAAAGGTTCACGCTAAGTTGCTGTATTTTAGTGATGCAAGTAGAATAGTTTGAAAAGCTGAGGTCTGCCATAGAGTTCTAAAACTTTACGTGCTTTCAGTCTTCCTTGTTGGTTGATTGAAGGTTTGAAGTCGTCGACCGACCAGGTAGCGACAATCACTTATTGTCGGCCGTCGCTGTTGCAGAAGCTGGATGTTGAGGCGCCTTCTTCTCGACAGGGTCACCAGGCGAAACGGGCTCTTGATGTGTGCCAGCTAATGTTTCCCGTAAGCGACACCGTGCCAGAAACTATCATAGCAAGTCGAGCGCAATTACATGCTGCCAAACCCCGAAAGCGCGGCAACTCGCGGGAGCGTCACACAACACACCTGCTCCACCGCCCTAGTCCAGCCAGAGTGCTCTGCCCGTGCTCCACGCGGCAGCGTCAACGCTACCAAAGATCTTAAACACTTTGGTTCTCCACACGACCTATCGATGTAATCGTTCGATAGCATAGTTTTCCCTAGGCCAGACCCAGCTTAAAAATACAAACAATATTTACAAAATAAACCAATTATATATATATATATATATATATATATATATATATATATATATATATATATGTGTGTGTGTGTGTGTGTGTGTGTATACAAATTGTAAAACAGTTACAATATATAAAGACACAGAAATGTCATACCTTCAGGTAACAAAATAAGGAAAAAAATGTATAATACAATAGATGGAAATAGGAGGATATGCATATCCGTCGTTACAGAATCCCAATGGTCCCATGCCAACGGCAGTCGTAACTGACGATGTCGTTGGGTCAGCAGGTTCAAAAATGGTTCAAATGGCTCTGAGCACAATGAGACTTCACATATAAGGACATCAGTCCCTTAGACTTAGAACTACTTAAACCTAACTAACCTAAGGACATCACACACATCCATGCCCGAGGCAGGATTCGAACATGCGACCGTAGCAGCAGCGCGGTTCCGGACTGAAGCGCCTAGAACCGCTCGGCCACAACGGCCGGCGGTCAACAGGTGAGCCCATAGGGGACATGTTTCTATTAATCGACGGTCGAATCCCAGTGGTCCCCTGCCAAAGGCAGTCCTAACTGACGATGTCGTTGGGTTAACGGGTGAGCCCATAGGAGTGGTCTGCTGCGGAGCTCAATGTTCAACAATGTGCAATGAGCGGTGTACTTCGAAACACTTGTGCGTGCACCAGCATTGTGCTCTTTCGGCAGAGATGCCACAAATCTCAATCTGTCCTGCTTTACAGAGCAGACGATCCTCCTAACCCCACGTTCTTTGAAGAGTTGTTAGCGGCTAGTGGTAGTTTCGCTGTACTTCTACCTCTTTCCGTACATGCTCTCGACAGTAGCACGTGAACATTCGACCAGCTTCGCCGTTTTCGAGATACTCGTTCACAGGCTCTGTGTAATAATAATCTGCTCTTTATCAAAGTCGCTTACCTCCAAGGATCCTCTCATTCGCAGCCCATATCTTCGCTCGGTGATCCCTTGTCCATGCCTGCTCCACTTACATACTTTTGTTGACGGTTCACGTGCCTGCATATTTCTATCTTACTCTGAGTAATTCGATTTTCCTCTCTAATTGCATGCGGTGAAAAGTTGCTATTCCTTCACATGCGGACTTCCCACGCAGCGTCTCTCGTCACCCGGGTGGTCTGGTGACAGGCGAGTTCTGCTGAGCTTGAAAGACGGGTGTGAGGGAGTTGAGTGGATGCTTTCCAGACGCCCACATTGTCATAAGAGCGGCGGCGACGCCCCACAGGAGCCTGAAGGAGCGGCTGGGCTAGAGATTCCGTTACTTCGCAGAAACTTAGTGAAAACACTTTCTGGCGGGCTACCAGCGCGGCGTGGGAATGACTTGTGTTCCCAGGCAGTCTTGGTGGGCAAATTCCCGCGTTTTCTGCAAAATCGTAGCTGTGATTGGCTTGCTCAGGGAATAGCTCCGTGACGTAGCAAAATCGGCGCAGAAATTGGCGCCAAGAATCTCCATTGGTGGAATGGTAGTGCTTCGGCAATAGAGTGGAAGTTTCCGCTGGTTTCCGAGTTGCTGATTGGAACGTTTAACCACAGCCATTGTCGTGGGAGTAGGAATGTTCTGTGTTTGGTTTGTACAGGTGCTCTTAAGGAGTCGGCTCTCGCCTTTCGCTCGGGGTAGGTTACAAGACTGAGCTCTCGCTGCTCTGGACAGCCTGCCTTCCATTGGCTGTCTAATATACTTTCATTTAATTGTAACTGTTTGACGAAGTTGCTGAAGTTTCGACTTCAATGTAACTTTCCGAGTACAGTTGGCAATTGAGCGTTCTGCGTACAAGCAGCCTATGTTGTCCGTCTTCAGCAGTTTTGGCTAAAGTTGACGGTATGGGAGTCACTGTGTGACTTCGCTTGTTAAAATCAATCACTGTACCGTCAGTGATTGTGTGGCGAGCCTTCTTCGTCTCCCTCAGAGGCGCATTTGTATTGACAGGAAGTCTTTAGTCTGGAACAACCAGACCAGGATATTTTGTTTCGGGCTATACTCGCGACATTATCATCACCACGACGGGACGTCGAAGCAACCAGCCATCGCTTCCGGTACGCCAGATCGTGTCCTTGCACTTAAGAAGACAGCTTGGTAATGTATGTCCGCAGCACCGGCAGATTAGGGAATTTGCTCTGTGATAATCAGAGCTCAGCAGAGCGCGCCTGTTCCCGTCTTTTCTTACGTGGTTCTGTCTTGGATGTTCATTGCCTCAGTTTTCACTACTGTAGCAGCAATTAATGTTGGGTTGGCTGGGTGTTTCTCTTAAGATTTGAGTTGCAAGGAATTGGCTCCACATACCACTTTGTCATAAACGTCACAAGCTAGTTTATGGACAACCTCACCTTCACAACATTTATTTGAGTGACCAATTTGACGTATTGTAAATGTTTCATGTGTTTTGTTTATTATTTTGAGTTTAGTCATAATAAATCAGTTTGGACAGAACTTTCATTCTGTGGATCGGTAAAGCAACCCTTTCATGTCTCACTACATTAATGAAACTTTCCTTTATCTAATTAATTCTAACAAATTAAATTATTGCAGGTGCCAAACTCTTTTCTACTCCACTTGCAGGGTCGATTACAGTCAGTTTGCGTTTATTCTTAATCCATGTTCAACAGCAAAAGTCGGAGTTAGAAAGAGGGGGGAGGGGGGGGGGGGGCTTAGAACGTCATTTCCATATGAAGATTCTAGAAGAATTTAGTGTTAAATACACTGCTAACCCCGGCACCTCGCACGTTAAATATAAAATTCCATTGCATTGCTGTGAGAATCTACTATAATGGAATTTTCTCGGCAATAGTTGGCACCGCCACAAGTGTGTGGCTGCAGTAGCTCCGTTACCAACTTTACAGAACCATTCTGAGACGAATCCAGAGGTGTGTATCCCTTCGGCTGACTGGTAGAGCATTGTTGGTTGTAATTGGAGTCGAATCTGTGGACATAACTGTTCGATACTAAGCAACCAGGATTTGGTTCAAATTGGTAAACCAGGAGAAGGTTACAGAATGGGATTTTCGCTCTGCAGCGGAGTGTGCGCTGATATGAAACTTCCTGGCAGATTAAAACTGTGTGCCGGACCGAGACTCGAACTCGAGACCTTTGCCTTTCGCAGGCAAGTGCTCTACCAACTGAACCTAAGTACGACTCACGCCCCCTCCTCACAGCTTTACTTCCGCCAGTACCTCGTCTCCTACCTTCCAAACTATACAGAAGCTCCCCTGCGAACCTTCAGGACTAGCACTCCTGAAAGAAAGGATATGCGCTGTGAGGACGGGGCGTGAGTCGTGCTTGGGTAGCTCAGTTGGTAGAGCACTTGCCCGCGAAAGGCAAAGGTCCCTAGTTCGAGTCTCGGTCCGGCACACGGTTTTCATCTGCCAGGAGAAGGTCCTTTGTTTTAGCGGAAGCAGAGTGGATACCAAGCTAGGCCTGGAAGACACGCGAGTAGAAGTGTGAATGGGACTCATTGGATGGGGGACGTAGAGTTGATGCTGTATTCCCGAATATCAGAGACTGAATAAAATTGAAGCATATGAAGCCCAGTAGAGAAATGATTCACTTTTCAGTCTCATTTACTCAAAAAGAATTCAAAAGCGCACCACAAACCTTTGTAATTGTGGTCATGAGGGAATCCCAGGTCACAGTATGCTGCAGTATGCGAACTAGGATGTTGACTGAACAGCAATAATACCTAATTCTGCCATGGACAAATAGTGATAAATACAAAGCTCTGCTTTGCAGTTGACAGAGAATCAAACAAGATACCTGAAAGTGAAGTACGTAGATGCCATCAAAATCCAGGAAGTCTGAGAGTAGATTTAAGTCACCATAAGTTGGGAGGACTGGTGTCTGTCATCAGACGAAACAGTACATCTACATCTACGTGGTTACTCTGCTATTCACAATAAGGTACCTGGCAGAAGGTTCAGTGAACCACCTTCAAACTGTCTCCCTACCGTTCCACTCTCGAACAGCGCGCGGGAAAAGGAGCTCTTAAATTTTTCTGTACGAGCCCTGATTTCTCTTATTTTATAGCGATGATCATTTCTCCCTATGTAGGTGGGTGCCAACAGAATGTTTTCGCAAGCGGAGGAGAAAACTGGTGATTGAAATTTCATGAGAAGATCCCGTCGCAACAGGAAACGCCTGTGTTTTAATGATTGCCACTCCAATTCGCGTACCATGTCTGTGACAGTATCTCCCCTATTTCGCGATAATACAAAACGAGCTGCCGTTCTTTGTACTTTTTCGATGTCATCTATCAATCCCACCTGATGCGGATCCCACACCGCACAGCAATACTCCAGAATAGGGCGGACAAGCGCGGTGTAATCAGTCTCTTTAGTAGACCTGTTGCACCTTCTATGTGTTCTGCCAATGAATCGCAATCTTTGGTTGGCTCTACCCACAATATCATCTATATGATCGTTCCAATTTAGGTTATTTGTAATTGTAATCCCTAAATATTTAGTTGAATTTACAGCCTTCAGATTTTTGTGACTTATCGGATAATCGAAACTTAGCTGATTTCTTTTAGTTCTCATGTGAATAACTTCACACTTTTCCTTATTCAGGGTCAATTGCCACTTTTTGCTCCATACAGATATCTTGCTGTTGTTGTTGTTGTGGTCTTCAGTCCTGAGACTGGTTTGATGGAGCCCTGCATGCTACTCTATCATGTGCAAGCTTCTTCATCTCCCAGTACCTACTGCAACCTACATCCTTCTGAATCTGCTTAGTGTATTCATCTCTTGGTCTCCCTCTACGATTTTTACCCTCCACGCTGCCCTCCAATACTAAATTGGTGATCCCTTGATGGCTCAGAACATGTCCTACCAACCGATCCCTTCTTCTAGTCAAGTTGTGCCACAAACTTCTCTTCTCCCCAATCCTATTCAGTACTTCCTCATTAGTTATGTGATCTACCCATCTAATCTTAAGCATTCTTCTGTAGCACCACATTTCGAAAGCTTCTATTCTCTTCTTGTCCAAACTATTTATTGTCCATGTTTCACTTCCATACATGGCTACACTCCATACAAATACCTTCAGAAACGACTTCCTGACACTTAAATCTATACTCGATGTTAACAAATTTCTCTTCTTCAGAAATGCTTTCCTTGCCATTGCCAGTCTACATTTTATATCCTCTCTACCTCGACCATCATCAGTTATTTTGCTCCCCAAATAGCAAAACTCCTTTACTACTTTAAATGTCTCATTTCCTAATCTAATTCCTTCAGCATCACCCGACTTAATTCGACTACATTCCATTATCCTCGTTTTGCTTTTGTTGATGTTCCTCTCAAGACACTGTCCATTCCGTTCGACTGCTCTTCCAAGTCATTTGCTGTCTCTGCCAGAATTACAATGTCATCGGCGAACCTCAAAGTTTTTATTTCTTCTCCATGGATTTTAATACCTACTCCAAATTTTTCTTTTGTTTCCTTCACAGCTTGCTCAATATACAGATTGAATAACATCGGGGAGAGGCTACAACCCTGTCTCACTCCCTTCCCAACCACTGCTTCCCTTTCATGTCCCTTGACTCTTATAACTGCCATCTGGTTTCTGTACAAATTGTAAATAGCTTTTCGCTCCCTGTATTTTACCCCTGCCACCTTCAGAATTTGAAAGAGAGTATTCCAGTCAACATTGTCAAAAGCTTTCTCTAAGTCTACAAATGCTAGAAACGTAGGTTTGCCTTTCCTTAATCTAGCTTCTAAGATAAGTCGTAGGGTCAGTATTGCCTCACGTGTTCTAACATTTCTACGGAATCCAAACTGATCTTCCCCGAGGTCGGCTTCTACCAGTTTTTCCATTCGTCTGTAAAGAATTCGCGTTAGTATTTTGCAGCTGTGACTTATTAAACTGATAGTTCGGTAATTTTCACATCTGTCAACACCTGCTTCCTTTGGGATTGGAATTATTATATTCTTCTTGAAGTCTGAGGGTATTTCGCCTGTCTCATACATCTTGCTCACCAGATGATGCAAGTCGTTTTGATCATCTGATGACTTTACAAGACGGTAAATGACAGAATCATCTGCAAACAATCCTAGACGGCTACTCAGATTGTCTTCTATGTCGTTAATATAGATCAGGAACAATAGAGGGCCCAACGCCGGAAATTACTTCTGTTTATGCTTTATGACTCAACTGAGGCGATACTCCGTAGGCACGCAGTTTGGTTAGAAGGCGCTTGTGAGGAACTGTGTCGATAGGCTTCTGGATATCTAAAAATATGGAATCAATCTGACATCCCCTGTCGATAGCACTTATTACTTCATGAGTATAAAGAGATAGTTGTGTTTCACAAGAACGATATTTTCTGAAACCGTGCTGACTATGTGTCAATAAATCTTTTTCTTCGAGGTACATCATAATGTTCGAATACAGTATATGTTCCAAAACCCTACTGCAAATCGACGTTAGTGGTAGAGGCCTGTAATTCAGCAGATTACTCCTACTTCCCTTTTTGGGTACTGGTGTGACTTGAGCAATTTTCCACTCTTTAGGTACTGATCTTTCCGTGAGCGAGTGGCTGTATATAACTGCTAAATTTGGAGCTATTTTATCAGCATACTCTGAGAGGAACCTGACTGGTACACAATCTGGACCGGAGGCCTTGCCTTTATTACGTGATTTAAGCTGCTTCGTTGCTCCGAGGGCAACTATTTCTATGTTTCTCATCTTGGCAGTCGTTCTTGATTGGAATTCAGGAATATTTACTTCGTCTTCTTTGGTGAAGGAGTTTCGGAAAACCGTGTTTAATAACTCTGCGTTAATGGCACTGTCATCAGTGACTTCACCGTTGCTATCGCGCAGTGAAGGTATTGATTGCGTCTTGCCACTGGCGTGCTTTATGTATGACCAGAATCTCTTTGGGTTTTCTGCCAGATTTCGAGACAGAATTTCGTTATGGAAATTATTAAAAGCATCTCGCATTGAAGTACACGCCATATTTCAAACTTCTGTAAAACTTTGCCAATCTTGGGAGTAGCGGAAAAGTCGACTGCGTAAGACACATGATATGTTATATCTCAACTGATGTTGAGAACAGAACCAAAAATCCGGAGTCGTTACTTTCAGCACGCCCTCGTATTGTGAATCCTTCCCGCTGTGCTAAAAAAACACAGATAGTAAAATTTCGTTGCTTACTGTCCTTCGTGGTGCTGCAGTTTTAATGCCCCTGTATGTATATGGTACTAGCCAGACACTCCAGGTGGTCTCGGCTGTCTGGGCAGCCAGTGTGGTGGTTGTACGAGGGCGAGTGGCCGCGTGTCCGCCGGTAGCCGTGCCCGCCTAGCCCCGCCCCAGCGGTGAGAGATAAGGGGCGAGCCAACTCGGCCACAAAGCGACCATTCAGCCGGCACGCTGGCTTCCGGGCCGCCGCTACGAGCTCCGCCCGCGATACGCCACTCGTCTGCGCGGGCGGCGCGTCAGAGGCGACCACTGGAAAATTTCACTTGTCATTCCGCTCCTAGAAGGCCCCCTGCTCCGTCTCGCAGCTCACTGACCATTGAGTGTATGTGTGTGTGTGTGTGTGTGTGTGTGTGTGTGTGTGTGTGTGTGTGTCTGTGTCTCTCTTTCAAGTAAAACGTTACCCGTGATTTAGTTTCCATCTCGTTACCGTCATCATCATCATCATCATCATCCTCACTGTCACCTGATAAACAAAGTAAGAGCCTACGTAATATCAGACCAGCTGTGTGGCTGGATTGAAGATTTTTTAGCAAACAGAACACAGCATGTTGTTCTCAATGGAGAGACGTCTACAGAACCAAAGAAGGGCGGCGCATTTCGTCACAGGGTTGTTCAGTAAGCAAATGGTTCACATGGCTCTGAGCACTATGGGGCTCCTTAAACCTAACTAACCTAAGGACATCACACACATCCATGCCCGAGGCAGGATTCGAACCTGCGACCGTAGCGGTCGCGCGGTTCCAGACTGAAGCGCCTAGAACCGCTCGGCCACACCGGCCGGCCGTTTGGTAAGCGTCATAGCATTACGGAGATGTTTAGCAAACTCAAATGGCAGACTCTGCAAGAGAGGCGCTCTGCATCGCGGTGTAGCTGGCTGTCCAGATTTCGAGAGGGTGCGTTTCTGGATGAGGTATCGAACATATTGCTTCCCTCCCGAGGAGATCACGAATGTGAATAAGAGAGATTCGAGCGCGCACGGAGGCTCTCCGGCAGTCGTTCTTCCCGCGAACCATACGCGACAGGAACAGGAAAGGGAGGTAATGACAGTGGCACGTAGAGTGCCCTCCACCACACACCGTTGAGTGGCTTCCGGAGTATAAATGTAGATGTAGATGTAGATCAACGTCATCATTGCCCTACTGAAACTGTGAGCCAGATCGAAGGTCCATCTAGGAACCTTGCTTTTCGCAGGCAAACGCCCTACTGAGTGAGCTAGCCCGGTACCGCTCGCGAACCGCGCATCTGTACTTCCGTCAGCAGGTCACATGGCATTTGGACAAAAATATGGGAACAGCGCGAGAAACACATGCCTGAACATGATTCAGGTGCTAGCCACGCCTACAGATTGTGCAGTTGTATCTGGCCACGAATGGCCTCAACACGTTGTACTAGTCAGTAGTGCTCACAACCGTGTTCTGCGTAATTATGAGTGCATTACTTCAGAGCTACGTGAAACCGAACATTGGGAAATTGTTGGTGCTCATATGGTAGGTGCTTGCGTAACCAAGTTTGCCGAAGTTTTTGATGTTCCAACCGGTGCCATACTGAAGGTTTATACCGCGTAAAGGGAAAGCGGAAGACATCATCCGCTAATTCACAACGCGAACGAAAGTGTGTGTTGAGTGATCTTAACAGACGGCTACTGACGCGGATTTTGACGAAAAATAAAGGACTACAGCTGCACAAGTCACTGCAGAACTGAATTTTGCACTCGTGAACTCTGTCAGCATCAAACAACAGGAAGGGAGATCCGTAAACAGGGTACTGGAGTGCGAGCTGGGATTCCAAAACCTATATCAGTGATGCAAATACCCGTCACAGGGGTCGGCCGCTGTGGCCGAGCGGTTCTAGGCGCTTCAGTCCGCAACCGCGCTGCTGCTACGGTCGCAGGTTCGAATCCTGCCTCTGACATGGATGCGTGTGGTGTCCTTAGGTTAGTTAGGTTTAAGTAGTTCTAAGTCTAGGGGACTGATGACCTCAGATGTTAAGTGCCATTGCGCTTAGAGCCATTTGAACCGGCACAGTGGGACGAGGTGCCGAAGCGATTAACCCGAACTATGGAGCAATGCAAAAAAAAAACATTTGTTCGGATGTGTCTTGTCGCTCACTGTCTTCAACTTCTGGCCGAGTTTACGCCCTAGAGTGATCATGGTCGGTGTTCGGAGATGGCTTTTGCAGCCTATTTGTGGTATTCCATAGGTTCCACGGTTACTCTTCAAGGTCACATTACTGCTAAGGATTGTATGACCATTTTGACTGATTAGGCTTACCTCGTTCAACAGGTTTATTCCCTAGTGTTGATGCCGTGTTCCGAAACGACAGAGCCTCTGTTCACACAGCCCGCGACTTCCCTGGCCACCAGAGTCACCAGATCACAGTATTATTGAACCTTTGTGGTCTACTTTGGAGAGGAGTGTGTGTTCGTTATCCACCTCCATTACTGTTAACTTAACTTGCCACTATTTTGCAGGAATATTGCTATAAGATTCCCTCGCAAACCATACAAGACCCGTACTTACCAATTCCGAGACGATTGGAAGCTGTTCTGAATGGCAACGGTTTCCTTATACCGTATTAGCAATGGTAATCTGTTGTGTTTTTAATGTTTCCGTATTTTTTGTCCGCCCCCTGTAACTCAGTCGGTGGACACGGTTTTGAATTCGAGTCTCGGCCCGGCCCACGATTTTAACTTGCTAGGAAGTTTCAAATCAGTGCACACTCGGCTGCAGAGTGAAAGATTAATTCTAGAAATCACCATAACCATCATGCTATGGCTTATTGCTGAAACACATGTTCTTCGCTATACTCTGTTTAAAATTACTTGTTCGTTAACACTTCACTAATTGAAATGTAAGTCTCCTAATCAGACCTCGGAACTTCATACGTGAATTTCCGCTGTTGCTAATGTGTCAAACAAGGAGTCAGTTTACTTACCGAAACGACACCAAGAGCTTGAGTTGCTTGTGTTACTGTATAGAATGTCGATGCAAATTTATCTTACTGTAGTGTTTTCGTTTCTTCACCAAGGAAAACGGAAGCCAACATTGTTTCTCTATCGCAGACTTAGTGATACCCTCTGCACTAGCGTGCCAAAGATGAACACTATACCGTCAGAATGAATTTTTACTCTGCAGTAAAATGTGTGCTGGTCTAAAACTTCCTTGCAGGTTAAAACTGTATGCCGGTCTGGGACTCGAACCTGGGACCTTTGCCTTTTGTAAGCAACTGCTGTAGAGACTGAACAATCCAAGCACGACTCACGACTTCCGCCAGTACCTCATCTCCTACTTACTCACACATCAAATCCTACAGGATACTTCCCGTTGATCTAGAATCATGAAATTTGGCTAGATAGAAAGGTTGCACAGTATAAACAAAGAGAAAAATCTGAAATTGTTAATTTTTGCTTATAGTACAACAACAAAAAATTGTCATTTGTTATCCGACTATCTGTCTGTCCCCCATTCCGTCTGTTGAGATCCTCGTTTCTTAGGAACGGGCAAACGTATCAAGTTCAAATTTACGTCAAATACTGAAGTCTGCAGTACTTTAGTGATGTAAAAATGTTAAGCTTCTAAGCCAATGGAATCAAAAGATACGGTCATTTATGTTACATATTTTGATACTCGCAAACTCACTCATCAAGACTTAAAGGTACTTCCCGTTGACCTAAAATCACGGAATTCGGCAAGAAACAACGTTCGACACTACAACCAGAGGAAAACATCCGAAAATTGTCAATTTGTGATGTATCGTACAAAGAAATGGGTTTTGTCATTTGTTATCTGTCTGTCTGTCTTTCTGTTAAGTCCCGTTTTTCTGAGGAATGGTTAGACATATCAAGTTGAAATTTATGTCACGTACTAAGGTCTATAGACAGTTGGCAGTGTAATAAATGTAACCCTCTATGTCAATACAACCAAAGGACACGGACATTTATGTCACGTATTTTGACACTCGCAAACTCACTCATCAAAACATGTAAGGTTTTCTAGTTGGTCTAGAATCGTGAAGTTTAGGAAGAAAGATATCACAGCATAAGTATAGGACAAATCAGAAAATTCTTAGCTTGTAATTACATCAAAGGAAAAACAAATCTTTTTTTATTTGCTAACAGACTTCGTACTTGATATTAAAACATTCTCGAAAGTCTTGGAATTCCTGGAACCGATGTCTTGCTATTATCAGTGTCGGTAACGGGCAAAAATCGTCGAAGTCTTCGATTCCTGGAATAGATCAACTATCATATACGTAATTAAGTTTGTACGGAACCCTCAGTGTGCTCAAGTCCTACGCGCACCTGGTCAATTTATTTCAGATAAGTTAGCAACAGTAATTTATCGGCATGTCGCAGGTGGAGAACAGGGTGTGTTGTGTGCGTGACTACCCATATGGTGGCAGATTTCTTGCAGGCGGCGAATGGCTTAAAGTTTCGTGCCGCGATTGTTGTTGCGTCAAAATGCAAGCTTCAGCACGTAGAGTGAAGTGGCCAGTAGTGTTGTCAGTGTAAGATTGAATGTAAAAAGTTCGTTTACAAATAAGCACAGCGCATACTATCGACATTTGCACTATTTTGCAGATATTTTCAATGCAGTACACGTATGAAAATAAGGAGCTCGCACTGGAAGAATAACACAAAGTAGGAGAACAGCCTGGCTTGGCCATGTCCTTAGGATGGACACTGGAAGAACAGCTAAAAAGGTTTTTGATTGTAGGCCAACTGGAAGAAGACAGAGAGGAACGCCACGAAAGCGGCTTATGCACGAGTTGGAAGAAGATATAAAATCTCTCAGATTAGGAGGATGTCGAAGAACAGCAATGGAGAGGACAAAATGGAGGAAACTTGTTGAAGGGGGCTAAGACCCACGCAGTGTTGTAACGCCATGATAAGAAGAACATGTACAACAATAAATGAGGGTAAGAAACCAAAAGAAATGCAATTAGCTTCTAACGGTTCAACGGAAACCTTGAGATAGAAAAGCTTCTGTCTACAAACCAGCGCAGATTTATAAAGCATCTCTTGTGCAAAGCCAAGCTTGGCCTTTTGCGTTATAGCCCGCAAGCCACGGAAGGCGGTCAACAGCAAGATTCCATGTTCCTAGCGTTTGATACGGTGCCCCACTGTAGACTGTTAACGAAGGCACGTGCATACGAAATTGGTCCCCAGATATGTGATTGACTCGAAGACTTCTTAAGTAACAGTAACCAGTACATTGTCCTCGACGGCGAGTGTTCATCGGAGACAAGAGTATCGTCAGGTGTGTCCAGGGAAGAATGATAGGACCAATCTATACACACAAATGATCTGAGGGACAAGGTGAGTAGCAATTTATGGGTGTTGGCTGCTCGTGGTCTAGTGGCTAGCGTTGCTGCCTCTGGATCACGAGGTCCCGGGTTAGATTCCCGACCGGGTTGGGGAATTTCTCCTCCCGGGGACTTGGTGTTTCTGTTGTCATCATCATTTCATCATCATTCATGGAAGTGCCGAGACTGGACTGACTAAAGATTGGGATTTTGTATGGGCGCTGATAACGGCGCAGTTGAGCGCCCCAGAAACCAAACATCATTATCATGGCTGTTTGCTGATGGCGCTGTGGTGTACGGGAAGGTAACGTCGTTGACTGGGTGTTGGAGGATACAAGATGACTTGAAAAGAAATTCCATCTAGTGTGATGAATGGCAGCTTGCTCTAAGTGTAGAAAAATGTAAATTAATGCGGCTGACTTTAATACATCAGTACTGTGCTACTCGACACACTCACGTCGATTAATTATGTAGGAGTGACGTTACAAAGCGATATGAAATGGAACGAGCACGTAAGGTTGGCAGCAGCTGTGGCATATCCCCGACTTCGCTTCATTGGGAGAGCTTTAGGAAAGTATAACTCATCTATAAAGGCGACGGCATATAGAACAGTAGTGCGACCCATTCTTGCATCCTGCTCTAGTGTTTGGGATCCCCCGCAGGTTGGATTCCTCTTGCTGCTAGATATGTTAATGGTAGGTTTTATTAGCACGCAAGTATTACGCGGACGCTTCGTGAACTCAAATGGGAATCCGTGTAGGGAAGGCGACGTTCTTTTCGTGAGGCACTACTGAGAAAATTTTGAGAATCAGCATTTGAGGCCGACTGCAGAACGATTCTACTGCCGCCAACGTACAGTTCGCGTCATACGATAAGAGAAATTAGGGCCCGTACGGAGGCATATAGATACTCGTTTTTCCCTCTCTCTATTTGCGACTGGAACAAGATAAGAAATGACTAGTAGTGGAACATGGTATCATCCGCCTTGCACCACATGGTGGATTATGGAGTATGTGCTTGGATATAGATGTCCTTTCTACCGAAATATTCGGAAAGTATCCCTGAAGAATCTCCAGAATATTGTCATTGAAGTTTGGAATCAACGTGTACAATACGAATGACGTGCGCTTGTGAGATATATTTGTATTGTTCTGGATGAGTAACAAATGAAATGTAGCGAGGGGATGAAAACGTGAACCGGAACAGAGCCAGACGTCAAGTTAGGAAACTTAATTACAGAATGTATGTATAGCAACCTCGGATGCATAAAATTGTTGTCGAATTGACCATGGATTTGACAGCACTAAGGCGGTCTTCATCAGAATAAAAATTACATAAGGTTACCTAGAAAATATAACGACGTGGCTCAAAAATACAATATACTTAATAAGATTACTTCCATAAAATGCACAAACAGTGTACTTACATGTAATCACACCATAGGTTAGAAAGATCTGGGAAAAATGCTCTTGTCAAATTGAAATTATCGCAAGAATAAAAATTAAACTGGATATAACATTATTTGTCAATTGGAATAAAATGTTCCATCGAAATATTTCGATTCTTCTGATAATTTCAATTTGACAAGAGCATTTTTGGTCAGATCTTTCTAACCTATGGTGCGATTACATGTAAGTACACTGTTTGTACATTTATGGAAGTAATCCTGTTAAGTATATTGCATTTTTGAGCCATGTCGTTACACTTTCTAGGTAATCCTATGTAATTTTTATTCTGACGAAGACCGCCTTAGTGCTGTCGAAACCATGGTAAAGTTGACAACAATTTTATGCAGCCGAGGTGGCTATAGATATATTCTGTAATTAAGTTAACGCTTGGTTGTTGGACATTGGCCAATAACAATATTTAAAATTTCAAGTTAGGAAACTACGGCCGCCGAGGTTATCAACCCGTTGTCTCAGATTGCTATGTTTTACATTGACGTTATCTTTGATTCGCGTCTGTATTCCTTGATATACAATTCGTTGTGTCCGCTCACAACAGATCATCATTATCAGTATCAGATACTGTCACGCCAAGAGACACTACGAGTAGGTTTAAGACTTTACCCGGGACTTCCACGCACATTGGTGACCCCACCGAGCGAGCTAATAGACTCTGGATTCGCATTCGCAAAGACTGCTGTTCACTCCTCTCTGGGCTTTCATATTTGGCTTTCTGTGGTTTCACTAAATCCATTAAAGAAAATGCGAAGATGGTTCATTCGAAAAGGCCATCGCCAGTTTCCTTCCCCAGTGGTAGCTTGCCCTCCATCTGAAAGAACCTCATCGTCGACGGGAATAGTAGGGTAGTGGGGTTATCACTCCACTTTTGATATCAAACTGACATGCAAACTAATTAAATTGTTCAATAAATTACCTCCACCCACCCCAGCCACGACCACGCTCAACCCCGCACCCAGATGATGTCACGTATTTTTCTCAGCCTGCACGATGGCCCCAGCCCCTTCCTCCTCCAGCTCCTCCCCCCCTCCCCCACCCCTCTCCTACCCCAACCTACCCTATTGCCGGGAATTTCGAATTTTAACGGGAATTTCGAATTTTAGTGGGATTTTTTAATTTTGGCGGGAATTTCCATGTCTTAGGGCTGTGCTGACGTCTTGCCCCACCTCTACCCAGGAATTCGCGGGAAATTAAAATTGGCGGCCCCCTTTCTGGGACTTGAACCCTGGTCCTCCTAAGTGGAATGTCCAATTGCACCCCCTAACACCATCAAGCCACCAGAGGTGCTTGGAATTGATGATAAGTTGAAAATGGCGGTGCCCTTTCTGGGGCTCGAACCCTGATTCTACTGGATGGAAAGTCCACGTGCACCCTCCGCCAACGCGTGGAAACTGTCCAGAGGCGCTTGAAACTGATGGGAAATTAAAAATGGCGGTGCCCTTTCTGGGACTTGAACCCTGATTCTACTGGATGGAAAGCCCGAGTGCTGTCCCCCAACACATGGAAACTGCCCAGATGCGGGAGAGGAAGGTTAGGTTAGTTTACTTTATTTATTTTGATCGGGAAAATGAAGTAATGATGGGTCCTAATTAGGTAATTAATCATAAAGATCGGGTCTAATCACACAAAACACTCGTTCGACCTATACTTGAGTATTGCTCATCAGTGTGGGATCCGTACCAGGTCGGGTTGACGGAGGAGATAGAGAAGATCCAAAGAAGAGCGGCGCGTTTCGTCACTGGGTTATTTGGTAACCGTGATAGCGTTACGGAGATGTTTAATAAACTCAAGTGGCAGACTCTGCAAGAGAGGCGCTCTGCATCGCGGTGTAGCTTGCTCGCCAGGTTTCGAGAGGGTGCGTTTCTGGATGAGGTATCGAATATATTGCTTCCCCCTACTTATACTTCCCGAGGAGATCACGAATGTAAAATTAGAGAGATCAGAGCGCGCACGGAGGCTTTCAGACAGTCGTTCTTCCCGCGAACCATACGCGACTGGAACAGGAAAGGGAGGTAATGACAGTGGCACGTAAAGTGCCCTCCGCCACACACCGTTGGGTGGCTTGCGGAGTATCAATGTAGATGTAGATGTAGATGTAGATGTAGAATGCATAGTGTTACACAAGGATGGCATAAAATCGCAATACAACTCAAAAACTGTTGATGCCATACAATTGGCGTTATCCTGCTGGGAAAAAATTTCGCAATACCACTCGAAACTAGCGACAGACACACTCAAACTTTACCCTACACCTACAAGCTGACAGGAAAAAGACTGGGGTGTAACGTAATATCTTAATTCTTTTTGGTGGGAAATACGTTCAATTGACAAGATGCTGTAAGCATAAGTATGTATCACTGTTTGACGCCAGAGTTCGCTACAGATGCCTGAAGCCAATACACGATACCACAACTGATAGAAAAAAAAATCGTCACAGTTTTAATTACATTTCGAAATGTCGTGAAAAACCAAAAGCAGGCGGTAGCTGAACGTGCATTCTCCTCGATAGTCGTCCACAAACTGTCGAAAATTGAGGCCCTCTTCCTCCCTCCCTCCACCCCCCCCCCCTCTTTCCATCCACCTACGGGTGGGGGACACACAGGCATCTTGAAATGGCCAGATGCTCCGCCGAGGGTCTCGCGCGCCCACTACCACACCTCTAAGGCTGCCGCCTGCACTCGGCTTTCCACCATCTGGCTGCCGCCTTAAGGCGACCTCCTACGCCAACACAATAAAGTGCAACTTGTTCGTCTAAAATATGGCGACAGAGCCCCCATGCACCGCCCCTTGACAGAGAGTGGCTGTGTCCGTTGATCCCTCACAGCAGACTTCCCCCCGCTGCCACCCCCCACCCCCTTTGCACCATTCACGGTATGCAGCATGCCTTGATGCAGCAGTCCTAGACAACACAAAAGGGAAATTAAGCAGCATAAACCCGCCCATCCAGAGAACGCTCCAGACAGCTACTTCAAAAGTCGGGTGCGTGTGAAACAGGAAGCCCCTGCTGCCTCCTCACGCCAGCATCCCTCAGAACTGTGATAAATGACTGCTATCCAGACCGAGAGAGAGCCGTGGACTTTTAGGGAACTCGCCCACAATAGCCTGTCGTTCTGCGCTGGACTATTTAACACCAACTCGACTCCTATAATAAAACAACTATTAAAAAAGATAAACACAATTACGACCATAATAAATGTCCTCTTTCCACAAAAATACGCACAGTCCATTTTCTTTTAGTTTTATGAGCAAAATCGGTATAGTTTTTACGTTCGACTGCAGCCGCATCGTATTATTTTGAGACGTCCAACAAAGTGCACCGCCACCGATCACAAATGATCAGCAGAGACATGACCACCCTGCGTAAAATCACGAAAAAAAAAACACCTTCGTCTGTTTTGCTGTGAAAACTACCGATCACCGCAGAATGTCCTCGTTATTTCGAAACCGTCATCAGAGGAAAGAAAAAGCGATAATTTAAACTCCAAAGGAAAAAATAATTGTCTACATTAAGCAATTTCTCTCAGCTTGTTGAACAAATTACACGACCTGAAAGTGTCTCTTGTATTCAATGTCTGCAAATAAACTCTCATGCACGTGAAATAACATTAGAGAATACAGTCTTTCTGCCATTGGCTCACATGTCAGAAGAAACACAATCATTTTACATTCGACAACAACAACCTATAATTCAAGAGAAAGTAGCTGTTTTGTACACTACGACAAGTCCCCTTTTACCAATGCAATGCTATATCATACTAGCGTTTACGAAACAAATCGTGAGAGCCTGTCTCGCACTGTGTATGTGGGAGATGGAAATTTCGTTACAAGATATCGCCACAACGAAAAGAAAGAAACGCTTCTCAAGAATCATTCCATGGCGCCCTAGCCAAGCCACACGCCAGGCAGCACCTCATTGATACCAGTTTGATTGGATAATTAATTAAATTGATCATGAGAGTCACTTTGCATGGCGAGCAATTTTTGTTTTCAGCAGCTGGATTTCACTCTCCAAGTAGGAAAACTGGGAATCCATGCAGGGAACATGATGTTCCTTTCGAGGAGCACTATTGAGAAATGACATCTGAAGCTGACACAAAGGGATTCTACAGCTCACATCATACATTCCGCGTAAGGACCACGCTATTAAAAACACGATCATAACGCCTATGTTACCCTGCATAAAAAGCGATCTTGAGTCTACAGGCACACACAGGTGGCTGATAGTGTTAACGCTTTCAGGCAGAAATGCTGTCCGAAATGCTGTCTGCAATTTGGAATCAAGCCTATCCATTCAACCACATATTTGTGTTGGATCCTGTAGAGACGTCTTTTAATGATTACAGCCTCTGGTGAATCATATTCGTGCCACTCTCGTATCTCGAAAGTCACCTTTCTTCAAACCTAACTGCTGTGGATCTCATACACCAAGAAATCCAGCGCTGTTTTTAGTCAGTCTCTCTGCACCTTGTAACTGCTCCTGCGTCTCTGCCCTGCCCTCCCTGTAGCTTAGCCTATGTGATCGTCCCAATTTAAGTCTGACCTATACGGAAGTCGGAGAATGCTATACCTAAGACCTTCTGCATCCTGTGGGAAAACAGGACGAGCTGAGTTAATGCGACCCGAGCACATTTTTTCCACTGGGTGGAAATGGGAACATGGTGCCATAGCTCTGCCAAACGTGTACAGTGCGTCAGGCCAGTGCCAAATGAAGCTTTCCCCTGCAACACGAGGTAGTAGAAGAGATAGTACAAGCAGTTACGGTGGTTTTTCTTGTTGAGAAAATTAGGAAGACTACACATCATACATGGCATGGAGGAAGGATGAAGATTTTGCTACTGCATTGTGACACATCTCCAAACTACATACAGGTACTGGAGTCCAAAGGAGATCTGTGTCCCTCAGGGCGCATTCATGTCTATCAATCAAACATGTGTGGCGGTCCTATTAAATATGCAGGTATTGATTCATTGGAGCAAGTGGTTCGTGATCGAAGTCGCTTCCACAGACTGGTGTAAAATTTCATCACCTGTACTGCAGGATTGTTTTTTCGGTTTTAACACACCCAATCAGTGTACACCGCTATACACTTTGTTTTTTTCTGCTACGACTTAGAGATCCGTGTCAGCTGCTGCTAAGCTGACATTAACAGGTTTTAATCCTCGAACTGTCACAGGAAACTGAGCATCGCATAGCACAAACTATACAGCTACCACTACACAGGCTGCTAGAAATAAAATACAGGTGTGATGTTTCTCATTGACAAAAATATGGAAGACATTGCAACATACGGAAGCTGGAAGAGTTTGCGGTATTATAGCGCTTCCAACTTCTGTTCAGAGGTGATTACCTGTACAGTTAATCTCATATTCCCACCGACAGGGTAGCGGATGTCTCGGTGCTCCGCATCGAAAAGCATTGTTCCTTCATTTTGCAGTCATGTACACGATTACCGTTCAGGGGTTGACCATCCCTGGAAGGTGCTGTTCACAACACGAGTGGGGTAGTACCAATAAGAAGAGGTTCTGGCACACTATTGGTGAAAAAATAATAAAAAACATGTGGAGAGCACCGCAGCATACATAAATAGGACCAGTCTGTAGCATGGAGGAACGCTACCAAACAACTGTATGGAGGTGATGACCTCTACATTTAATCCTCTGCTCCACAGCGACAAGTAGCAGATATCCGGTGTTCTGACAAGGCTCCCTCCAACCCAACCGAGTGATCTCAGTCAATCACTATGCAGTAATCATCATCATACCCAGTGGTGCTCAGGATGAGAAAGACACTGTTGATACGGAACGATGTACTGTAATACACACCACAGTTTATAGCGAGATCAATTTTACCCAGAAGTCAGAAAGAGCTACATCTGCCACATTCTGCAACGCAAGTAGAAACAGTGAGCTGAGTTAATGCTATAGGGCTGTGTTTTGACCCCTCGGTGGAAATTGGAACATGTTGTTGTAGCTCCGCCACCTGTGTACGATATGTAAGGTCAGCGCCAAACGAAGCCTGCTCCTGCAACACGACGTAGTATAAAAGACAGTATGGTGGTGTTTCTTATCAGTAAAATTAGGAAGACTCAACACCAGACAGGTCCTGCAGTCGGAAGTAGATCTGTGTCCCTCAGGATCCATTCACGTCAATCACCCAAACATTCTATCATCGTTATTCTGTACCATTCAACAGAGAAAAATTACAACCTATAAAAGCTCCGCTAACGTCATCTAATAGACTTTTACCACATCTCCTTCTTCCGGTATATCGAAAGCGAATACCATCTATGTGCCAGCATCGAGCATATGCGGCGATCCTATTAAGTATACAGGTATTTATTCATTGGAGCAGGTGGCCAGTCATCGACATCACTCGCACAGACCAGTGTAAAATTTCATCGCCTGTACTGCACGAGAACCTTCTCCCACATGTTATCAGACACAGGAGAGGGTCCCCGTTTCGTTGTCTGATACACCGCTTTTTCTGCTGTAACACGCTTTGTACACTGCAATACATTTTTTTCCGCCACGACTTCGACGTCTGTGTCAGATTCTAAACTGACGTTAACACATTTTGGTCCATTGGCTCCCCCAAAAGACTAGACATCGAACGGTGTAAATCATGTTGGTGCTGCTGATACCACAAAACACCCACACACTGGGTGATGGAAATAAGAGACAGTCACAACATAAGGAACCTGGAAGAATTTTGAGGCATTGTAGTGCGTTTCCAAACTGCTATCCGAAGGTGAGTGACGATCTCTACATTTAAACTCATCATCAACAGTACCGGGATAGCTAATGGCGCTGTGTTCCATTTGATTGATTCCTCATATTGCCGGCCGCGGTGGCCGTGCGGTTCTGGCGCTGCAGTCCGGAACCGCGGGACTGCTACGGTCGCAGGTTCGAATCCTGCCTCGGGCATGGGTGTGTGTGATGTCCTTAGGTTAGTTAGGTTTAATTAGTTCTAAGTTCTAGGGGACTTATGACCTAAGATGTTGAGTCCCATAGTGCTCAGAGCCATTTGAACCATTTGAACCATTCCTCATATTGCTGCCATGCACGCCACCACGGTGTTAGTCATTCCTGGAAGGTGTTGCCTCCACCAACAAGACTCTTTCTCCATCTCAAACAAGCGGTGTCAGACAATCATTTTGTGGTAATCAACAGCGTTGGGATGGGAAAGAGACCGTCTTTGTACTGTAATAATAAGCATCATAGTTGATAGTGCGATCAGTTTTAGCAATTTTATCGTAATTTCAACTCCGACCAATGATGCGGCAGCATGCGTACCCATTTCTGTATCATCACTAAACAGCCCCTCCATTACTTTGCGAGTACCATTTTCATTGTTAATACACACCAAAGTATACCAGAGAAGGACCTACATATCTCTAACACTTCAAATGGTTCAAATGGCTCTGAGCACTATGGGAATTAACATCTATGGGCATCAGTCCCCTAGAACTTAGAACTACCTAAACCTAACTAACCTAAGGACATCACACAACACCCAGTCTTCACGAGGCAGAGAAAATCCCTGACCCCGCCGGGAATCGAACCCGGGAGCGGGAAGCGAGAACGCTACCGCACGACCACGAGCAGCGGACTCTAGCACTTCGATCATAGTGCATAATTTACGATCTTCCTCTATGTGGATGGGAGTCACTGGGCATTCTCGCATTCTTAGGATAAAGTTAGAGACCGAAAGATCTCTTCGCATTGTCTTTGACCAACGCTCTCTGCAGCACTGGCATCAATTTATTCTGCAGTTGACCAGAAGTAGACCGCTACATTCCATGTTTCGTGGAAATTCTACTGGTGAAACATCGAATGGCAAAACATAGCGGCGCGATTTTGATCATTAGACGTCCGCGGCACACAGTACAAGGTTGTTAACAGGAAGATACCGACCAATGAAAAACAGTCAGGCATACACCTGATCCGGTAAGAATCCTGCGATACTTGCAGTGAACCACGCATTTTGGAGCACAGGATTTTGTGTAGAACGGTCGCAGGCGTCTGCCAGACAAGTAAACGAATACGATCAACCTGATCAGCAAAACCACGGCCGAACCATTTTGACGCAACAACAGTCGCGGCACGAAACTTTAAGCCATTCGCCGCCTGCAAGAAATGTGTCTCCATATGGATAGTCACCCACACAGCACGTACTTACTGTCCTCCACCTGCGACACGCCGATAAATTACAATTGTTAACTTCTCTGAAATATATTGACCAGGTGCGCGTAGGACTTGCGCGCACTGAGGGTTCCGTACAAACTTAATTATATATACGACAGTCCATTCATTCCGGGAATCGAAGACTTCGACGATTTTTGCCCGTTACCGACATTGATAATGGCAAGATATCGGTCTCAGGAATTTCAAGACTTTCAAGAATGTTTTAATTTCAAGTACGATGTCTGTTAGCAAACAAAAAAAGAATTTTTTTGTCCTTTGATGTAATTATAAACTAGCAATTTTCTGATTTTTCCTTTATTTGTGCTGTGAAACCTTTCTTCCTGAACTTCACGATTCTAGACCAATTGGAAACCACTACATGGTTTGATGAGTGAGTTTGCGAGTGTCAAAATATGTGACATAAATGTCCGTGTCCTTTGGTTGTATTGACTTAGAGGCTGATATTTATTACACTGCCAACTGTCTATAGACCTTAGTACGTGACATAAATTTCAACTTGATATGTCTAACCATTCCTCAGAAAAACAGACTGACATACCAATAACAAATGACAAAACCATTTCTTTGTATGATATAATCACAAATTGACAATTTTCGGATGTTTTCCTCTGTTTGTAGTGTCAAACCTTGCTTCTTGCCAAATTGCGTGATTTTAGGTCAACGTAAAGTACCTTATAAGTCTTGATGAGTGAGTTTGCGAGTATCAAAATATGTAACATAAATGACCGTATATTTTCATTCCATTGACTTAGAAGCTTAACATTTTTACATCACTAAAGTACTATAGCCTTCCGTATTTGACGTAAATTTAAACTTGATACGTTTGCCCGTTCCTGAGAAAAGGGGATCTTAACAGACGGAATGAGGGACAGACAGATAGTCGGATAACAAATGACAATTTTTTTGTTGTTGTACTATAAGCAAAAATTAACAATTTCAGATTTTTCTCTTTGCCTATACTGTGCAACCTTTTTTTGTGGCCAAATTTCGTGAGTCTAGGTCAACGGAAGTACCCAGCGGGATTTGATGTGTGAGTTTACGAATATCAAAATATGTGACATTTATGGCTGTATCTTTAGACTGCACTGACTTCGAAGCTTCACTTTTTTATATCTTCAAGGGTCCGTAGACACAAATTTCAACTTGACGCTGCTTCCTACTCCTGAGAAAAAGGGTTTTGAAGAGTCGGATAGACACACGGACAAACGGACCCATAAAAAGCAAGGAAAATACAAAACCAGAAAGAAGTATTGCGTTAGGCACAGCCTTTTAACCTGTGGTGAAATGAGAGCAAGTGGGCCGGCCAACAGACTGTTTAACAACTACAACAAACCGTCGGACTCCTGTCAAGTGAAGACGGAGCAAAACGGCGTGTCAAGACCCGGAAGGAAGAAAGTTGCAGCAGCCGGACGAACGAGGCTTGCCAGAACATCCAGCCACAACGAACCTTCAGCAGCGAATTACACGAATGTACAAGGATCATGAGCATGGGAATAGAAAGACTTTTGACAAGGTTTTTTTACACGTTACTGTATCTAGAATGAAAATTGAATTAACCACGTAAAAATTTTAGTTTTATGTTAACAATGATACATAAGGAGTATGGGCATGTGAAGACTTGGTCGATACCGAAATCCTTTATGAATACAAAGGAAAGCGGCAAAACGCTGTTCACGCAGCGACGGCAACCACGTCACAAGGCTTTTGCATCTGACCGCTGCATTGTGTTGTACGTTTTGAAGTTTGCGCGTTACAGGTTTTATTATTGTTGCGAAGCTATTTTCATGGCAAGAAATAGTTATTATTGTAACAAACAGAAAAAACATACTGTATTATTACAGGGCTTCCCAACCTGTGGTCCGCGGACCCCTTAGGGGTCCGCCGGCTCTTTCTAGGGGTCCGCGGCCACCTTTCACCAAATCGTGTAAAATAATGAGTAAAATTATTGAATAAAAATGTGAAAATCAAATTCATCACTATTGTTTTTTTTTTCGTGTGAAAAACATATGTACTTCTACTTCAGGTCGTATCCCCAAGCAGCTTTTGCGGTTCCTATGTGAGAACGTATACACAGTTTAGTGCCGGAGAATGCGGCTTCTCTGGTCGACTGTTTAGCAACAATACGGGGGTCGTTTGTGCGCCGGCTCATGGCGCTAGATGCGCAGAGCGAGCTTTGTCGACCAATCACAGCGCTCGCTGGCACGTATGCGGCCCCAGGCATCATTAAATGTTAAACTTGCCTTGTCAGTGCACTACCTGTTTCATAAGTCGATTTTTGACCAGTTTATTACTTCTAACATGGATCGGTGGCCGAAGTCAGGATCATTGAAGAAGGCAGCAGTTTCTCCATCGCCTTCACAACAAGGGAAGTTTCCAGTTGAAATGAATGAGGAGGGAGGACGACCAAAAGAAGACTTTACATACATTTGAACATTTTTCTTCGGATTTCACGATAAACCACACACACACACACACACACACACACACACACACACACACACACACACTGTTACAGTAGCCAAATAGTGGAAGTGAACAGACCATAAGCGATAGCTTGCCAACAGCGAACAGTTTGGACGTGACGTTGATTGCTCTTAGAGGAAGAAAGCTCCATCGTGTGAAATTTCAATCAGGCTATAGTGTGTTGAACAAAGGGAGTAAATCCACTTGTGTCAGGATACAGTGGGAATTCAAATTGGATCGTTAATTTCAAGTTGTTTTCATTCATCTCCAAACCAAAAACTATTGATACTTCGGGGGGCGGGAGGTGGGGGGGGGGGCTCATTGGGAACATGGCACCTGCATTAAGAAGCTTTCAGTTCCCATGGGTTTCGCTCTTGACTGACTAGGGCTCCGCCATGGATTTTCAACTGCAGAAGGGGTCCGCCAGCTGAAAAGGTTGGGAAGCCCTGTATTATTATGTAGTGAGTCATTGCAGAACACGGATCTCTCATGCCAAATATTCACAAAATATCCTTGAACGACGTCCAAACTTTTATCGGCAGATTTATTGGTCACCCAGTGTATACGTTTGACGCTGCATTACAGATTATAGATTGGCAAGGGCAGAATTTTTCCAATGGGATCATGTCAATGATCGGAGTACGTCATTCCCGAATTATTATCTACTGAGATACATACGACACTGGATGTGTGAATCGATGGTTGACAAAAGTTTTCATTTCACTAAGCAGTACTGCACGGACGGTCATCGATAGTCGATGAGGGTTTACGAAACTGCTAAATTCCATAAGCGATTTATTACGATAAATGTTTAATGCGAACTTTGCATTCGAACTACATCGATCATGTCAGCACTGCCGAAATAAATTATTCGGAGCACGCGAAGGCAAGTGAAATCAATAATTTCTCTGCAGTTCCTGTTTCGCTTGGCTGATGTTGACTGATATATCAAGAACGCCTATCGTAGTACAGAAATCATACTGCAGCTACAAGAGTCGGACATTCACGGGAGACACTAGGCCTAACTGAAAAGGGAGTAGGACAGCCATGCAGCCTGTCCACCACATTATTCAGCGTGCACGTAACGGAAAAGCCAAGGAGAAATTTGGAGAGAGGATTAGAGTTTAGAGGATAAATTCACTGTTTGCCGATGACACTTTAATTCTGTCAGAGACAGCAAAGGACTTGGAAGAGCAGTTGAATGAAAACGGCAAGGTCTTTTAAAGGGATTATGTGGTCAGAATAGATGTACTTTTGGTTTCGTAGATCCACAGTGAGGAGAGCCTCAAGGGTGTAGAATATATAACAATACAAACTCATGAGGCCAAATAAAAAAAAAATAAGCATAATTATGACAAAACAAAAATATGCAATACATATTTGCAAAGAGATATGCTAATGCCCCTTCCACAGATCTTAAGGGAAGTGATCCTGATGGATGTGGATAAGTCAAAAAATGTCAAACATATTTTAGCTTAAGAGGTAATAAAAAAGGTCATAAAACATGTATATGTCAATACATATATATGTATATACATGTATATGTCAATACATATAACAATTCTTAGACTATTGTAGTTAAGCATTGTCGAAGTGAGAATCAGCTTACAACAATTATTTGCACTGATCACACTGCACTGAAAATCTTCAAAGGTCAAATTTCATGTAACACTCACGCTATTTAATTTTATTAGTAATATGCCTACATAAGCCATTTCACTTTAAAAAAAATCGTCACTGGGGTAGAAACATTATTTGTGAATAAAACTGTCTAGATCGCTTAATATATTTCTTTGGCAGTAAAATAATACTGTGATTACAAAAGTTGTATTTTCTGTTACAATTATTCGTGTCTCATTCATAACTTCTAAGTACTTGTGAGTCAACAACTAAAAATTTTAACTTTTTAATTTTTTATCTTTTGTAGCCTGGTAATGTCTAAAAATGCCTCTCGTTCTTAAGCTCCTTTAACCTTAATTACATATGTGATGTATGTACGATGTAATAAATTAAGATATACATTAAGCTATCTACATAGTTTTATTCACAAAATATTGACAATAATGGCGGACTCATTAAGGAAATATTTTTCCTTTATTAATAAGCAGTATAAGGAGTTGGAAACCAATAAATCCTTTACGCTCCTCTTAAAATAAACTTTATTAGTAAAACTTTTTATATTTGCTGACAAAGTGTGAAAAAGTGTATACGTTAGTGATGGCCGCCCTCAGACGAACACCAACTAAAAGAAAACAAGGATAAAATTATGGTGCTCTGAGGAAATTAGATAAACGAATCATTAAAATTAGTACATCTACATCTATACGATTACTCTGCAATGCACAATTAAGCACGTGGCACAGAATTCTTCGAACCACCTTCAAGGTATTTTTCTGCCGTTCCACACTCAAACAGCGCGGGAAAAACCAGCTCTTAAATTTTATATCTCTTATTTTTTGTGATGATCATTTCTCCCTGTGTAGGTGGTCCCCATCAAAAAAAATTCTGCAATTGGAGGAGGAAGTTGGTGATTGAAATTACGCGAGAAGATCCTACCGAAAATAAAAACGCATTTCACGTATCACATCCGTGGCAATCTTTCTCCTATTTCAGATAATACAAAACGAACTGCTCTTCTTTGAAATTTTTCGATGTCCTTCGTCGGTCCCATCTGATACGGGTCCCACTCCGCAAAGCAATACTCCAAAAGAGGGCGGACAAGAGTGGTGTAAGAGGTCTCTTCATTAGACCTGTTGCACTTTCTAAGTGTTCTAGCAATAAATCGCAGTCTTTGATTTACTTTTCCCATAACATTATCTATGTAATCGTTCCAATTTAAGTTATTGGTAATTGTAATCCCTAAACATTCATTTGAATTTGCAGCCTTTAGATTTGCCTAGTTTATTGTGAAACCGAAATTTAGCGAATGACAGCGTAGTTTGCAAACAATCTAAGAGGACTACTCAGATAGTCTGCTGAACCGTTTGTATAGATCAGGAACAGCAGAGGGGCTTGTAATCTCCCCCCTTCTTCCTACTTGCAGCTGTTGTCCACAATAAGCAAAGCCTTTTCTCAAAAATTTGCGAGGAGCTAAGATTACGATAAACTTTCTAGTTTACTTATGGTTTCATGTAGAGCTGGCTCCAGTTCTTCTTGTCTAGGGGTCTGATTCTTAAACCTCAAAATGTCACATTTTAGGTCCTCACGGTTGGATTGATCTAAATAAATTTGAAGATTGTTGTTGCAGAATTTTTGTCGTTAAGTTAATATATTTTGTCACATTTTAGTATATCATACAGACTTTTGATTTTTCACATTAACAAAGCCGAAATTACATTGTTCGCACAAAATACAAAAACACGACCGGCCACATCAGAGGCATGCGGACTCACTCAGCGGAAATAACAATATTTCAAAGGGTTTACTATTTTTCTTGAGAAATGAATTTCTATTAGTTTCTGTTGGATTATTACTTTCGATTATTATTTCATAAATGAAACCAGAAATAAACATAGTAACCAGTACAGTATTGCCCAATTAATAATAGAAATTTTAAGTGAGGCAGTAGTTCGTAATTTCAAATGATTCTAAAAAAATAATTTTAACTGTACATTCAGGACTAGTACGCATCGATTATAACATCGAGACTAAAACATTTTATAATGTAGTTCCTCTTCATAAAATTTAGCATGAAATATTACTTACTGTGTATAAAATTATATGAAAGTTTTCAGAAAAGCAGCTGAGATAATACTGACCTGTCCAAAATTCGAAAAATAATACTGGTATCGACAACTACTGTTGAGGAAAATTAAAGCTAGAGGAGGATGTCGCGTTACAGGCTATAATACTTGCTTGGGGAACCAAGTTTCCAGTTCAGCTGTCCAGTGTGACCTGCAGAACGTGTACCTTGTATTCTGCTTCTGCTCTTCATATCTGCCCGACGCTATGAACACCGTGCTGCTTCCTGAGAACTTGTTAAGTACAGACATTTGTCTTGTGTATTACTGAGGAGTACATTTCGAAGCTTCATCGTCTAGGATTATTAGTGACATTGTTGCCTGCTTGTGCTGCACTCGCATAAATTTATGTTACATAATTTCTCCGATCCATTCCAATGTACACTTCTCAGTTGTATATTCATGCAAGCAAACTTAGCACTTTGTAAGGTTTGTGTCTTTGACTACACGAGCATCAATATACATTTTTCACTGAGTCGTCCGAGAAAATCTATCGTATTTCATACTCTCTAAGCATAAGAGGCAGTCAAATGAAAACGCGACAGATGGAAGAAAAGTAAGTACGTACTTTGACTTTAGCAGGCTCTTCCACTTATCGGCAACTGCCTGTTCTCAGATGCCACGACATTCGTGGCCGTCGATTTTTTCTGGACGAAGATGTGTATGCCTGAGTGTAATCATGGTTCCGTTAAGTGCACAGTTATAGCAGAATTTGCTCATAACTCGAACATCTACTGCCTTCCCTGTGTCAATACTTACGTCACTTGACACACTATATAATGACGTATGCCCTCTTTTCATGAATGTACTATCACATGACACAACAAGATCTGTTTTAACATGGCCAGAATCGTTCTCATCTAACGGGTCACTGACTGCAACAGCTTCTACTAAAGCTGCTATCATACTGTCCTCACACACGTCAGAAATTATATTTTCCAGTACACAGTTTATTTGTGTAAATCTCAGACATGGCGCTGGCATATTCATTATTTCACACAATAAATTTCCCCCTTCTCTCCCAACTCCAATGCACCTCAATCCATAGGTAAACCTCATATTAGCTTCGTAGTGCCAGTTTTACGTTTAGAAGTTTGAATGAGCTATCAGCATCGCATTTTTTGCACACAATATGCAGCTTGGCTTGCAAGCCATCATCTATAATCTGAATGTTATCACTACCACACGTCTTACAAACACAAGAAAATTTCAATGCTGCAGTCAATAATTCAAGGTCAATTAATCTAAATCCAGTGTACCGAGATTCATCACTGTAGTATGCGTCATTCACCTCACCAATTTTTTGCTTTGAACTGCTAGGAGACGAGTTCACATTTTCAGCAGATGTTCTTACTTCGGACGTAGCCTCATTGCTAGTCTGTCGTTGTTTCTCACGTCTTCCATTCACTAAGTTATTCAAACGCAGTTTATCCAGTCATAACTGAATGAAGAAAGAATTGAACACTTGTATAATAAATCTCCGTCAGTATCACAAGGCAAAAAAAAAAAAAAAAAAAAAAAAAAAAAAAAAAAAAAAAAAAAAAAAAAAAAAAATGCTTCGTCATAAACGATACAGCTAGTTTGTTATTGTACATTAGATACGGAACAGAGTCAAAGAAGATCTATAAAACCAAAGAGTATGTATCACGGCCTTCTAGATCTATTCCGCTCACGTTTGGTTGAAAGTAATAAACAGAATGGTTGTTCACTGAGCTGATATTGAAGTGCTGCTTCAAAACGTGGGCGTGGCAGGGAGGCCGCGTCACACTTTTAATTAATTTTCAGGCACTACGGATGAGATTTCAACATTGAAACTTTGGGAACTTATTGTCCATGAGTTGCACTAACAAATAAAAAATAAATCGAAAATTGACATTTTTGGTCAATTTCATCAACGTCCCCCCCTTAAATAATAATTAGCTTCTTCAAAACGTCGAAGAAGAAAATGCATGTCATTACTAGTTTTCCGCGGAGCACTACTTCAGTTTCCACGAAACACTAATCTTCCGCGGAACAGTTTGGAAATCCCTGGGATAGTGTTCTGCAAGTGTATCAAACACGTGATTGCTAATACCAGTTTCTATTCTTAAGTCAACATATGAATAACAATAGTCGTGCAACAAGCAACTTACAGGACACAACTAAAATTGGGGGTTGACCATCTAGTGAGTAACAACAATGCTCATCTTGATGTATGCCTGTCTAATCGCTAGCCTTTAATCCGTTGCATATACGTATAAGCTTAGATGTTGCTTTACAACTTTCATGTCAATAACCATCATACTGGCACCAGAAGTTTCTGTTTCAAACACTTAATTTTCATTGTGTTCTAATCACGTAAGATCATCAATAGGCTCAAAGAATTTCAGTATTTTATTATCTGTTCATCGCAAACAGAAGGTCCGACTTTCTACTCTATTTCACAAGTCCGTCTTGATCACACAAACTTTTACACTTTATCGTTACTGGTTTCGGCTACTGCCATCTTCAGATCATAAAATATTCTGATGTAGGTATGAACGTCAAATTACATATGTAGCTACTTACTATGTACCTAAATGTATAATTTGACGTTCGTACCTACGCCAGAGTATTTTATGATCTGAAGACGGCAGTAGCCAAAACCGGTAATAGTGAAGTGTCAAACTTTGTGACGGACCTGTAAAATGAAGTGCGACAATATGATGACGGCCTCATTTTCACCCTTTATGTCGTCAACTGATAAGGTTCAACTTCGATCAAAAATTCAAGCTTTGCCAAAAATAACGTTACTCGTCGCAGCAAAATTCCCATTGACGTCCTCTGAAGGCTTGGCGCGCAGCGTTTAATGCACATAAAAGCAGAATTAGAAAACATCTACATCTGCATCTAAATTTATACTCCGCAAGCCACCTGACGGTGTGTGGTGGAGGGTACTTTGAGTACCTCTATCAGTTCTCCCTTCTATTCCAGTCTCGTATTGTTCGTGGAAAGAAAGATTGTCGGCAAGCTTCTGTGTGGGCTCTAATCTCTCTGATTTTATCCTCATGGTCTCTTCGCGCAATATACGTAGGAGAGAGCAATATACTGCTTGACTCCTCGGTGAAAGTATGTTCTCGAAAGTTCAACAAAAGCCCGTACCGAGCTACTGAGCGTCTCTCTTGCAGAGTCTTCCACTGGAGTTAACCTACCATCATCGTAACGCTTTCGCGATTACTAAATGATCCTGTACCGAAGCGCGCTGCTCTCCGTTGGATCTTCTCTATCTCCTCTGTCAGCCGTAACTGGTACGGATCCCACACCCGTGAGCAGTATTCAAGCAGTGGGCGAACAACTGTACTGTAACCTACTTCCTTTGTTTTCGAACTACATTTCCTTATGATTCTTCCAATGAATTTCAGTCTGGCATCTGCTTTACCGACGATCAATTTTATATGGTTATTCCATTTTAAATCACTCCTAATGCCTACTCCCAGATAATTTGTGGAATTAACTGCTTCCAGTTGCTGACCTGCTATATTGTAGCTAAATGATAAAGGATCTTTCTTTCTATGTATTCGCATCACATTACACTTGCCTACATTGAGATTCAATTGCCGCTCTCTGCATCATGCGTCAATTCGTTGCAGATCCTTCTGCACTTCAGTACAATTTTCCATTGTTACAACCTCTCGATATACTACAGCATCATCCGCAAGAAGCCTCAGTGAACTTCCGATGTTATCCACAAGCTCATTTATGTATATTGTGAATAGCAACGGTCCTACTACACTCCCCTGCGGCACACCTGAAATCACTCTTACTTCGGAAGACTTCTCTCCATTGAAATGATATTCTGCGTTCTGTTATCAAGGAACTCTTCAATCCAATCACACAATTGGTCTGATAATCCATATGCTCTTACTTTGTTCATTAAACGACTGTGGGGAGCTGTATCAAACGCCTTGCGGAAGTCAAGAAACACGGCATCTTCCTGAGAACCCGTGTCTATGGCCCTCTGAGTCTCGTGGACGAAAAGCGCGAGCTGGGTTTCACACGATCGTCTTTTTCGAAACCCATGCTGATTCCTACAGAGCAGATTTCTAGTCTCCAGAAAAGTCATTATACCCGATCATAATACGTGTTCCAAAATTCTACAACTGATCGACGTTAGAGATATAGGTCTATAGTTCTGCACATCTGTTCGACGTCCATTCTTGAAAACTGGGATGACCTGTGCCCTTTTCCAATCCCTTGGAACGCTACGCTCTTCTAGAGACCTACGGCACGCCGCTGCAAGAAGAGGGGCAAGTTCCTTCGCGTACGCCGTGTAAAATCGAACTGGTATCCCATCAGGTCCAGCGGCATTTCCTCTTTTGAGCGATTTTAATTGTGTTTCTATCCCTCTGTCATCTATTTCGATATCTACCATTTTTTCATCTGTGCGACAATCTAGAGAAGGAACTACAGTGCAGTCTTCCTCTGTGAAACAGCTTTGGAAAAAGACATTTAGTATTTCGGCCTTTAGTCTGTCATCCTCTGTTTCAGTACCATTTTGGCCACAGAGTGTCTGAACATTTTGTTTTGATCCACCTACCGCTTTGACATAAGGCCAAAATTTCTTAGGATTTTCTGCCAAGTCAGTACATAGAACTTTACTTTTCGAATTCGTTGAACGCCTCTCGCATAGCCCTCCTCAGACAACATTTCGCTTCGTGTAATTTTTGGTTGTCTGCAAGGCTTTGGCTATGTTTATGTTTGCTGTGATGTTCCCTTTGCTTCCGCAACAGTTTTCTAACTCGGTTGTTGTACCACGGTGGCCCTTTTCCATCTCTTACGATCTTGCTTGGCACATACTCATTTATTGCATATTGTACGATAGTTTTGAACTTTGTCCACTGATCCTCAACACTATCTGCACTTGAGACAAAACTTTTGTGTTGAGCCGTCAGGTACTCTGTAATCTGCTTTTTGTCACTTTTGCTAAACAGAAAAATCTTCCTACCTTTTTTAATATTTGTGTTTTCGGCTGAATACATCGATGCAGTAACCGCTTTATGATCGCTGATTCCATGTTCTGCGTTATCTGTTTCAAATAGTTCGGGTTTGTTTGTCACCAGAAGGTCTAATATGTTATCGCCGCGAGTCGGTTCTCTGTTTAACTGCTCAAGGTAGTTTTCAGATAATGCACTTAAAAAAATTCACTGCGTCTTTGTCCCTACCACTCGTTATAAACGTTCGAGTCTCCCAGTCTATATCCGGCAAATTAAAATCTCCACCCAGAACTATAACATGGTGGGGAAATCTACTCGAAATATTTTCCAAATTTTCCTTCAGGTGCTCTGCCACAACAGCTTCTGAGCCTGGGGGCCAATAGAGACATCCAATTACCATGTTTGAACCTGCTTTAACCGTGACCTTCACCCAAATTATTTCACATTTCAGATCTCCGTCAATTTCCTTCGATAGTATTGCACTTTTTATCGCTATAAACGCGCCTCCCCCTTCACTGTCTAGCCTGTCTCTGCGGTATGCATCCCAATCCGAGTTTAGAATTTCATTACTGTTTACATCTGGTTTCAGCCAACTTTCTGTCCCTAGTACTATGTGGGCATTGTGACCGTTTATTCAAATGATTGGGTAGCAGCTAATCTCTGTAGGCACCGAAGTTATTTGTTTGAGGGGCAAAATACTATAGAGAGAGGAAAGATATAAGATACAGGATTTGTTAACAGCTTCGTATATTTTAATCTCGTTCCATTCTTTTGTCCACCTCCGTAGCAGAGCGAACATCTTGGGTCCCGTTAATTCCAGGGAAGACCGAGAAGAGCTGTACTCAGCCTCGTGATGCCAGTTGACGAGCTACTTGAATTAGAAGCAGCGGTTCCAAGGCCTACAAAACCCACAACGGCCAGAAGAGCGGTCTGCTGCCAATTCCTCCCCCCCCCCCTTTCCCCTTTCCACCATGCCAGATCTACGTGATGCCACATGCCAGAGGGTGATGCAGTGGTCGGCCATTCTGAGGGCAGAATGGCGGACCTTTCTTTCCACTTGCTGCTACTGACGTGCTTGCTGCTGCTAGTGCGCTTTAACACACGCAAAATTTGATGAATGGGTTCTTTAAATGCTGTAGGTAACGCAAATATGATAATAACGCTGGTTGACAATGAAATTTTTTCTTAAAGGTAATGAGTTTTTCTGGTGTAGTTTTGGGTGCCGATTTCAGGTAAAGTACCTCGAATGTCATATGCAGTTTTGACACAGATTTAGAATTTCTGTATGGTTTAACGCCAGTATTGTTTTGTGAAGGTTTGCGATGTAACTAGTTACAAGAATATGTTTCATTCTATAGTCTAAAATACAACTACTCATATATTTCGGTGATATTGTAATGCTGAGGCCTATCTGTTTAATTTACATAACGTTTTTCTGGTATACTTCAGTAATGTATGATAAATGGACTGGTGCCTGCTTTTGCGAATTTCATAGCTTCAAGGAGGTACGTTACTTCTCCACCCACACTTCTGGTACAGCTGCGGCAAACTCGCAACGAAAAAGCAGCTGCGGACAATCTTCGACTTTGCCAAACTGCTATTCCGCGTTCAGTGTCTGCCGAGACACTAGCAGCAACTGGGAAGTAACCGATTTTGTGACATATTATGAGTACCTAACTAGGAACGAATTGTATATTTTCATCTGTGTGTTTTGGTAGTTTAGTTTGTTGAGTTTTTGCGTATTAATTTAATATCTAATAGACGCAGTTCCCCCGTTATTGTGTTCTTCGGAAAGTAAATAGATTTTGTGACATATTACAAGTTTCCTGATCCGGAGCGAATTATTTAGTCTCACCTTAGGACTTCCGTAGTTCAGTTTGTAAATCTCTGCGTGTGAATCTAGTTTGTTAGACACAGTTCTTGTGTTTTCCTCCGTGTCTACAATAGAGTTCCGTAGTCCGCGTCGATAGTTGCTTATATGTGTAGTGTGGTTTACCACAGTCTTTAGCACGGACAGGAACTGTGCTTGCTGTGTGCGGATGCGACCCGTGTTGGTGAACTTCGCTCTCAGCTCTAGGCTATGATGGCTTCGGTTACACATCTTGAAGCTGTAGTGGGCACCACTACTGTGGGCTGGCCGTGGGGATCCAACGGACGTCCAGCTCGTCTGAGTCCGCCGATCGGTCCGCACCGGTTGCCAGCCCGGTTACTGGTCGCACTGAGGTTAACTCCTCACCCTTGGTCGAGTGGGAGGTCGCCACATGGCGCGGCAGGTGGCGAAAGACTTCCCCAGGGGCCGCACGTAAGTCCTCCCTGGTTAGTCTGACAAACAGGTTCCAGGTGTTGTGTGAGGCTGGCAATATTCCTCAGTCAGATTCAATGGCTTGTCCTTTTTCACAGGAAATCTCTCAACCTGCGAGATCGGGGAAATCACAGAGGATGGGGTTATTGGTAGTTGGGAGCTCCAATGTCACGCGCATTATGCGGCCCCTTAGGGACATGCCTGCAAAGGAAGGGAAGAAGGCCAATGTGCGCTCAGTGTACATACCGGGGGGGAGTCATTCCAGATGTGAAACAGGTCATTCTGGATGTCATGAGGAGCCAGAGTGCAGCCAACTGCAGGTGATGGCTCACGTTGGTACCAATTATGTGTGACACTTTGGATTGGTAGAGATTCTCTCTGGTTTCGAGTGACTAACAGAAGTGGTAAAGGCTACCACTCTTGCTTGCAAGAGAAAAGCAGAGCTGATCATCTGCGGCATAGTCGACAGGACCAATTGAAGACTTCTGGTACAGAGCCAAGTGGAGGATCTGAATCAGAGGCTCAGACGGTTCTGCGACCATATAGGCTGCAGATCCTCGACTTGGGTTGGGTTTCAGGTTCCGCTGAATAAGTAAGGAGTCCATTACATGCAGGAGACGGCTACTCGGGTAGCAGGAGCTCCGTAGCGTTGACTGTGCGGTCTTTTAGGTTAGAGGGTCTTGAAGAAACACAGAAAGGGCTTCAGTCTCAAAGGATGCAGTCGAACACAGGAAGAACGTAGATATAGGAACCGTCGATATAACAGCTGTCGTAGCTGTGTTGGGAAAGTACTTGAGCTCCAAGCACTTGTAGAAAGCACAGATGCTCAAATCGTTATAGGCCCTGAAAGCTGGCTAAAGGAGGAGAAAATTTCAGCTGAAATTTTTGCGAAGTACCTGTGTTCTGAAAGCTTAGGTTAAACGCAGTGGGTGGTGGCGTTTTTTGTTGCAATTAGAAGTAATCTTGTAGAGAAATTGAAGTAAATAGTTCCTATGAGTTAGTATGGGCAGAGATCTTTCTTGGCAACCGGAATAATAATTGGATTCTTTACCGACCTCCTAACTCAGATGATACAATTGCTGAAAGGTTCAAAGAAAATTTGAGTTTAATTTTAAACACGTGTCCGACTCATACAATTATAGTTGGTAGTGACTTTAACTTACCTCGATATGTTGGTAAAAATACCTGTTTAAGTCTGGAGACACGCATAAAACATCATCCGAAATTGTGCTAAACGCATTCTCTGAAAATGATTTCGAGCAGTTAGTTCATGAGCCCATGCGAATAGTAAAAGTCTGTGAAAACACACTTGACCTTGTAGCAACAAATAATCCTGGGCTAATAACTAGCATGAAAACGGATACATGGATTAGCGACCACAAGGTTGTCGTAGCAAGACTGAATATTGTAACCCCCAAACTCTCCAAAAATAAACGAAAAATGTACCTATTCAAAAAAGCAGATAAGGATTCGCTTGAAGCCTTCGTGAGAGGCAATCTCCACTCCTCCCAAATTAACAATGTAAGTGTAGACCAGATGTGGCTTGAATTCAAAGAAATAGTATCGACAGCAGTTGAGTTACTTATACCAAGTAAATAAACGACGGAGCACAAAACGGTACATAAAACGGGTCGGAACATTGTTGCAGGAACAACGAAAAAAGCATGTCAAATTTAAACAAACGCAAAATCTCCAAGATTTGCGATATTTTACAGAAGCTCGAAATTTAGCACGGACTTCAGTGTGAGATGCTTATAATAGTTTCCACAACGAGACTTTGTCGCTAAACCTGGCAGAAAATCCAAAGAGATTCTGGTAGTATGTAAATTATACTAGCGACAAGATACAATCAACGCTTTCTCTGCGCGAAATCAATGGAAATACTATCGACGACAGTGCTGCGAATTCAGAGTTACTAAACACACCCTTTCGAAATTCCATCACCGAAGAAGAAAAAGTAAACATTCCAGAATTCGAATCAAGAACAGCTGCCACCATGAGTAACTTAGAAGTACCGTACATATCCTTGGAGTAGCGAAGCAAAATATATCACTTAATAAAAGCAAGTTCTCTGGTCCCGGCTGTATATAAATTAGGTTCCTTTCAGAGTATGCTTACACAATAGCTCCATACTTAAGAATCATATACAACCGCTCGCTCGACGAAAGATCCGCACCCAAAAACTGGAAAGTTGCCCAGGTCACACCAATATTCAAGAAAAGTAGAAGGAGTAATCCACTAAATTACAGACCTATATCATTAACGTCGATATGCAGCAGGATTTTGGAACATACTGTATACTGTGTTCGAACATCATGCATTACCTCAAAGAGAATAGTCTATTGACACCCAGTCAACACCTATTTAGAAGACACCGCCCTTGTGAAACACAACTAGCTCTTTGCTCATACGAGGTGTTGAGTGGTATTGACAAGGGATTTCAAATTGATTCCGTATTTCTAGATTTGCAGAAGGCTTTTGATACTGTGCCACCCAAGCGGCTTGTAGTGAAATTGCGTGCTTACGGAATATCGTCTCAGTGATGTGACTAGATTCGTGATTTCCTGTCAGAGCGCACGGTTCGTAGTAATTGACGGGAAGTCATCGAGTAAAACAGAAGTGATTTCAGGCGTTCCCCAAGGTATTGTTATAGGCCCTTTGCTGTTCCTTATCTATACAAACGATTTAGGAGACAATCTGAGCAACCGTATTAGGTAGTTTGCAGATGATGCTGTTGTTTATCGACTAGTAAAGTCATCAGAAGATCAAAACAAACTGCAAAACGATCTAGAAAAAAATATCTGAATGGTGCGAAAAGTGGCAGTTGACCCTAAATAACGAAAAGTGTGAGGTCATCCACATGAATGCTAAAAGGAACTCGTTAAACTTCGGTTACACGATAAATCAGTCTAATCTAAAAGCCGTAAATTCAACTAAATACCTAGGTATTACACTTACAATCAACTTAAACTGGAAAGAACACATAGAAAATGTTGTGGGGAAGGCTAACCGAAAACTGCGTTTTATTGGCAGGACACTTAGAAAATGTAACAGACCTACGAAAGAGCCTGCCTACACTACGCTTGTCCGTCCTCTTTTAGAGTAATACTTCGCGGTGTGGGATTCTTTCCAGATAGGATTGACGGAGTACATCGAGAAATTTCAAAGGACAGCACGTTTTGTATTATCGCGAAATATGGGAGAGAGTGTCACTGAAATGATACAGGATTTGGTGTGGACATCATTAAAACAAAGGCGGTTTTCATTGCGGCAGAATCTTCTCATGAAATTTCGATCACCAACCTTCTCCTCCGATTGCGAAAGTATTTTGTTGACGCCGGCCTACATAACGAGAAATGATCATCATAATAAAACAAGGGAAATTAGAGATAGCACGAAAAGATACTGGTGTTCGTTTCTTCCACGCACTGTTCGAGATTGGAATAATAGAGAATTATTGTGAAGGTGATTCGATGACCCCTCTCCCACGCATCTAGGTGTGATTGCAGAGTATCCATTTAATTCCCGTCGTGCAACCATAATCAAGTGGGAGACCTTTTCACATGAATCACCTGAGTATAAATGACAGCTCCGCCAATGCACTGCCCTTTTATAATTTGTGTATGCAATACCATCGCTACATGCATAACGTCATATCGCTATTCCATGACTTCTGTTGCCTCATTGTATTAAAGCCTACCAAAAAATGTTGACATTTTCAAGTTTGTGGAAAGTAAGTCAAAAGCTATGATGTCAGCTCTGGCTTTCGGAGACTAATGAAAGATGAACTAGTCGAAAATAAAATTAATGAAATTTAAAGACCATCTTGGATATCTGTTAAACGACTTATCTAAAAGTTTCTTGCTAACTACAAAGTCCTTGATTACGAGAATTAGTACGAAACATTCTGAATAACTGAGAAGTATTGGGTGCTTCCATAAACTCGAAGCTGCGTTTTCTAGGCTCCCGGATTAACTATATTTTCGAAAATCTAGGTCCTGTGAGTGAGCAACAGGGAGAAAGGTTCCATTAAAACATTAAACAAATGGAACGGCGGAACCAAGACCGATGGGATATCAGCGTGATAGCTGTCTACTGCTAGACGCTGCTCGGGGAATGTCTCCAACAGCGCCGATTTGAGGGGGAAAAGAAATATTAAGATTTATGCCTTTGTATCAGAACAGCCGTGGTCCAAGAGATGAAGGCATACGTTTCTCAGGCACCTATCGCTTGTAAACAACGTTTGTTGTCGATTACCGGTTTCGATAAGCATAGTTACCATCTTCAGATTACCGGAAGCGGTAATCCACAATAAAGGTTCTTTACAAGGGAAATCCTTAACATTTCTGAAGGTAGCGCATCAAAAAACATTAGAATCTCCTAAGATGACTACGAAAAAAATTGCAAAGCATACATTTGTAGATCTGTCTAACTTACATTTATTCTTGTGCTTCAGTCAGTGCTTCCAGATTTGCGTCCGATCTCCAAGACTATCAGACAACAAGAGAGTAAGTGGCTTGGTCAGCCCCCCGGTTAGCCCGCCCGGTTAGCCGTCCGGTCTGACGCACTGCTTTCCGGATTTGGAAGGAGCTCCTGGTCCCCGACACGAATCCGCCCGGCGGACTTGTGTCGAGGTCCGGTGAGCCGAAGTCTTTGTTTGGTTTTTAGGCGGTTTTCCATCTGCCTCGACGAATGCAGGCTGGTTCCCCTTATTCCGCCTCAGCTACACTATGTCGGCGATTGCTGCGCAAACAAATTCTCCACGTATGCGTACACCACCATTACTATACCACGCAAACATAGTGGTTACACTCGTCTGGTGTAAGACATTCACTGGTGGGGGGGGGGGGGCGGGGGGGGGGGGGAGGGAAGGGTGGGCGGTCCACCGGGGGCCGAACCGCACAATAACCCCTAAAGAGTGGTTCGGTGGGGGCGACGGAGTGGTGAAGTGGACTGTGGTAGTCGTCGTGGGGTTGTGGACCACTGTGGCTGCGGCGGGGACGGAGCCTCTCCGTCGTTTCTATGCCCTCGGTTAACATACAACACAATACATACAAGTGACTTGGTCGCACTCATTCAGTCTACTTTGAACTCGAAACAGGATTTTTATGTCAAAATTCTCGGCGACCAAGAGTTGTCTGTTCTTTCACATCTTCATGATCAGTACGCTGTGGACATTCCCGTCTTCCGTGGTCACGGGGATGAAGGCATACGTTTCTCAGGCACCTGTTGCACCTCGACACTGACCCGCTGAATCACACGATCTTAATCCAGCAGAAAATGTCTGGAACTATTTGGAGCAGCGCGTGAAACATAGCAACAAGCATCCCCGAAATTTGCTACCTGTACTGTCTAATCATCAGTGCATAGTAAAGCTGGATATGGAATATCTGATAAAATTTGTGGAGTCTCTTCCTCGCCAAAAAAACGCGGCCATAATGAAAGCTAGAAGCTGTCTTGTGCGGTATTAGCGATACGTCTCCTAAATATGACTGACTTTTTGTCCCTGGTATTTATTAGTTCGTTAAGTAACAGTGAGATGGTGTTCTTGCAGCTGGCAGACCTGTGACGCGAGTGGGTGCTGTGACACGAGGCGGGTCCGCAGTTGTGTGATGACCTCCGTCACCCGGCGCTCTGGTTCCTGCTGCTGCTCGTATTTACTCTGTCTGCTGCCCGCCAAATCACGTACTGGTGGCGAGTGGGCCGCACTCTGCAGCAGCCGCACAGCACGCCCCGACGCCCGTGAATCACGCATGCTGCCGCACCAACTATGCCGACAATATCACAAAGTACTGCGCTCTGGCGAAACTGTCTATAGCGGTGTGGGAACGTTTCTCTCTCGCTGAAGGATACCGTGAAGACCGAGATGGCGTGATTTTAAGATCTTTATTTCAATTACCAGTTTCGACAGATTCGTGCTTCCCAATCGAATCAGAGCATGCATCGAAGCGAAAGGAGAAAGGTCATACTGATAAATGGCATCACACAACAAAGTTTTTTGTAAAGTTGACTCGATTTTGTAGTCACTGAAATAACATCACACACCTTCTCCACTCGTGAACTTTCATTTCATTTACTCTTCCGCTTCTAGGTGCTTCTCTTTCCTTGTCACCCGGTGTGTATTGGGCAGTAGTTACGTGGATCACTCCTGATAGCTTTCTTGTAGACTTCTGTCACCTGAGATTTATTATTTTCGGGGGATCTACGGTATTTGCGGTTAGAAGACAGACACTCAGGCTCAAATTCTGTATAGGATATGAGAGGGATTTCTTCAGGCCAAAGAGCTTTGTCCGATTTTAACAATTTGAGCAACTATCCAGCGCCATTGGCCTTAATATCTACTTCATTTGTCTTTGCAATGATGTTAGTATTAAACTGTTACAGCATTCCTGGATCTTCGTTTATAGAGAACATTTGCAAATGGAGTTCAGTATTTATGCTTTTGGTTGGCTATCCCCAAAATCACTTCCCTTCATCATCCATGAATGTCTGGAGGCCAGCTGTGCCACTTTTTACCTTTACGTATGACCAGAATTTCTTTTGGTTTTTCACTCATATCGCTTTTATTAGCGAAACGTGCTCCCTTCAGCATTTATATATGTGTAGCCCTATGTTTTTTCTTTTTTTTCTCTTTTTTGCACATGTTATGCGGTGTTCGCTGTTTCTGTAGATCAGTCTACACAGATTGTGTATACCGTGGACAATCTCTCCAATCATGAACTGTTCTGCTAGTCACATTTCTACCCAATGCTTGGTTGCAGTACTGCCTCTTCACCTAATTTACTCTCTTCTTGTTTCAGTTGCCCTTTGCAGTTTGGAATCCGCTGTTACTTCAGCTGATACCAGTTTCAGTGTAGACATCCTCAAAGATGCCAGGTCTCATGGCTGTAGTTATATGTAATTTATCTCCACTGTGAGTAGGTTTCCGAAGTATTTGTTCTAGGAAGTTCTCAGAGAAAGCAGTGGTGTTGAGGCGCAGAATGTTATATCACGTCCGCCACGTACAAAACTGTAGTCATCGTAAGTAATTATTAGATGGTGAAAGTCTCCTCAAACTATGATACTATGGTCAGTGATCCTAGCGGTGTTTTCTCAGAAGATTTCTGTTACATCTGAGGGTGAATGTGATGGTCGATAAAAGGAACCAATTTTAAATTAATGTCCACCCTCGATACAGAGTCTTGATCAAACAATCTCGCATGCAGCTTCAATTTCTGTATTGGTGGATTCGAAGTTCTTGTGAACTACGCTGGCTGCTGTGGCCGAGCGGTTCTAGGCCCTTCAGTCCGGAAGAGCGCTGTTGCTCCGGTCGCAGGTCCGAATTCTGCCTCGGGCATGGATGTGTGTGATGTCCTTAGGTTAGTTAGGTCTAATAGTGCTGGGTCCACTAGTTTAAAGTTTTGATGCCGCCTTTAATCACGTGAGCCTGGCGACTAATTTGGTGGTCAGCCAGAAAGCGAAGGGAAACATACTGACCTTAGTTTCCAGTCTGCACGGACACATTCCGGTCCAGCCCACTGAAAGAAAAGTGTCTATTTCCCATTTCTTTGCGGGATCTGGACTATGACTCCAGTAAAAGTTTAAAGTTCCAATGAAGATTTAATTCAATTAAAGTTTCTCACAAACAACACTTAAAATTGCGTTATGTTCAATTGAAAACAAGTCTTTCTAATCTAACAGCACCTTGAGAAGTTCAGAGGCGACCTCTACGGTAACTTCCTACTAGATTGTTTTTCGCCCTGACTAACATCACTCTATTGAAAGTTCGCAATAAATGTTCAAAAATTAATGCTCGCCATAAAAGTGGAAATAAATTCACCACTTGCCACGCGGAATTGAATTTCGCACGAGCGGCACACTAACACTTATTTTACAGAATTCTAAGCGATCCAGGACGGTGTACAGTCCTCGCGAGTTCACTATTCGTTTTCACTGCCAAATACGCGCTTGTCACAGCTCGACTCTGACGTCATCCGAGGCAGAGCGCGACCAGACGTTAAACTGGCGTGGACCCCACAGTGTCTGAGAGCGAAGTGAACCTTTCTACTGCTTCAGGGGCTGTATTTATAAGGTGCCGGTGCGGACTGCCGAGAAAACATCTGTTGTCTCTGTCTATTTGCATACGGCGGCTGTCTACAAACGACCGCTATCTCGGGCACATAATCTTTAATAATATAGTTACCAATTACTTCAGAAACTTCTTAATTTTTTCTGGTATGCAGATAAGCAGTTTGAAAGCACGTAGAAAGTTTCAGCTCGCTAGAATGAAAACTTCGCTTAATAGAATTTATTTAGTGGAATTAACGGTAGATTGTTACGTCTGAACCATACCTTTGCTAAGACTTATATCAGTTGCTATTTATGTTACAAGTCTTAAACTTGGTGTAGCTCTATTATTTGATATATTTGATCACCTGGTTTAACCAAAAACCTCTATCATTAAAATTTCAAGTACTTAATCTACAACACTTAGGTACATTTTTATTACAAAATTAGTTTTCTATTTAATTACTCAAAAACCATAAGAGGTACATTAATGTGGACTCTCTGTTATTATTTTTGGGGTGTACTGAAGCATAAAACAAATTTTCAAGTTTCTAAGTCCATTATTTAGCGCCTCTGATTTGTCCGAAGAACGTGGATTGGTTCAAATGGCTCTAAGCACTATGGGACTTAACATCTGAGGTCATCAGTCGCCTAGACTTAGAACTACTTAAACCTAACTAACCTAAGGACATCACACACATTCATGCCCGAGGCAGGATTCGAACCTGCGACGTAGCAGCCGCGTGGTTCCCGACTGAAGCGCTTAGAACCGCTCGACCACAGTGGCCGGCAAAAAACGTGGATTCTGGCGTTAATTTTTGTTTTATGGTTTCGGAAACCAGCATCACTTATTTATAACTTCTAACTGCACCTTCTGACCTAATTCTGACTTCCTAGCGTCATTATTTAGCGCCTCTGATTTTTCTCTTAAAACGGCATTTTTCCGTAACCTATTAAGTTTAGAACATCAAGACTTGGTATTTGGAACATTATTACACTAAACCATAATTTAACGAAGTTGTAAACATAAATTTTGGTTTTTAATTTCATACTAAATTGTGGTGCAATCCTTGTGCGCTACATGCAGACGCGTTAAGGTGACGTGGCGCTACTAGCAGTGAACTGGGGTAAGTCCCGGCGCACTCGCTCGCCTCTGTATCTCACACGCGATACAACGCTTGGTTTGTTTCAAGGGGTAAGAGACTCGCCGAAGCTATAAAACCTTAATGTGCACTCCAGACACACTCATTCACCTGAGTACCAGCTACTCACGTGTAGTGCGCCTGTGACCTATTTCCTGGGACCTTACAGTTCTCAACCCTATGACACAACTCCAGGAAATTCCAGGCTAGCTCGTCACAGAACCTTTGAAGTCTCTTGTTTGAGCTTTCTATCAATCTGACGGCCTCGATCAGTTGTCGGGACAATGCAACAGACTGCGAGCTTTGCTGAAACTCCGAGTACCTTTCGCACAAGCTATGTGCCTCGTGTATTATTTACAAACTATGCCGGAGACATGAAAAGCAAGCGGACAGTGGGCGGCCGTCTAGCGCCTGCCACGCGCCGCGGCCAGCAGAGTTTGTTGACATGAGCGGACAGGAAGCGTACCGCGTGTCTTCCGCTCTCTCCTCTCACTCCCCCCCGCCTCTCTACCCGCCGCACAAACTCACTCCCCTCCAATCAAATCCCGCTGACCCACACAGCAAGTAGCCAGCGCGGCAGCCAAGCGGGCAGTAGCGCCTGCCCTAGTTTCCTGCCTTAACTTCACAGGTCCCGCCAGTGCTGTGCGTGGTGGCCTGCTGATCCACATATTGCGTCGCCCATGCAGCTATTATTTTAACAACATTCATAAACAGTTGAATAAAGCCCTAATCGCGTGGGAATGTTCTCAGATTCTCTCTTCCATACGAGGCATCTCGTAAGGCCCTGTTACACGAGCGACTTTATTGTCCTAACTGACTATGCATGGCAAGTGAGTTACTGTACCACCCCTGGCGTATTACTCTTGCATTGAGTCTCGACGTAAGGAACGATCGTTATTTATTACACACCGGTGCCAAAACGCGTGTGTTTCGAGGGCTGTCTACTATGCAGTTTGCCACTCAAAAGGTGAAGTGAGATTATGAGGGAGCATCTTCCTTAAAAAATGTCGAAATATGGAAACAGAATTAACGAACCAGTAGTGGCAATAGAATTTATTTAGGACCAATGCAAATTCGCTGTGACGAAGACTGTACGGTAAGTTCTTCACACTGCTACGAACTGAAACAATAGGAGCAGTGCCGTCCAAACAATCCTTGGAACCATCAAAATATATTTGCTCGGCAAAACATACAAGCTGAACCACAATTATCCTGACAAACTCTAAGAGATGGTAGTATGGACCAAAACAAGGAAAAAAGTCCAGTAAACTTGGACTCCGACGTGTACATAGTCAGAAACTCTCGTCACTACTTTGAAATACATCTTTTCTACCGAACAACTATTCATAGCTCTTAAGGTAGGTATTTTAGAGTACATATTTACTGGACCTTTTTTTTCTCGTTCGGTCTAAGGCGCTGCAGTCATGGACTGTGCTGCTGGTTCCGGCGGAGGTTCGAGTCCTCCCTCGGGTATGGGTGTCTGTGCGTGTTTGTCCTTAGGATAATTTAGGTTAAGTAGTGTGTAAGCTTAGGGACTGGTGACCTTAGCAGTTAAGTCCCATAAGATTTCACACACATAAAAAATGTCGGATATAGAAACAGAATTGACGAACCAGCAGTGGCAATAGAGTTTGTTCAGAACCAACGCAAATTCACCGTGGCGAAGATTGTACAGTAAGTTCCTTACATCGTTGCGAACTGAAACAATAGGAACAGGCCGTCCGAACAATCTTTGGAACCATCAAAATCTATTTGCTCGGTAAAATATACAAGTTGAATCACAATTATCCTGACAAACTCTAAGAGATGGTAGTATGGACCAAAACAAGGTTCAAAATGGCTCTGAGCACTATGGGACTCAACTGCTGAGGTCATTAGTCCCCTAGAACTTAGAACTACTTAAACCTAACTAACCTAAGGACATCACAAACATCCATGCCCGAGGCAGGATTCGAACCTGCGACCGTAGCGGTCTTGCGGTTCCAGACTGCAGCGCCTTTAACCGCACGGCCACTTCGGCCGGCTACCAAAACAAGGAAAAAAGTCCAGTAAACATGGACTCTGAAATGTACACCGTGAGAAATTCTCTTCACTACTTTGAAATACATCTCTTCTACCGAACAACTTTTCATAGCTCTTGAGGTACGTATTTTAGATTCCATATTTACTGGACATATTTTTCTCGTTTTGGTCCACACTACGTCCTCTCAAAATGTGGAACGAAAAGAGCTTGCAGTAGATGAGATGTGATTCACAGTATCGAAGATTAACAAATGCTCATAGCTCTTAAAGGATCCGTGTTCACAAGACTTTTTTTTCTTGTTTTGGTCGGCAGTATCACCTCTAACAGTTTGCGGCGGAGTTCCAGTTCACCCAGTGTGCATACAGACTCATCCATCAATGCTCAAAATACACAAGAGAGCACCTTCTTATTACTTCTTTGAATTTTTTTTCTTTCTGTCTGCCAAATAACATCGAAACAAATGTCTCTCGTTCAGTTGCTCGGACTTTTACTCTGCTGAAACAACTTTTGTTAAAAAGGACATCTATTTATGTTCTTATTTTTGCGTGCTGTAGACTCTTTCTTTGTCCACGCTGTGTAAAATCTTATATGTTTGCTGTCTCTTTTCTGGCAGTACACTAGTAACACAAATATCAAGTCCTCATGCAACCTTTGCAGTGTGTCACGAAAAAAAAAAACAATATAATGAAGATTAAGACGACTCAAAGACATAAAATCAGTTACTATAACATGAGTGAGCGCAGAGTATGGATTTACGTACGTTAGCAAACGACGCCACAGTCCTCCGTTTGTGCTCCTGTGCGGTCTGCATCATACTCAGTATTAGAACTCTGCACCTGGCACTCTTGATTGCTCAGTCATGTCATTGATCAACTCGGAGGAGAGCTTCTGGGAAGTTTGGAAGGAAGGAGACGAGTTACTGGCGGAATTAAAGCAGTGAGGAGGGGTCGGGAGTCGTGCTTGGCTAGCTCAGTTGGAAGAGCACTTGCCTGCGAAGGCAAAGGTTCCGACTTCTAGTCTCGGTCCGGCACAGTTTTAATCTGTCAGGAAGTTTCATATCAGCGCACATTCCGCTGCAGAGTGAAAATTTCATTCCTGAAACATCCCCCGGGCTGCGGAAACGCCATGTCTCCGCAATATCCTTTTTTCCAGGAGTGCTAGTTGTGCAAGTTTCGCAAGAGAGCTTATGTGAAATTTCGAAGGTATTGGCGGAATTAAAGCTGTGAGGACGGGCGTGAGTCCTGCTCGGGTAGCTCAGTTGGTATAGCACTTGCTCGCAAAAGGCAAAGGTCCCCAGTTCGAGTCTCGGTCCGGCACACAGTTTTAACCTGCCAGGAAGTTTCATATCCACAACGTGGTTGTTGACTGATTTGCATGCAGGCATGTGACACGCACCTACCAAGAGAATCGATTTAGACAGGATGGTCGCTAATGTAAATGGGATTTTAGAACCATAAGAGTAAACGAGAGAAAATATCACAAATAAGGCAGTTGGAAAACTAATTATGGCATCCACTTTCAATTAGATTCTGATGTAATTATATCAATATCGATACATTGGCTTTTAGTTCCAGTTGCTTCTCATGTCCTGAACTCCAACGAACGAGTACGTCAATACAAGAATGTAAGAAGGTTGTATACAATAAAAATGTATCAATCCTGTAACGTTGTTCATCTGTCGATCCACAGTTCTTAGCGATACCTCCCTGGTGATTCTGAGGACACGTCTGTATCTAACTGAACGAATGTGGTTTACACACGGTGAACCCAAACAACATCGCTAGAATTTTGGAGATTTTTCAGGAACAATTTCTGAGTATTTTTGTCTTAGGCACCCGTGGTCTCCGGTGGCTCATTATAAAGCAATTGCATTTCGTTTGATTTTTACCCCCTTTATTTTTGTATCTCTAATACACTGAAAGTATCTACACCACTGGCCATTAAAATTGCTACACCACGAAGAAGACGTGCTAAACCGAAAGGAAGAAGATGCTGTGATATGCAAAAGATTAGCTTTTCAGAGCATTCACACAAGGTTGGCGCCGGTGGCGACACCTACAACTTGCTGACATGAGGAAAGTTTCCAACCGATTTCTCATGCACAAACAGCACTTGACCAGCGTTGCCTGGTGAAACGTTATTGTGATGCTTCGTGTAAGGAGAAGAAATGCGTACCATCACGTTTCGGATTGTAGCCTATCGCGATTGCGGTTTATCATATCGCGACATTGTTGCTCGCGTTGGTCGAGATCCAATGACTGTAAGCAGAATATAGAATCGGTGGGTTCAGGAGGGTATTACGGAACGCCGTGCTGGATCCCAACGGCCTCGTATCACTAGCAGTCGAGATGATAGGCATCTTATCCGCATGGCTGTAACGGATCGGCCGAGCGGTTCTAGGCGCTATAGTCTGGACCCGCGCGACCGCTACGGTCGCAGGTTCGAATCCAGCCTTGGGCATGGATGTATTTAATATCCTTAGGTTGGTTAGGTTTAAGTAGTTCTAAGTTCTAGCGACTGATGACCTCAGAAGTTAAGTCCCGTAGTGCTCAGAGCCCTTTTGTAACGGATCGTGCAGCCACGTCTCGATCCCTGAGTCAACAGATGGGGACGTTTGCAACACGACAACCATCTGCACCAACAGTTCGACGACGTTTGCAGCAGCATTGACTATCAGCTCGGAGACCGTGGCTGCGGTTACATCACAGACAGGAGCGCGTGCGATGGTGTAAAAATGGTTCAAATGGTTCTGAGCACTATGGGACTTAACAACTGAGGTCATCAGTCCCCTAGAATTTAGAACTAATTGAACCTAACTAACCTAAGGACATCACACACATCCATGCCCGAGGCAGGACTCGAACGTGCGACCGTAGCGGTCGCGCGTTCCAGACTGAAGCGCCTAGAACCGCTCGGCCACAAGGGTCGGCTTGCGATGGTGTACTCAACGACGAACCTGGGTGCACGAATGGCAAAACGTCATATTTTCGGATGAATCCAGGCTCTGTTTACAGCACCATGATGTTCGCATCTGTGTTTGGCGACATCGCGGTGAACGCACATTGGAAGCGTGTATTCGTCATGGCCATACTGGCGTATCACCCGGCGTGATGGTATGGGGTGCCATTGGTTACACGTCTCGGTCACCTCTTGTTCGCATTGACGGCACTTTGAGCAGTGGGTGTTACATTTCAGATGTGTTACTACCCGTGGCTCTGCACTTCATTCGATCCCTGCGAAACCCTACATTTCAGCGGGATACTGCACGACCGCATGTTGCAGGTCCTGTACGGGTCTTTCTGGATACAGAAAATGTTCTACTGCTGCCCTGGCCAGCACATTCTCCAGATCTCTCACCAATTGAAAACGTTTGGTCAATGGTGGCCGAGCAACTGGCTCGTCACAATGCGCCAGTCACTACTCTTGATGAACTGTGGTATCGTGTTGAAGCTGCATGGAGATCATGGCTGCGGTTACCCAAGCTGCGGTCATCCAAGCTCCGTTTGACTCAATGCCCAGGCGTATCAAGGCCGTTATTACGGCCAGACGTGATTGCTCTGGGTACTCATTTCTCAGGTTCTATGCACCCAAATTGCGTGAAAATGTAATCACATGTGAGTTCCAGTATAATATATTTGTCCAATGAATACCCGTTTATCATCTGGATCAATTTTAATGGCCAGTAGTGTATGTTAGCAAACGACGTCGCAGTCCTACTTGTGCTCCTGTGCGGTCTGCATCATACTCAATATTAAGAACCTGACACTCTTGATTAGTCAGTCATGTCACTGATCAACTCGCGATCTGGTAGTTGACTGATTTGCACGCAGGCATATGACACGCACCTACCAAGAGAAGTCGATTTACACCAGATAGTCGCTAATGTAAATGGGATAAAGAACCATAAGGGTAAACGACGAGAAAATATCACAAATGAGGCAGTTGAAAAACTAGTCACAGCATCCACTTTCAATTCGATTCTAATGTAATTACGTCAATATCGATACATCGGCTTTTAGTTCACGTTTGTTCTCATATCTTCAACTCCAACGAATAAGTACGTCAATACAAGAAAGTAAGAAGGTTTTAGGCACTAAAAATGTATCAATCCTGTAATGTTGTTGATCTGTCGATCCTCAGTTCTCAGCGATACCTCCCTGCTGACTGCAGGAATGTAGTGGACACCCGGTGAACCCAAACAACATCGATAGAATTTTGGAGATTTTTCAGTGACAATTTCTGAGTATTTCTGTCTTGGGCACCCGTGGTCTCCGGTGGCACATTATAAAGTAATTGCATTTCGTTTGAATTTTACCCCCTTTGTTTTTGTATCTCTAATCCACTGAAAGTATCTATACAACAGTGCAAAAGTCAACGATATGCCATCTGTTCTCTTCATTTACAGTACTTGCTGTTGACTCTTCACCCTCAAGCTCGCATTCAGTACCGCTCGTTTCTATTGTGTGTTTATTAGTCCAGAAGGTTATTTGTACATCAACAGTGATGCACAACAGCATGGACAGATTTACTAATGGAGAGATGGATAATATGCACATTGTGTATAGGTTCACTGAATGCAATGCAACAGCAACAGAACGATTCTATGCTTAGGTGTTACTGCAGCGACGGTAACCACATCATGGTACTTCTGTATCTGTAAGAAGCAAGGAAGGAAGATTGGGTTTCACGTCCCCTCGACATCAAGGTCATTAGAGATGGAGCCCAAGATCGGATTGTGACAAGGACGTCGTAACTGCCGTCTGCTCCACGTCTCCTGTGCAGTGAGCTACGTTAATTTAAGTATTAACTGTATTTTTCTTACTTGTCACTTCTTCTTCCGTGTGTTTTTGCTTTTAGGAAGCTTTAATTGTCGAGTGGTAGTAATAGTGTTCCATAGATTTCGTGTTTGTTTTGAATACAGTCAGAGAGAGTCCCTTTAGTCAACCATAGTGCCAGTAGTGCTAGTGTTTGTTTTCATTACAGTCCAGAGACAGGTAGTGCTATGTTCATTGTTTTCTACAAGAAGTGTCTAGCAACCACAGTTTAGTCAACAATCAGCCGCCTTTAGCGAATTAGCAGTCTAGTTAAAAGTTGATTAACTCTCTACAGTAAATTGATTTCTTAGGATGGACAGGATGTGTGACTGCTGTGTACGGACGCAGGAGGAGCTGGTCACTGTTCGCGAAAGCTGAGCGTGTTGATGGCCGCGGTCAGCCGTCTTCAGGCTGCTGCCTCGGTGTGTAGCGGCAGTGGGGAGTCTGGTGCGTCGCATGGTACACCCCAGGTGTTACATGCTTCACCCACTGTCCCTGCTGTCGAGACATCTTCGCGGGTACCGGGTGCAGTGGGGCCACCCTCTCCACAAGGGGAATGGCGGGTTCAGCGGCGTTCGCGGCGCACGTGGCGGAGGGTCAATGTGGAGACTGGCCGTGTGGCTTCGCCCGCTCTGCCTGTGAGTGGACACGTGGCCGCTCCTTCAGCAAGGTCCGAGCAGGCACACGGGGGGAGGGGTTTATTAGTTATTGGGAGCTCCAAGGTTAGGCGGGTGATGGAGCCCCTTAGGGAAATAGCGGAAAGGTCGGGGAAGAAGGCCAGTGTTCACTCTGTCTGATTGCCGGGGGGTCTCATCCGAGATGTGGAGGAGCCCCTGCCGGCGGCGATAGAGAGCACTGGGTGCACCCGACTGCAAATTGTTGCTCATGTCGGCACCAATGACTCCTGCCGTCTGGGTTCAGAGGTCATCCTCAGTTCGTACGGGCGGTTGGCGGAATTGGTGAAAGCGGAAAGCCTCACTCGCGGGGTGGAATCTGAGCTAACTATTTGTAGTATCGTTCCCAGAACCGATTGCGGTCCTCTGGTTTGGAGCCGAGTAGAAGGCTTAAACCAGAGGCTCAGACGATTCTGCGGAGATCTGGGGTGCAAATTTCTCGACCTCCGCTATCGGGTGAATAGGTCAGGCGTTCACTACACGCCGGAAGCGGCTACAAGGGTAGCGGAGTACGTGTGGAGTGCACATGAGGGTTTTTTAGGTTAGAGAATTCCCCCCCTAGGCCCGACAAGACGCCCCCTGGGACGCGGCAAGGTAGGAGTAGGCAAAATGCAACAGGGAATAACAATATTAATGTGCTAATAGTAAACTGCAGGAGCGTCTATAGAAAGGTCCCAGAACTGCTCTCATTAACGGTCACAATGCCCATATAGTACTAGGGACAGAAAGTTGGCTGAAACCAGACGTAAACAGTAATGAAATCCTAAACTCAGATTGGAATGTATACCGCAGAGACAGGCTGGACAGTGAAGGGGGAGGCGTGTTTATAGCAATAAGAAGTGCAATAGTATCGAAGGAAATTGACGGAGATCCGAAATGTGAAATAATTTGGGTGAAGGTCACGGTTAAAGCAGGCTCAGACATGGTAATTGGATGTCTCTATAGGCCCCTTGGCTCAGCAACTGTTGTGGCTGAGCACCTGAAGGATGATTTGGAAAATATTTCGAGTACATTTCCCCACCATGTTATACTTCTGGGTGGAGATTTTAATTTGCCGGATATAGACAGGGAGACTCAAACGTTCATAAAGGGTGGCAGGGACAAAGAATCCAGTGAAATTTTTTAAGTGCTTTATCTGAAAACTACCTTGAGCAGTTAAACAGAGAACCGACTCGTGGCGATAACATATTAGACCTTCTGGTGACAAACAGACCCGAACTATTTGAAACAGTTAACGCAGAACAGGGAATCAGCGATCATAAAGCGGTTACTGCATCGATGATTTCAGCCGTAAATAGAAATATTAAAAAAGGTAGGAAGATTTTTCTGTTTAGCAAAAGTGACAAAAAGCAGATTACAGAGTACCTGACGGCTCAACACAAAAGTTTTGTCTCAAGAACAGATAGTGTTGAGGATCAGTGCACAAAGTTCAAAACCATCGTACAATATGCGTTAGATGAGTATGTGCCAAGCAAGATCGTAAGAGATGGAAAAGTGCCACCGTGGTACAACAACCGAGTTAGAAAACTGTTGCGGAAGCAAAGGAAACATCACAGCAAACATAAACATAGCCAAAGCCTTGCAGACAAACAAAAATTACACGAAGCGAAATGTAGTGCAAGGAGGGCTATGCGTGAGACGTTCAGTGAATTCGAGAGTAAAGTTCTATGTACTGACTTGGCAGAAAATCATAAGAAATTTTGGTCTTATGTCAAAGGGGTAGGTGAATCAAAACAAAATGTTCAGACGCCCTGTGACCAAAATGGTACTGAAACAGAGGATGACAGAATAAAGGCCGAAATACTAAATGTCTTTTTCAAAAGCTGTTTCACAGAGGAAGACTGCACTGTAGTTCCTTCTCTAGATTGCCGCACAGATGACAAAATGGTAGATATTGAAATAGACGACAGAGGGATAGAGAAACAATTAAAATCGCTCAAAAGAGGAAAGGCAGCTGGACCTGATGGGATACCAGTTCGATTTTACACAGAGTACGCGAAGGAACTTGTCTCCCTTCTTGCAGCGGTGTACCGTAAGTCTCTAGAAGAGCGTAGCGTTCCAAAGGATTGGAAAAAGGGACAGGTCGTCCCTGTTTTCAAGAAGGGACGTCGAACAGATGTGCAGAACTATAGACCTATATCTCTAACGTCGATCAGTTGTAGAAATTTGGAACACGTATTACGTTCGAGTATAATGACTTTTCTGGAGACTAGAAATCTACTCTGTAGGAATCAGCATGGGTTTCGAAAAAGACGGTCGTGTGAAACCCAGCTCGCGCTTTTCGTCCACGAGACTCAGAGGGCCATAGACACGGGTTCCCAGGCAGATGCCGTGTTTCTTGACTTCCGCAAGGCGTTCGATACAGTTCCCCATAGCCGTTTAATCAACAAAGTAAGAGCGTATGGACTATCAGACCAATTGTGTGATTGGATTGAAGAGTTCCTAGATGACAGAACGCAGCATGTCATTCTCAATGGAGAGAAGTCTTCCGAAGTAAGAGTGATTTCAGGTGTGCCGCAGGGGAGTGTTATAGGGCCGTTACTCTTCACAATATACATAAATGACCTTGTGGATGACATCGGAAGTTCACTGAGGCTTTTTGCAGATGATGCTGTGGTGTATCGAGAAGTTGTAACAATGGAAAATTGTACTGAAGTGCAGGAGGATCTGCAGCGAATTGACGCATGATGCAGGGAATGGCAATTGAATCTCAATGTAGACAAGTGTAATGTGCTGCGAATACATAGAAAGATAGATCCCTTATCATTTAGCTACAAAATAGCAGGTCAGCAACTGGAAGCAGTGAATTCCACAAATTATCTGGGAGTGCGCATTAGGAATGATTTAAAATGGAATGATCACATAAAGTTGATCGTCGGTAAGGCAGATGCCAGACTGAGATTCATTGGAAGAATCCTAAGGAAATGCAATCCGAAAACAAAGGAAGTAGGTTACAGTACGCTTGTTCGCCCACTGCTTGAATACTGCTCAGCAGTGTGGGATCCGTGCCAGATAGGGTTGATAGAAGAGATAGAGAAGATCCAACGGAGAGCAGCGCGCTTCGGTACAGGATCATTCAGTAATTTGCGAAAGCGTTTCGGAGATGATAGATAATCTCCATTGGAGGACTCTGCAGGAGAGACGCTCAGTAGCTCGGTACGGGCTTTTGTTAAAGTCTCGAGAACATACCTTCACCGAAGAGTCAAGCAGTATATTGGTCCCTCCTACGTATATCTCGTGAAGAGACCATGAGGATAAAATCAGAGAGACTAGAGCCCACACAGAAGCATACCGACAGTCCTTCTTTCCACGAACAATACGAGACTGGAATAGAAGGGAGATCCAATAGAGGTACTCAAGGTACCCTCCGCCACACATCGTCAGGTGGCTTGCGGAGTGTGGATGTAGATGTAGATGTAGATGAAATAATTCGGCCGTACCCTTTCAAAGGAACCATGCGTGAAGTGAATTATCAAAATCAATGAAAACCTAAATTTGGATCGCTGGACGCAAGGTTGAACTGTCGTCCTGAACGTGTGTCAAATGTGCTAACCACTGCGCCACCTTGTTCGGCTTTTACAATTGTAAATAGATGCCTACAAGAAACTGGGTCCTTGTGTCAGTATTGGGGCAACCTACGCTCTGAGTCACTCTGCACTGTTGCCAGATGTATCCAAGATGACAGCGATGACGACATCCAAGATGGTGGCTGTGACATCATCCAACATGGCGGATTTTGGCGGCAAGTTTGAATTTTGGCAGGAAGAAGGTCAATTGGGCTACCTCTACTAACCTGACCCCCTCCCCTCCCCCACAAAATGGCAGGAAGTTCAAATTCCGACAGGATAGTGCATCATACCATGGTTATCTCTACTAACCTAAGAAACGGCAGTAAAATATTTCAATTGGGCTACCCCCACTAATCTAAATCATCCGACCACCACCTCATACTAGGAACTGGCGCCAAGTTTGAATTTTGGTGCGAAGATAGGTCAAGTAGGATATCTCTACCAGCCTAAGAAAATGGCAGAAAAGGAAAGTCACCTCCACTAACCTGAGTCTCCCAACCACCATCTCCTCCTAGGGATTCGTGGGAAGTTTGAATTTTGGTGGTAAAGAAAAGTCACTTGGGCTATATATACTAACCTAATAAAATGGCGGGAAAGAAAGGGCACTTGGGCAACCTCCACTAATCTAAGTCATCTGACTGCCACCTCGTTGTAGGGATTGGCGGGAAATTTGAATTTTGGTGGTAAAGAAAGGCCACTTGGGCTGTGTCTACTAACCTAAGAAACTAGCGGGAAAGGAATGGCATCTGGATTACCCTAAGTCACCCGACAGCAACCTCCTCCTAGGGATTCACAGGAAAATGATTCAGCCTGCGCTGGACTGCTGGAGAGAGGAAGGAGTGTACTTTATTTATTTTGGAACTATTTATTTAGTGATGGATTTTGAAAGATAGTATAATTATCACTGTGATACAAAACACGTACTCTGACGTGCCACACAGCCTACAGATCTGCAAACCACTCATAAATAATGCAATACATTTATGTTCAGAGAGCCAAACAACTTGTAAATCGCCAAAATAACAATCCATCTAAAAGACTCTGCAAACATGCTTGCTAATCGTCAACTGTCGAAATCATGAAATAGTCTTTATGTGTACAATCTGAGGCACTACCACCATCCAGTGTGTTCGCCACGAGGGCCAGAGACCAACTGACCTAGTACACAGTACCACCACCAGAGGGTGCAGTCGTCCATTCAGTAATCCAAGATGGCAGCCACGAGGTTAGCTGATAATGCAAGTACCATTATCCAAGATGGAGGGAAACAGCATGTCCACCACACAGTCTGGACCTAGTACACAGTACTGCAACCAGAGAGCACTGTCGTCTGTTCTGTGACACAACCCAAGATGACTGTCTGGAGGGGGAAATGACACATCCTGCACTGGGCTGTTGGAGAGAGGAAGGAGTGTACTTTATTTATTTTGGAAGAATTTATTTAGGGACCGATTTGAGACAAAAAACACACTCTCTGACATGCTTGGGGTCACACCACACAGGCCACAGACCAGTAAACTACTCTGAAATAATGCTCTGCAGACACTGAAACAACTCCTAAATTACCAAAATAATTTCAGTACAGACATTCAAACTCCTCCCAAATAATGCAGTACACAGATGTGCAGACACGGCAGCCTACAGACCTGCACACAAAATAATGCAACACACACGCAAATAACATACGCAGGCACTGCCTGCCACTCCCTGTCCAGTGGATCATACAGGAGGCTAGTGGCAGCCCCCACAAAGTGATGTGGTCGTCAATTGCTAAGCCATGCACAGGTGCCCATTCGGGTCCCTCAAGCATGAGGTAGCAGCATCCCCTTCATACTTGACACCTGAGAAATTCCTCTTGACACATGTGATCACACAGGCGCCATTCCTGATGCGACCAAACGGGAGCGGAGTCCTGTTTACAGAGCACAGATGCTCCAAGGTGGGCCGCACATGCATGTGTTCACCGCTGCTGGCGTGAAACCTCCCTCTACCTGCAGTTCGGCGAAGAGCTAACTGATGAGCGACGCTGCAGAAATCCGTTCCAGAATAGCACAAGGTGCTTTCTCCCTAGCGATTCTAATGGACCATGCATGACGTGTGGCTGATGCATCACCGCACATAGCTCCATACCAAAGCAAGAGCATCTAGCAACATTCTCAATGTTATACTGAAGCCACATGGCTATTGAAGATAATAACCGAGTCGAACTGTAGTAAATTGCATAGTGTTCCAGAAATACTTAACATGCACTTTTGTAGGAGTTTTCATGAGGTGTCAGCTTGTATGCAACGAAATTCTTGCCCTAACAGAACCTGTTTACGAAAATAGCGCAAAATAACATCGAATACACTCTTCCTAGCGGTCCTAACATGATACCCTATCCACGATGTGTTACCTGTTCTGCTTTCAACACACACAAACATTCCACTGCTATGTAGAGACTCCTATATCCCAGCACAAACGATGTATTGTGAATGAATCGATCATTATGATTGGCTCTTATCGAATTTACCTACCGAATTACTGATGCCACCAGTGTCGAAGAACCATCTACCTTTTCTTTCTATCTGCAGACAAGACTTTCAGAGGTAAAAACTATTTTACAGAGATCGCCATATTGCACCGACAATTAAACCCTGAAAAGTGCTCCTACATATCATCAAATACGGCAAGACTCTCACTCAATTATACTACCCTCCCACCGAGGACAGGAGCTTGAATATTAGAACGTGAAACCGACCTGCGACCCATCAATATATCACCGCATATCCTACATATCGCCAAATACGGAAAGACTCCTACTCAATTGCACTAAGGACAGGAGCTTGGATATTAACAATATATCACTGCCTACCGTCTCGTTGTAGTAAACTTACAATTTGTATCTTGCGCCATACAAAATTAGCCCTTTTACATCACTTGTACATATACCACGAGGACAGACAGCGTTGTAGTATATACAGCAGTAGATACTTACCGTGAGGTTGGGTGGGCATCCAGCCCCAATGCATGACCAGAGCTCCCTCAGCAGATCGAAGTCACTCTCAGAACTGTTCTACAAATTCGGGCTCGCTTCCCCTTGGCACAAACGCTTTACTGTTTCTGGTCCAGACCTGATTGCTTGCTTGGTTTTCTATGCCCATCTCTGGACTCTGAGATTACAAGAACAGGTGTATTTTCGCATGTTTTGCGATAATATTATACCATTTTCGCAGTACTTCTCGATATCAAGCACATGGTAGCATCCTACCGATAGCTTGCGCAACATAATTCCCAAGATATAGATTGGAAATTATTTCTCTACAAACCCCAAACTTTAGCGAGGTGGAGCGTGCTCTACACCACTGAGTAACTAGAAACTTATCCCACGTGTGAGGACCTGTATGTGAAAAAAACTCCACAAAAGAAAAATAGAAGAAACTGATATTTCCACTCGCTAATACCGACGTCGGTGTGTAACAGATTCCAAATCATCCTTATAATTTACAAAGTCAAATAACGTGTTTCTCGTGTCTAGATACCCAGCAAAAGTGTCTTTAACCTGCTAGATGCACACAGTACAATCCATGTTCCCTCAACTAAATAAAGACGCGAAATGTGCAGAAGCAATGAACCATCAATTTACATAGGCGGGAATAATGGTCCAGCGGAAACACACCTCCATTTTCAATCTTCTCAATTTTCCATGCGATCACGAAAGCTATCCAACACATCCTAACTATTAGTTTGCTATTCGATCGTCTAGAGGATAACACATTTAAGTCATCTACATTCGCACGGCTCCTACCGTTACGGGGAAACGTGAATCATTTGCGCATAGGTCACCTACGCTGCACGCATAGACAGAATCATTATCCTAAGAAACTACCCTCATATACAGTATGGTCCATTGATAGTGACCAGGCCAAATATCTCACGAAATAAGCCTCAAACGAAAAAACTACAAAGAACGAAACTTGTCTAGCTTGATGGGGGAAACCAGATGGCGCTATGGTTGGCCCGCTAGATGGCGCTGCCATAGGTCAAACGATATCAACTGCGGCTTTTTTTTTTTTTAAATAGGAACCCCCATTTTTTATTACATATTCGTGTAGTACGTAAAGGAATATGAATGTTTTAGTTTTTTTCTTTGTAGTTTTTCGTTTCATCTACATCTACATCTACATGACTACTCTGCAATTCACATTTAAGTGCTTGGCAGAGGGATCATCGAACCATAATCATATTATCTCTCTACCATTCCACTCCCGAACAGGGCGCGGGAAAAACGAACACCTAAACCTTTCTGTTCGAGCTCTGATTTCTCTTATTTTATTTTGATGATCATTCCTACCTATGTAGGTTGGGCTCAACAAAATATTTTCGCATTCGGAAGAGAAAGTTGGTGACTGAAATTTCGTAAGTAGATCTCGCCACGACGAAAAACGTTTTTGCTGTAATGACTTCCATCCCAATTCGCGTATCATATCTGCCACACTCTCTCCCCTATTACGTGATAATACAAAACGAGCTGCTCTTTTTTGTACCCTTTCGATGTCCTCCGTCAATCCCACCTGGTAAGGATCCCACACCGCGCAGCAATATTATAACAGAGGACGAACGAGTGTAGTGTAAGCTGTTTCTTTAGTGGACTTGTTGCATCTTCTAAGTGTCCTGCCAATGAAACGCAACCTTTGGCTCGTCTTCCCCACAATATTATCTATGTGGTCTTTCCAACTGAGGTTGTTCGTAATTTTAACACCCAGGTACTTAGTTGAATTGACAGCCTTGAGAATTGTACTATTTATCGAGTAATCGAATTCCAACGGATTTCTTTTGGAACTCATGTGGATCACCTCACACTTTTCGTTATTTAGCATCAACTGCCACCTGCCACACCATACAGCAATCTTTTCTAAATCGCTTTGCAACTGATACTGGTCTTCGGATGACCTTACTAGACGGTAAATTACAGCATCATCTGCGAACAACCTAAGAGAACTGCTCAGGTTGTCACCCAGGTCATTTACATCGATCAGGAACAGCAGAGGTCCCAGGACGCTTCCCTGGGGAATACCTGATATCACTTCAGTTTTACTCGATGATTTGCCGCCTATTACTATGAACTGCGACCTTCCTGACAGGAAATCACGAATCCAGTCGCACAACTGAGAAGATACCCCATAGGCCCGCAGCTTGATTAGAAGTCGCTTGTGAGGAACGGTGTCAAAAGCTTTCCGGAAATCTAGAAATACGGAATCAACTTGAGATCCCCTGTCGATAGCGGCCATTACTTCGTGCGAATAAAGAGCTAGCTGCGTTGCACAAGAACGATGTTTTCTGAAACCATGCTGATTACGTATCAATAGAACATTCCCTTCGAGGTGATTCATAATGTTTGAATACAATATATGCTCCAAAACCCTACTGCAAACCGACGTCAATGATATAGGTCTGTAGTTAGATGGATTACTCCTACTACCCTTCTAAAACACTGGTGCAACCTGCGCAATTTTCCAATCTGTAGGTACAGATCTATCGGTGAGCGAGCGGTTGTATATGATTGCTAAGTAGGGAGATATTGTATCTAATCTGAGAGGAACCTAATCGGTATACAATCTGGACCTGAAAACTTGCCCGTATCAAGCGATTTGAGTTGCTTCGCAACCCCTATCGTATCTACTTCTAAGACACTCATGCTAGCAGCTGTTCGTGTTTCAAATTCTGGATTATTCCATTCGTCTTCCCTGGTGAAGGAATTTCGGAAAACTGCGTTCAACAGCTCCGCCTTAGCGGCACAGTCGTCGGTAACAGTACCATCGCCAGTGCGCAGCGAAGGTATTGACTGCGTCTTGCCACTTGTGTACTTTACAAACGACCAGAATTCCTTCGGATTTTCTACCAAATTTCGAGACAATGTTTCGTTGTGGAACCTATTAAAGGCATCTCGCATTGAAGTCCGTGCCAAATTTCGCGCGTCTTTAAATTTTAGCCAATCTTCGAGATTTTGCGTTCTTCTGAACTTCGCATGCTCTTTCCGTTGCCTCTGCAACAGCGTTCGGACCTGTTTTGTGTACCACGGGGGATCAGTTCCATCTCTTACCAATTTATGAGGTATGAATCTCTCAATTGCTGTTGCTACTATATCTTTGAATTTGAGCCACATCTCGTCTACATTTGCATAGTCAGTTCGGAAGGAATGGAGATTGTCTCTTAGGGAGGCTTCTAGTGACACTTCATCCGCTTTTTTAAATAAAATTATTTTGCGTTTGTTTCTGGTGGATTTGGAAGAAACGGTATTGAGCCTAGCTACAACGACCTTGTGATCACTAATCCCTGTATCAGTCATGATGCTCTCTATCAACTCTGGATTGTTTGTGGCTAAGAGGTCAAGTGTGTTTTCGCAACCATTTACAATTCGCGTGGATTCGTGGACGAACTGCTCGAAATAATTTTCGGAGAAAGCATTTAGGACAATCTAGGAAGATGTTTTCTGCCTACCACCGGTTTTGAACAAGTATTTTTGCCAACATATCGAGGGAAGGTTGAAGTCTCCACCAACTATAACCGTATGAGTGGGGTATTTATTTGTTACGAGACTCAAATTTTCTCTGAACTGTTCCGCAACTGTATCATCGGAGTCTGGGGGTCGGTAGAAGGAGCCAATTATTAACTTAGTTCGGCTGTTAAGTATAACCTCCACCCATACCAATTCGCACGGAGTATCTACTTCGACTTCACTACAAGATAAACCACTACTAACAGACAAAAACACTCCACCACCGATTCTGCCTAATCTATCTTTCCTGAACACCGTCTGAGACCTCGTAAAAATTTCTGCAGAACTTATTTCAGGCTTTAGCCAACTTTCTGTACCTATAACGATTTCAGTTTCTGTGCTTTCTATTAGCGCTTGAGGCTCAGGGACTTTCTCAGCACAACTACAACAATTTACAACTACAATTCCGACTGTACCTTGATCCAAGCACGTCCTGTATTTGCCATGCACCCTTTGAGATTGCAGCCCACCCCGTACTTTCCCGAGGTCTTCTAACCTAAAAAAACCGCCCAGTCCATGCCACACAGCCTCCGCTACCCGTGTAGCCGCCAGCTGAGTGTAGTGAACTCCTGACGTATTCAGCTGAACCCGAAACCCTACCACCCTATGGCGCAAGTCAAGGAATCTGCAGCCAACACGGTCGCAAAACCGTCTGAGCCTCTGATTCAGACCCTCCACCCGGCTCTGCACCAAAGGTCCGCAGTCGGTTCTGTGAGATTATTGCCCCGGCCACGGTCAATGGACCACCCTGTATATTTCATACCTGTACTTACAAGTAAATGTTAGGATTGCGGTCTCAATTGAACGACATTCGACAATGAGCGAAGTATCGGAAATACACCCTGCTGGCGACAGCGGCTCTGTAAATAGATATATCTGTACCATTTTTATGACTTGACCCCCCCCCTTTCGTTTTTCCTCTCCTCCCTCCTTGTCCCCCCCCCCCCCCCCCATCTGCCCTTGAGTATGGTGTGTCACCTTTGTGCCGACATTTTAGTGCAGTGTTTACAGTGAGTGTTCAGTGTTGTGTGTCTTGTCCGAAGTGTCATACTGTCGCTGGGTGTGATGTTTATATCTCTTGCGAACAGAAAGCAGACTGTCGCCACGTTTTTTTAATTGTCTGTCTACTATGTTACCTGTCTGCTTCCTGTGTATTTTATTAGCTTTGCCAACCCTTTGCTTTATGTTTTAACTTTCCCCAATTTTCCGCCGTTTTACAATTTAAGTCACCGTTTAACACCTGCTTTTATTGTTTCTTATCTACTTATTACGTTTTTAAAAGTCTGTAGGCTGCAGAGCAGCGTAATAAGCTGCTGCCAGCCCGCCCCCTTGGGGGGGGGGGGGGGGGGGGGGGGGAATCGAAATTCAATAAAGGAAAAAAAAAAAAGAAATTGTGACTTAACGTACTCTTCCCTCTACTATCACAGTATTCCACAGTCATCTCGCCGGCCGGGGTGGCCGAGCGGTTCTACTTGCTACAGTCTGGAACCGCGCGACCGCTACAGTCGCAAGTTCGAATCCTGCCTCGGGCATGGATGTGTGTGATGTCCTTCGGTTGGTTAGGTTTAAGTAGTTCTAAGTTCTAGGCGACTGATGACCTCAGACGGTAAGTCCCATAGTGCTCAGAGCCATTTGAACCATTTGAACCACAGCCATCTGCTTTGCACATGCTGAAACACAAACACATACCTTATAAGCCTGATGCTCAATCCCTACTGCTAAGTATAATTCTTGGCTAATAATTGATTCCACATGATACAAAACAAAAGAGAGATGCAATCAGCGATGGGTGGACATGTCTCATAATTTTTTCTTGCGGGTGTTACCACTGTGTCTTAGAAAGAGAGGTGTAATTGGCCAGATGTTAAAAAACTCGATCGCCACAACTGCTGTACGTTACTGTCACAAGCGGTCTTGGTTCTACCAGTGCATACAAGTACACATGTTAAAAGCAAAACTGGCTTTATAATGCGAGGTATGGCATTACCGCCGAATGAATTGGTTTTTCAGGACAAATACAGTGACGGTAATCGTAGGAGTGTGTATTATCAGACCAGAAGTCCACTTACACGTAACCCACGATGCAAACTCGTCATAAAATCGCACAGTTTTGAAAGTGTTTCGGCTAAGGAGCGTGGTATGAAACCGCTATCTGCATCTCCCTCACATCGCTAGATATTTCTCCAGTATGTGTAATGTATTCTGTCTCGATACCATGTCAGAGGTTCTACGATATATCCACTGAGCTATAGGCGATGACTGATTGAGAAGGATCACAAACGGTAGTAGATGGTGTGCCGACTGAGGTCGTAAGAAATGTGCACCAGTTTTTCAGATTTCTAGTGTTACTCTATCCGCTAGAAATGATGTCTCTGATTTGAAATCAAGACCTTCCATTCAACCACATACGTGCGTAGGATCACAACCACAAGTGAATCATATCTCAGTCACTCTCATATCTCAAAACGAGTCACCTTTCTCGAACCTATCTGCTACAGTAAAATTCCAATGTCGTTTTAATCAGTCCCTACGCATCCTGCAACTGCTCCCATTTCTGCAGCTTTGTGCATGCGATCGTTGCAATGTGAGTCAGAACTGAGCAGAAGTCGGAGAAAGCCGTATCCAGCACCTTCTGCAACCCGCGTAGAAACAGAACGACCTGAGTTAGTGCAACAGGACAGTGTTCCGACCATTTGGTGGAAATGCGTGCATTGTGGTATGTCTCCAAACTAGATACAGATACTACACTCCGAAGCAGATCCGCATCCATTCACATCTATCAGCCCAACATGCTATCATCGTTATTCTGTACCATCCAACAGAGAAAAATTACAAAGTATAAAAGCTCCACTAACTTCATTCGATATATAACTCACCTAGGTGCCGTTGCTAGCGCGATGACGCATAGCTGCGATATGGGATGGCACAGAGAGAGACTTGTTGCGATGCTTCCCAGAATAGCATTCCTAAAGGGACACCCTGTGCGCCATCGAATTTACCTGTCATACTGCTACTGCTGCCGATGCGGGACGATCCTATTAAATATACAGCTTTTGATCCATTGCAGAGCGCAATTTAAGGTTTCATCACTCGTACTGTAGGAGGATGACCGTATCCCACAGACTATACTTAAGTCGCAAAAGACACTTCCTGTGACCCTGTGTCATTGTTTGAAACATTGTTTTCTAACACGCATTGTACACTGCCATACTTTTTGTTTTTCTGCCACGACTTCGAGGTATATGTCAGGTTCTAAACTGACATTAAGACGTTCTGATCCACGACCTCTCACAGAAAACTAGACATCGCACCATGTAAATCATGTAATTACTGAGGCTACCATAACACGCAACACACACACACACACACACACACACACACACACACACACACAGCGGATGATTTTAAATAAAAGATAGTTACAAAACTACAGCCCGAAAGTGATTCACGAGCACTACATTTAAACTCATCTGTCATAGTCACGGAATAGCTGATGACTCTACATTCTGTTTCGACTGATTCATCATATTGCAGTCATGTACGCGATCACTGTTTCGGTGCTATCCACCCCAGAAGGTGCTGTCCATCCACCAAAACTCTTACTCCAACTCAAACAAGCAATATCAGTCAATCATTATGCAGTAACCAATAGCTTGCCAGTGCACAGATGGGATGGAAAAGACACCATCGATGTACTCTAATAATAAGTTTCACTGTCGATAGTGCGAGCAGTTTTACAGTAATTTTAACACCGACCAATAATGTGAGAGCATATTTCTCTATTTCAGTGTCATAGCTAAAACACCTCTTCTCCACTTTGCGAGTATCATTGTGAATGTAGATAGATGACTGTGCAGTACATCCATTCATTGTTAATTCTCGAACACATATACCATCAAAGTATATCAGACAGCGCTCTACATATTTCTAACATTTCGAGCATAGTGCTCCATGTACGATCAATCTCTCTGCGTATGGGAGTCACGGAGCATTCTCGCTCTCGCTCTCTTAGGGTAAGATCTGAGAGTGAAAGACCCTCCTCACATTGTCATTGACCAACCCGCTCTGCAGCACCGTTACCGATTTAATCTGCAACCGACCAGAAAAAGACCGCTACGTTCCACGTCTCGTAAATGCATGGAGCTTGCCGAGTCCTCACCCATCCTAGTGCACAAGATTTCTGGAGATGCACCCATGCTGAGGAGGTTAGCACTCCTTATCGATGTGTAGTAACATATTTGAAAGTGTCTTGATGTAATAGCAGAAAGAAAAAAAAGGTAGATGGTGCTTCGATACCGTGCGGCATCAGTAATTCGCCGGGTAAATTCGATAAGAGCCTATCATAATGCTCGATTCATTCACAATACATCCTTTATGCTGGTATATAGGAGTCTGTACATAGCGGTGGGAACGTTTGTGTCATGACGTCATGGTTTCACCGCCACTGATCATACCATACATCGATAAGCAAATCGAATGTCTGTACGCCTTCGCCACAGGCGGCGCATGTGTAAGCATATTTCTTTGCCGCCGACCATCATCTGTGACCCGCATGCGCAGTACCGCCGCGGTGGAGCATATAAGGCCGCGCTTGGCATCTTGTCGTCCATCTCCGGCGGTACTCCGAAAGGATACCACCCTTCGATTGTGCCATTCCAGCACTAATCGAAGCGCTAGGTTTTCAGGTGCCAGCCAGCCGAGCAGCAGCGGTCCCGGCCAGCAGCAGCGGTCCAGCCGGCAGCAGCCAGCTAGCCCTCCAGCAGCAGCGGTCCAGCCAGCCAGCTCGCCCTCCAGCAGCAGCAGCAGTCCAGCCAGCCAGCCAGCCAGCCAGCCCGCCCGCCAGCCAGCCAGCCCTCCGGCAGCAGCAGCAGCGGTCTCGGCCCCGTCCGCGGCAGCAGCAGCAGCAGCAGCAGCTGCGGCATTCCTGCCAGCCGTCGTCAGCGCCAGCGCCAGCAGCGTGGGACTCTGGTCTTCGTCCGTCTTCGTCTTCATCCGTCTTCGTCTTCATCCGTCTTCATGTGCCCAGTTTTTTCCTTTCCTTTTCGTCCTGTGCATTTTTGTTGCTCCCTGTCGTCATGTCAGCCCCCACCACCACTGCCACTACTACCACCACAGCCATAGTTTATACTTCCCCCTCCGCCGCCACCACCACCATTACATGGTGTGCCCAGTCACACCCCCCTCTTCCATCCCTCCTCTTCTCACTCTCCCTTCGCCCTTGCTCTCTGTCGCCCCCTCTCCAGCTTCTTCCTCTCGCTCCTCTCCCTCTGATCCTTTCCCCCCACTCCCCCAGCCTGTCACAGCAGCTCCTGCTAGGGTGGTGGCCCGTCGAACCACTGCCCATGCCCAACTCTCGCCATCGCCTTCGCCATCACCACCGCCGCTGTCGCCGTCGCCTTCACCGTCACCATCTCCGGCGCCGACTGCTACGTCCATGCGGGGACCTGCCCCTTCCCGCCACCTCCCTATAGCTCCCATCCCTCATATCACCACCCACCCTTCTGCCGCCGTTAAATGCCCTAGTGGCACCACCACCTCCTCCGCTCCCGAAAAGGCCCCGCCCCGTCCTCCTTCCCCCCCCCCCCCCAGGACGCCATGGATGTCTCCCTGCCTAGCCCTGCTCCCTCCGCCTCCTCCTCCTCCTCCTCCTCCCACCCTTCTTTATACAAATACCTCTACTCCCGTCCCGATCCTTCCCTTCTCGAGGCCCGGAATCTCTCCCTCCTCCTCCACCAACACTTCCCTGGTGCTCCCATCTCCCTCCTCACTCCCAGACAGGATTCCGTTCTCATCTCCTCCCCCAGCCTCACCCTCCATACTGACATCCTCTCCTGCCTTCACATCACCCGTTTTGGCCCCAATGCCTCCCTCACCCCTGCTCCTCCATCTCCTACCCACCAACCCCAACCCCCGTGTCGCCCGCCGACCCTCACCACCGTGATCACTCGGCTCAGTCTGACGATCACAGAGGAGGAGGTGTTGGCGGAGCTCAAGGCGCATCCCACACTGGAGGTGCGAGCGGTCTGCCGCATTTTCAACTCGGCCGGCCCCACCCGCCTTATGCGGGTCCTGGAGCCTATTGGTAGCGACCATCTCCCTGTCCTCCTCACCGTTTCAGACGGTTGTCGCCCCCGACCTGACCCTTGTACTGACCCTCCCCCAAAGTACATTCATGAATATTCCCATGCTAACTGGAATGCCTACCAGGATACCCTCTCCACCCAGGTCGATAGCCACCCCTTCACCTACCGCCACCCTGACGATGTAACCCATGCCACCTCCTTTCTCCAGCAGACCTTGTCTGAGGCCGTGGAGGCCCACGTCCCTACTGTCGCCATCCACTCCCACTGTCCTACCCTACCCCCACAGGCCATCCTCCTCCTCCGTGAATCCCGTCGTCTCTACCGTGCCTTTCTCACACGCGTGACCCGGACACACTCCGACGCCACCGGCAACTCCAGCGACACATTCGTAATTTGCTCGCGGCTAAGAAATGCTGGGACTGGCGACAGACATGCACCCGTTTAAACGCTACCCTACCTATACACTCGTCCAAGTTCTGGTCAGCCTTCCGTTGCCTTACTGGAACTAAACCCTCCCCCTACTACCCTCTTCTCCATAATGATCATCCCTTCCCTGACACCCTTAGTAAGGCCAATCACTTTGCCTCTTACCTCTCCGATGTCTTTTCCATCCCCGATGATCCCCAGTTCGATTACTCCCTCTTCCCTGATGTCCGTGATCGAACTGACACCTCTATCCCTCCCCTCGCACCTGGTTTCCAGTACTTGGACAACATTGCACACACGGAACTCAATGCCCCTATCACTACACAGGATCTAATTGCTACACTCTGCATGAAACGCAACACCGCTCCTGGTCACGATCGAATCACCTACCGTCACCTTCGTGAAGCTCCCGTCTCTTTCCTCTCCACCCTGGCCAGGCTCTACAATGTAGTCCTGTCCACCGGTTACTACCCTGACCTGTGGAAAACCTCCCATATCCTGATGTTCCTTAAACCTGGTAAACCGCCGTCCGCCATCTCCTCCTACTGTCCCATCAGCCTTACCTCGGTCTTCAGCAAGGTCCTGGAATCTATCCTCACCCGCTGCATCCACCAGCATCTCCGCCAGCACCGCCTCCTTCCCGTTACCCAGTGTGGCTTTTGGCCGTCCTCTTCCAACGACCTTCTCCTTCACCTCACTCATCTCCTTTCCGAGCAGCTTAATTCGCGTCGCTCCGCACTCTTCCTCTCCCTGGACCTCGAACGTGCTTATGACTGCGTATGGCATTCCGGTCTCCTCTTCAAGCTCCAAACCTTCGTCCTTCCCATTAACTATGTCCGTCTGATCGGCTACTTTCTCTCCCACCGTCCTTCCTACGTCACCATCCATAACATGGATTCCTACACCTTTTTTCCCTCCGCCGGTGTGCCCCAAGGCTCCGTCCTTTCCCCCCTTCTGTACCTTTTATATACGGCAGACATGCCGCCGCCGTCACCCCCCGTCCACCTTCTCCAGTTTGCCAATGACACCGCCTTCCTTGCCCTTGCCCCCACCCTGCAGCGCTCCCAACAACTTCTCCAATCCCATCTTGACCGGTTCACCGCTTGGTGCAACCAGTGGTTGCTCAAGGTCAATCCCTCCAAAACCAGGCGATCATTGTAGACAAAACCACCCCTTCTTTCCGCCTCCTTGATTTCTATCTCACCATCTATGGCCGTCCTATCGCCCTCACCCCCACCCTTAAGTACCTTGGCGTCACCCTCGACTGTTGACTCTCCTAGACCCCCCATCTCCGGACAATCCATGCCAAGGCACGCTCCCGACTCCGTCTCCTCAAGCTCCTTTCCGGCCATACGTGGGGTCTGGACCCCTCCACCGTACTCCACACCTATAAATCCCTCAACCGCCCTTTCCTTTGTTACGCCCATCCAGCCTGGATCTCCGCCCCCCCTACCTTTTATAAATCCCTTCAAATCTTTGAACGCCATGCTCTCCGCCTCGCATATCGCATCCGTCTCCCCTCCCCCACGCAGATCCTGTACGACCTCATTCCGTTCCCCCACCTCCTCCTTTTCCTTGAAAGGATATGGATCCTGTACACCTCCCGCAAACTCGATCCTCCTCACCCGCTTGTCTCGCCAATCCTCTCCCACCCCCGCCTGCTGCCGCGCCTGTATTCCCACGTCCCACCCGGTCTCCATCTCTCCACCCTCCTTACCCTCTCCCAAGGTGGCTTCCGCCAGCTCCCTCTCCCTGATGATATCCTCCTCCCCTCCATCTACCCCTCCTACCAACTTTGATCCTCCCACCCTCTTCCTGTGTTTGCTCCTTTGGGCACCCTCCCTCCCTTCTCTCCCTCTTCCCTCCCTCCTCCATTTCTCCCCACTCCTCACCCGGGCTTCCCCTCCCCTGTCCCTCTCCTCCTCCCCCCATCTCCTCAGCCATTGGCGTCCTTGTTCTCCCCTCTCCCCCACCTCACCCTTATTCCCCTCTTGGCAGGTCCCCAGACTTGCACACGCTAAGTGGACATTTGCGCGCCGGAGATCATCGCCATCAGTGTCTCGTGTGTGCCGTCGTGTTTAGTGTTCAGTGTTCCCCGTTACACTCCATCGTTCACCAGTGCCATCGAGATCTTCAGTGTTTGTGCTTCGTATCAACAGTTTGTAGTGTGGATTGTCATCGAGTGTGAACGGCTTCATGTTTTTTATGTTCATGTGTCTACTGTTTTTTCCCCGCCGTTTTGTTCCAACCCATGTGTCTTCTCCGTTTTATCATTGTACTATCTTTGGCTGAAGAGTGGGGTATTGTGCTGCAGCCAGCCTACCTGTTATACTGGTATTAAAATCACAATAAAGGAAAAAAAAAATCTTGTCGTCAGTCTTATGACTCACTCTGAGGATGGCCGGACGATACGCGGCCGAAATATCAGTAGAGTAAATTTTATTTGCGCGGCTGCATGACCGAAATTTAATGGACTAATCATTACGCCGCGAGAAGTTGAAAATGCACATAAAGCAGTTAGTTTTTTGCAGGATAGTAGGTTAATAAACGATCGTCTTACGCGCAGGGTGATGTTTCGGCAATTCAACTATAGCGTAAGATAAGTGCACTACTGACCATTTAAATTGCCACACCAAGAAGAAATATAGATGATAAACGGGTATTCATTGGACAAATATATTATACTAGAACTGACATCAGATACTGGATTGTAAGGCGTACCCAGGAGCAGATATAGACTAAGACCACAATATAGTAGTGATGAAGAGTAGGCTGAAGTTCAAGACATTAGTCAGGAAGAATCAATACGCAAAGAAGTGGGATACGGAAGTACTAAGGAATGACGAGATATGTTTGAAGTTCTCTAACGCTATAGATACTGCAATAAGGAATAGCGCAGTAGGCAGTACAGTTGAAGAGGAATGGACATCTCTAAAAAGGGCCATCACAGAAGTTGGGAAGGAAAACATAGGTACAAAGAAGGTAGCTGCGAAGAAACCATGGGTAGCAAAAGAAATACTTCAGTTGATTGATGAAAGGAGGAAGTACAAACATGTTCCGGGAAAATCAGGAATACAGAAATACAAGTCGCTGAGGAATGAAATAAATAGGAAGTGCAGGGAAGCTAAGACGAAATGGCTGCAGGAAAAATGTGAAGACATCGAAAAAGATATGATTGTCGGAAGGACAGACTCAGCATACAGGAAAGTCAAAACAACCTTTGGTGACATTAAAAGCAACGGTGGTAACATTAAGAGTGCAACGGGAATTCCACTGTTAAATGCAGAGGAGAGAGCAGATAGGTGGAAAGAAAACATTGAAAGCCTCTATGAGGGTGAAGATTTGTCTGATGTGATAGAAGAAGAAACAGGAGTCGATTTAGAAGAGATAGGGGATCCAGTATTAGAATCGGAATTTAAAAGAGCTTTGGAGGACTTACGGTCAAATAAGGCAGAAGGGATAGATAACATTCCATCAGAATTTCTAAAATCATTGGTGAAAGTGGCAACAAAACGACTATTCACGTTGGTGTGTAGAATATATGAGTCTGGCGATATACCATCTGACTTTCGGAAAAGCATCATCCACACAATTCCGAAGACGGCAAGAGCTGACAAGTGCGAGAATTATCGCACAATCAGCTTAACAGCTCATGCATCGAAGCTGCTTACAAGAATAATGTACAGAAAAATGGAAAAGAAAATTGAGGATGCGCTAGGTGACGATCAGTTTGGCTTTAGGAAAAGTAAAGGGACGAGAGAGGCAATTCTGACGTTACGGCTAATAATGGAAGCAAGGCTAAAGAAAAATCAAGACACTTTCATAGGATTTGTCGACCTGGAAAAAGCGTTCGACAATATAAAATGGTGCAAGCTGTTCGAGATTCTGAAAAAAGTAGGGGTAAGCTATAGGGAGAGACGGGTCATATACAATACGTACAACAACCAAGAGGGAATAATAAGAGTGGACGATCAAGAACGAAGTGTTCGTATTAAGAAGGGTGTAAGACAAGGCTGTAGCCTTTCGCCCTTACTCTTCAATCTGTACATCGAGGAAGCAATGATGGAAATAAAAGAAAGGTTCAGGAGTGGAATTAAAATACAAGGTGAAAGGATATCAATGATACGATTCGCTGTTGACATTGCTATCCTGAGTGAAAGTGAAGAAGAATTAAATGATCTGCTGAACGGAATGAACAGTCTAATGAGTACACAGTATGGTTTGAGAGTAAATCGGAGAAAGACGAAGGTAATGAGAAGTAGTAGAAATGAGAACAGCGAGAAACTTAACATCAGGATTGATGGTCACGAAGTCAATGAAGTTAAGGAATTCTGATACCTAGGCAGTAAAATAACCAATGACGGACGGAGCAAGGAGGACGTCAAAAGCAGACTCGCTATGGCAAAAAAGGCATTTCTGGCCAAGAGAAGTCTACTAATATCAAATACCGGCCTTAATTTGAGGAAGAAATTTCTGAGGATGTACGTCTGGAGTACAGCGTTGTATGGTAGTGAAACATGGACTGTGGGAAAACCGTAACAGAAGAGAATCGAAGCATTTGAGATGTGGTGCTATAGACGAATGTTGAAAATTAGGTGGACTGATAAGGTAAGGAATGAGGAGGTTCTACGCAGAATCGGAGAGGAAAGGAATATGTGGAAAACACTGATAAGGAGAAGGGACAGGATGATAGGACATCTGCTAAGACATGAGGGAATGACTTCCATGGTACTAGAGGGAGCTGTAGAGGGCAAAAACTGTAGAGGAAGACAGAGATTGGAATACGTCAAGCAAATAATTGAGGACGTAGGTTGCAAGTGCTACTCTGAGATGAAGAGGTTAGCACAGGAAAGGAATTCGTGGCGGGCCGCATCAAACCAGTCAGTAGACTGATGACCAAAAAGAAAAAAGAACTGACATGTGATTACGTTCTCACGCAATTTGGGTGCATAGATCCTGAGAAACCAGTACCCAGAACAACCACCTTTGGCCGTAATAACGGCCTTGATACGCCTGGGCATTGAGTCAAACACAGCTTGGATGGTGTGTACAGGTACAGCTGCCCATGCAGCTTTAACACGATACCACAGTTCATCAAGAGTAGTGACTGGCGTAATGTGGCGAGCCAGTTGCTCGGCTACCATTGACCGTTTTCAATTGGTGAGAGATCTGGAGAATGTGCTGGCCAGGGCAGCAGTCGAACATTTTCTGTACCCAGGAAGGCCCGTACAGTACCTGCAACATGCGGTCGTGCATTATCCTGCTGAAATGTAGGGTTTCGCAGGGATCGAATGAAGGGTAGAGCCACGGGTCGTAACACATCTGAAATGGAACGTCCACTGTTCAAAGTACCGTCAATGCGAACAAGTGGTGACTGAAACGTGTAACCAATGGCACCCCATACCATCACGCCGGATGATACGCCAGTATGGCGATGACGAATACACGCTTCCAATGTGCGGTCACCGCGATGTCGCCAAACACAGATGCGACAATCATGATGCTGTACACAGAACCTGGATTCTTCCGAAAAAGCCAAGCGGTTCAAGGCGCTTCAGTCTGGAACCGCGCGGCCGCTACGGTCGCAGGTTCGAATCCTGCTCTGGGTATAGATGTGTGTGATGTCCTTAGGTTAGTTAGGTTTAACTACTTCTAAGTTCTAGGGGACTGATGACCTTAGCAGTTAAGTCCGATAGTGCTCAGAGCCATTTGAACCATTCATCCGAAAAAATGACGTTTAGCCATTCGTACACCCAGGTTCGTCGTTGGGTAACCATCGCAGGCACTCCTGTCTGTGATGCAGCGTCAAGTGTAATCGCTGCCATGGTCTCCGAGCAGATAGTCCATGCTGCTGCAAACGTCGCCGAACTGTTCGTGCAAATGGTTGTTGTCTTGCATCTGTTAATTCAGGGATCGAGATGTGGCTGTACTATCCGTTACAGCCATGCGAATAAAATGCCTGTCATCTCGACTGCTAGTGATATGAGGTCGTTGGGATCCATCATGGCGTTCCGTATTACCCTCCTGAACCCATATTCTGCTAACAGTCATTGGATCTCGACCAATGCGAACAGAAGTGTCGCGATACGATAAAGCGCAATCGCGATGGGCTACAATCCGACCTTTATCAAAGTCGGAAACGTGATGGTACGCATTTCTCCTCCTTACACGAGGCATCACAACAACGTTTCACCAGGCAACGCCCGTCAACTGCTGTTTGTGTATGAGAAATCGGTTGGAAACTTTCCTCATGTTAGCATGTTGTAGGTGTTACCACGGGCGCCAACCTTGTGTGAATACTCTGAAAAGCTAATCATTTGCATATCACAGCATCTTCTTCCTGTCGGTTAAATTTCTCGTCTGTAGCATGTCATCTTCGTGGTGTAGCAATTTTAATGGCCAGTAGTGTAAAAGGAACCGATAATTGCGTAGCTGACGCACTGCCACGGCTACCTGTTGGGAGAGAGGGCAGTGATGAGGAACAAGTAAATGAAGAGTTTCGGCTCTTATACATGAAAGGAGTAGAAGGGGAAAAGAGAGATTCGTACTGTCTGCAAGCACATGCGACGAGGGCAAAATGACGACCCCGAACTGAAAAATAAAAACAGCTGTTGGTAGCAAGGATTAAGAAAATATAACCCGATACTATAAAATTATTAAGAGGGTTCTGTTCCTAAGAAAAGGCGAGGAAATGGATTGATGGAGACTGTGCTTTCGGGAAAAGTATGTTGAGCAGCTGATAGACTACGTCCACTTACTTTATGAGCACTACGGGCACAAAAGTATGTAGAAATCATTGAGGAGTATCTGCACGTAAGCAGTCGAGCCAGACCAGCGTGCTCTCCGTTGGCCACTTGTGACAAATGCCAGGGGTTGAAACATTGCACTACCTGGCACAAGGGGAAAATGCAAAGTATCATCCCTAGCAGAGCTGGTAAGCCATTGGCGGTAGACAGTTTCGGGGCACTCCCAACTGGTCATGGCGGTATGAGGTAGGCTATGTATTTGTGGTTCTGATGTACTTTCAGAGTTCATCAAACTGTATCCGATACGGAAAGCTAATAGCAAAACTCTGATCGCCAAACTGGAGAAGGATTTTTTTACTAAGGCATTAATACTAGAGAGGCTGTTGTCTGATGACGGATCACAATTTAAGTCAAAAACGTGGAATGATTTCATGAATAATTAAGGTATGAAATATATAAAGATGTTGGTATACCACCAGGCAAGCAACCCGTGTGAATGTTATACGCGAGAAACTGGCCACCTATATAGAACATGAAAACAGGAAACATTCTAAGTGGCCGGAGTTTATCAAATCATTTGAAGACGTATTAAACAGTGTTGAGAATAATGCTAGAGGGTACTCGCCATTAAAAGTAACGACAGGAGGCAAGTCGAAGTTCTTATTTACTTACTGAGGTCGTGTATTTTACTCCAGGTCAACCTGTAATAGCAGCCAAAAGAGAGGAAGCAGTAAAGACTCGTGTGGAGAAGATGGCAAATGAAAGAAAAAAGCGACATGATGAGGGTTAAGTAAAAGATTTGGGCTCTTGTCTTCGTGAAGACCAAAGAAAAATCTAGTGAAGTAGATGGAAAAATAAAACAGCTCTTCGTTGTTGCTGAATGCCTTTCCCCAATATGTGTAAGCTCAAATATTCTGTATCGGGAAAATACTAGGACTACGAAAAGTGGCAGAACTGTGTTTGTATATATAAATAAGAACATAGTAAGTGTATACAAATATGTGTGTGTATATATTTGTAACTGTGATGCATAGTTTATCAGAATCTGGCGTGGGAGGTTATATTGTTTGTGTAAAGGGTAAAATGGTAAATTTAAGATATATCTAAAAATGTGTGGTGGCACAACTCAGTGTAAGGAGTGAACTAATATTGGCAGCACAGATCTTGGTGCTTGGAGGTCGGCAGAACAACTTACGTAAGACAGGAATATGTATTGTTTCTATGTAAGATCCGGCAGAAAGTTTCTAAGGGTTATTTAAATGTGTTATTGTAGTACTCTGAATGGGTTCCTCTTGTACAAGATGTACTGTAGTTCATTTGTAGTTATTATTTGCACAAAATTTGGTGTGTGGAAGCCATCAGACCTCGTTAGAATTCTGAATGCTTGTGGGGGTAGAACATGGGGTTACATGCAAAGTATAAGCTGGGTGTTCCATAAAATTTCGGGCGTGCAGCCGCATAAATGCGGCTTCTTCTTCTAATATTTCAGCTTTTTACCGCCCAGCAATCTTCTAAGTGAGCTGAGGTGGCTGATGCTCCAGCATTTTTTTTTCCTTCACTGTAAGTTCATGCCCCTGCTCCATATGGGTAGGGGAGGGCTGGCAGCGGCACAGTCCACTGCTCTTCAGCCAAACGGCTTTACAAGAAGACATGAAAAGGGGAACTCGTACATGAAAAGGGGGATAAAAGGGTGACAGAAAAAAACTGTAAATGGATATGATGGGAGTTAAAATATATACCTATGCAAGGACGTGCACTGGGGACAGTTAAAAAGTCGACTTAAAGTGAAAAGAACACAGCTGGCAATTCATTGTACACTTAAAATCACTGGAGTCAACACAAGTTAAAAGTTAGCCACAGTATAAAAATCACACAGAGCGAGACATTTATAAAATCACTGAAAACGATGGAGTACTCATGAAGAATAAAAATCGCTGATAGGGACCTTCCGAGGGACTGGAGGCCGGAGAGGAGGGAAAAAGAAGGGAGGAAGGTGTGGTGGGGAACTGGGGGCCGGGAGGAAGATGAAAATGGGGGGCAGGAGGCGCACCAAGAGGCAGGAGATGGGTGGAACGGGAGATGAGAGGAAAGACAAGGCAGGAGTGAGTGCAGAGTCACAAAAGGGGGGGGGAACAGGACAGGGAGGGAGTGTAGGAGGGAAAAACCGCTCAGGAGAAGGGAAGGGAAGGGGGGGAAGGGAGCCCTGAGGAGTAGGGGGGAGGAAGGTAGGATTAAAGTAGGTAGAAGGGGTAGATAGGGCAAAACTCATCATCCAGGAGGGGTAGGTGCTGGAAGTTGTTTTGGGAAAGTAGGTGGAGGGTGCGGAGGTAGAGAGAGGGCGGGACACAACAGTAAAGGCGTAGCAACAGGCTGGAGATATGGATGGAGAGGAAGGGGGACACCAGGGGGTGGGGGGGATTGAGTCGGCATATGATATACAGGGTGCGGATGTGTTCAAGGAAAAGAAGAAGGGTATGAGGTCATAGGGGATGCTTGTGGGGGATGGAAGGTGGATATGGAAGGCAAGGCGGAGTGCATGGCGTTCTAGAATTTGGAGGGCTTTATAGGATGGTGGAAGAATGCAATCCACATGTCCAGCCAGACAGGTGTATCAGGAGGTAGAGTCTGTTGGGTTGTAAGGAGATGGGGAGTCTAGGTGAGGTGGTGGTCAAGGGTAAGGCCAAGGTGTTTTAGGGTAGGAGTGAGGTGAATAGGATGAACATAAATGGTTAGATAGAAATCATGGAGATGGAAGGAGCAGATGGGGCGGCTTATTGTGATTGCCTGGGCCTTGGAGGGGCTCATACAGAGGAATCACTGGTTGCACCAACTGGTGAACTGGTCAAGGTGGGTTTGGAAGGTACATTGAGACCACTGAATGGTAGGAAAAAGGGCCAGGAAGACAGTGCCATCAGCAAATTGGAGGAGATGAACAGGCAGGGGAGGTTTGGGCTTATCAAAAGTATACAGGAGATAGAGGAGAGGGGAAAGGACGAAGGCTTGGGGCATGCTGTCAGAGGGATAGAAAGTACAGGAGATGGAATTGTGGATAGTGACATAGGAGGGACGATGGGAGAGGAAGGAAGCAACGAGACAGAAGAAATTGATAGGGAGAGCTTAGGTCTGGAGCTTGAAGAAGAGGCTGGGATGCCAGACACAGTTGTAGGCGTTCTGGAGATCAAGGGAAACAAAGATAGCGGAATGACAGGAGTTAAGTTCTAGGGAAAGAAGATTGGTGAGGTTAAGGATCACATCATCAGCTGAGGAGGAGGGCCAGAAACCATGCTGGGTAAGGGGAAGGATGTAGTGCTGATTAAGGTGGTGATGAATATGGCGGGTGTGGATGGACTCAAAGTCCTTACTGAACACAGAGATGAGGCAGATAGGACAATGGGAAGAGGTGTCAGAGGGTTTAGGGAACAGCAGGACACAGGAAGTCTTTCACAGGTCAGGGTAAAACCCAGTGGAGAAGACGACGTTGTACAGGGTAGCAAGGGCAGCCAGGAAGGATGGGGGTGATTCCTTGAGGTGGCGGAAGGTGACACTGTCATGACCAGTGGTAGTATTGCATTTGGAGCAGAGGACGAGTGTGATGTTGCGTGCAGTGATGGGAGTGTTGATGTCTGAGGGGGCTAACTGATTCAAGTAGTGGAAACCAGGGGTAAGTGGTGGGACAGATGTATCACTGTGTTAAGGAAGTAGTAAGACTGTGCAAGGCTGACCAGTACTTGGAGGAGTTGTCAGGGAGGGCAGAGTTGAGGCATGTGCATGTCTAGCGCCAGTCCCAGCATTTCTTTGCTGTAACGAGGTTCCGGATGTGTCACTTTAATTGCAGGTGGTGGATGAGTGTATCCTGGTCACGTGTGTAGAGGAAGGAGCAGTAGAGCATTCAAGACTCACGAAGAAGAAGGACGGCCTGTGGAGGAAGCATAGGGCTGTGAGGGTGGATGAGTTTGGTTAGGAACGTGGGCCTCCACAGTTTCAGCGATGGAAGAGGCTTGGGTGATGTTAGTGGGATGGTGAAAGGTGAGGGGTGGCTGTCGACCTGTGAGGGAATGGATTCCCAGTAAGCATCCCGTTTGGCACGGCAGTAGCCATGGACGACTTTGGAGGGGCAGCTGGGTGGGGGGCTGCAGGGGGGCCACAGGCAAAGGAAATGGTGCGAAGGATGGGAAGGTGGTCACTACCAATGGGATCAGGGACATTCACTGTGATATGGTGAAGGAGGTTGGGTGAAGTGAGGTGGAGTTACTTTCAGGACAGGTATGTTGTGGGAGAGGAACAAGGTCACCATGAAGGGTGGCAAGGAACTGATGCCACCACAGAAAGGTTGCAGGGTCATGCCTGTGGATGCTGAGGACGGCAGCAATCACATAGGTAGGGAAGGTACGGCAATATAGGAAATGAAGTTGTAGGGGACGGGAGCTGTGGGATGGATATAGATAGTGGCACAGGTGTTGGTGAGGGAGGGAAAAAAGATGCTGAGGAGAAGGTGTTCAATCAGGTCACTGAGCAGGGGTTGTGGCCAGACAGGGAGATGTTTGAGGTGGCCAATAGCAACTGTGCCTTGGGTGAGGGTAAGGGGACTGTTGGTGCAGTGAGGTTGGGGGAAGGTTTCATTAAGGATGACGGAGTCGACCTGGTGCTGGGATAGTGTATACATGAAGAGATATTTGTTGACAGGGAGGGAACGAATGTTTAGGTGGAGGAGACGATACTGTTGATGTGCCAGAAGGTTTCAGGGGGAAGGAAGCAGGGGGAGGAGAGAAGGGCTTAAACGAGGGTGTCTAGGTGGGTGAAGGTAAAGTGGGCCTGGTCATGGGAGTCAGTGGCGAACATATTCAAATGGAAAACAGAGCAGGCAGTAAGGGAAATCTGCTGGAAGGTGTGGGGATGCTGGAAGGGGTGGATGTTCTGCAGGATGATGGTCAGGAACTGGATGATGTCTTCTGCCATAGGAGGAGGGTGGAGGGAATTTTTTGGATGGATGGGTTGGTCAATGGGGCGAACATGGAGAGTGAGCTCAGGCTTCGTGGGAGGGGGTTTGACTGTGCATTTGGAGGATTAGGTGGGATGTGGTTAGTTGCAGGTGTTGCAGGAAGGAGGAGAGGTGAGGTTTGGACACTGTTTAAGGAAGTGGAAGGCTTTACAATAGGGGCTAGTGAGGGGGTTCTTACAATTTTGGATGAGGTGGTCATTGTACAGGAGACAGCACTGGCAGCGGTAGGATTGAGGAGGGGAATGTGATGGGTCAATGCGATGAGGGCGGTTGAAAATCAGGACTCCCTGAGTGAGGAGGTGATCTATGGAGGATGTGGACTGCATAAAGACATACATAAGGAATGTAGGGCCAGAGGAGTTGTAAATACGGCGGGCCAAGTGAGTTTCCAGGGTAGGATGGGTGTTCAGTTCTGTGAACACCTCCACCTACATGATCACAGGGTTGAGTTTTGTGATCACGGCAGTGAGGGTTGGCGGACAATGAGGGGGTTGGCCTGACAAGGAAAGATGGAGAGGAGGATTTAATGAGGACAGAGTCTCTGTGGGGGATAAGTTGGGTAATGGGGGCATTGGACACGTATTTTCAGATTTCCAGGGTGAGGGTGTGGGCATCTAGGCATTTTGGATTGGGGTTGGCAAGGATGAAGGTATACAGGGCAGGGGCTGGAGAGGTGGGAGGAGGGCTATTCTCCATGGCAGGCTCAGTGGAAAGAGAGGTGGGCAGTAGTTTTTTGGAGGAGGGGGTGGACATGAGATCGTTACTTGGGCCCTTGGGAGGTTTTTGGCGGGTGTGGGCTGGGAGGTGGGGTGAGGGACTGGAGGGATGGGAAGTGGTGGGAGGCAGACCCCTCTTGTGAGGCAGTGGCACTGGGAATGGAGGTGGGGCGCTCTGTGGTGGCGACTGTAGTGCAGCAGGCAGTGACTCTGGCAGGGGAAGCAGGAGTAGTTATAGCAGGGTGGGTGGGGACGGGGCCGCGAAGTCTTCTCGGTGGACAATAGCAGGGGGAGGGGGAGGGCTGGAGCAGGAGCAGGGGCAGGGGCAGGAGCAGGGGAAGGAACAGGGGCAGGGGGTGAAGCAACATACAGGTGGGGATACAGGGATGAGGAGGAGATAGAAGGGGAGGAAACTGTGAGATGGAGCAGATGGGTTAAGACCAGAGGAGGCACTCCACGAGGTTACAGTGGGTGCAGGGGAAGAGGAGGTGTAAATGATGGTAGTCGTGGAGGTGTCTATGATGAAAGGCGGTGCCCACTGGCGACTGGAGTCGCCGAAGTGGGAAAAGAACTAAAAGGGCGACGAACACTGGGCGGTGGCGAGCACCAGGAGGCGGCGGCGGCGGCGGACGGACGACAACGACAGGGGGCTCTTCCAAAGCGTCGATTGCACCCTAAATGTAGCCTAGGCAGCGTAATCCTTCGATTTGGAAGTGAGGGGATCCAACCCTCGAAATCTAGGCTCCAGCACTTGCTCCTCCCTTTTTAAACTCGCGGACCGCACCACTGCGCTTGCTGCCACAGATACACAAAGCTCCAGAGACGTTGGTCGGCGGCAAAGAGGCATGACATATGCAGGTTACTGAGCTCCTTAAGCTTTTTATTAAGATGCTGTGACCATGGCATAGTTCTGAAGCTTGCCACGTTAGAACAGTTTGTAAAGTCGACTGCTATGAATGAGATTTTAAGGAAAGCTGGTGCTGCTATTGTTAAGGAGAGGATCCGTCTTAGCCTCCGAAAATTGGATATGGTTTCATCGCTTGCATCTAAAGATCTATGTCGAATTACCCTACAATTTATGAAACTGGATTGGAGGTATAACGTGGGCCAAGTCAGACTGGATTAGTGAGTAGCCACATGGAGACAGATGGCAAAGTTTCGCCGGCTTGAGACGTCTTCGCAGCAAGAAACTGTTATTCGACGCTCCATCATTAATATGACAGATAAAGATTTGGAAGACGCTACGATGAAGGTTTTAAGTAAAGGACTGAAATTTGCACTCACGCCAAATGTTTTACAATACCAGTATCCATCAGTGCCGTTGAAGAATCTGTTCGTCCTCTTTCTAAGAAATCAGTAGAAGAAATAAGACGCGAAACGTGTCGAGCATTACGAAGAGTCGCCCACAAAGGAGTAACATATCTGTGGCAGAGAGGGCTGCAGTACGTAAATTTCGTCAGAATACCGAGACGGTGGTTCTTCCAGCTGATAAAGGTAATGCCACTGTTATAATATCTCATGACGACTACCATGATAAAATGAACAGTTTACTGAATGACAGCACAGATCAGTAAGTGCCATACCAACAAGGTGGTAAGGAAGTCTGCTTCGGTTCTGGACGCGTCCGCCTTTCCACCAGAAGTTGTGCGAAGATTGAAACCAAGTGGCGCGGTTCCTCCAAGGCTTTATGGACTTCCAAAGATCCATAAGAATGGTGTTCCTCTGCGTCCAATAGTGAGCAATATCGGCTCTCCAACCTATGATTGTGCCAAACACTTAGCGTCGTTTTTAAGGCCTCTGGTGGGAAAATGCGCTCATCACATACGTAAATCTGTGGATTTCATTGGAAAAGTAAAATCACTCAAAGTGAACAATTCTGATATGCTAGTCAGTTTCGATGTAGTGTCGTTGTTCACAAAGCTTCCTCTTTCAGTATCATTGTTTCTCAATGGCAAAATCTTCGATAAAGAGATTTCAGCTTTGTTTGAACACGTTTTGACCTCTACATATTTTATATTCGACAACGAATTTTATGAACAGACTGACGCCATGGGTAATGCCTCGTCGCCCTTAGTGGCAAACTTTTTTCTGGACTTCGAGGAGAAGGTGCTGGAACCTGCTAGCTTGAAGCCCACAGTGTTTTCGAGGTATGTTGACACGTTCGTAGTGTGGCCCCACGGTGAAGACGAGTTAAAAGAATTTTTAAATCACCTGAATTCCACCCGCAGTTCACGATGGAGATCGAAAAAGATGGATGCCTCCCATTTTTTGATGTTTTGGTACGACGCAAAGATGGCATTTTGGGACAAGCAACATATCGAAAACTGACCCAAACGGATTTATATTTACGTGTAAATAGCTGCCACCATCCTTCACAGGCGGTGAGTTTACTAAGAACTCTGGTACGCAGAGCACACGTCATGCTGACGAGAGCAGTCTGGAGGTCGAGTTTCTCAACTGAAAAGAGTTTCTGAAGCCAACGGGTACTCTCCACAGCAGATGCGCAAGGCACTACAAATGAAACCAATAGTGGGTATAAGAAATGCAGAACACACGGAGAGTTTTAAATCCATGGCTTTTGTGCCATATTTGGGAAGCTTATCGTAAAAAACAGAACAGATCCTCAGTAAATACAAAGTAAAAGTGAGTTTTCGCCCTTCACCAAAGACAACAGCACTCCTGGGCTACGTTAAAGATGATTTTTACTGCTTCGGTAGCCTGGGTTTTAATAGGTCCCCTGTGAGTGTGGCGGTACAGACGACACGTAGAGTCCAGAAGAGATGCACAGAGCATCGCAGGTACACGCGGCTCTTACAGACTTACAAATATGCGGAGGCAAATTTACACCGGGCACTCTATGGTGTACGATAACGTCGAAATTTTAGCCTCAACTTCATCTTTCTGGGACTCAACAGTTAAAGAAGCAATTGAAATTCGAATGACGAAGACTTTAATTAATAGAGATAGCGGCTTCAGCTTGAACAAATCATGGAATCCAGCACTTATTGTAATAATTTCACAAAGACGTCACGACGGTGCAGCTCGCAGTGATTCATCGATATCACCGCTTGGATCGACAGTGCAGCTATAGATCTAATTCCATGCTTATGCCATGCCTCCTTGCCGCCGACCAACGCCTCTGGCGCCTTGTGTATCTGTGGCCGCATGCGCAGTCTGCGAGTTTAAAAAGGGCGGAGCAATTGGTGCAACATCAGTCACGTCGGCTCACTCTGAAGATGGCTGGACGGTATAAAGCTGAAATATTAGAAGAAGATGCCGCATTTATGCGGCCGCACGTCCGACATTTTATGGAACAATCTTTGCATCTCAAAAATATGAAGGTGCACACGTAAGTTAAGTGTTTGCGGGTATATTACGTAGGTTAATTGTAAAATGTATGTTATTTTGCAAGGTTTTTGAATAGAATCATGTACGTAAAATTCTGGGGATAAATGGTATCCTAGTGCAAATAAGAGTGAACATTAGCTAAATTTGTTTCAATTAAAATTGAAAGTTAAAGGGGCAATTTCTGCGCAGGGTAGTATTATTTCCAAAGTTTCTAACTAAATGTGGTAAGACTGTAGAGAAATGATAAAATGTTAGTTGATTTACAGTAACGCATAAATTTCATAGCACAAAAAACGTATTTTCTGATGGGAACATGGACACAGTGTTCGAAATGTCGAGTTGAATCAAGTGTCTTGCCTATGCCATAAATCAGTTTTTGCTTGCTGTCTTGCCTGTGAATGTATCGATTCCAGGGGGGAGGACGCTTAGTGCCTAATTTTGAGGATTTGGGAAGTCGTATGATGATTGATAACTAAACTAAAGTCGTATTTGGATAGCTATCGTTTTTCGGGATTGAAGGTGACTGTGGATTGATGCAAGTTTCCCCGCAGTACATGGCCAAAGGTCTGATGAATTTCGGCAAAGGCTGTTGGACTGTGAACCATCTAAGGCTCGATGTCAGAACACCGATCGTGTGCTGTGTCTGTGAAAGTGAAGTGCAATGGTCAAAACATAAGCTGCTATCAAATGAGCGCAAAGGTGCAAAAAGCTTTTGAAAAGAGCGAACTGACTCGAGAGTTTCTTTAAATTTATGTGCTTATGTGACATTTGATTAACATGCCACAAGTTTATAATTTGTGTTACAGTTAGAAAATTTGAGTTGAAAATACGATGTATCGTGGGACGTACAAGCTGTTTCATATTTCACCACAAAGACACTTACTCTATTGTTCTGACATGCAAGTAGGCTATCCCATTTTATATGTGATATATGTATTTGCTACACTGAAGCGCCGAAGAAACTGGTATAGGCATACGTAAGTATTGGGGCAACCTATGTTCAGAGCAACTCTGCATTGTCAACAGATGAATCCAAGATGGCGGCGATGACGTCATCCAAGATGGCGGCTTGAAGACTTGAGAACAGCACATAACATCATCCAAGATGCCGGCCGTGACGTTATCAAAGATGGCGGCCTTTGGCGGGAAGTTTGAATTTTGGCGGGAAGATAGGTCAACTGGTCTACCTCCACTAACCTAATCCAACCCCTCCTTCCCTCCCCAGAAAAATTGCGGGAAGTTCAAATTCCAACAGGATAATGCATCACACCAATGTTACCTCTACTAAACTAAGAAAATCGCGGGAAGATAGATCACATGGGCTACCCCCACTAACCTAAGTCATCTGACTGCCACCTCTTCCTAGGAACTAGCGCCAAGTTTGAATTTTGGCAGTAAAGATAGGTCAATTGGGCTATCTCTACTAACCTAAGAAAATCACCAGAAGATAGGTCACTTGGACTACCTCCACTAACCTAATTCACCCGTCCACTACCTCCTCCTAGGGATTCGTGGAAAAACGACTCAGCCTGCACTGGGCTACTGGAGTGAGGATGATGTGTACTTTACTTATTTTGGAATAATTTATTTAGGGATGGAGTATATTTATTACAGTGATACAGAACACACGCTCTGACATGCCACACAGCATACAGACCTGTAAACTACTCCTAGATAGCTCATGTATAGTGCTCTATACACACACTTGCTAACTGTAAACTGCCAAATAACGCATTGCACAGCCTACAGACATGCAAACCACTCGTAAATAATGCAGTACTCCAGAGAGCCAATTAACTCGTAAATTGTCAAAATAATAATCCATCTAAAAGACTCTGCAAACATGCTTGCTAATCGTCAACTGTCTAAATCATGCACCAGTCTTTATTTAAACAATTAGAGGCACACCACCATCCAGTGTGTGCGCCACAGGTACCACACTCCAACTAACCTAGTACACAGTACCACCACCAGAGTGCACTGTTGTCTGTTACGCGACATAATCCAAGATGGCAGCCATGACATCAGCTGATGACGCAAGTACCATTATCCAAGATGGCTGCTAACAGTGTGTACACCACCAGGTCTGGACCTAGTACACAGTACAAACAGAGAGTGCTGTCGTCCGTTTCATGACATAATCCAAGATAATGGGGGGAAACGGCAGGAAAACGACTCTGCCTGTGCTGGACATAAGTTTTTAATTTGCAAAAAATGGCTCTGAGCACTATGGGACTTAACATCTGAGGTCATCAGTCCCCTAGAACTCAGAACTACTTAAACCTAACTAACCTAAGGACAGCACACACATCCATGCCCCAGGCAGGATTCGAACCTGCGACTGTAGCGGTCACATGGTTCCAGACTGAAGTGCCTAGAACCGCTCGGCCACTCCAACCGACTTTTATTTTGCAGGCAGTGTCTCCACCACAAGATCAAGGCTCCAGCTGACCTACCACACAATACTGCCACCTGAGGGTGCTGTCATCCCTCCTGTGACGTAATCCAAGATGGTGGTCTGGAGGGGGAAAATGGCGCGAAAATGACTCAGTCTGTGCTGGGCTGCTGGGGAGAGTAAGGAAGAAGTGTACTTCATTTATTTTGGAACAATTTATTTAGGGACGGAGTATATTTATCACACTGATACAAAATACATGCTTGGGGTCACGCCACACAGCCCACAGACCTGTAAACTACTCCTAAATAACGCTCTGCAGACACGCAAACAGCTCCTAATTTACTGAAATAATTCCAGTACAGGCATGCAGACTCCTCCTAAATAATGCAATACACTGATGTGTAGACAAACTCAGTAATCGTAAACTGTCCAAATAGCGCATAGCACAGCCTACAGACCTACTCGCAAAATAATGCAACAGACATGCAAACAACGTAATCAGACACCATCCGCCACCCCATGTCCAGCAGACTGCACAGGAGGCTACCTGCAGCCCTGTGAAGTAACACAGCCGTCAGCTGTCAAACCCTGCACAGGTGCCCTCAAGCATGAGGCAGCGACATCTCTTTCATACTTGGTACCTGAAAAATAGCTCTCGAAATACCTGTCCACCTAGCCACCGATGCTGATGTGACCGGATGGAAGTGCAGATGCTCCTGGGGCGCGTGTGCTGACACTGCCATGTGCCACCCCCGAACGCAAGCCAGCGTGACCCATCGCCCTCACGCCACTGTAGGTGAAAGTTGTTTCTATTTTCAAGTATACAGTCAGTGTTATACTGATGTCACAGAACTGCATGGCATGCTCACGCCTGTCCCATATGTGAGGTACCTCTGGGCAGCACATGTGTCTCACCATTGCTGATGCAATAGCTGGGAATACAGATGTCACCAAATAGCACAGGGTCCATTGTTCCTAGCATGACATGTGAGGTGTGACTAACTGTGCTTAACTACCCAGTGTGACGGGCGCAATGCCGCAAAGTGCGCGTTCGTAGCTACAAACAATTGCAAACACATCTAACAAGGTCCTCAATCTTATACTGACATCACATCTCTATGTAAATAAGCGCCACGTCTTCACTGCTGCAGCTGGCCAGTGTGGCCAAGCGGTTCTAGGCACTTCAGTCTGGAACCACGTGATTGCTACTGTCGCAGGTTTGAATCCTGCCATGGGTATGGATGTGTGTGTTGTCCTTAGGTTAGTTAGGTTTAAGTAGTTCTATGTTTCTAGGGGACTGATGACCTCATATGTTTAATCCCATAGCGCTGAGAGCCATTTGAACCATTTTTTTCACTGCTGCTGTTGTGACCCCTCACTCTACCTATGCTCCAGCGCCAAAAGAGATGTCGCAGTGGTTCCCAGAATAGCACAGGCTGCTTTCTCCCAAGTAGTCCTCACGTGTTCACTTCATGCGTTCAACATACACAATCGTTCTCACTGCCAAAGCCTTCATCATGTCTCTGCACGCTCGCACGTTCGTGTTTTTTGGAAAGAGAGCATTGTATAAGCACAGATGGGTGCAAAATCAAAACAATTACACTAACAGAATTCGAAGCACTGTTCTAGAGAAGAGATAAATGGCGTGATTTTTCGGTATCGTACAGCTACTGGTCTGGAGATGACCTAATGCCACAGTGGTGTATGAGTGACCACCCCCACGCCACAGATCAATGATATGCTTCAACTTGTCTTTGAACACTTGCTTGCACAGAACTTTCCCTAGATACCTAGCCTCCATCTTGTTCGAATCAGTTTGTAGACACTTTTATATCCCAATACAAAGGATGTTGTGTGAATGAATCGAGCATTATGATTGGCTCTTATCGAATTTACCTGCGAAAATTAATGATGCCGCCGGTGTGGAAGCAATGTCCGCCTTTTTTTCTTTCTGCAGACAGGACTTTCAGCGGAGAAAAGCTATTTTACCCCAATTGTGATATTGCACCGACAATTAAAACTTGAAAACTGCCCTACATATCATCAAATACGCAAACTCTCTTACTCAAGTACACTGCGCTCCCACTGAGGACAGGAGGTTGTATATTAGAGTGTGAAACCGATCTCCAACCCATCAATATATCACTGCGTACTGTGTCGATGTAGTAAACATACAATTCGTATCCTGTGCCATACAAAATCACCCCTTTTACATCAGAAAGCCCTCAGTGGATCGAAGTCTCTCGCAGAACTGTTCATCTACATCTACATCTACATGGATACTCTGCAAGTCACATTTAAGTGCCTGGCAGAGGGTCCATCGAACCACCTACACAATTCTCTATTATTCCAATCTCGTATAGTGCACGGGAAGAATGAACACCTATGTCTTTCTGTATGAGCTCTGATTTCCCTTATTTTATCTTGGTGATCGTTTCTCCCTGTGTAAGTCGGTGTTAACAAAATATTTTCGCATTCGGAGGAGAAAGTTGGTGACTGGAATTTTGTGAGCATATTCCGTCGCAACGAAAAACACCTTTCTTTTAATGATGTCCATCCCACATCCTGTATCATTTCTGTGACACTCTCTCTCTATTTCGTGATAATACAAAACGTGCTGCCTTTCTTTGAACTTTTTCGATGTACTCAGTCAGTCCTGTCTGGTAAGGATTCCACACTGCGCAACAGTATTCTAAAAGTGGGCAGACAAGCGTAGTGTAGGCAGTCTCCTTAGTAGGTCTGTTACTTTTCTAAGCGTCCTGCCAATAAAACGCAGTCTTTGGTTAGCCTTCCCCACAACATTTTCTGCGTGTTCCTTCCAATTTAAATTTTTCGTAATTTTAATACCCAGGTATTTAGTGGAATTTACGGCTTTTAGATTCGACTGATTTATCGTGTAACCGAAGTTTAACGCTTTCCTTTTTGCTCTCATGTGGATGACCTCACACTTTTCGATATTTAAGGTCAACTGCCACTTTTCGCGCCATTCCGATATTTTCTCTAAATCGTTTTGCAGTTTGTTTTGATCTTCTGATGACTTTATTAGTCGATAAACGACAGCGTCATCTGCAAACAGCCGAAGATGGCTGCTCAGATTGTTTCCTAAATCGTTTATATAGATAAGGGCCTATAACACTCCCTTGGGGAACGCCAGAAATCACTTCTGTTTTACTCGATCACTTTCCGTCAATTACAACGAACTGTGACCACTCTGACAGGAAATCACAGATCCAGTCACATAACTGAGACGACATTCCATAAGCACGCAATTTCACTACGAATCGCTTGTGTGGTACAGTGTCAAAAGCCTTTCGGAAATCCAGGAATACGGAATCGATCTGAAATCCCTAGTCAATAGCACTCAGCACTTCATGTGAATAAAGAGCTAGTTGTGTTTCACAGGAACGATGTTTTCCAAACCCATGTTGACTGTGTGTCAATAGACCCTTTTCTTCGAGGTAATATATGTTCTAAAATCCTGCTGCATATCGACGTTAACGATAAGGGCCTGTAATTTAGTCGATTACTCCTACTACCTCTCTTGAATATTGGTGTGACCTGTGCAACTTTCCAATCTTTGGGTACGGATCTTTTCGGATCTGTTGTGCAAAGACAGGCTCGTTTCCCACTCGTTACAAACGCGTTACTGTTTCTTGTTCCGAACTGATTCCTTGCTTGCATTTCTACACCCATCTCCGGAACCTGGGATTACACAAACACTTATCCGCATCGTTCGCCATAATATTATACCATTTTCGCTGTACTTCTAGATATCAAGCACACAGCAGTATTCTACCGATCGCTCGCGCAACTTAATTCCGAAGATATAGACAGGAAATTATTTCTCTACAAACCCGAAACTTTGGCACTCATCCCATCTGGAAGGACCTTTACGTGATAACTCGAAACGAATACAGGTAAGTGACATTTCCACTTTCGAATACAGATGTTGGTGATGTAACAGATTTCAAATCATCCCTATAATTTACAAGGTCAACTAAGGTGTTTCTCATGTCTAGAGAACCGGCAAACGCGTCTTCCACATGCTAGATGCACACAGCACAATCGAACTTCTCTCAACTAAATAAAGGCGCGAAATGTGCCGAAGCAGTGAACCGGACAATTTACATGGGAGGGAATAACGATCCAGCGCAAACGCACCTCCTTATTCAATCTTCTCAAATTTCAAATCAATCACGAAAGCTATCCAACACATACTAAGAATTAGTTCTCTATTCGGTCGTCTAGAGGACAACACGGTTAATTCATCTACATTCCTACACTCCAACAGATCGCTACAGTCTGACAACACCTACCGTTAACGGGAAACATGAATCACCTCTGTACAGGTCACCGGCGTTCCAGGCTGAGCACGCTGTAAGGGGTCCGTAGGCCCTTACTATAAATTTGCACTCGGCACAGGTCGATAGGGCGAACAATCGATTGTGTCGTGTTGTGAGAGCGAGTGTCGAGTTGAGCGAGTGCCATGTTGCGGGTAGAGGTGTGTGGAGGCCAGTTGTTGAAATGCAAGGCTTTAACAGAGAAGGGAGTCGCCATCGCCGTGGTTAGACCCCTTTGTACTAGAATAATACCGGGAAGGTGAAGAAGTATTATTACGAAAGTGATCAGTGACATTTCTAGGGCCGATATTTGGTTTCGCGTCTACCGCGCCGGCATCACCTTGGATTGCAGTGTTGGATTGCAGTGTTGGATGCAGTGATGGATTAGCGTGCGACGATAATGGAAAATGAAGAAGCCTGTGCTGAGACTAGCCGTAATTAGATATGTATGACGAAGGCAGTGGCTGTCTCCCTTTTTTTTTCATGTGTTTTTGAGACGAATATAGGTTCGTAATTAGTGAAACTGTGTCGGTGTTTTTCTTGTTACCAGACATTTCATTGTTACAGTATTAAATAGGACGAACTGGAAAGTAACAACTTCCGTAGCAGTCAATTCCGATTACCAGCCCCATTAGGTACACGGTCATATTAATAATAAATATTGGGCTGCTATTCGATCAGAACGGGTCGGGACACAACGGAGGTGTTACAACGCACAGGTAGAATGTTTATCCTAGGAAGTCGGTCACATATATATTTTATCCCTGTACTTACAACTAAATGTTACTAAATGTTACAATCGCGGTCTCAGTTGAACAACATTCGACAATAAGCGGAGAATCGGAATGCACTCTGTTGACGGGTGTGGCTCTGGAAATAGAAATATCAGTACCATTCTTATGACATGACATACACTTCCCATGATATCACAGAGCTCCGCATCAAATCCATATCTTCCTTACGACTGGACATGTCGGAACACAAACACATATTCTATAAACCTGATGCTTATCTCGGACCCCCTACTACTAAGTGTAATACCTCATCAGTAACTGATCGCTGGCGATACGAATTAATACTGACAAGGGAACCTCCCGATCGCACCCCCCTCAGATTTAGTTATAAGTTGGCACAGTGGATAGGCCTTGAAAAACTGAACACAGATCAATCGAGAAAACAGGAAGAAGTTGTGTGGAACTATGAAAAAATAGGAAAAATATGCAAACTGAGTAGTCCATGCGCAAGATAGTCAACATCAAGGATAATGTGAGCTCAGGAGCGCCATGGTCTCGTGGTTAGCGTGAGCAGCTGCGGAATGAGAGGTCCTTGGTTCAAGTCTTCCCTCGAGTGAAACGTTTACTTTCTTGATTTTCGCAAAGTTATGATCTGTGCGTTCGTTCATTGACGTCTCTGTTCACTGTAATAAGTTTAGTGTCTGTGTTTTGAGGCCACACCACAAAACCGTCTACTAATGTAGACGAAAGGACGTGCCTCTCCAATGGGAACCGAAAACATTTGATCGCAAGGTCATAAGTCAACCGATTCCTCCGCAGGAAAACAAGTCTGATATATTCTATACGACACTGGTGACGGCATGTGCGTCACATGACAGGAATATGTTGTCGACCCACCTAACTTGTACACTTGGCGAATGGGTCAAAAGATTCTTCTACCTTGCCCGACTTAGGTTTTCTTGTGGATGTGACAATCACTCCCAAAAAAGTGATGAAAATATAAGAGTTTGTCACATAAACTGCAACAAGTGAATGCAACAGTTTCACAGTCGCACAGTTTTCCTTGTGCTCTGTCAAAACATATATTTTTAACGTTTTCAAATTTTTCCGTGTGTAGACCGTCAAATACTGTATATGTCCAAACAAATCTGAACATGTCCTGGAATTATGGAGAGCGAAGTTGATTATGTGTGAGTGCCTCAACTTTGATAATTGACACACGATCACGTAACCGATACTGCTCTGTGTACGTGTGCAGCTTCACAAAATCATAGAACCTTTTCACAAAGTATTTCACTTGCCGAAAACCAAACACATCTAACGGTTGCACAAGAGGTGTACAACCTGGAGGAATGGTAATCACGTCTACTCCCACACTAAAATTGTACAATGCCTGATCCTTCTGTTCTGTATAGCTGTCAACGAGTAAGGCAAAATCTTTGTCCGCGTAAGGAGCGATCACACGGTCATTAAAGTCTCTCACTAGTCTTTTCTCCATTTTTCCAGACGCACTGCAATTCACAATGACATTCGGCGTTTGCACAAGTACCCTATTCACCTGTTGCTGAACTTGCGGTCCAGATACACCATTTTTTTCCTGCAAACATAAATAAAATGTAGGTAAAATAAATCCTGCTTTGTTCAGAGCATATTGTATGGTATAACTATGTGAAGTGGCACGCAGCTGGTCTACAGCACATTCCGTGTCGCCTTCTCCAACTAATGATAACGTGCGGGTCGATTTCATTTCATAGTTAAAACCGGACTGATCTATGTTGATAATACACTCCTGGAAATTGAAATAAGAACACCGTGAATTCATTGTCCCAGGAAGGGGAAACTTTATTGACACATTCCTGGGGTCAGATACATCACATGATCACACTGACAGAGCCACAGGCACATAGACACAGGCAACAGAGCATGCACAATGTCGGCACTAGTACAGTGTATATCCACCTTTCGCAGCAATGCAGGCTGCTATTCTCCCATGGAGACGATCGTAGAGATGCTGGATGTAGTCCTGTGGAACGGCTTGCCATGCCATTTCCACCTGGCGCCTCAGTTGGACCAGCGTTCGTGCTGGAGGTGCAGACCGCGTGAGACGACGCTTCATCCAGTCCCAAACATGCTCAATGGGGGACAGATCCGGAGATCTTGCTGGCCAGGGTAGTTGACTTACACCTTCTAGAGCACGTTGGGTGGCACGGGATACATGCGGACGTGCATTGTCCTGTTGGAACAGCAAGTTCCCTTGCCGGTCTAGGAATGGTAGAACGATGGGTTCGATGACGGTTTGGATGTACCGTGCACTATTCAGTGTCCCCTCGACGATCACCAGTGATGTACGGCCAGTGTAGGAGATCGCTCCCCACACCATGATGCCGGGTGTTGGCCCTGTGTGCCTCGGTCGTATGCAGTCCTGATTGTGGCGCTCACCTGCACGGCGCCAAACACGCATACGACCATCATTGGCACCAAGGCAGAAGCGACTCTCATCGCTGAAGACGACACGTCTCCATTCGTCCCTCCATTCACGCCTGTCGCGACACCACTGGAGGCGGGCTGCACGATGTTGGGGCGTGAGCGGAAGACGGCCTAACGGTGTGCGGGACCATAGCCCAGCTTCATGGAGACGGTTGCGAATGGTCCTCGCCGATACCCCAGGAGCAACAGTGTCCCTAATTTGCTGGGAAGTGGCGGTGCGGTCCCCTACGGCACTGCGTAGGATCCTACGGTCTTGGCGTGCATCCGTGCGTCACTGCGGTCCGGTCCCAGGTCGACGGGCACGTGCACCTTCCGCCGACCACTGGCGACAACATCGATGTACTGTGGAGACCTCTCGCCCCACGTGTTGAGCAATTCGGCGGTACGTCCACCCGGCCTCCCGCATGCCCACTATACGCCCTCGCTCAAAGTCCGTCAACTGCACATACGGTTCACGTCCACGCTGTCGCGGCATGCTACCATTGTTAAAGACTGCGATGGAGCTCCGTATGCCACGGCAAACTGGCTGACACTGACGGCGGCGGTGCACAAATGCTGCGCAGCTAGCGCCATTCGACGCCCAACACCGCGGTTCCTGGTGTGTCCGCTGTGCCGTGCGTGTGATCATTGCTTGTACAGCCCTCTCGCAGTGTCCGGAGCAAGTATGGTTGGTCTGACACACCGGTGTCAATGTGTTCTTTTTTCCATTTCCAGGAGTGTATTTGGGTCTTAATACTATTGGAATCTGACGTTAGTTTCTGTAACAAACGTCTTGGAACACTCTAAAAGTTCTTCCAGTTTATTCGCGTAGTTCTTGCTTACATATTTAGTAATCTTCCTGCTCGTAATTTTGTATTTTCTTTTGAACGTGACAGGCCAATGAGATGAAGCCTTCCCAAATCTGTAGGTCTGTATCATGCACTGCACTCAGTTCATTTCTGGCTTTAATAAATTGTCGGTCTACATGGTTTTCTAGTTCACTGAACTTCTGTCTTCGGGTTCCACCTAGTTCCACGACTTCTTTGCAATATTTAATTGTACTTTTTTCCTCCATCCCTCTAAATTTCTTAAATTTATTTGTTAGTTCACTCCATTATCTATATTTGCGTCTTTTAATTAGTTTGGACAGTAACCTGTATTGGAGCATTTCCTTCATATAACCCAAAGAAATACTATCAGATTGAAGTGGCAGTATTTACTCTTCGTGTTCTTCGTACAGATCGTCAACAATCTCATCATCTGGTACATACAGCCCCACAGCAATCAGCAAGGTATCGTCATCACCACACGTACTGTTTATCAACAAATGTAGGAAATAATCATACAAATGTTCGACAATCGTTCGATCCCTTAAGGAACTTTCCGATTCCTTACAGTTCGGAAAATATTCATTGACCTTGTTATTGAAGTCACGAGCTATATTTGTTGGATTCATATTTTCCACGGAATACATCCCATGTATTTAATGCTCACTCGTCCAAAGTAGCGAACAGTCAACTGCCAGCCAGGGAGCCTCGTTGGCAGGAATACTCTCTCTTCCGTGCGCTGTAGTCGACTGACGTCGAGTGTTTCGATGTTTGTTTAGGTGTAACGTACCCATACAACGGCGCAGTTACCTCGCATCGGACGGACGGACGGACAGATAATAATTGTCTGAAAATAAAAAATTAAACTTTTCACTCGAGGGAAGACTGGAACCAAGAACCTCTCGTCCCGCAGCTGCTCAATTTGTATATTTTGCTTATTTTTTTCGTAGTTCCATACAACTTCTTCCTGTTTTCTCGATTGATCTGTGTTCAGTTTTTCAAGGCCTATCCACTGTGCCAACTTATAACTAAATCTGAGGGGGGTGCGATGGGGAGGTTCCCTTGTGAGAGAAAATCATCCATGGGTGGTCATGTCTTTTAAGTTTTTCTTGTGAGTGTTACCACCATGTCATAGAAAGAGGGGTTTAACCGCCAGATGTTAAAGAAACCCGATCCCAACAACTACTGTATGTTACTGTCACAAGTGGTCTTATTTCTACAGATGCATACAAGTATCAATGTTAAAAGCTATACCCGCTTTACAAATTGATGTACGACATTACCTCTGAATGAGGTGGTTATTTGCCCAGACAAATACCGTGATGGCGATTGCAGGAGTGTATAGTATCAGACCAACATGTCGCTGACGGTGCAACCTTGTAATAAAATTACTCAATTTAGAAAGTGATTCGGCTAAGGAACGTGGTATGAAATCAGTATTTGCGAATCCCACAGGCCACCGCAACTAGATATTTCTACAGTATTTGTAGCGCTTTCTGTCTCGATCCCTTGTCAGAGGTTCGGTGATATATCCACTGAGCTATAGGCGATGGTTGGTTGAGAAGGATCACAAGCAGTAGTAGATGGTATCTCAGAACTTTTGTCACCTCAGTGTAATTAAGTACCTAGACAAGGGTCACCCAACGTTTTTTTCGTCGTCTACCAGATGTATCGCTGTTACCTGGGCACTTGTGGTAGATGCTAACAACATGACATATAATTCGTGTTGGACAGATGTGGTTCGGTGTCCTGCAAAGTGCGCCCAGTGAAATTTGAGCCCACTTGTCCTGCTGTCCGAATTGTACAACTTGACCAGCAGCTAGTAGAGATGTGTGCTCTTACGTGCTGTTTTACAGTAAGAATTGATGAAAATGACTGGAGGTGCTCGAAAGAGAACTATAGTGCCAACATTTTCACAATCGGAAATTGTCATAATATAAGGTGAGTCACATAAGACGTAACATCCCTTTTACTTCGTGAACGGTTACACACATCTTCGGCAAATGTTAGAGCGTCGAATGCTACGTGTTTTTCTGTTTGGTTATTGTAGATATTGAAGCAAGTACGTTTTTCTAAATGGAACCGTATACTTTTTGTAACAGCTTTGGATTGCTCTTGAAAAGACAGTTATAGCGATTGTTAATAAAGGTCCTAGAATTTGAGAGCACGATGGCTGAAATCGGCATTAGAGGTGCAAACACCGCCAAGCAGAGTTCTCGTGGTACGCTATGCCGGAATGTCAACACAATTTCCCCTTTATTTGTCTGCACTGCAGATCTCTAATTTCTGCTTCAACATTCGTTACGTGCAGGCATGTACATCAGTCAGGAGAAGTTGGATAGGCCACTTTTATATGATTGTAACGATTCATGCTGAATCTTACTTCAGTTTCTTCTGCCTGGTCCATTGATGAATGAATGCGAAATTTTCACGCTTCACAAAATTTATTCACATTCATTGACATCCGAACTGCATACTCGTCATGTAAACAAAACACGGACAAACTTCACTCATCTCTTTGATTTCCAAAAGTAAATTTAAAACTGACTCCTCGCGCCATCGCTGCATCGCTTTATATGGAATTCTAACAATAACTTCCAAAATAAAGTATTATTAATTTTGTACAAATTTGATGTTACAATTAAAATTTACAAAACGTAAAGAAACTGATGTTACAGCCGAATAAGGTATAAAATACAATATTCAATTACAATCTTTTGTAGTAATATCTTTAGTTTTCTATAAGAAAATCATTCTGAACATTAATTACAATAATGTCTCTCATATTACTTTAGTTATTTAATTAATTACAGTTTGAATTTGGTTACTAATATTCAATGGTAGTAGAGAGCTCGTGCTTCATCCGATTACACACATAAAATGCACAAATAAGGCCTCAAATTCTGGAAATTAGAAAACTGTGAGATATAAAAAATTGGAGATTTAATTAGAAATGTAATTAAAAAGAATATTAATTACAGAGGAAGACATAAAAATAAATATATAAATTAATAAGTAACAGATATATGTATTATATATATAATACATCGCTTGGTAATAACTTTTAAGCTGTTTCTCAAGATAGTGAGGTCTTCTGTTACTGGATTTTTAGATTACCATTTTCTTAATTAGCAACATTGATTTTTGATGTGAACATCTCTGCAGTCTCTAGTTATTTATTGCTAAAGACTTACTACTTCAATTTTTTGATTAGTTACTTAATTTAGTATATGTACATAATTTTATCAACGACAACAATCCACCGATAATTGTGACAGTGCACTTCCTTCCAGAACATTCCACACGCCTTCGCAATGAATGTCAAGTTTTTTATCAAATAGGACAGAATGATATATATAAAGACACACATAGAAGGCCTTAGGAAGCACTGAATTTTCCGATGACTGTCCGGATGCATATAAAAAAGGTGGTATCAGACGTTTCATATGAATTTTGGGGAAAGCGATCCAGGCAATTACATGAATTATTAAGACGCTAGTGCGTACAGGCTGCTTGAATGTCAAAATCAGGACAAGAAAGAAGACTGCAACTGAGAAAGAACACGAAGAAGCTATTCTGGCTACGACGCTAATGAATCCGCAGAGTGGTACGAGACATATTGCCAAGGAAGGTGGACGAGTGTCATTCACATCCTCCATCGACAGAATTCCCATTCATAACATCTGTCACTACAACAGGCACTCGATGATCATGATTTGGAGCGTCAGCCGGCCGAAGTGGCTGTGCGGTTAAAGGCGCTGCAGTCTGGAACCGCAAGACCGCTACGGTCGCAGGTTCGAATCCTGCCTCGGGCATGGATGTTTGTGATGTCCTTAGGTTAGTTAGGTTTAACTAGTTCTAAGTTCTAGGGGACTAATGACCTCAGCCGTTGAGTCCCATAGTGCTCAGAGCCATTTGAGCCATTTGGAGCGTCTTAAATAATTTTGTCGGTTTGTCCTCCAACAACTGAGAGACAACTCTACTTTTGTCCAACGTCTGCTCGTTACCGATGAAGCAACGTTTACTAACCACGCTAATCTAAATTTCCATAATGTGCAACTCCGGGCAGCCAAAAATCCACTTTGGCTTCGTCACTGCAACATCAACGGCCGTGGAGCGTAAACGTATGGTGCGGCATCATAGGAAATTACGAAGGTTGCCCAGAAAGTAAGTCACCGCATTTTTTTCTTCAACAATTCTTCATTGAACATACTGAGAATTGCGCACACGAAAGAACGGTGTTTTACCTACATGTTACTTATCCATGTAATCTCCGTCCAGTTCTATGGCCTTCCTCCAGTGCGAAACACGGGCGTGTATGCCCTGTCGGTACCAATCCTTGTCCTGGTGGCGGAGCCAGCGCTTCACTGTGTGAATCACCTCCTCATCGTCCTCAAAATGTCTTCAACGAATGGCATCTAATGGTCCAAGCAAGTGGAAGTCCGAGGGGTGTGTCAGGTGTGACAGCCGCGGATGGCCTCCCTGACCGCTGCAAATCGTGGAGCTCCGCCGAACCGCCTTCTGGGGCCTTGGTGCCTGTTCTGTATCTTTCCGCTATTGTGCCGATCGTTTCTGTACTCAAGAGCACCGAACAGTCTAGTACTCGAATTAGAGACCCTGCGTTATTCGGTATGAATTTCGGAAGCGATACCGTTCGGGTCTAGAGAACCGAAGCGCCGTTGTCGGTTCGCGTCACTCAAGCCAATCAAAAGCAAGCATCTGCAGATCCGTGCATGTGCACTGCAGTGCACTCAGCGCCACGAATACAAAGCGGCTAGCAGACGACACAGGCGCGCTATTCTTCCAAGTACCGAAAATATAGCGTATTTGACTGTGTTCTGCAGATTGTCGTAAATGCCGCATTATGTCACCTTATTCTCATTCACACTGACATCGTGTTTTGGATTTTACGTTCCGGAAAATGAGTTAGGAATAGTATGTTGTATCACATTGTACCAATACATCTATAAAAACACCCAAAAAATTGATTCTGAGAGTTTCAACGAATAGGAAGATAAACAGAATGTGGCTATAACTCGCTCCAAGAGATCCAAATGATTAAGTAGCCCACTTCCCTATATGATACGTCAACGATTTGGGTATTAAAAATAAAATTGAAAAAACGCATTTTCGAGAGCTCCTGCACTTCGTCGAAGTTTATAACATGTATCTCAAGAATGAAAATGTTTCGTGTATGGTGATACAGTCTAAAAATATTACGGCGGAGACCTTTCATCTCTGTCTACTGTTGTTGAGGATTCGATCGCAGATAAATACTTGTGACAAGAAAGGTTATGAAGATGACTGCTGCTAGTTACATTCCTAGTAATTTAAGCTGTGCTCTTAGATTCCTGTCTAACCGCATACTCGGAAATCGCTAAGTATTCCGAAAAAATGGTGAATTATTTCTGACAAGAAAAAATATAAAGGTCACTGTCGGTTGTTTCACTGACAGCAATTTCATATTTCGATTTTTAAACACACAGAAATCACGAAATTATTACTGAGGAAGCTCGCTCTTACACGTAAGTAATAACAAATATTGCAGAAAAATCTTCACTTACACGAATAACATTGTCTTAGAACGTGTTTCATATATGAAGAGGAAAAAAAAAATTTTTGTTCCTCATCCGTGCTCGAAGCCACGCTAAACAACAGTAAGATGACCTCAATTCTCGTACTATTGTGTAGAGGAACGTAGGCTGACTTCGTTGCCAAACGGTGCTGCGTAAGTCATAAATGCGTGATAATTTGGAAGGTTTCCAATATCAAGCTTCACATAATTGCTTTCCATTGTTACTTGAAAGTTGTAAACACGAATTACTAATTAAACCATTTTTGGGAAAAAGTACACAAAGTCACTAGTAACGTCAGCTCACACTCATGTAATATACGTAAGCAGAGCCAATGTCTTGATATTTAATGATCTTTAAACTCTTATTTGCATAAAAATAACACGTATTTTGAGAGAATATTGACCGAAAACATTTTCTTGGATGTAATCATTCACAGTAACAACCTAACCTAACCATATTTCTAACAAAGGAAAATAGTCTATATTATGAACTCACTTTCCGACCTGATGCGTGCTCTGGTGATTCTTTAGTAACGTAACATAATCACTAAATGCAACGCTAAAACCGCTAAATATGTTCAAAATAACAAATTATAGGTGTTCATAAACCAGAGCTCACCGATCGACAGGGCCACACCGAAATCCAAAACCTGTCAGTACAATTGTCGTAAAATCGGTGGGAGGACCGTTCGGTAACAGGTCTCAGAAGCTTACTGAATAGTATATTTCGATAAAGAACCGAAAATGACGTCACTACTGAGACTAACCTACTACACCGATCGGTATGAACGATACAGAATAGGGCCCCCTATTCATTTCGCTGTGTGTAGATGGTCATCAAAGTATTTTTAGTAAAATGTTTAGCTCAACGAATGTATTCCATATGATGTAATTTACAGTACTGTAGGTAGGGACAGTTGTCCAACGGCATGTATTTTACCTCTAAGAAGCACAGAGCCAAGTACAGGAAAAAAGAGGTTAAATCCTCCTCCTAGCATTTAGGTCTTTAATACAGTAGTTGTTTTTTGCAGCATATAAGACCTCTTTCGTTTTTGAAGAATGAACGGTTGATTTCTCCGTTTCACATCATGTAAATCTGGGAGGATAGACAAAGGTGAAACAGTGTCCCAAGCCCTTCGTGATACGCTAGATCCCAGCCTATGTCGTACTCGCATTTCCAGCTGCAGCATTTGTAGGTGAACCTGCATCAAGGTCGTAAGTTGGTTCAAGGGGAAATTAAGCTTTATTCACATAGTGCAGGCCTACCTTAACTGTATCCAACGCAGCCTGGTCCGAGACGCCTGCTTGGATGCGTTTGCACAGCAAATGCCGTTTCCGACCACCGTGCTCTCAAATTCTAGGACATTTCTCCAAGTTTTTTACTACCGGTTTCAAGGTCAACATTATCAAACGCTATATCACTGTAACTGTCTTCTCAAAAGCTATCGAGTGCAGTTAGAAAAAATATGCCGTTCCATTTTAAAAGAAGTACTTACTTCATTATCTCAGTTGACAAAAGCTCTAAAAACATTAACCAAAAAACATATGTATCGCTCGAAATTGTTACATTTGCCCAAAACCGCGTTTCGATATGTACACTGAAGAGCCAAAGAAACTGGTACACCTGCCTAATACTGTGTAGGGCCCCCGCGAGCACGCAGAAGTGCCGCAACACGACGTGGCATGGACTCGACTAATGTCTGAAGTAGTGCTGGAGGGAACTGAAACCATGAATTCTGCAGGGCTGACTATAAATCCGCAAGAGTAAGAGGGGGTGGAGATCTCTTCCGAACAGCACATTGCGTGGCATCCAAGATATACTCAATAAAGTTCTTGTCTGGGGATTTCGGTGACCAGCGGAAGTGTTTAAACTCAGAAGAGTGTTCCTGGAGCCACTCTGTAGCAATTCTGGACTTGAGGGGATCGCATAGTCCTGCTAGAATTGTCCAAGTCCGTCGGAATGCGCAATGGACACGAATGGATGCAGGTGATCAGATAGGATGCTTACGTGCGTGTCACCTGACAGAGTCGTAACTAGACGTATCAGGGGTCCCATATCATTCCAAATGCACATGCCCCACACCATCACAGACCCTCTACCAGCTTGAACGGTCCCCTGCTGACATGCAGGGTCCATGGATTCAAGAGGTTGTCTCCACATCCGTACACTTCCATCCGTCCGATACAATTTGAAACGAGACTCGTCCGACCGGGAAACATGTTTCCAGCCATCAACAGTCCAATGTCGGTGTTGAAGGGCCCATGCGAGGTGAAAAGCTTTGTGTCGTGCATTCGTCAAGGGTACACGAGTGGGCCTTCGGCTCCAAAAGCTCATATCGATGACGTTTCGTCATCAAAGTCATTGTTAGTGAATTGTTTATTTCAGTTAGGTGTGTACAAAATTGAATTGCTATGTCAAATAATTCGACAGCGTGTATTGCACGTAAATGATAAAACTGTCAATACGCATGGTTCGCACGCTGACACTTGTTGATGACACAGCATTGAAATCTTCAGCAATCTGCGGAAGGGTTGCACTTCTATCACGTTGAACGATTCTCTTCAGTCGTCGTTGGTCACGTTCTTGCAGGATCTTTTTCCGGCCGCAGTGACGTCTGAGGTTTGATATTTTATCGGTTCCCTGATATTCACGGTACACTCGTGACATGGTCATACGGGAAAATCCCAATTTTATTACTACCTTGGAGATGCTGTGTCCCATTGCTCGTGCGCCGACTATAACACGATGTTCAAACGCACTTAAATCTTGATAAACTGCGATTGTAACAACAGTAACCGAACTAACAACTGCGCCAGACACTTGTTATCTTATTTAGGCGTTGTCGAGGGCGCACCGTAGTCTGCCAGTTTACATATCTCTATATTTGAATAAGCATCCCTATGCCAGTTTCTTGGCGCTTCAGTGTATAACCGTTCGTAGAATAAAAGAGGTGTTACGTCTTACATGACTCACCCTGTATATTTCATTTTCTATCTGGCGCTATCACAAAATTTTTACTTATAGCCAGATGTTCAGAAATTACAGTTCAAAACATAAAAACCGAATTACAAACATGGAATTCAAAAATCATTTCCCTTTTATTTGACAAAGCATACTTTAAAATAAACGGCATATAATGAGATAAAATACATTGTCATAGTAAATAAAAGGCCAGGAGTATGTAGATGACAAGCCGTACATAGGTTTTCCTCCCACACCTAGCGCTGCATGTGCGCGTCCCCTGTGTCTTTATAATTATAATTCTACTTGTCATTGTCAGTATTGCCAAATGGCAGATATGTGAGCGTCATTAAGTTGCATATTAAGATGTACTATAATATAATAATGTCGTGTGGCTAGGGCCTCCCGTCGGGTAGACCGTTCGCGTGGTGCAGGTCTTTCGAGTTGACGCCACTTCGGCGACCTGCGCGTCGATGGGGACGAAATGATGATGATTAGGACAACACAACACCCAGTTCCTGAATGGAGAAAATCTCGGACCTAGCCGGGAATCGAACCCAGGCCCTTAGGATTGACATTCTGTCGCGCTGACCACTCAGCTACCGAGGGCGGACGGATGTACTGTAGAAGAACAGAGAATGCATCTTGCAATAACTTATGTAATAACAAACACACACAAAAACATAAGCGGATATTTCTTAATATGGGTTTTCATAGTAGGACAGAGTATTCATCATAATAGAATGAAAAACAGTATTTAAACAATAGAACAATCAGAACCAGTGCTTTACGTATGTGTAAGAGGACATGTCGTAAAACATTTTGTCAACCACTGGTGGTACTCTTTTTCCGGTAGTGGGATGTTTATGTTGCTGGTCATTTCCGCGGCTGCGTCGACGCGACTCGGACAGGGTGGCACAGTACCTCATTGCGGGCAGTGGTCTACTCCAGCAGGGTGGTTGCTCAAGCGATCACCCACTGGGCTGGAGGACGACTTGGGCTGAAGACAGTCCGTAAGGCAGGGAACAGATAGTTGCCAGAAAAACTGACCGCAAATTTCACAAATATTTGTACGGGCGCAAATTTCACCGGGCTCATTTTACGTTTATCCGTGTAGTTCGGGCGCTAGTTGGGTGTCAGACTATAAGTTTAAAGGCCCTGCACTTAATTCTCAGTCGGTCCTAGGTTTATTTGTGTCACTTATCGCCTCTTTCATATATTTCAGTGAGTTTTGCATTCGAAAAAATGCCAGATTGCATTGTGGTTTGGAGGTCACTTTTATCTGCAGGCCTCCTTCTGTGCAAGGTAACTGACTGAAAGGTCGAGGGAACGCAAAGCTACGCCACCCCGAATTGCACCATGACTTGTAGAGCACTGTGGTGTTCAGACCAATTTTCCTCTCTCTCCCAATCCATATGAATATGACTGTGTGTGTGTGTGTGCCAGTGCTTCTCTGCTTTCAAGTCACACAACGCAAGCGGCGGGCTCACGAAGTAGCGATAACACAGCCCCAGCTGCCGCCTCAACTGACGTCAGCAGGAAATGCAATGCGGGAGCGTGCAGTTGCCCACTTCTCTGCGACGTAGTTCACTTGATTCTTTTGTTTCAGCACGGGCTAGAAATCATTCTGTGCCGGCCGCAGTGGCCGTGCGGTTCTGGCGCTGCAGTCCGGAACCGCGGGGCTGCTACGGTCGCAGGTTCGAATCCTGCCTCGGGCATGAGTGTGTGTGATGTCCTTAGGTTAGTTAGGTTTAAGTAGTTCTAAATTCTAGGCGACTTATGACCTAAGATGTTGAGTCCCATAGTGCTCAGAGCCATTTCAGAAATCATTCTAGGATCTATGTAAAGTGTAGGAACGTGTGAATCGTTCATAAGACGTGGGACTTCGTGTAACGCAACTGGTATAACGTTCCAAGACTGGTACACGTCTTCTGTACTGTCTGAAACGTAAATTTTATAACATTTAGCATCTTCCAGAGTTCATCTCCAATGCTACAGTGTTGCTCCCCTTCAAGTACTTTGTTGTGCAGAGTGTCAACTGTGGGAGTCAACGAGGGTCACCTACTTCAAATCAGATAGCTCTCAGCACTACGGGACTTACACTACTGGCCATTAAAATTGCTACACCAAGAAGAAATGCAGATGATAAACAGGTATTCATTGGACAAATATATTATACTAGAACTGACATGTGATTACATTTTCACGCAATTTGGTTGCATAGATCCTGAGAAATCAGTACCCAGAACAACCACCTCTGGCCATAATAACGGCCTTGACACGCCTGGGCATTGAATCACACAGAGCTTGGATGGCGTGTACAGGTACAGCTGCTCATGCAGCTTCAGCACGATACCACAGTTCATCAAGAGTAGTGAACGGCGTATTGTGACGAGCCAGTTGCTCGGTCACCATTGACCAGACGTTTTAAAATGGTGAGAGATCTGGAGAATGTGCTGGCCAGGGCAGCAGTAGAACATTTTCTGTATCCAGAAAAGCCCGTACAGGACCTGCAACATGCGGTCGTGCATTATCCTGCTGAAATGTAGGGTTTCACAGCGATCGAATGAAGGGTAGAGCCACAGGTCGTAACACATCTGAAATGTAACGTCCACTGTTCAAAGTGCCGTCAATGCGAACAAGAGGTGACCGAGATGTGTAACCAATGGCACCCCATACCATCACGCCGGGTGATAGGCCAATATGGCAATGACGAGTACACGCTTCCAATGTGCATTCACCGCGAAGTCTCCAAACACGGATGCGACCATCATGATGCTGTAAACAGAACCTGGATTCATCCGAAAAAATGACATTTTGCCATTCGTGCACCCAGGTTCGTCGTTGAGTACACCATCGCAGGCACTCCTGTCTCTGATGCAGCGTCAAGGGTACCCGCAGCCATGGTCTCCCAGCTGATAGTCCGTGCTGCTGCAATCGTCGTCGAACTGTTCGTGCAGATGGTTGTTGTCTTGCAAACGTCCCCATCTGTTGACGCAGGGATCGAGACGTGGCTGCACGAGCCGTTACAGCCATGCGGATAAGATGCCTGTCATCTCGACTGCTAGTGATACGAGGTCGTTGGGATCCAGCACGGCGTTCCGTATTACCCTCCTGAACCCACCGATTCCATATTCTGCTAACAGTCATCGGATCTCGACCAACGCGAGCAGCAATGTCGCGATACGATAAACCGCAATCGCGATAGGCTACAATCCGACCTTTATCAAAGTCGGAAACGTGATGGTACGCATTCTTCCTCCTCACACGAGGCACCACAATGTTTCACCAGGCAACGCCGGTCAACTACTGTTTGTGTATGAGAAATCGGCTGGAAATTTTCCTCATGTCAGCACGTTGTAGGTGTCGCCACCGGCGCCAACCTCGTGTGAATACTCTGAAAAGCTAATCATTCGCATATCACGGCATCTTCTTTCTGTCGGTTAAATTTCGCGTCATCTTCGTGGTGTAGCAATTTTAATGGCCAGTAGTGTAACATCGGAAGTCATCAGACCCCTAGAACTTAGAACTACTTAAACCTAACTAACCTAAGGACATCATACACATCCATGCCCGAGGCAGGATTCGAACCCGCGACCGTAGCGGTCGCGTGGTTTCAGACTGAAGCGCCTAGAACCGCTCGGCCACTCCAGCCGACGGTCGCCTGCTATAAAATGTACACACAGGCATCAGACGCTAAGACAGCATCGCATGACTTTGCAACAGATGAAAATTTTAGAATGTGGCAGTCAGCATAAATAACACCGTTTCCTAATCTCACCGGGCAAAACTTTAGTGACCCCCTTCACGCAGTACACTTGTTGCTTTGGACAGCTGTAGAGCGGTTCTAGACGCTTCAGTCCGGAATCGCGCGACTGCTACGGTCGCAGGTTCGAATCTAGCCTCGGGTATGGATGTGTGTGATGTCCTTAGGTCAGTTAGGTTTATGTAGTTCTAAGTTCTAGGGGACTGATGACCTCAGAAGTTAAGTCCCATAGTGCTCAGAGCCATTTGAACCATTTGAACCGCTGTAGAGTGTGTAGCACAAGTACCTGGTGGTCACGCGATCGTCAATCGTTGACGTTAGTCATGGCAGTGAAGTGCCGTGTATGTGTCAGTCGGTTTGCAGAAACAGCGCAGTAAGATGAGTCGGCGTTAAGACGTGACGGAATGGCAACAACGAGCTCTGGTGCTTGGACGCGCTTATGACGATGAGTTCGGCTTCGGGAAGGGAAAGACGCCAGAGAGGCAGTTTTGAGACTGCGTTTGATAATGGAAGCAACACTTAAGAAAAATCAAGAAACATCCACAGGATTTGTCGTCCTAGAAATAGCGTTCGACACTGTAAAGTGGTACAAGGTTTTTGAAATTTTGAGAAAAATAGGAGTAAGGTATAGGGAAAGATGGATAACATGATGAGAAGGGAACAGTACGAATTGTAGGCCAGAAACGAACTGATCGGATTAAATACGGTGTAAGACAGGGATACAGTCTTTGCCCCACTCTTCAGTCTGTACATTGAAGAAGCAGTCACGGAAATAAAAGAAAGGTTCGACAGTGGGATTAAAACTCAGAATGAAACGATTCCAACGAAAAGATTGGCTGATGACATAGCTATTCTCAGTGAAAGTGAAGAAGACTTTCAGGACCTGTTGAACGGAACAAACAGTCTAATTAGTACAGAGTATAGGTTGGAGGAAGTCGAAGAACGTCGAAAATGATGAGGAATAGCGGAAATGATATTAGCGTTAAACTTAACATTAAAATTGGTGACCACTAAAACGAAGTTGATCAATTCTTTTATCTCAACAGCATAGTAAGGTATGATGAGCGAAGCAAGGAGGATATAAAAAGTAGTCTAGCCTAGGCAAAGAGGGTATTCCTTACCAAACAAAGCGTAATAATATCGAACATAGGCCTTATTTTGGAGCAGACATTTTTGGGATTGTCCGTTTGGAGTATAGTATTGTATGATAGTGAATCCTGAACTGCGGGAAAACCGAAAAAGAAGAGAAACGAAGCGTTTGAAATGCATTGCTACAGAAGAATGTCGAAAATTGGGTGGACTGATAAGGGCCGGCCGAAGTGGCCGTGCGGTTAAAGGCGCTGCAGTCTGGAACCGCAAGACCGCTACGGTCGCAGGTTCGAATCCTGTTTCGGGCATGGATGTTTGTGATGTCCATAGGTTAGTTAGGTTTAACTAGTTCTAAGTTCTAGGGGACTAATGACCTCAGCAGTTGAGTCCCATAGTGCTCAGAACCATTTTTTTGACTGATAAGGTAAGGAATCTGGAAATCCTCCGTAGAACTAGCGAAGAAAAAAAATATATGGAAAATGCTGACATGCAGATGGGACAGAACAACAGGATACTTGTTAAGACATCAGCAAATAACATCCATGGAGCTAGAGAGAGCCATAGACCGTAGAACAGTAGAGGAAGACAGAGACTGGAATACATCCAACAAACGAATAATTGAGACATAGTGTGTAGGTTACATTCTGAGATGAAGAGGTTGGCACAAGAGAACAATCCGTGGTGGGCAGCCACAAACCAATCAGGAGTCTGATAACTCAAAAATGAAATTAAAACATTTAAAAAAATTATCACACCATGAATTAACTTTCGGTTTATTGGTGCATCTACACGGACTATCCAACGAATCAATCGCAGCCATATAAACCGGCGTAAGAACAGTGGCCATAAAAATGGGTAGTTACTCTGGTGAGCCAAAACATTATGACCACCTTCTTAGTAGCTTGTTTGTCCGCCCTTGAAAGCGAAATACGTCACTGGTTCTACGTATCAGGTATCCGACAGTTTGTTGGTAGGTTTGTGGAAAAACACTATGCGATAAAAAGTATCCGGACACCTGGCTGAAAATGACTTACAAGTTCGTGGCGCCCTCCATCTGTAATGCTGGAATTCAATATGTTGTTGGCCCACACTTGCCCTTGCTGACAGCTTCCACTCTCGCAGTCATACGTTCAATCAAATGCTGGAAGGTTTCTTGGGGAATGGCACCCATTCTTCACGGAGTGCTGCACAGAGGAAAGGTATCGATGTCAGTCAGTGAGGCCTGGCACGATGTCGGCTTTCCAAAACATCCCAAAGTTGTTCTATTGGATTCAGGTCAGGACTCTGTGCAGGCCAGTCCATTACAGCATTGTTATTGTCGTGTAACCACTCCGCCACAGACCGTAAATTATGAACAGGTGCTCGATAGTGTTGTAAGATGCAGTCGCCATCCCCGAATTGCTCTTCAACAGTGGGAAGCAAGAAGGTGCTTAAAACATCAATGTAGGCCTGTGCTGTGATAGTGCCACGCAAAACAACAAGGGGTCCAAGCCCCCTCCATGAAAAACACAACTACACCATAACACGACCACCTTCGAATTTTAGTATTGGCACAATACACGTTGGCAGATGACGTTCACCGGGCATTCACCATAACCACACCTTGCCATCGGATCGCCACATTGTGTACCGTGATTCGTCACTCCATACAACATTTTTCCACTGTTCAATCGTACAATGTTTACGCTCCTTACATCAAGCGAGGTTTCGTTTGGCATTTACCGGCGTGATATGTGGCTTATGAGCAGCCACTCGACCACGAAATCCAAGTTTTCTCACCTCTCGCCTAACTGTCATAATACTTGCAGTGGATCCTGATGCAGTTTGGAATACCTGTGTGATGGTCTGGACAGATGTCTGCCTATTACACATCACGACCCTGTTCAACTGTCGGCGGTCTCTGTCAGTCAACAGACGAGGTCGCCCTGTACGCTTTTGTACTGTACATGTCCCTTCACGTTTCCACTTCACTATCACATCGGAAACAGTGGACCTAGTGATGTTTAGGAGTGTGGAAATCTCGCGTACAGACGTGTGACACAAATGACACCCAATCAACTGACCACGTTCGAAATACACTCCTGGAAATTGAAATAAGAACACCGTGAATTCATTGTCCCAGGAAGGGGAAACTTTATTGACACATTCCTGGGGTCAGATACATCACATGATCACACTGACAGAACCACAGGCACATAGACACAGGCAACAGAGCATGCACAATGTCGGCACTAGTACAGTGTATATCCACCTTTCGCAGCAATGCAGGCTGCTATTCTCCCATGGAGACGATCGTAGAGATGCTGGATGTAGTCCTGTAGAACGGCTTGCCATGCCATTTCCACCTGGCGCCTCAGTTGGACCAGCGTTCGTGCTGGACGTGCAGACCGCGTGAGACGCCGCTTCATCCAGTCCCAAACATGCTCAATGGGGGACAGATCCGGAGATCTTGCTGGCCAGGGTAGTTGACTTACACCTTCTAGAGCACGTTGGGTGGCACGGGATACATGCGGACGTGCATTGTCCTGTTGGAACAGCAAGTTCCCTTGCCGGTCTAGGAATGGTAGAACGATGGGTTCGATGACGGTTTGGATGTACCGTGCACTATTCAGTGTCCCCTCGACGATCACCAGTGGTGTACGGCCAGTGTAGGAGATCGCTCCCCACACCATGATGCCGGGTGTTGGCCCTGTGTGCCTCGGTCGTATGCAGTCCTGATTGTGGCGCTCACCTGCACGGCGCCAAACACGCATACGACCATCATTGGCACCAAGGCAGAAGCGACTCTCATCGCTGAAGACGACACGTCTCCATTCGTCCCTCCATTCACGCCTGTCGCGACACCACTGGAGGCGGGCTGCACGATGTTGGGGCGTGAACGGAAGACGGCCTAACGGTGTGCGGGACCGTAGCCCAGCTTCATGGAGACGGTTGCGAATGGTCCTCGCCGATACCCCAGGAGCAAGAGTGTCCCTAATTAGCTGGGAAGTGGCGGTGCGGTCCCCTACGGCACTGCGTAGGATCCTACGGTCTTGGCGTGCATCCGTGCTTCGCTGCTGTCCGGTCCCAGGTCGACGGGCACGTGCACCTTCCGCCGACCACTGGCGACAACATCGATGTACTGTGGAGACCTCACGCCCCACGTGTTGAGCAATTCGGCGGTACGTCCACCCGGCCTCCCGCATGCCCACTATACGCCCTCGCTCAAAGTCCGTCAACTGCACATACGGTTCACGTCCACGCTGTCGCGGCATGCTACCAGTGTTAAAGACTGCGATGGAGCTCCGTATGCCACGGCAAACTGGCTGACACTGACGGCGGCGGTGCACAAATGCTGCGCAGCTAGCGCCATTCGACGGCCAACACCGCGGGTCCTGGTGTGTCCGCTGTGCCGTGCGTGTGATCATTGCTTGCACAGCCCTCTCGCAGTGTCCGGAGCAAGTATGGTGGGTCTGACACACCGGTGTCAATGTGTTCTTTTTTCCATTTCCAGGAGTGTACGTGAGTTCCGCGGAGCGCCCCGTTCTGCTCTCTGACGATGTCTAATGACTACTGAGGTCGCTGACATGGAGTACCTGGTAGTAGGTAGCAGCACAATGCACCTAATATGAAAATCGTATGTTTACGCACAGGTCATGTAATTAGCGTAAATATCGATCCGCTGATTCGTGTACCCGGTGGTGGCGTCCAATAGCGACCCATATGGGTTCCATAGGATTTACATCAGGCGAATTTGGTCGGCGAGATATTAACGTGAGTTCACTATAATGCTCCTCAAACCACTGTAGCATGGTTCTGGCTCCAGGACACGGGAAATTACACAACTGAAAAATGACACTGCCGTCGAGGAAGACATCAAGCATGAAGGGATACAGATGGTTTGCAGCTGTCAGCGTGTCATCGATTACTAGACTACCACAGCTCTCACGCAAGCGCAGGAGAATGTCTCCCATATCATAATACTGCTCCCAGCAGCCTGCGTCTGAGGCGCGCTGCACGTTTCGAGCTGCCGTTCACCTCGATGACGGCGTTTGTGGAGACGACCAGCGACCTAGTGTCGCAAAAATGTGATTCACCCGAAGAGCCGACACGTTTCCGCTGATCGACAGTTGAATTCCGATGGTCCCGTGCCCATTGCAAAGTAATTGACGATCTCATTAAGCCAACGTGTGAACACATAGAGGTGGTCTGCTGCGGAGCTCCCTGAACGGTATGCTCTGAAACACATGCGCACGCACCAGCATTGTTCTCTTTAGCTAGAGATGCCACAGATCACCATCTATCCTACTTTACAGAGCAGATAAGCCTCCGAACCCCACGTTATGGGAATAGTTGTAGACCTCCAACCATTTAGCGCCTAGTGGTAGTATCACTGCTCTTCTATCTCTTCCCGTGGATGCTCACAACAATAGCATGTGAACATTCGACTAGCTTTGCCATTTTC